>NW_022631027.1:5955443-6609087 GCF_010015895.1 Lontra canadensis
AACATAATATATACTTAATATATAATGATGTATATAAATAATAAAATCTATAAATATATATAAAGTCATATATAAAATTATTATATTGCATATATTATAATATACAAATATTATATTAAATATATAAATATATACTTAATATATAATGCTGTATAAATATAAATAATAAAATCTATAAATATATATAAAGTTAAATAAATATACACAATTTATATACAATATCCATACTCACATTTCATGTTGAATTATAACTTGAGAATTTTCTCATTTTATAATGTTATATATTATGTTATTAATATATAAATATACACTAATATTTATATTATATTTATATTCATATATAATATAAATAAATATATAATGTATAAGTACATAAGTATATATTATAAATATATTATAAATATATTACATTGCATTTAATATATTTATAATATATTAATATATTATATAATTGTTATATAAATATAATATTATATAATATATAATATTATATTCATATAATTTATGTATTTATATAATTTATATATGCAAATACAAATACATTCATATGTAATATATTTAATATAAATATAAAATATAAATATATCATAAATATAATTATTTTAAAATTAAATATATATTTAATTTACATGTATTTTGCATGTTTGTTTACATTTATTTACATATTTTATTTATTTGCATATATTATATTTATAACAAATATAAATTATTATATGATTTATATGTTTACATATAAATATATAAATAAATATATCTTTATATTTAATATATTTATAAATATACATTTTTCTATATTATTCAACTATATGCATAGAAAATAACCAAAAGTTTATCTTTTATTGATGGAATTATGCATGGTTTTGTTCTTTATACTTTATTTAAGAAAATACACAATAAATCATTGTTTAAAAATAATCTCCTTGTAAAATAAATATAGTGTCATTTAATGGTAAAGTTTAGGCTGTATATATTTTCTGAATTTTCAGTTCCAATTTCACATAAAATGTTATGTATCTAACAAACAATTTCAAATATATTTAAAATAACACCATTTAAAACTCTTTCATCACACAATTCAGAAATTCTGGTATCCTTTTAAAGCAAATTATTCTTCATAGTGATGAATTTCATATTTAATTTATAACCTTCATTATAAATTTTGTTGCACTCATCCAATTAAAAATTTTATTGAGCCCTTTCTTAAATAGCCTTTTAAATTTTTTATTATATAGATTGATTGCCTGTTTCTCAACAGAATACTGTGTTTCTCAACCATTTTTTCATCATCACCTCCTTAAGGAGCCTTTTTAGACATTTTTTTCCCTAATTTACCCCCCCATGAAATTTTAATATCTGTTTATGTACTATGTGTATATTCATGATTTATACATTAAAAAATAATTTTTTTTCCCCTCTCGCAAGAATCAATTTTCACCCCATTGGTGGTGATATAGCCTCCTTTGAGACTATATGGCTTAAAGGAACATTACAGAAAAATGTTACTTTAACTTTTACAATGAGTCTCAAATCCACGTGTTTTGTTTTCATAGCTGCCTGCCTCTCAAACATCACATGGTGACCATTCCAACACTACTACTGTGGGGAGAGAAAGACGCATTTATGGAGGTTGAGATGGCTGAAGTCACAAAGATTTATGTTAAAAATTATTTCAGGCTAACTATATTGTCAGAAGTCAGTCATTGGCTTCAGCAAGAACAACCTGACATAGTAAACAAACTGATATGGACATTTCTGAAAGAAGAAACAAGAAAAAAAGATTGATTTTCTATATCTTCTATGAGGGGTCTATAATGAAATCTCTAAATAATTTTTAATAATTGTTCATCAACCTCTTTAAGCTTCATTAGGAAAAAATGTTTTAATATGCTTTATCATAAATATCCCAACAAATGATACTGAAAAAAATCTGAGAATGTGTGGACTTGTAACATGATGTTGATTTTCTTCTGTTGAATTTTGCATGGTAAAGCATCTGCCTTAAAATGTGTACATTGGTACAAAAAGGAAGTTGGGGCAAGTGGCTCAGTTTTTATTTCTTGCATTCTTTACCCTGTTAACATCTGGTGCCTTTTATAAATGTATATTAAAGATTAGCTGTGCCGTGTTTAAAAAGGCAAACCTGCAATGGTACAAATTTTCATTTTATTGTTCAAAACTTCTTTTTACTATTTTTCAACCATTAAAAGATTCTATTGTCAAATCTCTTGGATTTATAATATGCTTATGAGTTTGAAGGCAAAGATGATTAGAAGAATATGCATTCTTAAAACATGTCATAAATTCTATTTATACTGGAAAGATTAACAAGAGATAATGTAGAGATTTTCATGTATACATATGTGTGTGTGTATTTAATACTGCAAAGTTGGAAAGCACATCCATCAAATTACTTATCTTAATTTTCCAGCTAAACTGGCGAGAAATTTAGATGAAAGATCAAAATATCCTTTTGTCCCTATAATGCAACCAGAATTGAATTCTGTACTTCCTATGTGCAGTAGAATCTAAGCTCCACAAAGCATAAATTTTTTACTGTTTTATTACCTGACACATATCCAACATCTGGAATAAGGGCCTAGCTCCATTGTAGGCACTCACGTATCTGTTTAATGAATAAATAAATATCTGACACACTGCTAGGCAAATATAAAGGAAAGATGACATGGTAATATGGAACTTTCCTTAGGAAGTATACACAGGAGAAAAAAAAAAAAAGTATACACAGGGGCACCTGGGTGGCTCAGTCAGTTAAGCGTCTGCCTTCTGCTCAGGTCATGATCCCAGAGTCCTGGCATTGAGCCTTGCCTTGCACTGGGCCCCCTGCTTCTCACCCTCCTCCGCACTCATGCTCTCTCTCTCTCTCTCTCTCAAACAAATAAATAAAATATATATTTTTTAAAGATTTTATTTATTTATTTCTCGGAGTGAGCACAGGCAGATAGAGTGGCAGGCAGAGGCAGAGGGAGAAGCAGGCTCCCTGCTGAGCAAGGGGCCCGATGCGGGACTTGATCCCAGGATAGGACACTGAGATCATGACCTGAGCCGAAGGCAGCTGCTTAAACAAAAGAGCCACCTAGGCGTCCCAAATAAATAAAATCTTTAAAAAAAAAAAAAAGTATACAGAGAATGTAGTTAAGTTAAACAAGGATTCAAGAGTAGTAATGAACATTACAAATAGGAGTGGGAAGACTTACAGAATAGAGAATGATACAAGCTCAAGGTAATACTACTCATTCACTTGGGTTGGTCTCATCTGGCATGGGAGACGACCAGTAACATTGCCACATCATGTCTCCTTAGAGGCTACAGCTATGTTCCCAACTAAGACTAAGTTGGTGAAAAAATGTCTCCCTCACTAAGTGTAGTTCTGATAGTGACAGAAGAAAGTAGAATGTGCTTAAGAATTCTCATTATTGGGCGCCTGGGTGGCTCAGTGGGTTAAGCCTCTGCCTTTGGCTCAGGTCATGATCTCAGGGTCCTGGGATCGAGCCCCCCACTGGGTTCTCTGCTCAGTGGGGAGCCTGCTTCCCTCTCTCTCTCTCTGCCTGCCTCTCTGTCTACTTGTGATCTCTCTCTCTGTCAAATAAATAAATAAAATATTAAAAAAAAATTCTCATTATTGTATCTTAAGCAACTTTTATTTATTAATAAAAACCCAACTTTCTATATACATTTTTGCTTGTGCTTCATAATAACATTACAAGAGAGAGGGTATTACCAGTTTACAGATGTGAAAATAAGGCTGGCCAATGCCCATGGTATAATTGTTAGAAGAAGAATCTGACCTAAATTCATTTGGTTATAAAGCCTCTAATCTTTCCAGTAAGATAACAGGCTCTGTATCTACACTGTTTTGTTTTACTGGTAACCTGATGTGCTCTAATAAATAGAAACATCTCTCAGAAACCTATAATTTGACTTTTAATTCTGGGGAAAGGAATTTAAATCAGTAATTAGCAAATTAGCATTGTCAGAGTTGCAAATGTTACAAGGTATAGAAGAGAGCCTGGTTCACAGCAACTTTGATTATGCTTCCCTCTTGATTATTTCTGAAGGGCAGCAAGAAAGGGAAGAATAGGACTTTGGCTGTTTATGTTAACCCAGTAAAATAATCCTGACTTGCTTTACTGAAAACCTGTTACTGACTAAGATGATTTTAAGGTTTGTTGTTGTTACTTATATCAGTTTGGAATGCTGACTGGTTCATGTGGACTCATGTTAATAATATGAATCAAATGTGCTATGGCTAATTCCAGCCCATGATAATGGATGTATTCTAACTTGCTATGTATGTAGAAGAGGGCTTGTAACAGATATAAAGGCTCATGGGTGCCATCAGTTAAACCTCTTAACATAAAGAGATATCATGGTCTCTGTAGAGATCAATTTGTAGGGAGACTAAATGAATTTGACTCACCAACTCCCAAAACATCTCACAGTAAGTAAACTTTACTGGTAACGGCATTTAAATTAAAAAGTTATAATTAAATATTCATCTATTTAAATTACTATATCCCTAGTAGGCATATAATATATCCTTAATATAAATGTAAGAAACCATGTGAAAATAATTAAGCCTATATGTCAAAAGGAAGACATTTAGAAAAAGCAAAAAAGATTGTACTGTTGATATGATTCTAATTCTATTACACCATTTATCATTTTTAATTTTTCTAATTTTAAGAAATCATCAAGGGTAATACACCCTCATTTCTGATTAACCCACACTGTATCTGAGCGTTCTGATTATGTGTGACTAGAAAGGGCACTTGAATATGGGGAAGGGGTTTGCTTTGGGGGCTGCCCTCAGACCCAGTCTACTGGCATCCTGAGACCCCTGAGAATTTGGCCTCATGCCTCGGCCATCCTTTGACTTGGAGATGGAGGTGTGAGAGTCTGCCTTCCACCACGGGATGATCAGGTCGCACAGCCTTCAGTGGCCAACCTGTCCGTGCAGCCGAGGTGTATCAGCCTGTGGTGCTGGCTACATCATCTTCGCTGCAACTGTGCTGGTGCCAGTCTGTGAGTCCTGCATCGCCTTCTTTGTCATCGTCTTCCGGCCGATGTCCTCACTTTCCACCGAGAGCGGTTCTGCTTGACCAGTCAACCCCACGAAGAGTTCGGGGGAAAAAACTGGTGCAACCACCCCCCAAATTCTTGTTTCAGGCAACGTTCTGTTTAGCAGCATCCCTGGTTAAAGTGAAAGGGGAAAAGGGACCTTAGATGAGGTCCTCATCTGTGTTACAGCCCCACACTCCACTTCCTTTAACTAAATCGCCTCTGAGGTGATGCAGTTTGGGGGAGAAATGGATAGGAGTTGCCATGGAGGGGAGGGAGCTGTGGTCACAGAGAGAATGGAACACACAGGGGAACACACAAGAGAACACTTCCCCAAAGCCATTGGCTGGGAAATGAGAGAGGCTAATTTTAGTGAGTTTTTGCAACAAGTGGGGGCTCAAAGAATGGAGTTTTAGAGGTTGGCAGGCTTGGTTGTGATACTCTTAAAAGCACTGCCCTACTCCTGGAGATAAGGCAGGCAAGCAACCCCAGGGCAGACAATATGATCTGAGGATCACTTAAGGAGCATGGCCGGAGGAGTGGGGGGCGGGGGGACGGGACTATTTGCTCTTCTTGGAGCTTATCTGTGAAAGGTGGCATTCACAGAGTCATCTCTCTGGGGACAAAAGAGTCAGCAGGTGCCATTTCCCTCCTCTGCCCCTCAGTATGGGCACAGAGACACCTGGTGAGAGCAACTAACCAGACACTGGCTGTTTAGCCTGCTTTGCTCCAAATCCTACTCTCCCGTGTTCTGGCATGATTGCCTTTCTTGGTCAAAGTTGTATCCATCCCAGTGCTGCAAAACCCTCCCCCAGGAGACCAGTTCAGGCCCCTGCTACAGCATGTCCCTAAAGTTTGGAGTTTTAAAAGTCAACAGGATTGGCTGGGATAAAGCCCCAAGGGCATTGCACTGCTTCAGGCAGGCAAGCAACCTAGAGACAGATTGCATGAAAATAGCAATCTGAAAAACACATGAGACACATGAGGAGAAATTATTCACTCTTCTGGGAGTGCTTCACCAAGAGTAGCAAGCACAGAGATCCCTCCCCAGGGATAAAGGAGCAGGCTGACGTCATTTCCCTCCTTCAGTAAATTGCACACCACCAACACTGGCTGCCTAACCTACTTACACCAAGGCCCGTCCCTTGTGCTCTGCTGTTGCTGGTTTTCTTGGGCAAGTGTGCCTAAGGACAGTGCAGCAGGCCCCTTCCCAGAAGACCAGCACAAACTCCCGCACACAAAATGTCTATTGACCATAGAATTCTGCAAGACTTCAATTCCACATCAGGTCTTATTTAACAAGTAGACCAGAGCATGCTTAGCTAAAACTCACCACAATCTGGCTGAAGTCCAAACACTGTCTACTGCAGGCAAGAAGAGCCTCTGCAGATGATTGACCTGAGGGATAAGTAGCCGAAATAAAGCAGCAGGGTGCTCCAGGCACACACCAGAGACCCTCACTGAAGAACTAGGGCCTGGACACTATATGACCTTTTCTTCATAAAATCATTACTCTTCAGAGCAGGAAACACAACAGGCTTTTCTGACACAGAGAAGAAGACAGAGACGTACACAAAATGCCAAGATGGAGGAATCCATCCCAAAAAAAAGAAAAAGAAAAGGTCACAGCCAGAGATCTAATAAAAACAGATGTTAGTAATTTAAAGCAGTAATCATAAGAATCTCACTGGGTTTGAGAAAAACATGGACAACATCAGGGAGACTCTTACCACATAGATAAAAGAGTTAAAAAAAATCAGAAATGAAAATATATAGTAACTGAGATTCAAAACCATCTGAATGTAATGACTACAAGGATTGAAGAAGCAGAAGATTGAATAAGTGATATAGAGGATAGAATAATGAAAAGTAATGAAGTTTAACAAAGAAGAAAAGAGCTGAAGAGAGAAAGAAGAACTATGGATGATGAGAGTAGACTGTGACTCCATCAAACATAGTAACATTGTATCATTGGGGTCCTAGAAGAAGAGAAAAAATGGGGGCAGAAGATTTATTTGAGGAAATTATAGCTAAAAACTTCCCCAATCTGGGGAAGGAAACAGACATCCAAATCCAGGAAGCACAGAGAACGCCCATCAAAATCAATGAAAGCAGGCCAATACCAAGACATATTATAGTTAAATTTTCAAAATATAGTGATAAAGAAAAAAATCCTAAAAGCAGCAAGACAAAAGAAGTACCCAAATTGCAAGGGAAAACCCATAAGGCTAACTTCAGATCTCTACACAGAAACTTGACAAGCAGCAAGTGTCATGATATATTCCACTTGCTGAATGGAAAAAATCTGCAGCCAAGAATGCTCTATCCAGCAAGGCTGTCATTCAGAATAGAAGGGGAGATAAAGAGTTTCCCAGACAAACAGAAACTAAAGGAGTTCATGACCACGAAGCCAACCTTGTAAGAAATATTGAAAAGGACTCTTTGAGTGGGAGAGAAAGACCAAAAGTGACAAAGACTAGAAAGGAACACAGAAAATCTCCAGAAACAATGACAAAACAAGTAATAAAATGGAACTAAATACATATCTATCAGCAATTACTCTGAATGTAAATGGACTAAATGCTCCAATCAAAAGAAAGAGTGTCAGAATGGATAAAAAAACAAGATCCATCTATATGTTGCCTATAAGAGACTCATTTTAGACCTAAAGACACCTTCAGATTGGAAGTGAGGAGTCAGAGAAAAATTTATCATGCAAATTCATGTCAAAAGAAAGCTGGAATAGCAATACTTATATCAGGCAAGCTAGATTTTAAACCAAAAACTGTAACAAGAGACGAAGAGCACTATATCATAATAAAGGGGCGTATCCAACAAGAAGATCTAACAATGATAAATATTTATGCCCCCAACTTGGGAGTGCCCAAATATATAAAACAATTAATAACACACATAAAGGAACTCATTCATAATAATACAATAATAGTAGGGGACCTTAACACCTCATTTACACCAACGAACAGATCATTTAAGCAGAAAATCAACAAGGAAGCAAGACAGTGAATGACACAATGGACCAGATGGACTTAACAGATATATTTAGAACATTTCATTCTAAAGCAACAGCATACTCATTCCTTTCAAGTACACATGTGACATTCTCCAGACTAGATCACTTACTGGGTCACAAATCGGGCTTCATCCAGTACAGAAAGATTGAGATCATACCATGTATATTTTCCAACACAACACTATGAAACTTGAAGTCGACCACAAGAAAAAATTTGGAAAGACCAAAAATATATGGAAGTCAAACAATATGCTACTAAAGAATGAATGGGTCAACCAGGAAATCAAAGAAGAAATTAAAAAAAAAATGGAAACAAATGAAAATGAAGACACAATTGTCCAAAATCTCTGGGATGCAGCAGTAGCAGTCTTTTTTTTTTTTTTTAAGATTTATTTATTTAGTTATTTATTTGACAGACATCACAAATAGGGAGAGAGGCAGGCAGAGAGAGAGAGAGGAAGAAGCAGGCTCCCTGCCGAGCAGAGAGCCCAATGCGGGGCTTGATCCCAGAACCCCGGGACCATGACCCGAGCTGAAGGCAGAGGCTTTAACCCACTGAGCCACCCAGGCACCCCAGCAGTAGCAGTCTTAAGAGGGACGTTTATAGCAATACAGGCCTACCTCAAGAACCAAGAAAAATGTCAAATAAACAACATAATCACACCTAAGGAGCTATAAAAAGAACAACACACAAGTCTCAAGTCAGCAGAAGAAGAGAAATAATAAAAATTAGAGCAGAAATAAATGGTATATTGGGGCACCTGGGTGGCTCAGTTGGTTAACCATCTGACTTTTGATTTTGGTTTAGGTCATGATCTCATGGTTATGAGATTGAGCTCCACATTGGGCTCTGCACTGGGTGTGGAGCCTGCTTAAGATTCTCTCTTCTCCCCTGCTCCTCCCTATTTCCTCTCTCTCTATCTTTATCTAAAAAAAAAAAAAAAGAGAGAGAGAGAGAGAGAGAGAAAGAAAAAAGAAATGAATGGTGTAGATACTAAAAAACCCAGCAGAACAGATCAATGAAACAAGGACCTAGTTCTTTGAAAGAAATTAATAAAATTGATAAACCTCTAGCCAGACTTATCAAAAAGAAAAAAGGAAGGGCCCAAAATAAATAAAATCACAAATGTGAGAGAAGAAATAACAACTAACACTACTGAAATACAAACAATTATATGAGAATATTATTTAAAATTATATGCCAACAAATTGGACAATCTGGAAGAGGTGGACAAGTTCCTAGAAACATAAATTACCAAAATTGAAATAGGAAGAAATACAAAACTTGAACAGACTGATAACCAGCAAAGAAATTGAATCAGTAACCAAAAATCTCCCAACAAACAAAAGTCTTGGACTAGATGGCTTCACAGGGAGTTCTACCAAACATTTAAAGAAGAGTAAATAGGGGTGCCTGGGTGGCTCAGTGGGTTAAGGCCTCCGCCTTCGGTTTGGGTCATGATCCCAGGGTCCTGGAATTGGGCCCTGAATCGGGCTCTCTGCTCGGCGGGGAGCCTGCTTCCTCCTCTCTCTCTCTCTTCCTCTCTGCCTACTTGTGATCTCTATCTGGCAAATAAATAAATAAAATCTTTAAAAAAAAAAAAGAAGAGTTAATACAAGGGCTCCTGGTTAAGTTGGTTAAGCATCTGACTCTTGATTTGGGTTTAGGTTGTGATCTCCACTTCATGAGATTGTGCCATGTGTTGGGCTCCATGCTAGGCACTGAGTCTTTTTGAGATTTTCTCCTTCTCCCTCTGCCCCTCCCCACCTTGTGCACTCATGCTCTCTCTCTCTTTCTGTCTCAAATAAATAAATAAATTTTTAAAAATGGGCAGAAGACATGAATAGACTTTTCTCCAAAGAATACATACACATGGTAACAGATATATGAAAAGATGCTCAACGTCATTCATCATCAGGGAAATACAAATCAAAACTACAATGAAATATCACCTCACATCAGTCAGAATGGCTAAAATCAACAACACAGGAAACAACAGGTGTTGGCTAGCATACAGAGAAAAGGGAACACTCTTACACTGTTGGTGGGAATGCAAACTGGCGCAGTCAGTCCAGAAAACAGTACAGAGGTTCCTCAAAAGGTAAAAATAGAACTACCCTATGATCCAGCAAATGCAGTACTAGACATTTACTCAAAGGAAACAAAAATACAGATTTAAAGGGATATATGCAACCCAATGTTTAGGGCATCATGATCAACAATAGCCAAATTATGGAAACAGTCCAAGTGTCCATTGACTGATGAATGGATAAAGAAAAGGTGGTATACAGTGAGAATGACTAAAACTAACAAGTCAGGAAACAGCAAGTGTTGGCAAGGATGTGAGGAAAGGGGAACCCTCTTATACTGTTGGTGGGAATGCAAGCTGTACAGCCACTCTGGAACACAGTATGGAGGTTCCTCAAGAAGTTAAAGATAGAACTACCTTACGACCCAGCAATTGCACTACTGGGTAATTACCCCAAAGATACAAATGTAGTGATCCGAATGGGCACGTGCACCCCAATGTTTATAGCAGCAATGTCTACAATAGCCAAACTATGGAAAGAGCCCAGATGTCCATTGACTGGTGAATGGATAAAGAAGATATATATAAATATAAATATATTATATTTATTTATATTTATATTTATTTATATATATAAATATATAAATAAATATAAATAATATATATAAATAAAATATATATATATATTTTACCTACATATCATATATATGTGTGTATGTATATATACATAAACACACATAATCAAATATTACTCAGTACTCAGGAAGGATGAATACTTACCATTTACATCAACATGGATAGAACTGGAGGGTATTATGCTGAGTGAAATAAGTCGATCAGAGAAAGACAATTATATGGTTTCACTTGTGGAATATAAGAAACATTGGAGAGGATCATAGGAGAAGGGAGGGAAAACTGAATGGGAAATAATCAGAAAGGAAAACAAACCATGAGAGACTCGTAACTATAGAAAACAAATAGGGTTTCTAGAGGGGAGGTGGATGAGGGCATGGGTAATTACCTGATAGGCATTAAAGTGGGCATGTGATGTGAGAGCACTGGGTGTTATATGCAACTGATGAATTATTGTATAGTACTCTGCCATAAAAAAGGATGAAATGTTGCCATTTGCAATGATGTGGATGGAATTAGAAAGTATTACACTAAGCGAAATAAGTCAGAGAGGGACAAACACCATATGATTTCACTCATATGTGGACCTGAAGAAACAAAACAGATGAACATGGCATGGGGAAAGAGAGACAAACCATTAAACAGACTCTTAACTATAGACAATAAACTGAGGATTACTGGAGGGGAGAAAGGTGGAAGGATGGGTTAAATAGGTGATGGGTATTAAGGAAGGCAATTGTTGTGATGAACACTATGTATTGCACGTAAGTGACGAATCACGGAATTCTACATCTGAAACTAATATTACACTGAATGTTAATTAACTGGAATTTTAATAAAAATTTTAAAAAGTAGATTAGAAAAAAGTGATCTATTGATAAACATTGTTCACCTTGTTCTAGTTAATATCTATATTTTGTTCAGTGCTAAAGTAAGGCCAGAGGAACATTTTAGACCATTGCCTCTTCTTCATTTTTGCAAAGAAAATATCTCATTAAGAGCTCCATTGGCAATAAATAAATACACGTAACAATACAGTACAAGAAAAATAAAAATAAACATCAGTAAAATATAATACTGGGAATACCACTGAAATGATTATAAGTGATATGGCTGCCACTTAAAATTTTTTTTCTAGATATGTAAATTATTATTTAGAATGAGAAAAGAAATTACAAAAGACTACAATTTCTGGAAAGCTGATAATATTACAAACATAAGTTATAAATTCTGACAAATTCTACTTTGAGTCCCATTAAAGGGGAAATTTGTGTTTTTAATTGCATATTCTGCATTATTAAGAATACTCCTTTCACTCTGACTACACACCAATGAGAACTGAAGCTTCAAATCTTATACCTTCTCACTACCTATATACTTCTAGCACCCTTTGTTGTAAGACATCTTCACATGTGATGTGATATGACCTTGGGCCTTATCCGTTTATGTCACTCTGCAAGATGAATCAGCTAAGTATTCCTGGAAGCCATTCCTGCACCAGAATAGGAAGCAATAACTTATGTAGATGTGGAAATGATTGCGAACCAATAAATATGCCTTGCTAACTCAAACTACTGTATCCTCAACTTATGTTCATTGTGGTCATATCCCAAAAATTGCCTATAGGCATTCAGTGCCACCATATATGAGGAGACATTTGATTAAGAAGAAAGTCTTGGGGCACCTGGGTGGCTCAGTGGGTTAAAGCCTCTGCCTTCGGCTCAGGTCATTATTCCAGGGTCCGGGGATTGAGCCCTGCATAGGGCTCTCTGCTCAGCAGGGAGCCTGCTTCCCTTCCTCTCTCTCTGCCTGCCTCTCTGCCTACTTGTGATCTCTCTCTCTCTCAGATAAATAAATAAAATGTTTAAAAAAAAAAAAAGAAGAAAGTCTTGATCAAATGTGGTAAAATTTCCTACCTTTGCAAAATTTACCAAAACATACCCCTAAAAGTACAAAAAGGAAACACATTTCTAGGGATTCCACTGGAGCCTTTTTGTACAAGGGGGGGGAGGTCCCTAAAGCTTAGATTTCATTAGTTAGCTTCCTGGTATTCTGAGAAGAAAGGAAGAAGAGGTGAGGGGGAGGTGAGCAGAGGAGGAAGGCTTAAGGAAAGTGACAGAAAAAAAATTAAATATTGTTCTGAGATCATTTCCATGCATTTTTCACCTGAGAAAGGAGGTGGGTAAGTGACATTTTATAATCCTCACTGTCTTAGTTCAGGGTGCTATTACAAAAATACTATGGACTGGGTGGCTTAAACAACCAACATTTATTTCTTATAGTTCTGGAAGCTGGGAAGTCTAAGATCAATGCACTAGCAAATTTGGTGTCTCATAAGAGCTTGCTTCCTAGTATGTAAGTAGCTGTCTTCTCACTATATCTTCTCATGGTGGAAGAGACAAGGAAATTCTCTGGGGTCTCTTTCATAAGGGAACTAACCCATTCATGGGGGTTCCATCCTCATGACCTGATCACCTCCCAAAGGCCCCACCTCCATATTCCATCACACTAGGTATTAGATTCCCACATATGAATTTTGGGAGGACAAAATAGTCATTCTATTGTATCCACCCAACTTGATGTTTCTTTTTTTTTTATTTTGTTTTTATTTATTTAACAGAGAGAGAGAGCGAGCACAAGCAGGGGGAGTGGCAGGCAGAAGGAGAGGGAGAAGCAGAGAGAGGGAGAAGCAGTTTCCCCACTGTGCAAGGAGCATGATGTGGGGCTCAATCCCAGGACCGTGGGATCATGACCTAAGCCAAAGGTAGATGCTTAACTGACTGAGTCACCTAGGTGCACCCTTCCCCCAACTTGATATTTCCATGATACTAATTCACAAAACCTTAAATTGAATATAATCTAATTGTTAGTTGTAATATTCATATTATGATGAAACTCTAATAACTTCCATAAGAATGTATAGGTAAGTAATTCTATTAATGTTGTTAGGAACCAAGAGTTTTTCAGTGCAAGAAAAAAAGAACAGAGTTTAAAAACAAAGAATCTAAAAATCTCATAATATTAAATTTGAATCAGATATAGTATAAATTCAGCAATTTTTTTTCTTTCTTTTTTTTTTTTTTTAAAGATTTTATTTATTTATTTGACAGAGATCACAAGTAGGCAGAGAGGCAGGCAGAGAGAGAGGGGGAAGCAGGCTCCCCGCCGAGCAGAGAGCCCGATGCGGGGCTCGATCCCAGGACCCTGGGATCAGGACCCGAGCTGAAGGCAGAGGCTTTAACCCACTGAGCCACCCAGGCGCCCCAGCAATTTTTTTTCTTATAAAAACATGTATTGCTTAGAAAGAACCCAGGACCCATTATGCTTAGCAAAATAAGTCAATCGGAGAAAGACAACTATCATATCATCTCCCTGATATGAGGAAGTGGAGATGCAACGTGGGGGATTTAGGGGGTAGGAAAGGAATAAATGAAACAAGATGGGATTGGGAGGGAGACAAACCATAAAAGACTCTGAATCTCACAAGACAAATTGAGGGTTGCTGGGGGGAGGGGGACAGGGAGAGGGTGGTGGGGTTATGGACATTGGGGAAGGTATGTGCTATGGTGAGTGCTGTGAAGTGTAAACCTGGGTATTCACATACCTGTACCCCTGGGGCTAATACATTATATGTTAATTAAAAAAAAAAGAAAGAAAGAAACAACCCAGCCCAATATTAGTGAGCACAGTTAATACCCAGATTGTGAGCTCTATCTACCAGTACACACTAAAAGAACTGTAGCTATTTGGGAGAATAGCTGGGGTGGAAAATAAACAACGTATCTAGTATCTGGTTGTGCCAGAAAACAAGGAAGCTACCACAGATTAAAGAACGTGTCAAAGGGACACAGGAGCCAATACAAAGGAACTCCCATTGGTCAGATAAGGCAATTTGAGCATCAAAAAGAATAAATGCATTCTCTTTGCATAAATAAAACTCAGTGAGTTCATGAAGATAACAAAAATGATAATTTGAACACATTGGAATTAATGAGGTTATCAACTCCTTACTTGGAAAAATGATAATTTAAATAAGAGAATTAAGTCTTTATCCTGCCTTTGCAGTATGAAATGTCTTTCTGGATATCCAATATTTCTAACTGATGAAGAATGGTTCTTCTTTAAGGAACATTTCCAGCAAATTTCCAGCAAATGAATGATGTAATTCTAAAATCATTTTGCAATCCCTAGTTGGTCCAAGCAAGAATTATCAACAGATAAAACTATTAGATGAAAATGTATGATACATTTTAGCAACATTGAAAGGAGGATAACCAAACATTATGTACCTCCTTATATGATACAAAATGAATTACCACTTGTGGTAAGCAGGATAATGCCTGTGCCCATCCTCCCAAAAGATGTCCATATCCTAATCCCAGAATTTGGGAATATGTTAGGTTACATGCCAAAGGGCAAAGGGGAATTAAGGTTGCAAATAGAATTAAGTTCGCTAATTAGCTGACCTTAAAACAGGGAGATTATCCTGGATTATCCAATTGTACAGAATGTAACCACAAGAGGCCTTAAAAGAGCAAAGACAAGGCAGAAGAGGTCAGAATGATGCAATGTAAGAAGGACTCAACCTGCTGTCTTGGAGGATGGCAGAAAGGAATTCAAGAGCCAAGGAATATGGGTAGCCTCTAGAATCTGCATAAAACAAGGAAATGCTCCCTTAGAAACTCCATCATAAGGGAATGCAGTTCTGCCCAAACCTTGATCTTAGCCCAGTCAGATCCATTTGGGGGTTCTAATCTACAAAACTGAAGGGAAAAAATTTGTTGTTTTTGAGCCACTAAATTTGTGGTAATGTGTTAAAGCAACAATAGAAAACTAATATTCCACCTAATATTCCATCTATTAAATATTTTTGTGTTAAAGAATTGAACCTGAATCTAATCAAGCCTCTGAAACTAACATTTGCAGGAAATGTATGGTATAAATGAACATAGTAAGTGATACTACAAGGACACAAACAGTAAAATTTAAAATGTGGGATATTCTACAGCTCAGCTGGCCAGGCTTCTGCTACATCAATGGCATGAAGATAAAAATGGGAGAGGGAACTGCTCTAGATTAGAAGAGACTCAGGAGACTTAAGAACCAAATGCAACCTCTGAATCATTTGAAAATGGATTCAAACAAACCAACTATAAAGGATATTTTTAGGACAGTTGCGAAAATTTTACAATGGGTTACATAGTAAATAGAATTATTGTTAATTTGTAAGGAATAATGTTAGAAGTTAGAAATCATCCAATTTTTTTAAGAGATGCATACTGAAGTATGTAGGAATAAAATTAAATAATGTCTGTGGTTTTACTTTCAAAATTTTTAGAAGGAAGGAAGGAAGGGAAGAAGGAAGGAAAGAAGAAAACATGAGAAAGGACCAAAAGAAGAGAAGGCTTGATAAGGCACATATGCCCATTTTGGTAATGGGTATATTGGGGTTCATTGTATCTCTCTCTTTACTTACTTGTATATTTGAAATGTTTCAAATGAAAACTTTTTTTTAAAGATTTTATTTATTTATTTGACAGAGAGAGAGAGAGAGAGAGAGATCACAAATAAGCAGAGAGGCAGGCAGAGAGACAGAGGGAAGCAGGCTCCTGTGAGCAGAGAGCCCCATGCGGGACTTGATCCCAGGACCCTGAGACCATGACCTGAGCCGAAGGCAGAGGGTTAACCTGCTGAGCCACCCAGGCACCCCTCAAATGAAAACATTTTTAAAGAAGAAAAAAATAATGCATCCAAAAAGTCGCTTTTCTTTCATGAAATGGTAGTTCTTAGAAGAGGGTTTGTTTTTTTTTTTTTCTGTTTTTGTTTGTTTGTTTTTTTGCCTTCCTAAATTGATTTTCACACATGAGAATCATAGTTAAGGCCAACCCAACCAAAAATTATAGATTTAGCTGTCTACCTTCAAAGTTCCCATTGTTAGTTCCTTAGGGTTCTCTTTTTTTCCTAAGTGTCTTTCAGGAAAAAAATCTGATCACTTTACTCACATTAAGGTATAACTGACTCCACAGCCTGAATTAATTAAAATAAAAATAGTGCTTTAGGTAAAAATTCTCTAATGGTTAAATGTGAAGTATCATTGACCAGATTTTTTTTTTAAGTATTTTGAATTTTAAAAGGGCACTTTTTCTTTAATTACTTCACATAGTCAATTGCCTAAGGTGTTTTTATTTTATTTTTTTTAAGATTTTATTTATTTATTTGACAGACAGAGATCACAAGTAGTCAGAGAGGCAGGCAGAGA
Organism: Lontra canadensis; assembly: GCF_010015895.1. NCBI lineage: Eukaryota > Metazoa > Chordata > Mammalia > Carnivora > Mustelidae > Lontra > Lontra canadensis. The sequence goes on from NW_022631027.1 coordinate 5,972,476, forward strand.
GAGAGGAGGAAGCAGGCTCCCCACTGAGCAGAGAGCCCGATGCGGGGCTCGATCCCAGGATCCTGGGATCATGACCTGAGCCGAAGGCAGAGGCTTTTAACCCACTGAAACACCCAGGCACCCCGCCTAAGGTGTTTTAAGAGAATTAAATTATATGAACCAGAAACCATTCTGTCATCCATTCCGAACCAGTGAGTTAATAATAAACGCAATTGTGGATGGTGAAAATGCCTGTTACCTCAGCTGATAAAGTCTTGCAGGACTTTGAAGGGGAAGAGTTGGTTGCTAGTCAGCCCAAGTTTTAATACTTAGACCACCACTATACTGACTGGGGCCTTTGCCAAATCACCTATCTTCTCATACCTCAACTTCCTCACCTGCAGATTAGGCTCATATTAGTGCCTAGCTTAATGGTGGTTGTGAAGATTGAATTAATGCATTTAAAGGAGAGCAGTTCTTTCACCTAATAAAAGCACTCAATAAATATTAGCTATTATTATTTTTGACACTCCTCTTTTCTACATGAATAATTAAGAATCAATTATTCAGTTATATTTTTCATTATTGATGTGTCTGAATATTTGAGAGGGGCATTATTTGGAGAAACAGCTACTTTCTGGCCAACCTTAAGGTACAAGGTCCATCTATTTTCCAAATACTTAGTATTTAGAAGAGACTCAGGGGACATAAGAACCAAATGTAACCTCTGACTCATCTAAAAACCGATTCAAACCAAGCAACCACAAAGGATACTTTGTGCGAAGCTTCTGAATGAAGCCTAACTATTGAGCTTTCTTCCTTCGGAGGAGGTAAGTTAAAAAATACCAAAAGATTTTTAAATGATATCTAGTCCAGCTATTTCCTTCAGGCTGAAATGTTCGAAATTCGGTAGCTCACCAATCCATTCACTTCCCCATTCAATTAAAGGCTCTGTCCCATTCAGCCTTACCTCCTCCCTTCCTCATTATAAATATTATGCCTTTGTATGCAAAGCGTTGGAATACAAGCGGATAGTTCTTTCTTTCTTTCCCTTCCTTCCTTCCTTCCTTCCTTCCTTCCTTCCTTCCTTCCTTCCTTTCTTTCTTTCTTTCTTTCTTTCTTTCTTTCTTTCTTTCTTTCTTTCTTTCACAACAGAAATTTACTCCTTCCCAGTTCTGGAGGCCAGAGGTACAAAACTAATTTCCATAGGCCAAAATCAACGTGTGGACAGGGCTATCCTCTCTCTGGAGGCTCTAGGGGAAGATTAATTCTTTGTCTGTTTCAGTTTCTGGTGACTTCCGGCATTCTTCTGCTTGTGGTCACATTGCCTTTTCCCTTCTAGGTATAATCTCTTTCTGCTGCTCCTTATAAGAACACTTGTGGTTGCATTTAGGGGCTATAATCTAAGATAATATCCCTATCCCAAGGTCACAAGCTGTCATTTCTCGGTTGAAGTTCAAGAGCGGTTATAGGAGACACTCCCTGGATTAGAAAAAGACCGGGGGCTTTTAGACTGTACACACCCTTTGCAGGGGACTCAGGAGTGTTCTAACTCTTGCTGATTTTACGAAGTTCTTTACCCGCTCCTCACGCCCCCAGTTTTTCTTGCCTAAAGCAACAAAATAAGGGAGCGTGACTCGCCACCGTAAAGGGTCCTGTGAACCTATTTTTTCCTGCGGGGGGGGGAACGCTGACATCCCAGGAAGACATAACGTGGAAAGGTTCGCAGGTTGATCTGAACTTGGTTCGCAATAAAACTATTAAATTGAGTGGTTGGCACCACCCCCAACGCAAAGAGACCCAGGAAAAATAACCGGAGAGATTGCTCCCAGGCAATGGGGGCGGGGTGCCTCCCGGCCTAAGTAAACAGAGCTACTACGCCTGCGCACACCCTTCTGGGGTCACGTGTCGGCGCGAGCCTCCCAGATCGCCCCGCAGAGCTGCCCTGCTGCCGTAAGGGACCGTGTGCAACCGGGGAGGTGTCAACCTTTCTCTGAGGGGCGGATTCGGGTAGGAGCTGAGCGTTGGGTTGGCAACGCCCCCTTCTTCCACAGCCCGAGATTGAGATCCCACACAGGGCCTGCGGGGTGCCGCGGTACCTTTGTAGGACATGGCCGGCTGTGGGGAGGGTAGCGCGGCGCCCATGGTACTTCTGGGGTCCCCTGGAGTTTGCAGTAAGGGGTTGCAAAGAAAGGGGTCCTGTGAGCGGCGCCGGCTGAAGGCGGTGGTGTCGGAGCAGCTCAGCCAGGATCTGCTCAGGTAGGAGGAGGCGGGAACTCTGGCTGCTTCAGTTCTTAAGGCATCTACCTCCGCCCCAGAAGCTGTGGCCCCTTTTCGGCCACTCCATCCCCCCCTCCTCCTTCTCCTCGCCTCAGGCTTTTGTGGGACGTCCACCAGTCTCCTCACTACAGAGCCGTTACCTCACCCTAAAAAACCCAATCCCGAGCACCTCGGAGATCACGTACCAGATTAAAAACGGAAACCAAAATTCGTATCATAGTTATATGCAGCCCCCAGTTTATGACAGAATAAGACGACTAAGCTTAGTTCTGGTCTCTCTCTCTTTTTTTTTTTTTTTTTTGGGCAGAGAGAGAGAGAGAGATCCCAAGTAGGCAGAGAGAGAGAGGGGAAGCAGGCTCCCTGATGCGCGGCTCGATCCCAGGACCCTGGGATCATGACCTGAGCGGAAGGCAGAGGCTTTAACCCACTGAGCCACCCGGGTGCCCCTACACTTAGTTTTTGAAAGACACATCACTAAGGTTGGGATGGATCTAGGCAGGTTTCATGGTACTGAAGAGTACACTTTAAAAAAAGAAGCTTAGTTTAAGAAAAATGTTAGGTATAAAAATGAATATTTATTTAGATTAAGGAAAAAATAGAATAAATTAGTGGAGTCTTGGAGGTCTTTCCTTCAGAATTTTCTTTAAACAATGTACCAGAAATGTTTATGTAGAAGTATTTCCTGACTGCAAACTGGTTTCCCCTCTCCACCTACAACACTCTACAGCTCCCAGCAACTCCCAGCTCCCATGAGGACACAAGCAAATGGAGGGATGTTCTGAAGCTTAACTCAGGCTCTGGTGAATCCGGTTAATGACATCTCAGTCTATAAAGAAAATAAAGCCTAGAAATATTCCCTAGCCAATTGCCATTTCCACCAAAACTGATTTTGTAAGCTTTAGTGTGCATCAGAATCACCTGGAGGGCTTGTTAAAACTTAGATTTACTGGGTCCAAGACCATAATACTCATTCAGTTGGTCAGGAAGAGAGCGTTTGCATTTCTAACAAGGTCCCAGGTGATGCTGCTGCTGCTGCTGCTAGCTGCTTGAGTCACACTTTGGGAACTACTGAACTACAGTAAACATAATTACCACTAATAACCAACAGTTGTGCAGCCTTCTGCATTTTTTTTTTTAAGTGCTTTCTATCCCCTACACTTAAGCTCCTCCAGCAGCTATAAAACTCTGCTTTCTATGTAGTAAAAAAAATTCCCTTTAATTTGGACTTATCTGCCAGAGATGCTGCTTTGTCTCCACCAGTGAGGGATTAATGTAAAATATGGAAAAATAAAACTGAAGTTGTTCTGTTTCTAGGGTGAATCTGTAAGAATGAGGCACTCCTTCTTTTCAGTGACTTTATTCTTTGGGTTGAATTATAAGTCTTAAGGTGTCAGGAATTTAAGGAAGATAAGATGTCTGATTTATATAAAGAAAATGAAATTCAGGTATAGTAGGTGAACTCATCTGAGTAGTAGTTAAGGATAGGATCCTGAACTCCCAGGTTCCTATTACAAGCAAAAAAAAAAAAAAAAGAAAAAGAAAGAAAAAAGATGTAGCAGTTTTTTTTTTTTTAACAAGAAAACTTCATATGTGTACCCAGCACCCTAATTCTTGTACCAAATTAATCTTTTTCAAACACAAAAATAAAATGGATTTATTCTGCAAATATTAATGAGGTATCTGGCACCCACCATGTACCTAGATTTGTACTAGGTCCTGAAGAATCAAAGATTAATAAGACGTAGCTTCGGTATTGTGCTTACACTCCAGTAAGAGAGATAATAGTCAAGCAAAAGTTATGGGGACTGGGGTGAGTTTAGGGAACATTTTTAGGGTGGTGTTTGATCTCTTGAGGATTGATTCCCCATTGATTAGGTAAAGATTAGGAAGGGAAAAGTCAGAGGATATCTCAACAAAGGAAATTGCTTTTATAAAAGCACAGAGATTTGAAAGAGTTTGGTTTATTTTGGGAAAGCACGTTGTATTAGATTCTTAAACATCAGGGAACAGAGACACCTCTGGGTGACCTGAGATAATAGGGTAGATGGAGAAGTGAGTAAAATAAGAAAACTGTTTCAGTGGTCAAAAAGCCAGATCTGTTGTAGAATTGGAAAGTTGCTTGGGATATAACAGCAATTATACAGTAAGACCTCATTGAGAAGTGGACCATTATTCAGGACAGTTGTAATAAAAATACCTAAACTTATTGCTCTTCTACTATTAGTTAGATGCTGGGTTGACTACCCTGTGAAGTAAGTCTTGGTATTATTTCCATTTAACAGATAAGGAAACTGAGCATTAGGCATGAAGTGACAGAGTCCAAATAAAAACCTTGACATTCTGACTCCAAAAACGTTAAAATAACTTGCCCAAGGTCATACAACCAGAATATGAGCCTACTCAGTCTGTTTTCTCTGCAATAGTTATACAAAATAATCTTCCGGTAATTTATTTTCTTTATCTTTGCTCCTATCCTTACCCATTTCTTTTTCTTACTCTAGTTTAGATTTGCTCTGAAACTCTCATACAGTGTCATCACTCGGTTCCTGTTTATTATAGACCATCTCTGCTAGAGTTTAACTTGTTTAACTACCACATTGGCTGATGGCTAACTTTGGCTCATTCCATTATTCATTCAGATGTGGTTAAGAGCATCAGGGTCATGTGCTACAAAGACGAGCCATATATGAATGATAAATGAATTTGGTAGCTTTTTGGGAGGGGATTGTGGGTATGGCCTGCAACCAAAGTGATAGCAGATGAGGGTGAATGGGTAAACTAAGACTAGATCGTGGAGGCCTTCTTTCTTTAGTGAAGAGTTTGGAATATATTGTGGAGGCAGTGGAGAGCCATTGGTGTTTTTAAAATAGAAAATTAACATTTAGTTCTTGAGGGAAGAGAAATTAGAAACAAGGATACTAGCTAGGAGATTTTTTAATAGTCAAGGGATACGTAAGGCAGTGGTGATGGAAAAAGGGGAAGGGATTCACATGTGCAGTTGATGGGGTCGGTGACCAATTATATGTGGAGGTACAGGGGAAAGGAAACAAGCCAAGTCTTGGGGCATTTGAAAGGGAGGAGCATGGTGAATGTTGAGGAAGTCATATTCAGGAGACAATTGGAAATATGTCTGGAGTTGAAAATGAAGGTTGGAATAGCAGATAGACAGTAAAGGTTATTAAAGATAATAACCTTTATCTTTATAAAAGATAGTATCATCAGCACCCAGTCGTTCAAGCCAAAAAAGAGAGGTTATTCCCTTCCATTCACCTTCTACATTCAGTCACCACTTCCTGCCAATTTTATTACCAAAGTATATTTTAATTCTATTCCATAGTCTATATCACCATTGATCTCTCCTGGCTCAAGCCAGGCTCAAGCCATCATTCATCTGTGTTGTGCATTAATTTTCTCATCCTCATTCTCATTTCCCGCTAATTCCTTGTCTGCACAACTAATAGGTGATATTTTGAAAAATGAATTTGTCCATGTTTCTAATAATTTGGTGATTCGCCTTCAGCTGTAAGATAGAATTAAACTCTTTGCCTCTTATTGGTCTTTATCCCAGCAGCTTCATCTGTCACTTCTTAGCCCCTCAGTACTCTCTACTGACCAGTCTTTAGCTTCATACTCACACATACCTTAGCAAGGAACGTGGCGCCAGGAACTCACTCTTTATGACCTTGCCTTGCTGCCCTGACCAACTCTTATTTGATCTTTGAAATCTCATTTGGTTTTCTTGTCCTCTGTAAGGTCTTTTATGCCTGTCTCTGAAAAAATTTTACTTATATGTGTTATTGAATATTTCAGTCTTTAATTTTCAGGCCTGTCTTCCATACTATTCAGTAAAATCCTTGAGTGCACATGTTTTAGTCATCAATCTGTACCCAGTGCTTGGTACATAGAACATGCTTAATACATTTTTAGTGATAATCAGCAGTCCAAAATGCATTAGATTAGTGCAGCAGTGGGCCGAGAAATGAGATAGAAGCTGGACCTAGACATGGTTGAGCCTTTGATTCAACCTGCCCTTCTTCTAGACTTTACTATTAGATGAGCCAACAAACCCCCTTTAATATTTAAGCCAGTCTGAGTGGGATAATTCTGTTACTTATAACATACAAGATATTCTTGTAACTGATATAAGTAGTTATATAAAATAAAAGACACTATATTTTCATGTTCACAATTTTTTAAACACATTAAATTTTTTTTTATTTAACAAATACTCATGAGCATGTATTAAGAACCAGGCAGATTCCCTAGTGATGTTATATGGTTACCAGCAGCATTGCTTTCTTATTCACTTGGGGAAGAATGGAGGATGGAGAAAAGGTAGATGGGAGGAAGGAATAAATTGATGTGCAGTTTGAGTTTTTATTAAAGTTTGAGAGACCAGTACATTATTGCATAACTCTATTTTTTTAAAGATTATTTATTTATTTATTTGACAGGCAGAGAGGCAGGCAGAGAGAGAGAGAGGAGGAAGCAGGCTCCCCACTGAACAGGGAGTCTGATGCAGGGCTTCATCCCAGGACCCTGAGATCATGACCTGAGCTGAAGGCAGAGGCTTTAACCCACTGAGCCACCCAGGTGCCCCCATTTTTGCATAACTTTAAAAACTACTTAATAAAAATAATTTATTGATTAAAATATTGACTAAAATGGGGGCGTCTGGGTGGCTCAGTGTAGAGCCTCTGCCTTCTGCTTGGGTCATGGTCCCGGGGTCCTGGGATCGAGCCCCGCTTTGGGCTCTCTGCTCAGTGAGGAGCCTGCTTCCGCCTCTCTCTCTGCCTTCCTCTCTGCCTACTTGCAATCTGTCAAATAAATAAATAAAATCTTTTAAAAAAATAAATAAAATATTGACTAAAATGTTTCTGTTTGCTTATTGTTTCCAAGGTTCTGAAAGTTTTGTGCTCTGAAGCATTTGTTTTTTTAGTGTAAAATACAACAAAATTGAACAAGCAGATACTGAGCTCTGTATACTGCATATACAGTTTTTGCCTTTGGGAATTTATTGCCTAGTAGAGAGAAAGACTCAAAAAATAATGATGCAATGACAGAAGGGATGTATAGAGGTATGCACCAATTGTGTTGGGATCAGAGGAAGGATCTGTTAACTTGGTCTTGGAGGAGTGAGAGTGTCAGTGGCAACATTCTAAGCTTTCACTGTAATGGATATCTTTAGCCATTAGTTCTACCTCCTATAGTGTACTGGTGTGATCGCCAGGTATACCCTGTGATACGGAAGTCCTTTGAGAATACATATCTTGCCGAGGATAATGATACTGTGATATGAAGTATTATTTAGTATTTAGAGAGTAAAAATATATAGTTACCACAGGGACAAAAGATTATGACAGTTTGTATTATGATGCTGATTTCCGTTCTTCCATCACTTTACATGTAATCAGTGGGCTTTACCACAATCCTGTGCATTAGTAAAGGGATTTGAATGGGTTTCCCCATGACCCCATCATTTTAATAATAGATTATAGTGTGGTTTGCTCTATTTGTGTGAGGAAAAACCTGGAAAAGGGCTTAAATGTCACATTCTTGATGGCCAAGCCTGCATTTCAGACTTGATATTTAACAATAGTCAGAACAAAATGTACCAGTTTCTAATCTGTATTGTCTATTGTTATACTCAGCTTGCTTGTGTTGTTGACATTTTACTTTTTTTGCTTCTTTTAGTAAGATTTAAAAAAAGTTATTCTTTTCAGCAGTCAGTAACCATATTACTTTGTGTTCTTTTTCTGAAATAAAGCTAAAGTAGGTACATTTAAAAGGAAAATCAATATAAAAAGCAGAATATAAATTTTTTATGATCAGAAGGAATTAAAAAAATTTTTTTGAAAAAATAGTCTTACTCTTATGAATGTAGTTACCTTTGTTTTCACAATAAATTTTATTTTATTTTTTTTTAAGATCGTATTTATTTATTTGACAGACAGAGATCACAAGTAGGCAGAGAGGCAGGCAGAGAGAGAGAGAGAGGGGGGGAAGCAGGCTCCCCACTGAGCAGAGAGCCCTATGCGGGGCTTGATCACAGGACCCTGAGAGCATGACCTGAGATGAAGGCAGAAGCTTAACCCACTGAGCCACCCAGGTGTCCCATTCACTATAAATTTTAGAAAATTAGATTCTAAGCCAGTATTAAGCAGTGTTCTTTGGAATGAACTGAGAACAAACTCATTTTCATATTAAGCTATTTTAATTTTGTGACTTACCTTTGTATTTTTAGTGTGTGCTATTTTGAAAAATTATTTTATAGAAATGGGTATATTATATATTTCTGAGTATCACTAATTAAATTCTGGTTCCTTTTTATTCATTACAGGCTCCTAAGGGAAGAAATCCATACAGATGTTACTTTCTCTGTAGGTAATACTTTGTTCAAAGCACACAAGGCAGTCCTTTTAGGAAGGGTTCCTGACTTCTATTTTCATACTGTTGGACAGACATCTGATAATTTAACAAATCATGAGTCTATTGCTGTGGAGAACTTTGAAGCTTCAGAATTTAGAACATTTTTACAGTAAGTGCTTTATCTTTTTTCTCTCATATTTAAGTCTAATATATAACTCTTTATCTTTTCAACACATATGTATGTTTTTATTTCCTGTATTTTCATATCTGTTTTATAACCTAAAAAAATCCATTCATTTACATTCCAAATTATCTTCGTAATAGTAGAGGCTAAGTATGAGTATCAGAGTATTAAGGGCTTAGTATTGGGAAAGACTAAGTACTAATTTGAGATTGAGCCTGAAAGAGGAGAAATAGTGTATTCTCTAGTAATTTGAATGAATTGCTCTGTGCCAAGGTTTTTTGACAGTAGCACTATTGACATTTTGGATTGGATAATTCTTTATTGTGGGATCTGTGCTATGCTGTGCATTTTAGGATGTTTAGCAACATCCCTCTCCTCTAGCCCTTGGATGCCAGTAGCATTCTTCCTGAGTTCCCCCACCCCCAAGTTGTGACAATCAATATGGCCGCCAGATGTTGCCAAATGTCCTCTTGGGGATAGAATAAGCTTCTGCTGAGAACCATTGCTGTATACTGACTTCTGTATTGTTGTTACACAAAAATCATTCATATGCAAGAAACTTGCTATATACTAACTTACTGACTTCCTTATTATTGGTATGCAAAACTTTAGATTATGTTTGTAAAAATATGAGATCATAACCTTTTATTCTTATGGCTTGCGTATGGTCAAAATTTTTGAAAATAGAGCATCCATTGAACTCGTGAATTCACAAATTTTCATCACCGAAGTAATGGAAGAAATTAGTTTAAATTAATTGCCATTCTAGTTGAATAGAATTTTATTTTAATCCCTTACTATTGTCTGCACATTTGTGTAATGATTTGACACTCATTTTTGCTAAATGTATCCAGAAGGGAAGTATTTTCTAATGTAGTTTCTCAAAATTGTACCTCTTTTAGACTTGTGACATTTAAGTAACATGGACTCTAAGGCTAGAATGCCTGAGTCCAAGTTCTCTGCTTTGCCATTTCATAGTTGTGTGCCTCAAACTTAATCATTCTGTGCCTGGAATTTCATCAGGTGTAAAATGCCTGGCATCTAATAAGCACCATAGAAATTCACTAATTTTTTATGTTTGTAAATCTTGAAGTGTTTATTTGTATTTCATTTCAGTTTTTTAAATCCTGCCCTACCATAATTTCTTCCTTTTTTCCAATATGTGGAAGTCAGTATTTTCCTAAATGATTCTTTTAGTGGCTTTCTGTCATACCACCCAACACATAATCTTATTCAGCAGGTGTTTGTTATGCCCTGTTATGGGCAAGGCCGTGTGTAAAAGGGTTGGTATGTACTGATTAGTGCCTCTTGATTTGAGTGCTTAGTGATGAAAAGTAAATGTGGAACTAAGTTTTAAAGCCAATACTGGCTTTTTTAAAGTTGAATTTTGTGTTTTTGTATTCTGGATTCTAAGTATTTTTTGATGCTAGTCTTTTAGTTATTTGCTGATGTACATTTTGCCTGTAATCTAAATCATACTGACGTTAGTGTAGAAAATTATTTTTGGGTAATTAAATTTTAAGTGTATTTGTGTGATTGATTGATTTTTTTAAAGATTTTATTTATTTATTTGACAGAGAGAGATCACAAGTAGGCAGAGAGGCAGGCAGAGAGAGAGGAGGAAGCAGGCTCCCTGCCAAGCAGAGAGTGCGATGTGGGACTCGATCCCAGGACCCTGAGATCATGACCTGAGCCGAAAGCAGAGGCTTAACCCACTGAGCCACCCAGGCGCCCCTGTGTGATTTAGTTTTTCTTCTTTTTATGCTCTGACATGCTTGAATGATCTGACTTCTTTATTATTTCAGAGTTTCTTCTATGAAACTCCTATATGCATAAATGGAAAAGGGACGGGGGGAAGCAGGCTCCCATTGAGCAGCGAGCCTGATGCGGGGCTCCATCCCAGGACCCTGAGATCATGACCTGAGTTGAAAGCAGAGGCTTAACCCACTGAGCCACCCAGGCGCCTTGGAATACATTTTATTAAGTGTTATTTATAGTAGTAGGCCTATGGTAGGCTCTGTGAAATGATATATTTCTTGAGTGTATGTTTATTTTTATTTTATTTTCTTCTTTTTTAAAAATATTTTATTCTCAAGTAATGACTACACCCGATGTGGGGCTCAAACAACCCCGAGATCAAGAATTGCATTCTCTGTTGAGCCAGCCAGGCATCCCTTGAGTGAATGCTTAGATGAAGATCCATAGGATATGTCAGATTTTTATATATCAGAGAAAGGAAGAAACTATATCAATGTTTTCTTTTATTTATTGTCATGAAAAGTAATAGAAAAAAATTAAGAGATAGCATGGTAGAGTGGAGGAGGCACTGGATTTGGCAACAACGGCAGAGATCTGCCTTTGGGCTGTGTATTATCTTGTTTTATGATTTCTGTGAGCTTCAGTTTTCTCATATTTAGAACAAGGAGGTTGGAGTAGATGGCTTTGTTCTTCATAGCACTTCACAGCCTCTATTTTAAGCACTTAATCACATTTTGTTTTATATTAAGTTAGTCATGTATGTCTGTGGTTATGTAAGCTCCTTGAAATGGGATCATCTCATTGATGTGAACGTCCTCAGTAGTATCTCTTGTAGTGTCTTGCACAGAGAAAGTGCTTGTGACATACCCCTTCTTTTTTTTAGCAGAGTGTATTGAAATTTCATCTATATAAAGTATAAGAAGATTATAATGTAAAATATTGAGATTAATTTTTTCAGTGCAACTTCTGAAAAATAATTTTTTAAATTTTACTTATGAAATTCAGTTCTTTATTGCACATCTTTTTCTTTAGGTAACCAAAAAATTTTTTTGAAATATTGTTATTTTGCTACTTACTACAGAGTCCTTTGGTATTATGCACTTGAGTTAGAGTAGGAAATACAGTCTGTGAAAAATTGTTTTATATATAGCAGCATCATATATGATTCAAATGATTGGCAATGGGAAATAGTTCTTGCTTCATGACCTTGTGATTAAAATTCAAAAATTCAACTTAGCATCTGATTTCCTAAGAAGACATAACCTGTTGTAGTTGTCAGTGTGTGTGTGTGTGTGTGTGTGTGTGTGTGTAAAGAAAAGAGGAAAGAACTTTTTTCTTTTCACGCTTCAATTATTTATTCCATAGTCTTTTTTTTTTTTTTTAAGAGGAATGACCTTTAAATTTACAACTTAACATTAATTACTGGGGGATGCTAAGATAACTTGTCGGTAAGGTATAAACATATAGAGCAGCACAGAGCAAAAGATTGTGTTTCCCATGCAGCTTTTTCAGGTAATGGTTATTTTCTCGCACATTTCTTACACTAGCAGGGTTGGAAGTGGGTGGGGTAGGTGTCTTGTTTTATTCACTGTATTTAAGTATATTTTCTTATTTTCTGTATCATTGATACTCTGGCATCTGGAGCCTCACTGACTGGGCAGAGACTGCTCCTCCTAGGGTTGGGTAATTCATGTGAGCATACCAGGTAATCCTAAATTCATTCTAACACCCACCTCGTCATTCTGATTCTTATACTCCACAAGGCAATAGTCCTTGCCCTAATCTTCCCAGGGCCAAGTACTAGGCAACTAAAGACCATCCTCTTAGTCCAGAGCACCCCCCACCCACTCTCAGCCCCAATTATTAAAACTATCTATTATTAAGCTTCTTCAGCTGTTTACTTTGCCCCACTTCCACAGAAAACATAATAAAGGCTTCTGCGTTGTGCTTAGTTCTCCCTCCTCCTTCTTCCAGACCAACCCTATTGCTTCCCCACGTGGCCATTCCTGGTGTGGTGTACCTCTTTCCACTTGGGGACTGTAAATTACAAACTGTCTTTTCAATGGCAATCATTTCTTAATCACTTGGCCTCAGCATACCTGAATAAAACCAATTCCCAGTTGCATTTTAAAACATTTAAAAACCAATTGCTGCCTTCAGATATTTTCCCTCCATCTTCCTAAACTGTCTTGCCAGTCTATATCAGTAGCCAGTCATCTACAGCCCCTTAAGTCAGTCCTCCTCGTTTCTTCTTTCTTTCTTTCTTTTTAAAAAATATGTTAATTAAGTGATTTTTAATTTTAATTCTAGTATAGTTAATATACAGTTTTGTATTAGTTTCAGGTGTACAATACACAGTGCTCATCATGATAAGTGTACTCTTAATCCCCTTCATCTATTTCACCCATCCCCCCCCACCTCTCCTCTGGTAGCCATCTGTTTGTTCTTTATAGTTAAGAGTCTGCTTTTTAGTTTCTCTTTTCTTCTTTGTTCGTTTTGTTTCTTAAATCCCACATATGAGTGAAATCTTATGGTATTTGTCTTTCTCTGACTTCTTTCCCTTAACATTATATCCTCTTGATCCATTCATGTTGTTGCAACTGGCAAGATTTCATTCTTTTTTATGACTCAGTAATATTTCATTGTGTATATATACTACACCTTCTTTATACATTCATCTCTTGATGGACACTTGGGTTGCTTCCATAAGGTGGTTATTGTTAAAGGTTTTATTTATTTGACACAGAGATAGAGAGTACAAGTAGGCAGAGCAGCAGGCAGAGGGAGAGGGAGAGGGAGAAGCAGGCTCTCTGCTGAGCAGGTAGCCCAATGTGGGGCTTGATCCCAGGACCCTGGGATCGTGACCTGAGCTGAAGGCAACTGCTCAACTGACTGAGCCACTCAGGCACCCCCATAACTTGGTTATTGTAAATAATGCTGTAGTCAACATAGGGGTACATATAATCTTTCCCAATTATTGTTCTTGCTACAGTCAACATAGGGGTACATATAATAATTTTTTTTTTCCAATTAGTGTTTTTGTATTCTTTGGATAAATACCCAGTAGTGGAATTAGTGGATCATATAGTAATTCTATTTTTAACTTTTTGAGGAACCTCCATGCTGTTGTCTACAGTGACTGCACCAGTTTGCATTCCTACCAATAGTGTGTGAGAGTTCCACTTTTTCCACATCCTTGCCAGTGCTTGTTTCTTATCTTCTTGCTTCTAGCCATTCTGAGAGGTGTGGGGTGATATCTCATTGTGGGTTTGATTTGCATTTCCCTGATGATTGCATTTGAACATCTTTTTATGTTTCTGTTGCCATCTGTCTGTATTGTTTGGAAAAATTCCTACTCAGGTCTTCTGCCCATTTTTAAATGAGATTATTTGGGTTTTTTTTGGTGTGGAGTTATATAAGTTCTTTATATATTTTGGATACTGACCCTTTATTGGTTATGTCATTTGCAAATATCTTCTTCCATTCACTGGATTGTCTTAGTTTCATTGACTGTTTCCTTGACTGTGCAGAAGCTTTTTTTTTATATAGTCCCAATAGTTTATTATTGCTTTCATTTCCCTTGCCTCAGGAGACATATCTAGAAAAATGTTGGTATGGTTGATGTCAGAGGTCTTACTGCCTGTGCTCTCTTTTCAAGGATTTTAATGGTTTCAGGTCTCTCATTTAAGTCCTTAACTCATGTCGAGTTTATTTTTTTGTATAGTGTGAGAAGGTGGTTGAGTTTCATTATTTTGCTTGTAATTTTCCCAACACCATTTGTTGAAGAGAATTTTCTCCATTGGATATTCTTGCCTCCTTTATCGGAGATTGGTTTACCATATAATCGTGAGTTTATTTCTGGGTTCTCTATCCTGTTTCACTAATCTATTCCTATATTTTTATGCCAGTACCATACTGTTTTGATTACTGTATTTTTGTAGTATATCTTGAAATCTGGGATTGTGGTATTTCCAGCTTTGTTTCTTTTTCAAGATTGTTTTGGCTATTCAGGGTCTTTTGTGGTTCCATACAAATTTTAAGGTTGTTTGTTCTAGTTCTGTGAAAAATGCTATTGGTATTTTGATAGGGATTGCATTACATAGATTGTTTTGGGTATTACAGATATTTTTTAAAAAGATTATTTATTTATTTATTTTAGAGAGTGCATGAGCAGGGGGAGGGGCAAAGAGAGAGGGGGAGGAAGAGGGAAAGATACCAAGCAGACTCTGTGCCGAGTGTGGACCCTGATTCTGGGCTCGATCTCCCAACCCTGAGATCATGACCTGAGCTAAAATGAAGAGTTGGTTGCTTAACTGACTGAGCCAACCCAAGAGCCCCTAGCAGTATAGACATTTTAACAATATTTGTTCTTCCAATCTGTGAGCATGGAATATATTTCCATTTCATTGTGTCGTCTTCAGTTTCTCTCATCAACGTTTTATAGTTCTCAGAGTACAGGTCTTTCACCTCCTTGTTTAGTTTTATTCCTAAGTATCTTATTATTTTTGATGTGATTGTAAATGGGATTGTTTTTTAATTTCTCTTTGTGTTGTTTCTTTATTAGTGTATAGAAATGCAATGGATTTCTGTATGTTGATTTTGAATCCTGCGCCTTTACTGAATTGATTTATTGGTTCTAGTAGTTTTTTTGATGGAGTGTTTAGAATTTTCTGTATATAGTATCATGTCATCTGCCAATAGTGAAAGTTTTACTTCTTTACCAATTTGGAAGACTTTTATTTCTTCTTCCTCTATTATTACTGTGGATAAGACTTCCAATACTGTGTTGAATAAAAGTGGTGAGAGTAGACATCCTTGTCTTGTTTCTGATCTTAGTGGAAAGGCTCTCAGTTTTTTCCCACTGAGGATGATGTTAGCTCTGGGTTTTTCATATATGGCCTTTATTATGTTGAGGTATGTTCCCTCTAAATCTACATTGTTGAGGGTTTTTTTTTCATGAGTGGATATTGTACTTTGTCAAGTGCTTTTTCTGTATCTTTTGGGATGATCATATGGTTTTTATTATTTCTCTTGTTGATGTGGTGTATCACATTGATTGTATTGTGGATATTGAATCCTGGAAATAAATCCTGATTGATCATGGTGAGTGATTTTTTTTTAATGGATTGCTGGATTTGATTTGCTAATACTTTGTTAAGGATTTTTGCATCTATATTCATTAGACATATTGACCTGTAGTTTTCTTTTCTTTTTTGTTTTAGGTATCTTTATCTGGTATTGCTATCAGGGTAATGCTGGGCTCATGGAGTGAATTCAGAAGCTGTCCTTCCTCTTTTATTTTTTGGAATGGTTTGAGAAGAATAGGGTTTTTGTTTGTTTGTTTGTTTGTTTTTTTGAGATTTTATTTATTTGACAGAGACAGAGAGAGAGAGAGAGAGAAAGCAAGCACAAGCAGTGCAAGTAGGAAAGGGAGAAGCAGACTCCCTGCTAAGGGAGCCCAATGCTGGGCTTGATCCCAGGACACTGAGATCAGGACCTGAGTCAAAGGCAGATACTTAATGGACTGAGCCACCTAGGTGCTGGAGAAGAATAGGTATTAACTCTTCTTTAAATGTTTGTTGGAATTCACCTGTGAAGCTGTCTGATCCTAGACTTTTGTTTGTTGGGAGTTTTTTTTTTTTTTTTTTTTTTTTTACTGATTTAATTTCATTGCTGGTGATTGGCCTGTTCAAATTTTCTATTTCTTCTGATTCAGTTTTGGGTGGTTATATATTTCTAGGAATTTATACATCTCTTCTAGGTTGTCTAGTTTATTGGCATATGATTTTTCATAATATTCTCTTATAATCCTTTGTGTTTCTGTGGTGTTGATTATTATTTCTCCTCTTTCATTTTTGATGTTTGTGTCCTCACGCTCTCTCCTTTTTTATGAGTTTAGATTAAAGTTTATCAATTTTGTTGACCTTTTCAAAGTATCAGCTCCTGGTTTCATTGATATATTCTATTGTTTTTTGGTTTCTATTTCACCTATTTCTGCTCTAATCTTTATTTCTTTCCTTCTGGCTTTGTTTTGTTTTGTTTTGTTTTTCTAGCTCCCTTTGGTGTTACATTAGGTTGTTTATTTGAGATTTTTACTGTTTTTGAGGTAGGCCTAAATTGCTGCAGTGTTGACCCTTAGGGCTTTTTGCTGCATCCCAAAGATTTTGAACCATTGTTGTTTTCATTTTCTTTGTCTCCATGTATTTCTTTTCCCTCTTTGATTTCTGGGTTAACCCATTCATTTTTTTTTTAACATGTTATTTAACCTCCATGTATGTGTGTTCTTTTCAGATTTTTTTCTTATGGTTGATTGCTAGTTTCATAGCATTGTGATTGGAAAAGATGTATGGCATGGCTTTGATCTTTTTAAGTTTGTTGAGATTTGTTATGTGGCCTAACATGTGATCTGTACTGGAGAGTGCTGTGTTTGCATTTGAAGAGAAATTGTAGGGGTGCCTCAGTGGCTCAGTGGGTTAAAGCCTCTGCCTTCAGCTCAGGTCCTGGGATCAAGGTCCTGGGATTGAGTCCCACATCCGGCTCTCTGGTCAGTGGGGAGCCTGTTTCCTCCTCTCTCTCTGCCTACTTGTGATCTCTGTCAAAAAAAAAAAAAAAATCTTTGAAGAGAATTTGTATTCTCCTGTTTTAGGATGGAATGTTCTGACTATATCTGTTAGATCCATCTGGTTCAATGTTTCTTTGTTGATTCTGTTTGGATCATCTGCCCATTGATGTTAAGTGGCGTATTGAAGTTCTTTGTTATTATCGTATTATTATTGGTTACTTCCTTTATGTTTATTATTAACTGTGTTATATATTTAGGTGCTCCCATTTTGTGTGCATAAATATGTACAATTATTTTATATCTGCTTGTTGGATTATTCCTTTTATGATTATATAGTGTCCTTCTCTGTCTCTTTGTTTTGAAGTCTCTCAGTCTTTGTTTTAAAGTCTATTTTGTCCAATATAAGTATTGCTCCTGTGGCTTTCTTTTCACTACCATTTGCATGATGATTGTTTTTCCATCCCTTAATTTCAATCTGCATGTGTCTTTAGTGTGAAATGAGTCTCTTGTAGGCAGCATATAGATGGTTCCTGCTTTTTAAAATTAATTAATTAATTAATTAATTTATTTTTTAAAAGATTTTATTTATTTATTTGACAGAGAGATCACAGGTAGGCAGAGAGGCAGACAGAGAGAGAGAGAGGGAAGCAGGCTCCCTGCTGAGCAGAGAGCCCGATGCGGGACTCGATCCCAGGACCCTGAGATCATGACCTGAGCTGAAGGCAGAGGCTTTAACCCACTGAGCCACCCAGGCGCCCTGGTTCCTGCTTTTTTATCTGTTCTGTCACCCTGTGTCTTCTGATTGGAGCATTTAATGCATTTTCATTCAAAGTAACTGTTGAAAGGTATGGACTTATTGCCATTTTGTTACTTCTGATGGTTGTTTTTGTAGTTCTTCTCTTCCTTTCTTACTCTCTTCTCTTACAGTTTGCTGGCTTTCTTTAGCCATATACTTGGATTCCTTTCTTTTTATTTTTTGATATCTATTACTGGTTTTAGTTTGTGGTTATCATTAGGTTTATGTATGTTATCTTACACATACAGCAGTCTGTATTACCTTGATGGTTCCTTAAGTTTGAACACATTCTTAACTCCCCTCCCCCTAGCCCTGCCACATTTTAGGTATATGGTATCATATTTTACATCCTTCTATTTTAGGAATCCCTTGACTGATTTTAGTAGATAAACTTAATTTTACTGCTTTTGTATTCTGGACTTTTTTTTTTTTTTTTAACAACTATTTGTGGTCTTTTCTTTCCACTGAAGGAGTTACCTTTAAAATTTTTTATAGAGCTGGTTTAGTGGTGATGAATTCCTTTAACATTTGTTTGTCTGGGAACTCTTGATCTCTTCTTCATTTGTCAATGATAGCCTTGGTGGATAGAGTATTCTTGGCTGCAAATTTTTTTCCTTTCAGCACATTGAATATATCATGCCATTTTCTTCTGGTTTGCAAAGTTTCTGCTGAAAAGTTTCTAGCCTTACTGGGTTTTCCCTTGTATGTAACTGTTTTCTTTTCTCTTTCTGCTTTTTAAAATTCTTTATAACCACTTTTCACCATTTTAATGACTGTGTGTCTTGGTGTGGATCTCCATGGGTTGATTTTATTGGGTATTGTCTTTGTTCCTGGATCTGGATTTCTGTTTCCTTCCCTAGATTCAGTAAGTTTTCAGGCATTATTTTTCAGATAAATTTTCTGCTCCCTTTTCTGTCTCTTCTTCTTTTTGGATCCCTGTAATGCAAATGTTATTATATTTGGTGGTGTTGCAGGGTTCCTGTAGTCTATTTTGATTCTTTTATTACTATTTTTCTCTCTCCTTTTTAGCTTGATTGCTTTCCATTACTCTGGCCTCCAAGTCACTCATCCATTTTTTTGCTTCCTCTAGTCTGCTATTTATTCTCTCTAGTATATTTTTAATTTCAGTTACTGAGTTCTTCATCTGTGATTGGTTATTTTCCATATTTACTCTGTCTTTGGTAAGTGTCTCACTGAGGTCCTCCACTCTTTCCTCAAGTCCACTGAGTATGTTCATGACAATTACTGTAAATTCTCTATCAGACATATTAATCTCCATTTTGTTTAGGTCTCCTGTTGTGATTTTGTCCTGTTCTTTCATGTGTACATATTCCCCTGTCTCCTCATTTTATCTAACTCCCTGTATCTGTTTCTGTGTGTTAGGAAAGTCAGCTATCTCTTCTCCTCATGAAAATAGTGGTCTTATAACGAAGAGGTCTTATAGTGCCCTATTGTGCTGTGCCTCCTGTTCACCAGAGCCTGGCTCTTCAGAGATATCTTTTATATGTGGTGAGTGTACCCTAGTGTTGTTGCTGAACCACATTTACCTTCAGTCTAGTTGTCTGCAATGGCTCTCTTTGCTTGTTGTGAGCAGGATTTGGTCCCTTTGTTGTTAGTGGGCCTGTCTGGGGCTTCCTTGGGCTTAACTGAGTCAGACCAGCCATTTGCCAGAGATGCAATGGCATGGAACCACAGGGGTTTTCCCCATGTTGTCTCCTGAGAAGCTTTCATTGGTGGGTGAGGCCTGAAGTGAGACTTGATGTCTGTCCCCAGCCCACTGCTGGGGCTGCATTTAGGATTGGTGTGTGTTGTTAATTTCCCGTCTGCTAGGGCAGGAGTCACATTGAAGTGTTGCTGGCTTCTGTCAGTGGCTTGCACACTGCCAGAATTATGGCACTGCTTTGGATGGGCTTCAACCAAGGAGGTATTCAATGGGGCAGGTCTGCATCAGATTGAAGGATGGGTGTGAGTAGGTCTGTGTCAGTCAGTTGTGGGTCGAAGTCTGCAGCCCCTGGGGAAAAGTCCTGCCGAGGCTGTGATGCTGAGGGCATTTCTGCAGGAGAATGAGGGTGTGGAGCATGCTTTAGCATATACGTGGAGAGTGTACATGCTCTGCTTATTCCCGCAGGTGCCTGTGTATCTAGGCATTAGTGTTGGGGAGGGAAATGGTCCTGAGCAGCTGTTTGTTCTTGGAGAAGTTCCCTAAGATCCCTGCTTCTCCAGCACACACTCTTGAGATTAATGAATAAATCCCCTTCCCATATACCCTAGATCACAAACTCCTGCTTTTATGCTGTATTTCTCCTGGCTGTTTGTTGTGCTCGCTCTTTAAAGAAGGGGGCTTCTGGCTATCCCAGAGCTCTGCTACTGATTTTTTAAGGTTCCAGATGTTAAGCCCCACTGATTGTTAAGTACATATGTTTTTCAAAGCCAAATGTAATGGGGATCATCTTTCTCATGTGGCTAGCACATGGCCAGTGTCTGATCCTCTTCACACCCATGGCATCCCTCTCTCCCATAGACAGTCCCGAGTGCCATTGGCTCCTGACAGCATCTCTGCCCTTCCTGCCCTTTTTGATGGGTCTCTTCTCTACATTTAGCTGTGGAGAGTCTGTTCTACCAGTCTTCACTTTGTTTCCTAGGTTATTACACAGATGTGGGTGTTATCTAGTTGTATCCATGGGAGACATGTGCTCAGTTGCTCTTGAATGTAACTCTTGGTAATTAAAATTGCAACGTAGGTCATGTTTCCAATACTGTGGCCTCTTGGTTCCTTTAATTCTTGTCTTCCAGTAATCTCGTTCTCCATGCTACCTCACTACCATGTCAAATCCTAAATCATGTCATTATCAATAACTGCAATCCTCCATAATCTTGATTCCAGATATTTCAACTTCTAACTTCTACTTCCCATCTCTCTACCTCACTCCTATAAAACTCCCAAATCTAAAAACTTAGTGATACTCATCAGGACCTGCAATGACTCTTACCACAGTTTTATTGTCTTTTATCCTCTTATATCCTTATTTCTATCCTTACTTAGTTTAAATATTTTTATCTATCATTATATCACTTCCTTTACATACAGCTTCTTTTCCCTTGTCCCCTCTAAATTTATCTTATATGCACAGCAAAGCCCCAACCTTAAATCCAACTGTTTAACTACTTCACTCCTGCATTCACACAATTAAATGGCAGGAGAAAAACACATGCTATTTGATCTCACTTTATTTATTTTTAATTTTTAATTTTTTAAATTTCTTTTTAGTGTAACAGAATTCATTGTTTATGCACCACACCCAGTGCTCCATGCAATACCTGCCCTCCATAATACCCACCACTAGGCCCACCCAACCTCCCACTCCCCGCCCCTTCAAAACCCTCGGATTGTTTTTCAGAGTCCGTAGTCTCTCATGGTTCATCTCCCCCTCCAATTTCCCTCAACACCCTTCTCCTCTCCATCTCCCCATGTCCTCTGTGTTATTTCTTATGTTCCACAAATAAGTGAAACCATATGATAATTGACCCTCTCTGCTTGACTTACTTCACTCAGCATATCTCTTCCAGTCCCATCCATGTTGATAAAAAAGTTGGGTATTTTCATACTTTCTGATGGAGGCAGTGGCCATTGCTGCTATGAACATTGGGGTACAGATGGCCCTTCTTTTCACCACATCTGTATCTTTGGGGTAAATACCCAGTAGTGCAATTTCAGGGTCATGGGGAAGCTCTATTTTTAATTTCTTAAGGAATCTCCACACTGTTTTCCAAATTGGCTGCACGAACTTCCATTCCCACCAACAGTGTAAGAGGGTTCCCCTGTCTCCATATTCTCTCCAACACTTGTTGTTAAGTGTCTTGTTGATTTTGGCCATTCTAACTGGTGTAAGGTGGTATCTCAATGTGGTTTTGATTTGAATCTCCCTGATGGCTAGTGATGATGAACATTTTTTCATGTGTCTGATAGCCATTTGTATGTCTTCAGTGGAGAAGTGTCTGTTCATGTCTTCTGCCCATTTTTTGACATGATTATCTGTTCTGTGTGTTTTGAGTTTGAGAAGTTCTTTATAGATCCTGGATATCAGCCTTTTGTCTGTACTGTCATTTGCAAATATCTTCTCCCATTCTGTGGGTTGCCTCTTTGTTTTGTTGACTATTTCCTTTGCTGTGCAGAAGCTTTTGATCTTGATGAAGTCCCAAAAGTTCATTTTCACTTTTGTTTCCTTTGCCTTTGGAGACATATCTTGAAAGAAGTTGCTGTGGCTGATATCGAAGAGGTAACTGCCTATGTTCTCCTCTATGATTCTGATGGATTCCTGTCTCACGTTGAGGTCTTTTATCCATTTCAAGTTTATCTTTGTTTATGGTGTAAGAGAATGGCCGAGTTTCATTATTCTACATATAGCTGTCCAATTTTCCCAGCACCATTTCTTGAAGAGACTGTCTTTTTTCCGCTGTATATTTTTTCCTGTTTTGTCAAAGATTATTTGACCATAGAGGTGAGGGTCCATATCTGGGCTCTCTACTCTGTTCCACTGGTCTATGTGTCTGTTTTTATGCCAGTACCATGCTGTCTTGGTGATCACAGCTTTGTAGTAAAGCTTGAAATCAGGCAACGTGATGCCTCCAGTTTTGTTTTTCTTTTTCAACATTTCCTTAGCAATTCAGGGTCTCTTCTGATTCCATACAAATTTTAGGATTATTTGTTCCAGCTCTTTGAAAAATACCAGTGGAATTTTGATCAGAATGGCATTAAAAGTATAGATTGCTCTAGGCAGTATAGACATTTTTTTTTAAAGATTTTATTTATTTATTTGACAGACAGAGACCACAAGTATGCAGAGAGGTAGGCAGAGAGAAAGAGGAGGAAGCAGGCTCACTGCTGAGCAGAGAGCCTGATGCGGGGCTCGATCCCAGGACCCTGAGATCACGACCTGAGCCGAAGGTAGAGGCTTAACCCACTGAGCCACCCAGGCGCCCCGGCAGTATAGACATTTTAACAATGTTTATTCTTCCATTGATCTCACTTTAAATCATGGCCATGAACCTCAAGTAGGCACTTAGTGCTGTCAGTCATACTGTATGCAGTCATACATTATTTCCCTAGTCCCATTTGCTCTCCTTCTCTCCTAGATAATTTTATATCTTCTTTTTGTTGAACCTTCAGCTGTTCTTACCCCATCTTCATTCTCACTTGATGACCTTTCCTTATATTTCACTGAGAAAATCAAAGCAATTAGAACTTTCACAAACTGTTCCCACATCTATTCATTTAGTTGCATTTACACCATATGGTTTGTCTTTTCCCCTGTAACTATTGATGAACTGTCAGTGCTTCTAAAACCATTCCCTCCACTAAAGCCATTTTCACCCTATCTCTTTTCTTCTATCGAGGGACATTGCTCCAGCACTTTTCACTTTCCCAAAAGAAGTTTCTTTTTTTTTTCTTTTGGATCTTCTCATTGGTATATAAACATGAAATTTTATTCCCACTTTAAAAATAACAGAAGCTGGGGCGCCTGGGTGGCTCAGTGGGTTAAAGCCTCTGCCTTCGCCTCAGGTCATGGTCCCAGTGTCCTGGGATCGAGCCCCACATCGGGCTCTCTGCTCAGCAGGGATCCTGCCTCCTCCTCTCTCTCTCTGCCTACCTCTCTGCCTACTTGTGATCTCTATCTGTCAAATAAATAAATAAAATCTTTAAAAATAACAGAAGCCTTTCCTGACCTCATTTGCCTTCCATCTAATATTCTACCAGCTAGTACTCTAATGCTCTGCACCCTTTTATATTAAAGCTCAAGAGTTATCTATTACACTGTCTCTAGTTCCTCTCCTTCTATTCTCAGTCTTTTAAAAACTGAGATATAATTCACACACCTTAAAATTCACCCTTCTAAACTGTATAATTCAGTCATTTTAGTATATTTACAGTGTTTTGCAACTACCACTAGTCTCCAATTCTAGAATATTTTCACCATCTTAAAAAGAAGTTTCATGGCCCCAGCAGTCACTTCCCACTCTCTCCTCCCCCAGTTCCTGGCAACCAATAATCTAATTTTTGTTTTTATGGTTTTGCCTATTCTGGGCATTTTATATAAATAGAATCATGTACTATATGTCCTTTTATGTCCTGCTTTTTAAACTTAGTGTGATATTTTCAAGGTTTATTGATGTTGTAGTGTTTATCAGTTCTTCATTTGTTTTCATGGCCGAATATTTCATTGTATGATGGATAAAGAGTCATCATGGCCATCCTCAGGTTTGTTGATTTGTTAGGAGTCTAAGACTTAGCATATGGTCATATTCTAGGCTGTGATTTGCTACAAAAGAAATAAAGAGAAAAGGCATGTGAAGTGAAGTCCATAGGAAACTAGGCACAAACTTCCAAGAGTCTTCTCCAGTGGAGTCACACAGGACATGCTTAATTCTCCTAGTAATGAGTTATGACAACACTTCTGAAATGTTGCCAACCAGGGGAGCTCATTAGAAGCTCAGTGCCCAGGGTTTTTACTAGGTGCTTGTCATGTAGGCACCCTGTGTCTATTGTGCATCCATATTCCAGACCCCTGGAAGGAAAGCAGGTGTTAAGCATAAACCATATTATTTGTATAACTCTTTGTATAAATAGTTTAGGTACAATGAACCATGCTTGTCATTTATAGAATGCCAGGAACACTGCTGAAATCATTTTCCCAGATACCAGCCAAGGGCCAACCTTATAATAAAGTCTTTTAAAAGATAGTAGTCAGGGGGCGCTTGGGTGGCTCAGTGGGTTAAAGCCTCTGCCATCGGCTCAGGTCATGATCTCAGGGTCCTGGGATCGAGCCCCGCATCGGGCTCTCTGCTCAGCAGGGAGCCTGCTTCCCTCTCTCTCTCTCTGCCTGCCTCTCTGCCTACTTGTGATCTCTCTCTCTCTGTCAAATAAATAAAATCTTAAAAAAAAAATAAAAAAAATAAAAGATAGTAGTCAGGGGCGCCTGGGTGGCTCAGGGGGTTAAGCCTCTGCCTTCAGCTTAGGTCATGATCTCAGGGTCCTGGGATCGAGTCCCACGTCGGGCTCTCTGCTCAGCAAGGAGCCTGCTTCCCTCTCTCTCTCTCTCTGCCTGCCCCTCTGTCTGCTTGTGATCTCTGTCTGTCAAATAAATAAATAAAATCTTAATAAAAAAAAAAAGATAGTAGTCAGGGCTGCTATGTTAAATCTCTTCTGTGCATATGGATATACCATATTTTGTTTATCCATTCATCAGCTGATAGACATTTGGGTTGTTTTGGCTTTTTGGCAGTTGTGGATAATTCTACTGTGAACATTCATGTACTGATTTTTATGGGAACATATGTTTTCCTTTCCCTTGTCTTATATACCTAGAAGTGAAATTTCTGGGTCATATGGTAAACTTTTGAGGAAATGTCAGACTCTTTCTAAAAAGGCTATACCATTTTACATTCTTACCAGCATGTATGAGGATTCCAGTTTCTCTACATTCTTGACAACACTTGTTATTGTCATTTTGATTATAGTCACCATAGTGGGTGTGAAGTGGTATCTCATTGTGATTTTGATTTGTATTTCTCTGATGGCTATTGATGTTGAATATCTTTTTATGTGTGTATTGGCTATTATATATCTTCTTTGGTAAACTCTATTCACATTCTTTGCCCATTTTAAGTTGGGTCATTTGTCTTTATATTATTAAATTGTTTATATTTTTAAATTCTTTATATATTTGATATTATGTACATAGTATCTATATATGAATTTTATTCTGGGGCACCTAGGAGGCTCAGTGGGTTAAGAGTCTGCCTTTGGCTCAGGTCATGATCACAGTGTCCTGGGATTGAGCCCTGCATTGGGCTCCCTGCTCCATGGGGAGTCTGCTTCTCTCTCTACCCTGACTCCTGCTCATGTTCTCTTTTGTGTATCTGCATGCGCTTTCTGTCTCTCTCTCAAGTATATAAAATCATTTTCAAAAAAGAATTTTGTGGGCACCTGGGTGGCTCAGGTCATGATTTCAGAGTCCTGGGATCGAGTCCCACATTGGGCTCTCTGCTTGGCAGGGTGCCCACTTCCTCCTCTCTCTCTCTCTCTCTGTCTGCCTCTCTGCCTACTTGTGCTTTCTCTCTGTCAAATAAATAAAATCTTAAAAAAAAAAAGAATTTTGTTCTATGTAAAAGGATTTTAAAATTCTTTATTTGTTCTAGATATAAGTCTCTTTATCAGGTGTGATTTGCAAACAGTTTCTCCCATTCTGTGAGTTGTCTTTTAACTTCCTTCATAGTGTCTTTGAAAGTACAAAAGTTTATAGTTTCTATGATTTTCACTTTCTTTCTTTCTTTTTTTTTTGTTACTTGTACTTTTGATGTTATGTGTAAAAGACCATTGCCTAATCCAAGGTAATGAAGATTTATACCCATGTATACTTTTTTAGTTCTTAAATTTAGATCTTTTACCTATACAATTTTTGTATGTATTGTGAGGCTAGTATCCAGCTTTGTTCTTTTGTATTTGGATATCCAGTTGTCTCAGCATCGTCTTTTGAAGAGACTGTTCTTTTCCTGTTGGATTGTCTGGACACCTGTAAAGGAAAAACATTACTGTGTGTTTACTTTTAATACTCTACTCATAGAATAATTCACTTCTGTCCCTTCTGGTCACCAAATGTGTGGGAGTTTTCCTCCACACCAAGCAATTCTCTGAGGTTCTCCAGATACCAGCTGGGTGTTCTACCCATTTAATTCAATTCTGACGCTACCTGGAGATATTATTAGATCCCACAGGTTAAGGGTTCAGTCCCATAAGACTGCCCCAAACCCTTTTCAGACGTCAGTTGCAAGTCCAGGGTGTTCCCTGTGCTTCTGCCCAAAAGCTGTGAATTGTATGTTCCCATGACTCCTTTCTCAGGTTCAGTTAATTTGTTAGAACACAGATCTCACAGAACTCAGGAAAAGATTTTACTTACTAGATTGCTGATTTACTATAAAAGGATGTAACTTAAGGACAGCCAGATTGTGGGGGAGGGTGCCCGGGTTGGTCAGTTGATTGGGCAACTGCCTTCAACTCAGGTCATGATCCTGGAGTCCTGGAATCAAGTACCACGTCGGGCTCCCCGCTCAGTAGGGCATCTGTTCTCCCTCTGACCTCTCCACTCACACATACTCTCTCTCTTATTCTCTCTCTCTCAAAGAAATAAAATCTTAAAAATAAAAACAAAAACAACCAGATGGAAGAGATGGAAAGGGTGAGTATGTGGAGAGGGGTGTGGAGCTCCCATGCACTTTCTGGGTGCACCATTCTCCCAGCTCCTCCATGTGTTCCCCAACCCAGAGGTTCACTGAATCCCATCCTTTAGGGTTTTTATGGAGGCCTTATTACATAGGCATGGTGGATGAAATCATTGGCCGTTGATAATTAATTCAAACTCTTGCCAACCAGCCCCTGTCCTTGGGAACTTTCCAAATGTCACCTAGCTCATTAATGTAAACTCTGCTGTGGTTCAGAGGGCTTGTTATGGAAGAGAAAAGCCTTCCATTCCACTTCTAGCCCTCTGGCGCTATTTCAGGAACTGGGAACACAGCTAAGTATTACAGCAAAAATGTCTCTATAACTCTTGCATGGGAAATTACAAGGGTTTTAGGAGATATGTGCCAGGAACAGTGGACAAAGACCAAATATATATTTCATGTTATAAATCACAATATCACAACACTGTTGTCCAATGCCTGTATATGTAGTTGTAGACACTTAGTTCTCTTCCTCTAATCTATGTTTATCCCCGTGCCAGTCCCACATAGTACAGATGACTATAGATTTGTAGGAAGCTTAGAATTTGGGAAGTGTGAATCCTCCATCTTTGTTCTTTGTCAAGGTTGTTTTGACTATTCTGGGTGCCTTGCATTTCAGTTTGAATTTGAGGACTGACTTTTTGGTTTCTGCAGCAAAGTAGTTGAGTTTTGATAGATACTGCATTGAATCAAATCTGTAGAGCAATTCAGAGAGTATTGCTATCTTAACACTCTTAAATCATCTAAAATGTGTTTGCCTTTATAAAATTGCTTTCAGCTTTGTTTTTTATAGCTTTTGAATATACAAGTCTTATGCTTTTTTTAAAAAAATTTTATTTATTTATTTGACAGAGATCACAAGTAGGCAGATAGGCCCGGGGTGCGGGGGAGCAGGTTCCCCGCTGAGCAGAGATCCCAATGCGGGGCTCGATTCCAGGACCCTGGGATCATGACTTGAGCCAAACGCAGAGGCTTTAACCCACTGAGCCACCCAGATGCCCCAAGTCTTACGCTTTTTTGTGAAATATATTCTTAAGTATTTTTTCTTAACTCACACATTTATTAAAAAAAAAAATCACAAAACAAAGTTTGATCCAACATACCCCATTCATCAAATTTTTACTGTATTTTATGTTTTTGTTTTGTTTTGTTTTGTTTTGTTTTTTTAATTTTATTTTTTATGAACCTATAATATATTTTTTTCCCTAGGGGTACAGGTCTGTGAATCGCCAGGTTTACACACTTCACAGCACTCACCATAGCACATACCCTCCCCAATGTCCACAACCCCACCCCCCCAACCCCCCTCCCCCCAGCAACCCTCAGTTTGTTTTGTGAGATTAAGAGTCACTTATGGTTTATCTCCTTCCCAATCCCATCTTGCTTCATTTACTCTTCTCCTACCTCCTTAACCCCCCATGTTGCATCTCCTCTCCCTCATATCAGGGAGATCATATGATAGTTGTCTTTCTCCAATTGACTTATTTCGCTAAGCATGATACCCTCTAGTTCCATCCACGTCATCGCAAATGGCAAGATTTCATTTCTTTTGATGGCTGCATAGTATTCCATTGTGTATATATACCACATCTTCTTTAACCATTCGTCTGTTGATGGACATCTAGGTTCTTTCCATAGTTTGGCTATTGTAGACATTGCTGCTATAAACATTCGGGTGCATGTGCCCCTTCGGATCACTACGTTTGTATCTTTAGAGTAAATACCCAGCAATGCAATTGCTGGGTCATAGGGTAGTTCTATTTTCAACATTTTGAGGAACCTCCATGCTGTTTTCCAGAGTGGTTGCACCAGCTAGTATTTTGTTTTTTTGATGTTATTGTAAATAGTACTATTTTCTAATCTTGTTTTAAACTGCTGATTTCTAGTATTTAGAAATACAGTTGATTTTTGCATATTGATCTTGTATCCTGCAACCTTGTAGAACTTGTGTAACAAATAGGTTTTGGGTTGGATTTCCAGGGATTTCTATATACGAGTTTGTTACCTGTAAATAGAGATAGCTTTGCTTATTCCTTTCCAGTCCAGATGCCTTTTATTTCTATTTCTTGCCTAATCCCCAGCTAGAGCCTCCAGTTAAACGTTGAATAGAAGTAATGAGAATAGGCAGGCATCCTTTCTGATCTTAAAAGGAAAGTTTCCCATCTTGTATCATTAAATATGATGTTAGCTGTGGGTTTTTCATAGATGTTCTTTATCAGGTTGAGGGCATTCCTTCTATTCCAAGTTCGTTGAGTGTTTCTTCCTGACAGGGTGTTGGATTTTGTTAAATTCTTTTTTGCATCTATTGAGGTGATTGTGTATTTTTTGTCCTGTTGATATGCTGACTTAGTCCTGCTAAGAGAACTAAATTGACAAGGTTTTATGATGTCTTTGGGCTGCTCTAAAAAAAATACTACAAACTGGGTGGCTTATTAACAACATTTATTTCTCACAGTTCTGAGGGTGGAAGTCCAAGACCAGAGTGCCAGCATGGTAGGTTTTGATGAAGACCCTGTTCAGGGTTGTAGATGCTGACATCTCACTGTGTCCTCACATGGTGGAAGGAGGTGAGCGATCTTTTTGGAGTCTCTTTTATAAGGGCACTAATCCCATTTGTGAGGGCTTCATCTAAGTTACCTCTCAAAGGCCTCACCTCCTACCAAATATCACATTGGGCATTAGGTTTCAACATACAAATTTTGAGGTTCTACAAACATGCAGACAATAGCATGCGATGTATAACATTGATTTTTGTTTGTTTAGTTACTCTTGAATTCCTGAGATAAAACCCAGTTGGTCATGGTTTATAATCCTTTTTACATGTTGCTAGATTCAGTTTGCTGTTACTTTGCTAAGGAGTTTTTTCATCTATATTAATAAGGAATATTAGTCTACGGTTTTCTTTTCTTTTGGTGTCTTTATTTGCTTTTGTATCAGAATAATAATGGCCTCAGAATGAGTTAGGAAGTGTTCCTGCTTTCTGTTTTTTAGAAAAGTTTGTGAAGGATTGGTGTTATTTCTTTAAGCATTTGGTAGGTTCACCAGTGACGCTTCCTGGTCCTGGATTTATTTTGGGGAAAGTTTTTGACTGCTAATTCAGTATCTGTGGTTCATATAGGTCTGCTCAGATACTCTTTCTCCTTAAGTCAGGTTTGGTAGTGTGTGTCTTTCTAGGAATTGTCCATTTTATCTAGGTTATCTAGTTTGATGGCCTTGTATATATTCCTTTCTAACATTAAAATATTTCATAGACTACTTTTAAAATGCTCTGCTCTTTGAGATATTTTTCCAGTTACTTCATATAAAAGTGGTTTTAAAATTATGTAGTTGAGGTGTGCCTGGGTGACTCAGTGGGTTAATCCTCTGCCTTCGGCTCAGGTCGTGATCTCAGGGTCCTGGGATCAAGCCCTGCATCGGGCTCTCTGCTCAGCGGAGAGCCTGCTTCCCCTCTCTCTCTGCCTGCCTCTCTGCCTACTTGTGATCTCTCTCTGTGTGTCAAATAAGTAAATAAAATCTTAAGAAAATAAAATTATGTAGTTGTATTATATGGAAGCAGAACTTGGGAAACTAGCTTTGAAGAATCACCACCATTATTTTCATTAATATTTTACATTTTCTTTTAGGATTGTATATTCATCAAATAGAAGCCTAAAAAACTATGAAGAGGAAATTCTTAGGAAAAAGATAGTAGAGAGGAGAGTACCACAAAAGAAGCAGGACTTCAGTTGTGGAAAGTACACTGATAATGATGGAAGATCATCTGTAGAGTTCTTAGATAAAAAGTCATCTCCTTGTTCTCTTCTGAAGCATGCAGTTCCCGAGGATATCAGTGATGGAGAGGACAATTTAATTTCCACTGGTAAGGCAGTTTTTTGGTGGATTTTTATAAAATTTTAATGCCATGAAAGTAACTATATTCTGATACAATTGGAGAAAAACATACTTCAAAAATCAATTCTACTGATTTCTTTTTTATAGGTAAATGAAATAAAAGTAAATGAAAGTAAATGTAATAAAAGTAAGTGAAAGTAAATTTTTTATGGGTAAGTGAAAGTAATACTATAGTCAACTCCTAGTTTTCCCAAATAACTGGAGATGGGGTTATTATGAATAAATTCACAATTCTCCTCTTAAGCCTCCATATGTCATCATCATCCTTATTCTAGTCCACACCAATAAAAACTTTAGCAGACTATAGATTCAGTTCTGTTATAACACAATATATGTATTTCTTAAAAACAACATGCAGCATAAAAATCACCATTATTTTTTGTCATGACACAAAAAAATTACTGACAATTTT
This sequence comes from Lontra canadensis, assembly GCF_010015895.1. Lineage (NCBI taxonomy): Eukaryota > Metazoa > Chordata > Mammalia > Carnivora > Mustelidae > Lontra > Lontra canadensis. The sequence goes on from NW_022631027.1 coordinate 6,003,983, forward strand.
GTTGTGATACATTTTAAAAAGATAAGAATCTAATAAAAATGGTCTGGTTTTATACATTAAATTGTTAAGAAATACATAAATACTACAATAAATATGGTAGTTGACCTTGAAAAAGAACTTGAATTTGCTTGTTGAAGATAGTGTCAGAAGGGTTGCAGCAGCTGGTGCAACCACTCTGGAAAACAGCATGGAGGTTCCTCAAAAAGTTGAAAATAGAGCTACCCTATGACCCAGCAATCACACTACTGGGTATTTACCCTAAAGATACAAATGAAGTGATCTGAAGGGGCACATGCACCCAAATGCTTATAGCAGCAATGTCCACAGTAGCCAAACTATGGAAAGAACCTAGATGTCCATGAACAGGTGAATGGATAAAGAAGAGGTGGTATATATATACAATGGAATACTATGCAGCCATCAAAAGAAATGAAATTTTGCCATTTGCGACGACATGGATGGAACTAGAGGATATTATGCTTAGCGAAATAAGTCAGTCAGAGAAAGACAATTATCATATGATCTCCCTGATATGAGGAAGTTGAGATGCAACATGTGGGGTTTGGCGGGTAGGAAAAGAATAAATGAAACAAGATGGGATCGGGAGGGAGACAAACCATAAGAGACTCTTATTTTCACAAAACAAACTGAGGGTTGCGGGGGTGGGGGGAAGAGAGAGGGTGGTGGGGTTATGGACATTGGGAAAGGTATGTGCTATGGTGAGCGCTGTGAAGTATATAAACCTGGTGATTCACAAACCTGTACCCCTGGGGCTAATAATACATTATATGTATTATGTATTAAAAAAAAAAAAGAAGTGTTGCAGCTTGTGAACTGTTGTGAATTGGCAGAAGGAGGATGTTAAGGACATAGGAATAAATATAGATATAAGTTAGATGATAGAGATACAGTACTAGTAGATATTCTAGCAAGAGACTCAAGATCTCTGGTTTAATTATTATTTATAGAGCATCGTAGTGCAAGTTCCCAACCCACAGTCCCCACAAAGTTCTGTGGTGAGGGCCTGAAGTTACCCTGCATGTGAAGTGGTAATGCACCATAAGAGAGGAATACTAAAATTAGGAGATTTTCATAGGCTACTGGCAGATCTGATCGAAATAGACAGAGGGAAATAGAGTAGGAGGGAGGGGGTCTTTACTTTGGAATGTAAATAAATCTTCCCTGGTAAAGCTTCAACACCCTGGAGTACAGAGAAATGGTTTTGAGGGGAAGAATATCTGTAAATCTTTCTGGAACCTCACAGTATTTCTAGCCTCCAAGGCATGTTTGTTCTTTTTCATTCTTTATCTAAGTTTTCCAATTCTCTGCCCAGAAAGTATGCTCTGCCTCATAGAGAAACACAAAAATTTTCATAGAAAATGGTCTCCTAACAGTTGGTTATGTAAAATCAGATGGAAATTTATAACACCATATATGGAGGATGTAGGTTATAACATGCGGTTAACTGAGGTATCTGTTTAAGATGTTTGTGTATGTTTTATGTATTCTTATATGGCTCCATTCAGCTGGGTGTAGTTTTTTGCAGCGACCTACTGTTTCTTGTGAATAAGCTGCAAGGAAGTGAAATGCACATAAGCAGATGAAAATTTCACATCATGTTCAGATTGTTCCCTAAAATATCAATTGTGTTAGATCAAATTGATATTTTCAAAACAAGCATTGTAGCACAATTGAATGTATATGAAAGTATCTGTTAACTAAAAGATTTTATTACTGATATTTAGTACAACAATAATAATAATAACCAAACTGATTTAAACTGATTTAATAACCAAACTGATTTAGAATCCTTGTTGTATGTGTGTTAACATCTAACTATGGTGAATGTGTCTATTCTAGGCTTTGAGGTAGATACAGTCATATAGTCTATCTCATTTAATCTCAGACAACTCTGATAAATAAGTGGCTGTAGGCTGATTTTTATAGATGAGAACTCTAAGAAGGATATAAGGGACTTCCTCAAGGTCACACAGATATAGCAGTTGGCCAAGCTGATATTTAGTATTCATTTTTCCTGTCTCTTGTCTAGAGTTCTCCCACGGCCCCACAGCAGCCCTTTAAAAGTGGCCAAACATCTTGCAGATGTAAGTGAAAAGACCTCATTTACCCCTCAGGTCCTTGTTTTTAACTACTTTCTCCTTTCCCCTATGGAAGACCCACATGTTTACCAATTTAAGCAGACACTTGTTGTCCAGATTTTACTAACTTCTTTGCAAGCTTTCCTACTGTCATTGTCACCTTCCTTGAAATTCCCTGTGTTCTATGGCCCTCCGCTCTCTTGATTTTCCTTCCTGGCCATTCCTCTGTCTCCTTCACTGGCACATGATTTTTCTACCCCTTCATTAATTGGTTTTCTCCACTTTTTTTGAGTTTCGGATCCAACCACTGACTAGACATATCTGTCTAAATATACTTTTACTATCTCAAAATTTAATCTGTCCCAGACTGACTTAATCATCTGCTTCCCATCCTAATCTGTTCTTAAGTGCTCTGTGATGTGAATTTTATCTCTTATCATTCTACTCAGTTACTCTATATCCTTTATTATATTCATGACCATATCTAATGATTTGTCTCCTTAATATTTTGTTAAGTTCATTTACTTATTTAAATAATCTCTATACCCAACATTTGGCTTGAACTCAAACCTTAAGATCAAGAGTCTCATGCTTCTTGCACTGAGCTTGCCAGGTGCCCCTTTCTTAAATATTTTAAATACTTCTCTCCTTTTTTTAAGATTGTATTTATTTATTTGACAGAGAGAGTGAGTGTGTGTGAGAGGGAACACAAGCAGGGAGGGTGGAAGAGGGAGAAGTAGGCTCCCCACTGAGTAGGGAGCCCAATGTGGGTCTCGACCCCAGGACCCTGGGATCATGACCTGAGCCAAAGGCAGATACTTAACAACTAAGCCAATACTTCTCTCCTTTATCCTCTTGCCATTTCTTGATTTCAGGTCTTCGCAATTTTTCTTGAGCATTTGCACCCCAGCTAGTTGCCAGGCCTCTCATTGTACCACCCTCCATTTATACTGTGTAGAATAATATTAACTGCAGATGTGATCATAGCACTCCCCTTATTAAAATTCTTTGGTTGTTTCCCATAGCCTTAATATAAACTCCAGGTTCTTTCCCATGACATAAGGGAATTTGTGTACTGGCTCTTACCTAGAATTCTGCTGCTGTTTCTCTTCACAACCCCCTCCCACCCCTTGAGCTCTAGTCTTACTGAATTATTTGGTATTTCCCTCAACTGTATTTTCTGGCCTCTATGCTCTTGCGCTTCCTATTTGTTCCTGGAATGCCATTCTAATTATTATATATATTTTTAAAAGATTTTATTTTTATGTAATCTCTACACCCAGCACGAGGCTTGAAATCACAACCCCAAGATCAAGAGTCACATGCTCTGCTGACTGAGCCAGTCAGGTGCCCCCTAATTATCACATTTTTAAATAGAATATTGACTTTGCATTAGGTTTTGAATGCTTAAGAGTGAACAAAACAAATAGTGTTGGTGTCCTGCAGTCTAGGAGGAGATAGTCAGATGGATTAGCCCAGAGTGTGATGAGGACACAGATAAGGTACATTTTACTTGGACCTAGTTAGCATTCAGACAAAGCCACATGAAGGGAGTGATGTTTAGTTGAATGTCAGGGGGAAAAAAAGCAGGAGTTAAACAGGCAAAAATAATTTAGGGGAGAAGTATTCCAGACAAAGAAGACAACATGCTTAGAGGCAGAGAAAGCTCAGGCACATAGCAAATTTTGAAGGCTGAAAATAGTTTGTTGTGGGACTGGGGTGGAGCAGGGGACAAGAATGGTCAAAGTGAGAGATGAGCCTGGATATATAAGCAGAAGCCAGATCATTGAAAGCCTTGTATAAAGGATGACCTTATTTCTTATTGTCCAAATTGGGATACTTTTGAAAGAGTGAAAAGTGCAGAGTTATTATTGTGGCTAATAATTATTCCGGGGCAATAGGGATTAACTGGGACTGTCCCAGGCAAACCATCTGGAGACATGTGGTCATCTTATAAGCCATTTTGGAGAGTTTAGAGGGTACTATTTGGCAGGCTTATGGAGTATAAGCAGAACAAGATTAGGGTAGAGTGGAATGATGACTTCAGCCTGAGGAACATTGAGGTTGGAGTTTCTCTAATGTGTTTTTTTTTTTTTTCCATTGCCCCACTTCTGACACCAAAATGTGTGTTTTTTCCACCACACCAACTAATTCTCCAATACCAATTGGGTATACAGCAATTCAATTCTGACACTAAGGGTTATCCTGTTATTTGGGGTAATAGTCATGGTCACAATCTTCACCCTGTCAGCATGCCTTGGAGAGCTGTGGCCCCAACCACAGCTGGGGTTGGAGAGCTCGGGCTGGTCCCTAACCACCTGCATAGTGAGGAGCTGGATGTTGTGTGGCCTGGTAAGCCATTGTAAGATCTTGGCTTTTACTATTTAAAAAAATGGAGAGAGCCATATGGCTTTGAACTGAGATGGATCATGATTTATATTGCATTTTTAAAACATGCCTCTGTGGGACTTAAAAGTGGTAGATGTGTTGGGAAGTTATTGCGGAGATCTAGATGTGAGGTGATGGTGGCTTGGACTGGGGTGGTAGCCATGGAGATACTGAGTCCTGGTTGGATTCTGGATCTCTTTTGGTATTAGAGCCAATGATGACATTGTGGTTTATAAATATATAAATTTATAAATGTGTAGATTTGATTGGTGGGAATTTGTTCCCAGTGACGGATTCTCAGCAGATGTACTAACTAAAGTTTCTGGACTGACAAAGCTATGATAATACAGTATAGTAATTTTTTTAATATGAACATGTTTTATATTTTACTCTTCACTTTCTGAATGGTGAATCTTTTGAAATAGAGATACTTTTAAAAGTATTTATTTTCTTAATTTTTCTATACTGTATGTAGTACTAAACTCATAGTAAGTGTTACATAAATCCCGTTGCTTTTAGTTGAATATCTGTTGGTTCAAATGTCATTTTCACCACAAAGTCATGAACAGGAATAGGAAGGAATTAGGTAATGAAAAAGGGTATCAAAATTGGAAAATTTTCTAGTTTCCTGTGTCCGATATTCATGAAGTGGCTTCAGTTTTGGTAGATAATTTTGTAATAATATTAACTATATTTAACAGCAAATCTATATTAAAAGGTTTATTTATATTTAAATTAAGTTGAAATTTATATTTCAAAGCAAGATATAGATGATTTTAATGTTGTTTTATCTTGAATTTACCAGTTAAATATTGTAGTTATAATTGTTCTCTCTTAGTAGCTAATCAAGATAACTATGTGGAAAAACCTTTAGTTAATATTAAAACACAAATTTTTGGATATTTATAATGAAGAAACCATTTTGGATATTTATAATAAAGAAACCATTTATCTCTTTTAAAGATAATTATGACTTGGATCCTGCATCTGAATTAGGAGAAGATTTATTGAAACTTTACGTGAAACACTGTTGCCCAGATATTGATATTTATGTTGACGGAAAAAGTTTTAAAGCTCACAGGTAAATAGGCATGTGATTTGGTGTCTTGGTTGTGAAAATGAAGTTTATACAGGTGGTTGTCTCTTCCTAGCACAGTGGTTTTCAAGCTGATTCACAAAAATCACAGGGGTTTCATGGTGATGCCTAAGCCGACCTGTGACAGGGGAGGGGTTGGACATCAGACAGGGTTTTCTGCCTGCAGGTTCACCCAGGCTCACATGTGTGCATGTTTCAGTTAGAGTAGAGCTCTGCTTTGTATTGGACTTGAACCTAAGGTTTCATTAGAAGAAGATATTCTGTTGCCTAAAATAGGTTTGAAAGCCACTGTCACAGAAAATATAATTAAATGCCGTTTTTAATTTCCAGGCATTGTAGTACTGAAAGTGATTATTTCTACATGAATGACATGTATTTTCTCTGGATGCATTTTGGCTCAAAGTCTTTGATTCAGAATAGATATTCTTATGAATAGCATTGATTAGAAGGCTTAATATTTCAATGTACTTTTTAAAAACCATTATTATGCTTTAGAATTGGGTTGCTTAGATATTCTAGTCTTTTAGATTTCAAATTAAAGCCTACTCTTTTTTTGCAAGTAACTAAAATCTGTTTAAAAGAAGAAAAATTTTTAATAAATACAGATTTTCTTTTGGAACTCAAGGGAAAGAAGTACAGCTGGACTTCACAGTGGATAAGAAATGGAACCAGAAGACTGAGGAACCCAGTATTTTTCCTCCCTCTTTTTGTGTTTCAAATAGAATGTTGATAAGTTATTCTGGTGCTCCAGAAAAGGAAGAACCAGGTTATTTGCAATGGCAAGAACCAGTCTTCTAGGTTCAGGGGTACGCGGTCTTTTTTTTGTTTTGTTTTGTTTTTTAAGATTCTGTTCACTTATTTGACAGACAGAGATTACAATTAGGCAGGAGAGGCAGGCGGGGAGAGAGAGGAGGAAGCATGCTCTCTGCAGAGCAGAGAGCCCGATGCGGGGCTCGATCCCAGGACCCTGGGATCATGACCTGAGCCGAAAGCAGAGGCTTTAATCCACTGAGCCACCCAGGCGCCCGGTACACAGTCTTAATGAAATTAGCAGTGGGTTTAGATGACAGGAATCTACCATGCCAATAGTAGTGATGTTTATGCTTTCAAAAATCATATTGGCTTTGCCAGTTAATTGACAGCAGTACATTGCTAAACTCTAGGATTACCAGTTTCAGTCAGACTATTTACCATTCAGAATTTGAGCTTTTCTCTTGGGAACATGTATTTTGTAATTGTAAGTACATACATATGCACATTTTTCTAATTTTTATGAAATCTCCATTACATATAGTAAAATATAGGGTGTAATACTGATCTATTAATGTATTTTCCATATTGTGGATATATATTTCCCAAATTGTGTGTGTGTGTGTGTGTGTGTGTGTGTGTTTACTTCTTTGATTTTTTTTTTTTGAGGGTGGGGCAACGCAATTTTGTTTTAAAAAATTAATTTTATTTTGTGTTCAGGTTTTTCTTGAAACCACAGGGGCATTGTACCAAAGTTTTACTTATAGATTCCTAAGGTTATTGTCGTACAGGGAAGCAAGACTTTGTGATCATTTGCAGTATATCCTCAAACAGTGTCTATATTTGGCTTCTCTGTGTGCTGCCTGACAGTGGACTATGTTTTAGGAGCTGGATCTGGAATATTAGGTTTGTATTCCAGGAGAGCTCTTGCTTACATTTCAGGTTTATTTTTTGTTCACCTAGCTATAAAAAATAAGTGTATATTAACTAGAAAGGCAATTTCCTGAGCATATGTTCCAAGAAGATCTGGCTTAAGTTTTTCTACTTTGTTAGTACACTTATATGAGTTACAATGGCAGAATCTAAATCTCAAGATTACTTTCATAGCCCAAACTTGAATAAATCTATGTTTAGTATGTAATATTATTATACAGTTTAAGGAAAATTATGTCAGTAATTCAGAAGACACACATTCATGTCATGTAGTTTAAAGCCCAATACCGATACCTGGTTCTTCCAAGATTATCTCTCCAGTTGCCAGTTATTCTGTCCAGGCTTTATCTTGATCCCCAGCCCTCAATATGCTACAATATGGTCTGATGCCACTTAATTCCTTGTGGTGGCACAATTAAGCCAAAGAAGTTATTGTATAACAGAGTGGTTAAGAGTGTATGAACTGTGTGTTGAGCCTTTCTGCCTGGGTTTGAATTCTAACCCTACCATCTTTCAGCTCTGTGAATTTGGGCAAATCATTTAACCATTCTCTGCTTTAACATCCTCATCAAACATGGGTATTCTCAAAGTACTCATTTCATGGGGTGATTATGAGGATTAAATTACTTTAAAGGACTATGTAGGTGTTTGCTACCATCATCCAGGCAATAGCCCTTTGATAACAAGCTTTTGTGTAGATGGTAGAAACAACCTGTATAGACTTATGTGGGGTAAGCAGAGAAATATGATTTGAATCACTTGCATTTCCCCCCAATCCAAGGATGGGACAGCAGTTTACCTTCAGGAAAAGTCACATTTACTTTACTCTTCTCCATCTATACAGGCCTTTTCCTCTCTGAAGCATATTCTTCACTCTTCTCACATATTTGTCCTTGTTTATCTCCAATACTTTTTTTTTTTTAAACAGTTTTTTTTTTTTTTTTGAAGATTTTATTTATTTATTTGACAGACAGAGATCACAAGTAGGCAGAGAGGCAAGCAGAGAGAGAGGAAGGGAAGCAGGCTCCCCACTGAGCAGAGAGCCCGATGCGGGGCTCGATCCCAGGATCCTGGAATCATGACCTGGGCTGAAGGCAGAGGCTTTAACCCACTGAGCCACCCAGGCGCCCCAAGTTATAGAAATTTAAAATGATTCTTAAGTTTCTTCACAAAAGTTTTAGATTTCATTCTTCATTTGAGAAAAATTTAAATTAGAAATTATAAATTAGAAATTATATATATATCTATATCTTTTATGAGAAATAATGTGAGCTTACTGACTACTTAAGTCAGTAAGCTCACATTAAAAAAGGGATTGGCTTTATGGTGAAAGATTTGTGAATGAATGCATATGTTTTTTTTAATAATTGGCAGGTGTTTTATTAAGATATAGTTTTTGGAAGTGGGAGAGACATTCTAACTGGTCTTCAGGTATATTTCTCAGTGATTGGTTGGCTGCAAGAAAGCAAGCAAACAGTTTGAAAAATTTCAAAAGAGAAAAGATTGTTCAGTGTTAGGGGTAAAGAGGTTTTTTTTGAGACTGCCAATTTCTTGCAAGAAGTATAGGGTCATTATCAAGTGAATATGGGTGGTATTCTCCCCATAAAGAGTATAGACCTTTCTTAGCATACTTCTATCTATATAATTTGGAATTTCTGGAGTTGTTTTAATGCTCAGTAAAATGACTTTTTTTTTAACTGAAGTATAGTTGACATATAATAATGTATTACTTTCAGGTGCATAAACCATGATTCGACAACTTACGCAGTATGCAGTGCTCACCACAGAAAGTGTAGTAACCACTGTCCCCATACATGGTTATTACAGTATTACTGACTGTATTTCCTATGCTGTACTTTTCCATATTTACTTTTAAGTTATTATAAAATGATTATGATATGCACAAATAATTTTTAAAATCTCTCAATTTTTTTTTATTAACCAAAAACTATCCGTTCTAAATAGTGCATCCATTACACTTCACAAATAATTTTTTAACTTAGGAAAGATAGTCTTATGAAAGCTATTATCAGTGGATGTCAAAGTGGGTGTCTTAAGAAAAAGCTCTTTGCTTTTTTAAAGTTTATGTTCCGTAAGATGTTTGCAAAGAAGTGCAGTAGGTGACAGTGACAACTCTAAAAACTTTGGATTCATTACCCTGGGTTTAATCTTTATTTAGTTATATAGAACTAAAAGTTTAGAAAGTATTCTTGGAGCAAGAGTACTTAAAGAAAAAAAAAAAACCGTCCTAGTAAAAAAATTCCTTCTTTAGAGCTTCTCTGAGTAATCCAGGCCATTATTCTGCCTGGAGTAGTGAATCTAGTTCAGCTAACATCAGGAAGTATTAAATAGCAAGCAATGTACTAAAGCAAGAGCAAGGGGGAAATTAGGGCATCTTGACACAGCCAGAAGCAGCCTTGTCAGTTGAGATTAAATTTAATCAAAAGGTGGAAATGGTTTTTGGTATGTTGGAAAATGGAAAATCTGGCAAAGATATTTAATACATAGTGACATTTACAGCACTTTTATTTATTTTTTTTAATGTAGGCTCCACACCCAGTGTAGAGCCCAATGTGGAGCTTAAACTCACCACCCTGAGATCAAGACCTGAGCTGAGATCAAGAGTCAGATGCTTAAATGACTGAGCCCCCCAGGCGCCCCTTACAGCATTATTTTTCAAACTGAGGCCTATATCCTAATTGAGTAGGAATGTTTTCTGAGTTTCTGTCTAAAAGACAGGGCAATTGTTTAAGTCTCATATGCTTTTAATCTTACTTAAATGGAAATAGCATGCTGTGTTAGTGCAGATCTTCAGAGAAGCAGACATGAGGATGGGGGTAAGATATTTAATAGGATAAATGCATGTGAGAGAACATGGAAAGGAATCCAGAGGCGACTGAAGGAGCTGTCAAACTGCAGTGTTGATTTGACCATGATGGAAGGAGAAAGGGAAAGAAGGAAGCTTGAGTAGTAGCTTCTTAGGCTGCTGTGAGGGAACTCAGCAGACTATTAGAAAGTTCCCGGGCCAAAGTCACCCATCAGAAAAGGCCCTGTCTCTCCGAAATAGGCCTGCCTATTGTCACTGATGTGCTCAGTCACTGGCAGGTAACAGCCTATGAGAAGGTGGCCTTAGGATCCATGTGGTACTGAATGCAGAGTGCTCTGCTGGGGCCATTGGTCACTTATGCAATCAGAGATCAGATACTGCCATACATATAAGTCATGACATGCTATATATTTACACAGGCATACCTCCTTCTATTGCATTTGGCTTTATTGTGCTTTTGAGATAGTATGGGTTTTTTGTTGTTGTTTTGTTTTTTATAAATTGAAGGTTTGTGGCAATCCTGCAGCAAACAAGTCTATCAGTGCCACTTTCCCAACTGCATTTGCTGACTTCATGTCTCTGTGTCACATTTTGATAATTTTTGCAATATTTCATTTTTTTCATTATTTTATTTGTTGTGGTGATCTGTGACCAGTGATTTTTGATGTTATTATAATTGTGCTGGGGTGCCACAAACTGCATCCATATAACATGGCCAACTTAATTGATACATGTTATGTTTGTTCTGACTTCTCTCCCAATCAGCCATTCCCTAGTCTTTCTCCCTCTCCTCAGGCCTCCCTATTCCCTGAGGCACAACAGTATTGAAATTAGGCCAGTTAGTAACACTGCAATGGGTTCTAAGTATTCAAGTGAAGGGAAGAGTTGGACATCTCTCACTTTAAATCAAAAGCTAGAAAAAATTAAGCTTAGTGAGAAAGGCATGCTGAAAGCCAAGCCAGGCTGAAACTAGGCCTCTTGTGCCAAACACTTAGCCAAGTTGTAAATGCCAAGGAAAAGTTCTTGAAGGAAATTAAAAGTTGTACTCCAGTGAACAAACAAATGTTAAGCGGAAAAGCCTTATTTTTGATATGGAGAAAGTTTTAGTGGTCTGGATGGAAGCTCAAACCAGCCATCACATTCCCTTAAGCCAAAGCTTAATTCAGAGCAAGGCCCTAACTTTCTTCAATTCTGTGATGACTAAAAGAGGTGAGAAAGCTGCAGAGGAAAATTTTGAAGCTAGTGGATGTTGATTCATGAGGTTGAAGGAAAGAAATTGCCTTCATAACATGAAAGTGCAAGGTGAAACACACGATGCTGATGTAGAAGCTGCAGCAAGTTATATAGAAGATCTAGCTAAGATAATTCAGGAAGGTGGATACGCTAAACCACAGATTTTCACAGATTTTAGTCTATTGGAAGAAGATACAATCATATTGCAAATGACATATCTGTTAAAGGGTTAGTATCCAAAATCTATAAAGAACATGTCAAATTTAACTCCCCCAAACCAAATAATCCAGTTAAGAAATGGGCAGAAGACATGAATTGGCATTTTTCCAAAGACATACAGATGGCTGACAGATACATAAAAAGATGCTCGGGGCACCTGGGTGGCTCAGTGAGTTAAAGCCTCTGCCTTTGACTCAGGTCATGATCCCAGGGTCCTGGGATCGAGCCCTGCATCGGGCTCTCTGCTCAGCAGGGAGCCTGCTTCCTCCTCTCTCTCTCTGCCTGCCTCTCCGCCTGCTTGTGATCTCTGTCTGTCAAATGAATACATAAAATCTTAAAAAAAAAAAAAAAGATGCTCAACGTAACTCATCATCAGGGAAATACAGATCAAAACTACAATGAGATACCAACTCATACCTGTCAGAATGGCTAAGATTTAACAGTACAGGAAACAGCAGATGTTGGTGAAGATGCGGAGAAAGGGGAACCCTCTTACAATGTTGGTCACAATGCAAACTATTGCAGCCACTCTGGAAGACAGTATCTCTGTACTGTCTATACTGTTCCTCAGTAAGTTAAAAATAGTACTGTGCTACGATCCAGCAATTGCACTACTAGGTATTTACCCAAAGGATACAGAAATACAGATTTGAAGGGGTATGTGTACCCTACTATTTATGGCAGCATTATCAGCAATAGCCAAATTATGGAAAGAGCCCAAATGCCCATTGACTGATGGTAAAGAAGATGTGGTATATATATATATATATACCCAATGAAATATTACCCAGCCATCAGAAAGAATGACAGCTTGCCATTTACAATGACAAGAGATGGAGCTAGAGTATTGTGCTCAGCAAGAGAAGTCAGAGAAAGACAAATAACCATATGATTTCACTCATATGTGGAATTTAGGAAGTGAAACAGGTAAACATGGCGGGGTGGGAAGAGAGGTAAACCAGAAAACAGGTTCTTTTTAATTATAGAGAACAAACTGAGGGTTATTAGAGGGGATGTAGGTGGAAGATGGGTTAAATGAATGATGCCTATTAAGGAGGGCACTTGTGATGAGCGCTGGGTTTTGTGTGTAAGTGATAAATCCCTAAATTCTACCGAAACTAATATTACACTATATGTTAACTAGTGGGAATTTAAATAAGAATTTGAGACTAAAAAAAAGTTAAAAAGATGTAGGTTAACCTAGGACTTTCTTGGCTAAAGAGGAGAAGTCATGCATGGCTTCAAAGAATAGAATGACTCTTATCGATAGAGTATCTCTCTTCAGGAAAAAAAAAAAAAGGTTTCTTTTAAAATATTGCTACTCATTGACAATGCACCTGATCACCCAGGAACTCTGATGGAGATGGACAACCGGATTAATGTTGTTTTCATGCCTGCTAGCACAGCATGCCTCCCTCTCTCTTCCCCCACCCCACCCCTCCGCTCCTGCGCACTTACTTGATCTCTTTTAACAAAAAAAATGCTTTGCTAATTCCATCATCTCTTTCATTTCTGGGTATGCTTCTTTTGACTGCTTTTTGTCCTGGTTAAAATTAAAATTTGCTACTTCTTTACATACCTAGAAGGTTTTTTTTTTTTTTTATTACATACTGAATGTTATGTTGTTGAGTGTTTTAATTTTGTTGTCTTTCTTTAAAAAGAGTGTTGAAGTATGTCTTAGCAGGTGATCCACTATGATCAAGGAGTCATTTTAACTTTCAAGTCTTATTATGTAAGAAATTATTATAGGGGTGCCTGGGTGGCTCAGTCGGTTAAGCATCTGCCTTAAGCTCAGGTCATGATTCCAGGAGCCTGGGATCGAGCCCCACATCGGGCTCGGAGCCTGCTTCTCCCTGTCCCTCTGCCTGTAGCTCCCCCTGCTTGTGCTCGCACACACTCTCTCTGTCAAATAAGTAAATAAAAATCTTTTTAAAAATTAATAAATTATTATATATTACATTAAATATAATATATATTATTAGGTAAGGCTGTAGTTGCCACAGATAGTGATTCCTCTGATGGATGGGCGAAGTCCGTTGAAGACCTCTGGAAAGGATTCACCATTTTAGATGCTGTTAAGAACATTAGTGATTCATAGGAAAAGGGAAAAATATCAATTGTTGCAGCAGACTTCATTGTCTTATTTTAGGAAATTGCTACAACCAACCTAACCATCAGGAACCACTACCCTGACCAGTCAGCAGCCATTAATATAAAGGCAAGACCCTCCACCAGCAAAAAAGGTTACAACTCACTGAAAGATCAGATGAAAGCATTTTTTAGCATTAAAGTATTTTTAAATTAAGGTGTATATATTGTTTAGACCTAGTAGCATTATGTATTTTATATATGTATATTATATATAATAAACACACACTATTAATTGTCATAATATAACTTAACAGACTGCAATATCATGTAAACATAACTTTTATATGCATTAGGAAACCAAAAAATTGTAACAGTCTGCTGATTTCCCTCAGAACTGCACTGCAGCCTAGGAAGCTACTACCCAAGCTTTTTGCTTTTATTGTGGTGGTCTGTAACTGAACCCTTTATACTTCCTATGTATGCCTGTATATCTTTATCATTAGGCATAATCAGAGAAAGTAAATAGATAGATAAAATTCTAATAGCATTCATTCTTCATTAAGAATTATTAAGCATTAGGGCGCCTGGGTGGCTCAGTGGGTTAAGCCTCTGCCTTCGGCTCGGGTCATGATCCCAGGGTCCTGGGATCGAGCCCCAAATCAGGCTCTCTGTTCAGCAGGGAGCCTGCTTACCCCCCTCTCTCTGCCTGCCTCTCTGCCTACTTGTGATCTCTGTCTGTCAAATAAATAAATAAAATCTTAAAAAAAAAAAAGAATTATTAAGCATTGATTATATACCAGGTACTATGTTTTATGCTGAGATTGAGATTTGCGTTTTTTTCAAGTACATATGGATCTTAGTGAATGTTCCACATGTACTTGAAAAGAATGTGTCTTCTGCTTTACTGGGGTGGACGGATCTTAGAGATGTCAAAAAGGTTGATAGTATTGTTGAAGTCTTGCATATCCTTAACTGACTTTACTTGCTCTGTTAGTGAGAAGAAGGTTTCTAAGTGTAATCATGATTTTCCTATTTCTCCCTTCAGTTCTCTTAGTTTTTGCTGCATGTATTATGAAGCTCTATTTTTTTAATTGAGGCATAGTTGACATTATATTAGTTTCAGGTGTATAAAATACTGATTCAGTATTTGTACATATTGCAAAATGATTGCTACAATACTATTTACGTCCCACTCTAGATTTCTTTTTTTTTTTTTTTTAAAGATTTTATTTATTTATTTGACAGCTAGAGATCACAGGTAGGCAGAGAGGCAAGCAGAGAGGGAGAGTAAGACAAGCAGGCCTCCTGCTGAGGAGAGAGCCCGATGCGGGGCTCAATCCCAGGTCCCCGGGATCATGACCTGAGCCGAAGGCAGAGGCTTTGACCCACTGAGCCACCCAGGAGCCCCCCACTCTAGATTTCTTGTGGTTACTGTTTGTTTATGTGATGTATCTTTTTTCATCCTTTTACTTTTAAACTCTCTGTATCTTTATATTTAAAATGCCTTAAAAATTTTTATAGATAGCATATGTCTTATTGGTCTCATAATTTCCTTTTAATTGGATAATTTATACCATTTACTGTAATGTTGTTATGTTGGGGTTTGAGCCTACCATTTACTATTTTTTTCCTTTGTTGTCTTTTTCTTCTTTTTCTTCCTTTCTAATGTATTAATTGAATTAAAAAAAATTCAAATTACAGTTTATTTCCACTGTTGACATATTAGCCATATTGTTTCTGTGTACCATCTTTATTAGTGGTTGCTCTAGTATTTATAATACATGTTGTTACCTTATCATTTATGTTCAGTTAATATTATACATCTTCACATATAACATTAGGATCTTTTCCCCCTCTTTTTCTTTATGCTATTGCAGCCATACATTTCACTTCTCTATATATTCTAAACCCCACCATAAATTGTAATTATTTTTTAAAATAATTATCTTTTATGTAATTTTATTTATTTATTTGCTTATTTTAAAGATTTTATTTATTTATTTATTTATTTTAGAGAGAGAGAAAATGCAAGTGAGGGGAGGGGCAGAGGGAGAAGGAGAGAAACTCAAGCAGTCTCCATGCTGAGCCTAGAGCTGACACGTGGCTTGATCTCACAATCTTGAGATTATGACCTGAGCTGAAATCAAGAATCTGATGCTTAACTGACTGAGCCAGCTGCCTGTAGGTAATTTTGTTTTAATGAGGAAATTTAAATTTATCCACATACTACCATCTCTTTCACTTTCAGTCTTGTATATTAAGTCTAGGTTTCTGTTAAAATTTTCCTTAGGTTTGAAGAACTTTGTTTAAATTTCTGGTAATACAGGTCAACTGGTTAATGACTTTTCTTGGCTTTTGTCTAGAAAAGGTCTTCATTTAGACTTCATTTTTGAAAGATATTTTTGCTGGATTTAGAATTATAAATTGGCAATTTTTTATTTCTTCCAGGGCTTTACAGATGTAATCTTATTGTTACCTGGTTTGTATTGTCTCTTACAAGAAGTGTGTGATCCTGCCTAGTTTTGCTTATCAATATGTCATGTGCCTTTTTCCCTGACAGCTTTAAAAGCTTTTTTCCCTTATAATTAGTCTTTCGCAATTTCATTATAGTTTCCAGCAATTTCATTATGATATACCTTGTGCTTTTCTTTATGTTTATCCTGCTTATGATTTATTGAGCTTCTTGGATCTTTGGGTTTATGGTTTTTGTGAAATTCGGAAAATTTACAAAAATCATTTTTTTCAGATTGTCTTACAATCTCCTTCTTTCTCTCCTTACACATGGGACTCCAATTATATGTATGTTAGTTCCATAGCTCACTTAAGCTTTTTTTTTTTTTTTTAAAGTTTCTTCTTTCTCTACGTTTTATTTGGACAATTTGTGTTGTTATATACAGAGGTACACTAATATTTTCTATTTTAGTTTCTAACTTGAATTTCCTCACTCAGATATTGCGCATTTCTGCTATAAAGTTTCTCTTTTTCCTTAAATGTTTCTTTTTTTCTCTTTACTATGTTCCTTATTAATAAAATCCTTGAGCATATCTATGATAGCTTTTTAAAATGCTTTATCCAGGGGCATCTGGGTGACTCAGTTGATTAAGTGTTTGACTCTTTGTTTCAGCTCCATTTGTGATCTCAGAGTTGTGAGATCAAACCCCTTGTCAGGCTCCATGCTGGGTGAGGAGCCTGCTTAGGATTCTCTCTCTTCCTCTCCCTTCCCCCCTCCCCACTCATGCATACTTATTCACTCTCTTTTTCTTCAAAAAATAAATAAATGAAATGCTTTGTTTGCTAATTCCATCATCTCTTTCATTTCTGGGTCTGCTTCTCTTGACTGCTTTTTCTCCTGGTTATAGTTAATATTTGCTACTTTTTTTACATACCTAGAATATTTTATTACATACAAAACATTATATTATATTGTTAGACTGTTTGAATTTTGTTGTGTGTCTTCAAAAAGTATTGAAGTATGTTTTAACAGGTAATTTAGTTATTGTAGATCAGCTTTATCTTTATGAGACTTGTTTTTGAATTTTGTTGAAGTAGATCTAGAGTTGCCTTTTCTCTAAATGCTATATAGCTCGTCTACTGGTATTGACTCTTTTGGGAGCTTTCCTTAGTGCTCCAGTTATTCAATTCTGACTAGAAGGAACTTGAATGTCAACCAGCTCCCTGGCCTTTATTCTTCACCTGGTTTCATGGATCTTTACCCTGTGTATGTGTAGATAATATTCAGATAAAACTAAGTCATCTAATTTCTGGAGCTCTTTTTTCTTATAACTCCTGCTTCCATAGTACTGTGCCCCATAAATTCCAGCTGACTCATCCTTCCAAAGCTCCTATATTAGTCTTCTCAGTAAGACAACCAGGCTCCTCCTGTGTTTGTACTCCCTGTGCCATGACCTAGAAATTGTTTCTAGAAAGAAAAAGCATCATAACTGTAAGGCATATCTCACTGGTTTTCCTTCTCTTAAGGATCAGTCCTATACTGCTTTTCTCCCCCCAGTGTCAAATTTTATTCTTTTATTCACTATTCTCCTTGTTAATATAGAAAAGTTATCTTTCAAAAGTGGAAGAAGAATCCCTAGTTTTTTTCTTAATATACTTTACTTCTTAGAACAATTTTAAATTTACAGAAAAACTGGGAAGAGTACAGAGAATTATCATATGCCTCTACACTCATTTCCCATATTGTTAACATCTTATATATACATTTAGAATAGTACATTTGTTACAATTAATGAACCAATATTGGGACATTATTATTAACTAAAGTTCATAGTTTATTCAGAATTCTTTAGTTTTTGCCTAGTGTCCTTTATTCCCCCAGGGTCCCATCTAGGATGCCACATTACATTTAGTGGTCATGTCTCCTTAGGCTTCTCTTGGCTCTAACAGTTCATAGACTTTGCTTGTTTCTGATGACCTTGACAGTTTGAGCTCTGGGCAAGTATTTTGTAGAAATGTTCCTCAATTGGAGTTTATCTGATTTTTTTCAACATTAAATAGGTTATAGGTTTTGGTGAGGAAGTTCAAAAGGATAAAGTGTCATTCTTACTACATCATTTCATGAATACATGTAATCATTATGACTTATCACTGTTTATGTTAACCTTGATCATCTAGCTACGGTAGTTTTTTAAACATTTTTGCACTGTAAAATTATTCTCATCACCATTCCCAAAGTTACTTCCAACCCATCTCCCATTTGCACACTGTACTCTCTGGAAAGAAGTAACTGTACATAGCCCACACTCAAGAAATGGGAGTTATGGCTCATCTACTTGAGGAAGTAGTGTCTATCTAAATTATTTAGAATTCTTTTGCACAAGAAATTTGCCTCTTTCTCCCCATTTATTTATTTAATCATTTCTGTATACCAGTATGGATTAATATTTATTTTGTACTTTGGCTTATTTATTTTGTTGCTGAAATTGTTCCAGCTTTAGCTATAGGACCTCTTTCAATTAGTTTTTGTGTCCCTTTGACATCTCCCCCCAACATCATTGTGTGTGTGTGTGTGTGTGTGTGTGTAATATTTCCTTATTTTTTGGACAATAAAAATGCTCTAAGCTCATATGTCCTAGAACCAACCATTTCTCTAATGAGCCCTGGTTCTTTTATTCTGATGGTATTAGAAACTAATATCTGGGTACTGGGTGTGCTTGTTGCTGATTCTTTTAGGTCTCTCAGCTGACAGAGCAAAGAAATATATGTATGTATACTAACCTGCATATATGCACATAGCTATAAATATTTCTATATGAATCAATCTTTTTAAAAAATATTTTATTTATTTATTTGACAGAGAACATGAGCACACAAGCAGGGTGAAAGAGGCTCCCCACTGATCAGGGAGCCCAATGCAGGGCTTGATCCCAGCACCCTGGGATCATGACCTGAGCCAAAGGCAGATGTTTAACCAACTGAGCCACCCAGGTGCCCCCTGAGTCCATCTTTATATTAAGCTAAATATAAATTCATATTGATGTCTCTAACACTAATCTGCCATCACACAGATCATCCTAGTCTACTCTCTTACTCATCTTAATCTTCTGTAGCAGTAACAAACTTGGCTTTCATCATCCAATATCTAGTACTTAATTCTTCAATTCCAGTATTCACATATAATGGTTTCAGAATTGTTAATTCCTACTTCATGGGAAATAACTTCACCAACTGGAGTATGGTGTTCCTTTGTCTTTATTCTTATAGTCTATACTCATCTCCAAAGTTATTTAGGCCAGGACCTTTCTTTTGTACTCCCGTCAGTGAGGTTATTTCATATATTTATATGCAGATAGATTCTTCTGTCACAGTCTACATTTCACCCTGGGGTCCTCTGACCACCTCTCAAGTGTTTTTGTTTTAATTTATGTACATTAAGGTACATTTGTGCTGTAAAGTTTTATAGGTTTTATAAATGCATATTGTGCTACACCTACTATTACACTATTATACAGAGTAGTTTCAACTAAAATTTCCCTGTGTTTGATGCCCTCTCCAAATTTCTGGTAATTTTTAAAACTGTCTTCACAGTTTTAACTTTTCCAGAATGTCATATAATACAATCAAACAGCATGTAACCTTTTCAGACTGATTTCGTTTGCTTAGTAATATGCATTTAAGATTCATCCGTGTTTTTGTGTGGTTTCAGACCTAATTCCTTTATTATCACTGAGTAATATTCTGTTGTTAAGAATATATCACAGTTTAGTGATTCACCTATTGAGGGACATTATGGTTGCCTTAGACTTGGTGATTATGAATAAAGTTGTAGACATTTGTGTGCAAGTTTTTGTATGGCCGTAATTTTCACATCAGATGGTTGAATACCCAGGAGTGTGATTGTCAGATCATATATGGTAAGATTATGTTCAACTTGGTAAGAAACTGCCAAACTATCTTTCAAAGTGCCTGTACCACCTGCATTTCTTTCTTTCTTTCTATTTATTTGAGAGAGAGAGAGAGAGTGAGAGAGAGATAGAAAGCACACCCAAGAGTGGGGGTCAGGAAGGAGCAGAGGAAGAGAGAAAGAGAACCTTAAGCAGGCTCCATGCCCAGTGGGGGCCTGATTTGGGGCTTGATCTCATGACCCTGAAATCATGACCTGAGCCAAAATCAAGAATTGGTCACTTAATCGACTGAGCCACTAAGGCACCCCCAACTTGTATTTCTACTGGCAATAGTGAGAGTTCCTTTTGGTCCTCATCTTCATCAGGAATTGATATTGTCAGTTTTTTGGAATTCAGTCATTTTGTGTACTGGTATCTCATTTTACTTTTTTTTTTTTAACTTTTTAAAAATTTTAAGTAGGTTCCATGCCCAAAATGGGGCTTGAACTCACAACCCTGAGATGGCTCTACTGACCAAGCTAGCCAGGTGCCCTCATTTGACTTTTTCCCTAATGACAGAGGATCTTGAGGATCTTTTTTTTTTTTTTTAAAGAATTTATTTATTTATTTGACACAGAGAGAGAGATCACAAGTAGACAGAGAGACAGACAGAGAGAGAGGGGGAAGCAGGCTCCCCACTGAGCAGAGAGCCTGATGCGGGGCCCGATCCCAGGACCCTGAGACCATGACCTGAGCTGAAGGCAGAGGTTTAACCCACTGAGCCACCCAGGTGCCCCTTGAGGATCTTTTCACATGATTATTTGCCATCTGTATATCATTGGGAGGTTTTTTTTTTTTTTCCATATCTTTTGCTCATTTTAAAGTAGGTCATTTGTTTGTTATCAAATGTTGAATTTTAGGAGTTCTTTTATATTTTGGATGGAAGTCCTTTATCTGAAATGTGATTTGCCACTACTTCCTCCCTGAGACTTGTCTTTTCATTCTCTTAACAGTGTCATTTACAGAGCAAGTTTTAAATTTTTTTGTTGAGTTAAAGTTGACATATTTTGTTTCAAAGGCATTCAACATTATGATTTGATATTTGTATACATAGTGAAGTGATCACCAAATCTAGTTACCATCCATCATCATACAAAGTTACAAAAAAAATTTTTTTCCCTTGTGGTGAAAACTTAAGATTTACTTTTTTGGCAACTTTCAAATATATAATAAAATATTACTGATTGTAGTTGTCCTGCTAAAGTTTTTAATTTCTTTTTCCATTGGGTTCTACTTTTTAAAAAAATTAACATATAATGTACAATATATAATTTGTTTCAGGGGTACAGGTCTGTGAATCATCGGTCTTACACAATTCACAGCACTCACCATAGCACATACCCTCCGCAATGTCCATCACCCCACTACTCTATCTCTCCCCTCACAGCAGCCCTCAGTTAAGTTTTTAATTTTAATAAAATCGAACTTAACAGTTTTTTCTTTTTCCTTTCCTTTCTTTTCTTTTCTTTCTTTCTTTCTTTCTTTCTTTCTTTCTTTTTCTTTTTCTTTTTCTTTTTCTTTTCTTCGTATTTTAATATTGTATCTGAATTCATCACCAAACCCAAGATCGGGTTTTGTATTTTATATTTTGTATTTTATATTTAGACCTCTGATGAATTTTGAGTTAACTTTTGTGTAAGTAAAAGGTCTCTGTCTAGGTTTACTTTTTTCTATGTGGATGTCCAATTGTTCTGGAACCATTTCTTGAAAAGACTATCCTTTCTCCATTAAATTGCCATGGTGCTTTTGTCAAAACTCAGTTAACTATATTAGTGTAGATCTGTTTCTGGCCTCTGATCTATGCATCTTTTCTTTCAACAGTACATGATGTCATGAGTACCGTTAACTATATAGTTTCTCTTGAAATCAGGTAGTCGGAATCCTCCAACTTTGTTCTTCCTTTCCAGTTTTTATTGGCTAGTTTTGTTTTTTTGCCTTTCCATATAAATTTTATTTATTTAATTTTTAAAAAATATTTTATTTATTTTATTTATTTGAGATAGAGTGAGAATGAGCAAGAGTGAGAGAGAGAGTGCACATGAGGTGGGAGGAGAGGCAGAGGCGGTGGGAGAAGCAGACTTTCTACTAAGCAGGGAGCCCCACATGGGGCTCCATCCCAGGACCCTGGGATCATTACCTGAGCCAAAGGCAGATGCTTCACTGACTGAGCCACCCCAGGTGCCCCTCTAATATAAATTTTCAACTTTTAAAAAAAATTTTATTTATTTATTTGACAGAGATTACAAGTAGGCAGAGAGGCAGACAGAGATTGACGAGGAAGCAGGCTTCCTCCTGAGCAGAGAGCCTGATGTGGGGCTCGATCCCAAGAGGATTTAGGCCACCGAGCCATCCAGGCACCCCTAATATAAATTTTAGAATCACTTTGTCAATATCTATAGAGTAGCTTTCTGAGATTTTGATTGGAATTGCCTAAATTTTTAAAGTCATAAATTGGTGAATTTTGTCAAACGCTTTTCTGCATCTATTTTAATGATCACAGTTTTTCTCCTTTATTTTGTTAACATGCTAGATTACATTGCTTGAATCTGAAATGTTAAAGCAATCTTGCATTCCTATAATAATTTCAACTTGATTATGATATTTTATTCAATGTATTTATTGCTGGATTCAGCTTGCTAATATTTTGTTGAATATATTTTCATCTATATTTCTGAGACAAGTTGACCCATGATTTTCCTTTTTTGTATTGTTCTTGTTAGGTTTAGGTCTCAAGATTATGTTGGCTTCATAAAATGAGTTGAAAAGTATTTCTTCTTTTTTTTCTATTTTATTTTTAATAAAAATTTATTTGAGGATGATTGATTTTATATCTTCTTTAAATGCTTATTTGACTTTACTGGGGAAGTCATCTTGGCCTGTAATTTTCTTTCTTAAGTAGGTTTTATTTTTATTCTTTTCTTATAGTTAAGTTTAATATGTTTAGAATTCACATATAATCAAATTCAGTTAAAAGTCCAATTTGATGAGTTTCTTTTTAATTTTTAAAAATTTAAAAATTTATTTCCACTGTAGTTATCATACAGTGTTATATTAGCTTCAGGTGTACAATATAGTGATTCAACAATTCTGTACATTACTCAGTGCTCATCATGGTAAGTTGTGCTGTTAATCCCCTTCACCTACTTCAGTCATCCTCCTCCCTTCCTCCCCTCTGGTAGCCATCTGTTTGTTCTCTATAGTTAATAGTCTGCTTTTTGGTATGTGTCCTCTTTTTTCCTTTGTTTTGTTTCTTAAATTCCACATATGAGTGGAATCATACAGTATTTGTCTTTCTCCAGCTGGCTTATTTGACTTTGCATTAACACTGTCTAGCGCCGTCCATGTTGTTGCAAATGGTAAGATGTCATTCCCATTAAATAATATATATACCTCTTCTTTATCCATTAATCTGTCAGTGAAAACTTGGGCTGCTTCCTTCAATCTTGCTATTGTAGAAAATACTGCTTTAAACATTGGGGTGCTTGTGTCCCTTTGAATTAGCATTTCTGTATTCCTGGGTAAATATCTACTAGAGTAATTGCTGGATTGTAGGATAGCTCTATTTTTAACTTTTTGAGCACCCTCCATATTGTTTTCTACAATGGTTGTACCAGCTTGTGTTCCCATCAACAGTGCATGAGGTTCTTTTTCTGCATATCCTCTCTGACACTTATTGTTTCTCTTATTTTTTATTTTAGTCATTCTGACAGGTGTGAGGTGATATGTCACTGTGCTTTTGATTTATATTTCCCTGCTAATGGGTGCTATTGAGCATGTTCTCATGTGTCTGTTGGTTATCTGGACATCTTCTTTGTAGAAATATCTGTTCATGTCTTCTGTTCATTTTTAACTTGGATTGTTTGTTTTTTTTGGTGTTGAATTGTGTAAATTCTTTATGTATTTTGGATACTCTTTGTTAGATATGTTATTTGCAAATATCTTCTCCTATTCCATAGGTTGTCTTTTAGTTTTGGTGATTATTTCCTTTGCTGTGTGGAAGTTTTTTATCTTCATGTAGTCCCAGTAGTTTATTTTTGCTTTTGTTTCTCTTGCCTCAGGAGACATAGCTAGAAAAATGTAGCTATGGCCGAGGTCAGAGTATTTAACTGCCTGTGCTCTCTTCTAGGACTTTTATGGTCTCACTTCTCTTTTTCTCTAGGATTTTCAGGTCTCACTTTTAAGTCCTTAATCCATTTTGAGTTAATTTTTTTATATGGTGTGAGAAAGTGGTCCAGTTTCATTCTTTTGCTTGTAGCGGTCCCATTTCCCAACACCATTTTTTTGAAGAGACTTTTTTCCCATTGTCTATTCTTGTCTCCCTTGTTGAAAATTAATCCTTGTCCAGATTAATCATGGGTTTATTTCTAGGTTCTCTATTCTATTCCGTTGATCTATTTGTCTATTTTTTCCAGTACCATACTCTTTTGATTACTACAGCTTTGTAGTATATCTTGAAATCTGGGATTGTGATACCTTCAGTTTTGTTCTTTTTCAGAATTGCTTTGTCTAATAGGAGTCTTTTGTAGTTTCATATACATTTAAGATTATTTGTTTGAATTTAGTGAAAAATGCTGTTGGTATTTTGATAGGGATTGCATTAAATCTGTAGATTGCTTTGGGTAGTATAGGCATTTTAAGGTTTTTTATTTTTAATTTAATTTTTTTATTTGACAGGGAGAGACAGCGAGAGAAGGAACACAGCAGGGGGAGTGGGAGAGGAAGAAGCACACTCTCCTCTGAGCAGGGAGCCTGACGTGGGGCTTGATCCCAGGCCACAGGATTATGACCTGAGCTGAAGACAGATGCCTAACGACTGAGCCACCCAGGCACCCCTAGACATTTTAATAATATTTGTCCATCCAATCCATGAGCATGGAGAATCTTTCCATTTTTTTGTGTTGTCTTCAGTTTCTGTTTTCAGTGTTTTATAGTTTTCAGAGTACAGATCTTTCACCTCTTTGGTTAGGTTTATTCCTAAGTATCTTTTACTATTTTTACTACAATTATAAATGGGATTGTTTTCTTGTTTCTCTTTCTGATACTTCATTAGTAGTGTATAGAAATGCAGTGGATTTCTGTATAATGATTATATGTCCTGTGACCTTACTGAATTCATTTATCAGTTCTAATGGATTTTTGGTGGAGTCTTTAGGGTTTGCTATGTATAGTATGTCATCTGCAAATAGTGACAGTTTTACTTATTCCTCATTAATATGGATACCTTTTATTTCTTTTTCTTGTCCGATTGCTGTCACTAGGACTTTCAGTACTATGTTTAATAAAAGTGGTGAGAGTGGACATCCTTGTCTTGTTCCTGACCTTAGGGGAAAGCTCTCTCACCATTGAGTATGATGATGGCTGTGTGTTTTTTATGTGTGGCCCTTACGTTGAGGTATGTTCCCTTTAAACCTACTCTCTTGAGGATTTTTATCATGAATGGATGGTGTACTTTGTCAAATGCTTTTTTGGCATCTATTGAAATGATTATATGGATTTTATCCTACTGCTTTTTTGGCATCTATTGAAATGATTATATGGATTTTATCCTACTTGTGTTGATGTGATGTATTGCTTTGATTGATTTGCAGTTACTGAATCACCCTTGCATTTGCATCTCAGTAATAAATCCCACTTGATTGTAGTGAGTGATTGTTGGATCTGGTTTACTAATATTTTGTTAAGGATTTTTGTATCTGTGTTCATAAGAGATATTGGCAGTTGCCTCAATGGAAAAAGTTCCCTAAAATACTTGGGTCAGGGACACCTAGGTGGCTCAGTTGGTAAGCATATACCTTCGGCTCAGGTCATGATCCCAGGGTCCTGGGATCAAGCCCCACATAGGGCTCCCTGCTCAGCAGGAAGCCTGCTTCTCCCTCTCCCACTCCCCCTGCTTGTGTTCCCTCTCTCACCGTGCCTCCCTCTCTCAAATAAATAAAATCTTAAAAAAAAAAAATACTTGGGGGGTGCCTGGGTGGCTCAGTTGGTTAAGTGTCTGCCTTCAGCTCAGGTCATGATCTCAGGGTCCTGGGAGCAAGCCCCACACTGGGCTCTCTGGTCAGCAGGGAGCCTGCTTCCCCCCTCTCTGCCTGCCTCTCTGCCTCCTTGTGATCTCTCTCTCTCTCTCTGTCAAATAAATAAATAATCTTAAAAAAAAATGGATCAGCTCTTTTGTTTTCTCTCTTATAATTTGTCTCGAAATCTACCATGATGGTATCTTTCTGATGCTTTCAAATCATTCTTGCTTTCTTAAAAAAATTTCTGTATATTTATGTATGTATATATTTATATGTATTTCCCTTTTTTCCCCAGCTGTTTTCAGGAGTGTTGATCTGAGACAACCTAGTAAACCATTGCCAGAAGCATATTTTTGTTCTCCTTCTACCTCTCCATTCTCCCATACCATTCTCCACTAGAATATAATATTGTTCTGTGTATCTCCTTTAGTGCTCTATTCCTAGCACTTAGAATAGTGCCTAGCACAAAATAGAAATCAATACATATTTGTTGAATTAAAGAATGAATGGACATTTTATGTGAGAAGGTAGAATGAAATTCAAAAGAAAATATCTTTTTTATTATTTCTCACATCTAAGATACTGCTTTTCTAAGGCACAATTGGGTAAATTCTGAACTTGAACTCAGGACCTTTACGGTTCTAATGCCTTTCTTATTGATACTCCCTTAAAATGTTAATTAACAGCTTTTGTTCGTTATTTCTCCATTTGCAAATAATTTATTACTCTTACTCATGAAAACAGTTTCAATCATTATTAAAGGTAAAGAGCTTTAAAAGGAAAAAATAAAAAAGATAAAAAGGACATTGGAATTAATGTTCTAATTAAATAACCAAAATATTTAGGTATATTAGGGTGCCTGGGTGCCTCAATTGATTGTGTCCAACTTTTGATTTCAGCTCAGGTCGTGATCTCAGGCTTGTGAGATCAAGCCCCATGTCAGGTTCCCTGCTGGGTGTGGAACCTCCTAAGATTCTCTGTCTTTCTCCTCCCTTCTCCTCTCCCTCCACCTCTCCACCCCACTCATGCATGTGCTCTCTCTCTAAGAAACAAAACAAAGCAAAATTTAGGTATAAATATAAGTTTATAATTTTTATTATTATAATCCTACCAGTAAATACAAACAAGACAAATAGATTATTATGTTTAAAGAGTTAAGATTTAGAGTTTCAAAGGAACCCTCCTACACTGTTGATGGGAATGCAAGCTGGTACAGCCACTCTGGAAAACAGCATGGAGGTTCCTCATATATAAGAATATATAATATGTTTTTTTGTTCCTCAAAAAAACAGCATGGAGGTTCCTCTATTTGAGGTTCCTCAAATAGAGCTGCCCTACGGCCCAGCAATCGCACTACTGGGTATTTACCCTAAAGATACAAATGGAGTGATCCAAAAGGGCACATGCACCCAAATGTTTATAGCAGCAATGTCCACAATAGCCAAACTATGGAAAGAACCTAGATGTCTATCAACTGATGAATGGATAAAGAAGAGGTGGGATATATATACAATGGAATACTATGCAGCCATCAAAAACCAAAATCTTGCCATTTGCAATGACTTGGATGGAACTAGAGGATATTGTGCTAAGTGAAATAAGTCAATCAGAGGAGGGCAATTATCATGTGATCTCTCTGATATGAGGGATTTGAGAGATAGGGTGAGGGGCCATGGGGGGGTAGGGAGGGAATAAATGAAACAAGATGGGACGAGGAAGGGAGACAAACTGTAGGAGACTCTTAATCTCAGGAAATAAACTGAGGGTTGCTCGGGGGTGGGGGGGGAGGGATAGGGTGGCTGGGTTATGGACATTGGGGAGGGTATGTGCTATGGTGAGTGTTGTGAATTGTGTAAGACTGATGAGTCACAGACCTGTATCCCTGAAACAAATAATACATTATATGTTAATAAAAAATAAGAAATTTTTTGAAAAGATGTAGAGTTTCATAAAAATTATATTTTGCATAGTACATAAATATTTACCTGTGTTTTTTTCCCTCCCCTTCCCTTTAGAGCCATTTTAAGTGCCAGATCTAGTTATTTTGCTGCAATGCTGAGTGGCTGTTGGGCTGAAAGCTCCCAAGAGTACATAACTCTTCAAGGGTAAGCATAATTCTTACAAGGCAGCTTGCCTACAAATAATACTTCATACAAAGCACTTTTTATGAATCTGATTTCCCCATGTGTTCAATGAAATGTTTCTCATGTTGTGGAATTCATCAAAGTACATTTTCTGAAAATGAGAGTTATATGAAGCATTTAGTAATAGAGATAATGTGTCAGTCTTCTCAGACTGTTATAACAAAATACCACTACTAGGTGGCTTAAATAACAGAAATTTATTTTCTCACAGTTTGGCAAGATCTGAGTGCCAGCAAGGTTTGTGTCTTGTGAGAGCTCTTACTAGGGTTGCAGACAGCTGGTTCTTTGTATGAGCTTAATTGAATGGCCTTTCCTTAGTGCATGGGGGCATGGGGAGATGAAAAGAAGCAAGAGGGAGAGAGAGAGAGCTCTCTGGTGTATCTTATATAAGGACCTTGGTTTTATTTTATTTTAAAATTTTTTAAAAGATTTTATTTATTTATTTGACAGAGGGAGAGACAGCAAGAGAGGGAACACAAGGAATAGGAATGGGAGAGGGAGAAGCAGGCTTCCTGCTGAGCAGGGAGCCTGATGTGGGGCTCCATCCCAGGACCCTGGGATCATGACCTGAGCCAAAGGCAGATGCTTAACAACTGAGCCACCCAGGTCCCCCTAATTTTTTTTTAATGCTTTATTTATTTATTTATTTGACTGCACAAGCAGGCGGGGCGGCAGGCAGAGGGAGAGGGGAAAGCAGGCTCTCTGCTGAACAGGGAGCCTGATGTAGGGCTCCATCCCAGGATCTTGGGATCATTATCTGAGCCGAAGGCAGATGCTTCACCAACAGCCACCTAAGTGCCCCAAGAACACTAATTTTAGTACATTAGGGAGGGCCCCACCCTATTACCTCAGTCAACCTTAATTCCTTATAAGCCGCATTTCTAAATATAGCCACGTTGGAGATTCAGGCCTCAGTATATCAATTTGAGTGGGTGGGGCTGTAAATATTCAGTCTACAAAAGGTAGTTTCTTTACTTTTTTTTTTTTTTTTAAGAATAACTTGGATAGGTGTGGATTTCATTGACCTACCATGAGGCAATGGTGAATCTGCACAATAGTGGCAGTTTATATAAACTGCCAAGATAGTTATGAAAGATGAACTAGTACCTTAAATGGTAAGAAGGAACCTTTTTTGGTCACAGATGATCCCTGTGAGATTCTGTAGTATGGGGGAGGGTTTTCTCAGTAGGAAAATTGCCTGGGAGTTCTGAGGGAACCTCTCAGCCCTGCATCTTAGCCAGAGGTTTGGGTGTAGAATAGTGATAGTGGCAATTCCATGACAAGGGATGCATGGAAAGTATTGATAAAGTCTTACCATTTATTTGTCACCCTGGCCTATGATCTTGATTCTTGGTTGCAGAACAGATATCCAAATGCTTATCATTTTGTAATTTCTCACTCTATAAAAGATGGAGTCTTGAAATATTATTTATAAGAATATATAATATGTTTTTATTTTGTCCTTTTTTTCATATTTTATTCATTTAGTAGAAATCAAACACATGCAAAAGGGCCCAACCCCATTTTCTTCATACTAGGGCCCTTTGAAGATTGTGTTTTAATTATACTACTACAGTTTCAATACACATATCTAAATGTATTTTGCAACCTGTCTTTTGGATGTAGTTTCACCAGCTGCCACCATTAGTGATTTCAATTATGTATCCATGGAATTATGTGGATGCCCTTATTACAGTGTGTTTTTTAAAGAAAAAAAAAAAGACTAGTGAAATAAAGAGACAATAATGGATGATGTAAAATTGCATATAGTCACCAACTTTTTACTTGATATTGCTACTAAAAGGAACTTCCTCTCTAACTAATTTGACCTCCACCCACATATGACAGGTTTGTTTTTCTTCTGTTTTTCTGTCCCTCGCTACTACAGCATTAAAACATTACATGAATTGCTTTGGTGATGTTAAAAAAAAAATATTTACTCTAAGTAACCCTGTTTCCCTATTTTTCCATCTGGGCTGCTCTTTTTTTTAAACTTATTTAAACAAATTTTAACTGAGAAGTAATTGATATTTAACATTGTATTCGTTTCAGGTATACAACGTAATGATTTGATTTATGTATATATTACAACATGTATTTTTCATATGAGAATTTTTTAAATGTACTCTCTTAGCAAGTTTCATATACATAATATAGTATTGTTAACTATATTTACCATGCTATAAATTATATCCCTAGGATTTGTCTTATAACTAGAAATTTATACCTCTTGAACACCTTTACCTTTCGCCCACCCTCCTACCCCCTGCCTTTGGCAACCAAGTGGTTTCTGATTATGGAAGATTTTATATGCCAACCTAAAGAGTTTATTATCCTGTGGGTAAAAGGAATGTATAGATGGAGCAGTGAAATTTTATCATCACTATTGAAAAACAATCTGAAATGTATATATCCTACTGATAAGATCTCTTTTTTTATGATGAATTTAAAATATCCACTGAATATAGAAAGAAGAATAGTACTAGTAGAGGCCAGAGTCTACACTGGTATAATTTTGGAAACTTGTCCAGGGACTATGTTTCAGATTTTTTAGACATTATTTTAAAGAACTGTCAATCCACTCTCATTAGAACTGAATTCAATAGAAATTTAAATAGAGAGATAACACTAATTTGACTCAAAAATGCAACTTTTGACATTTGTTAAAACATCACATGATTCTGTGTGAGATGAAAGTCAAAAGAAGGATATGATTATGGGATCTTAATTCTACAGCAAGGGAAAGTAATTTAGAGAAAGCACGTGTCTAATTTTTTTCCTGGAAGAAATCTTAGTCCCTTATAGGTTTAGTGACAGCTTCTACTATCTGATGCCTGTTATGTAACTCTTTCTTCCTTTCTCCAAATAGATTCTGTCCTCAGCAGTAGTAATACCTTACAGTAACACCATGTATTTTCTGGGCTTCTTCCACATTTACTATGCACTTAATTTTTAGAATCAGTGTTTCAGAGAGCAGGTGTATTCATATATTGCAGATGAATAAAAACAAGATCAGTTAAATTAAATATCTTCCTGGAGTCACCTCCTAAATAAGTGCTGAAGCCCATGCCAAATATAAATCACATGGTTTTTGATACTTAATTCAGTGTCCATTCCACCACAGTCACTGGAGAATATGGAACTTTCCCACTGGCATAGGAACTCTTGAGTTAGTGCAGACTACTCTTCTGCTCCACTGTTTAGATCAGTGATTTTCAAACCTTATCCTATAGGACCCTAAAGTTCTTGGCAGGTATGTTAGGGAACATGTGGTATGGGATTGGGATCTCAGGGGAAATGTGTATGTGAAGGGGCACTCCTTCAACCTTAGCTGCTCCACTTTTATCTGTTTTATATTGTTTAAGATGACCTTGGAGTTAAGCTGTAGGAATAAAAGCAGTCCCTAATCAGCCCTCATGAGTGATCAAATCAAACATTCAAAACCCACAGCCTTTTGAAGGTGAAGCCTATTTAAGAGGTCCATAGACAAGAAAGAAATAGTACCATAAACTAGTGGTCTCCACTCCCTTACATGTAATTTTCCATTCTTGATAATGATGGATATGATGGATAAATATCTCCTCTTATAATCTGGCTTGACTACCACTGACCAACTTTAGTAGCTTGCTCAAGGGAAAGCCAAATATAAGTAGCTAAACTTGTTTTAGTTGAGCAGTTGGCTCTTGGTTTCGGCTCAAGTCATGATCTCAGTGGGTGTGAGATTGCGCCCCTCATCAGGCTTCGTACTCAGAGGGGAGTCTGCTTGAAGAATTCTTTCTCTTCCTCTCTTTCTGCCCCTCCCCCCACTCCTGCACATACATAGACACACACACAGAGTCTCTGTCTCTCCAAAATAAATAAATAAAGCTTGAAAAAAAAATTAAAAATCACAACTTTTTGGACTTTTTATATATTTTTTTAAAAGATTTTATTTATTTATTTGATAGAGATCACAAGTAGGCAGAGAGAGAGAGAGGGAAGCAGGCTCCCTGCTGAGCAGAGATTCCCGATGCGGGACTTGATCCCAGGACCCTGAGATCATGACCTGAGCCAATGCAGGACTTGATCCCAGGACCCTGAGATCATGACCTGAGCCGAAAGCAGCAGCTTAACCCACCCAGGTGCCCCAGGAATTTTTATGTTATACCAAAGTAACCTACAGAACAGTTCTTACTTCACATTAGCTTATGGGTAAACTTGGGTAGATGTTTCCATGGGTAATGTAGTATAGTAGAAAGATCATGGACTTTGGTGTCATTATAGACAGTCCAACATCAGTCCTAACTTGTTACATGAGTTTAGGGACATTGCTTGCCTTACCTGAGTTTCCTGAGGTTATTGAAAGGATTAAACAAGATAGTACTTAGTATGTAGTATATAATGTTTACTAATATTTGTCTTTTCTTTTTCCCTAGATTAGATTATTCTCATTTTCTAGCGAGAAAAGGGTTCAAGTAAGGGCCATTACCAATACCAGGACAGCAATGCCTGCTTTGCTTGATCAGCACCCCTTTTTGGAACTGTGCCATTGTTATATTGCAATGTATGCAGTATGTTTTTTGCAGTAGATTAGAATGAAATCCTGTCTTTCCTTACAGAAAAGAATCATAGTGTTTTTAATGAATTGGTAACTCATAGACATAATGCACATGATATTTTTCAAGAGGGACAGCCTTCAATAAATTGAGGTAGGAATAGCAGAGTCCCTAATCCTAGTTCTACCTATGCCATGGTTTTGGGAGGTAAAAGGAAGTCCTCCAGTTTTGGTGGAAGAGGGGGAAATTTTCCACATCCTGCACTGGAAATTGAACCACAGCCAATATAACTAACTCCACATACTTACATCTTATGTAAATAGAAGTCTTTCAGTGGTGACTTGGGGCTTTGGAGCATAAATTTGGATTTTCTCAACTCCCTTGGAGATTCCTGGGATTGCACTGAATTTTCAGGATGATCTTCTGAAATATAAACTAGATAGATTTCTCTTCTGACCAAAATTGTTCAGTGCCTCCTCATCACAGTTAAAATCAAACCCAAATCTTTAGCACAAACTGTAAGATCCTATATGATCTGGCCTCTCGGTTTTTTTCCATACTGTCCCACCAAAAGTTAACTATAGCCCAAATCTCCAGTTACCCCCTTTTATGTTATCCTATTGTGTTATTTTCATGGCACTTTTCACTCTTAAAATTGTCTTCTTTATATCTTTGTTTATATATTTACTCTCCAAGTCCTCCCTCTAAAATGTAAGCTGCTTATAGCCTCAAGGTCTAGAATAGAGCCTATCATTCAATAAATATTGAATGTGAATGAGCTAACTTATGAGTGAGTCCTTATATTACTTTAGCCCACACACAAAGAATCCTTAAACTTCAGGAAGCACACATGAAGCACAGAGATTTTAGCAGATGAGGTACATGTTTATTCTCTGGTCTTAGAGCTCTAATAGATTTTTCTCCTTGAGTCTATGCAATGTTTTTATATCCTAAAAGCTTTTATTCTGAGAGGGATAGCATTTTAAACAGTAAACATTTAAATGGTGATAGTGCTTTCAGTCTTTCCATTTAAACTGTAGGCTTTTGAAGTGACTTGTTGTTTTTCTAGGCCAGTTGATTATGTCATTATAAATACTTTTAGTAAAAATGCAAATGACTTACAACAATGTAATGAGAATGCAGTTTAGTAAAACATCTGTAAAGCTGCAGGAAAATGGTTTCTTGTCATTTTTATAACTATCATGTTATTGATATATAAGCTCAAATGTCTAGAGTTTGCAATTTATTTTAACAAAACTACTTTTGTTTTTATTTAGTCATTGTTATCTTTTACTTAAATATGTCAAGTCTTGAAAGAAACTGTTATTTAAACATAAATGACCAGTTCTCACTAACAATAAGAATGGCCCTTGAAATTTTGAGGGAAGGTGCATGGAATAGTATAGATTCTAGTAATTATGCTAGTGTTCTAGATTAAAAGACTACAATTAATGTGGCATAATTATTCTGAGACCAAATCTTCTCATATCCATAATACAAAAATGAGAATATGTAGAGATTTAACTTTTTTCCTAAGTATTAAAGATGTGGAGTTTCTTAATCAGCAGAAACCAGTACTTAGCCATCGTAGAAGACAGTAAATTTGTATAAAATTAATTGAAAAATACTTGTGTATTTTCAATGCAATATTCCTCTGAAGGGTTAGGAAGATGCCATAAGTGCCTTAATAAGCCATTCATTAAACATTCTTCAAACATTTACTGAGCATATGTTATATAAAGTCAATAGAATCAGACACTTTTCTGAGTCCTACCCTGTGGGACTTTATTTCTTTTTTTCTTGCCTGCCTTCTTTCTTTCCTTTAGCAGATATTAGATACAATGCTTTAAAAACTGTGGGAATCCTATCAGCACTGTTCCCACTGATTCCACTGCAGAGCTCCTATATTGTGTGAATGAAGAAAATTCTTCTCATTCTGGGGGGTATTGAATGAATGCTGACATTCAGCTGCTACTGGAAATGCAAGAATGAATCTAAGACACAGCCTGCCCTAACAGAACTTAGTCTAGAAGGAGAAACAAATGTGTAAACAAAAATATTACAAGTCAGTTTGATAAATGTGATAATGGAAACGTATAGTGTAGTGTACTGCTTTAGAGCCTACACTTTAGAGTCAGTCGGCCTGGACTTAAATTATAGTGTATCACTAGCCATTTGGCTATGGGCAAGTTACTTAATTTCAGTTTTTCATTTATAATAATAATAATACATGTTGTTGAGTTATTATGACGATTAAATGAGCAAATGGCGTTCAAAATACTTATTAGGTCAGTGGCTGGCTCATAAGTGCTCAATGAATGTTAGTGATTACTGTTTACCATTCAGCAATTTTTTTTTTCCTTTGGGGACATTAAGAAACATTCAGAGATAAAGAGCCACATGTCTAGTGTCTGAAAAATTAAATAAGTAGAAAGGGACAGCATTTTAAACAGTAAACAGTGAACAGTTGTACTAAGGCATAGATGTATAAGGAATTATAAGTAGTTCAGGTATAGGAAATGAGTAGTTCATTTATCTTGGAACAGTTGCTAGAGAGGGAGAACTAGAGGTCAGATGATAAAAGAACACTATATACCAAGCTAAGGAATTTGGACTTTTTTTCTATGGGCTGTGGAGAATTGTGGAAGGGTTTTCCCTCTAATACCAGTATGGGAATGGGATATGAAAGGATTACTTCAGGTAGGAAACCCCCATGAGAGAGAACGTGTAATCATAGTATAGATGAGAGAAAATAAGAGGCTAACCCAGAGTAGTTAGAAGAGAAATAGAAGAGGCTGATTTGAAGAATTTTTGAAGGTATAAGTGATGGGATATAATGAGGGAGGGAATTAAGAAGAATCTCAGACTCTAGGTTTATAGTTTATAATCTAGATGGTATTAGAGTTGAGGTGGGCAAATCATATACTTTATTCCTGTTCAAAATAATATGAGAGAACTAGCAGATGAAGTAAGAAAGCATTTCTGTTGCTATTTTTTAAAGATTTTATTTATTTAATTTAGAGAAAATGTGTGTGCAACCAAGGGTGGGGTAGAGGGAGAGAGAGCGGGAAAGAATCTCAAGCAGACTTCCCACTGAGCATAGAGTCCTATGAGGGCTCCATCTCATGACTCTGAGATCATGACCTAAGCCAAAATCAAGGGTCTATACTTAACTGAGCTGGCCAGGTGCCCTAAATTTCCTTTATTACTGATAAAAACTGTTAAAGCAGTAAAATGTGTGTTAATGCAAGAACCAAAGTTTACTTGCTTACTGTGTCCCTTCTATGACAACCCACCTGAAAGTAAGTGTGACATTTGTAGTAGATGCACTTCTTCCCAATCATTTCTTCACACTTGTTCAGCAGAGAAGAAGGAAAAAGGAAATCCAGTTACCTCTCATCTTGAGTTCCTCCTGACCAATGACCAGTGATTGTTGCCCATGAACCAGATAATTCGGTCCCCTTGGCACAGAGGCAGAGGGTGAGACAAGATGCAAGAAGCCCTATAACAGTACTATGAACAAAATGGGAATAGCAGAAAGGAGACTGAATCTGGGGTACTGGGGGAGGTGGGAAAGAGGAAGGAGGCCATGAATTCAGTTTGAGATCCAGTAGTCAGTAGGACATAAAAATTATCACTCCAGGCTACTTCTTAAGTCATGTCTTTACTTTTCATCTATGTCACAGGGATGTTGGTCAAACTAGAGAAGCTGGATAGGTATTACAAATTCAGAAATCTGTACAGCATAACAAGAATCTTTCTAGTGGATAGAGTTGTTTATCTGGGGCTTTAAGAAGACCAGAGGCCATTTGCCAGTAATGCTGGGGAGAGGATTTCCTAATGAGCGAGAGATTGTATTGTGACTTCTCAGATCCCTTCTAACTCTAAAAGTTTGTTACAGGGGCACCTGGGTGGCTCAGTTGATTAAATATCTGCCTTCAGCTCAAATCATGATCCCACAGTCTTGGGATTGAGACCATTTATGGGCTCTCTGCTCAGTAGGGAGTCTGCTCTCCCTCTCCCTCTGCTGTTCTCCCTGCTTGTGTTCTCTCGCTTTCTCTGTCAAATCAATCAATCAATCAATCAATCAAATAATAAAAGTTCATTACAGAAGATGCTCGACAGGTACCAGTGATTTAATAACATACTCATAACATTGTGTAACATATAAAAATCTATAGCTGCACTTATACTTAATTTTAGATTAATGGAATAACTGCATGGATATTATTTGAAGAATATATTCTTCAGATAAAAGTGAGATTAAAACTTTATCTTGGCTAAAATTTTATGAGAAAATAGAATGTATCATTGATATCAGTTAAACTTTAATTATTTCTGGATTCGAATTAAGTTTTCTTTTATTTTTCAGTATAAACCATGTAGAAATGACTGTTATGATGCATTTTATATATGGAGGAACCTTGGACTTTCCAGACAAAGCTAATGTTGGGTATGTATTACTTTTTAGTGATTTTAAATGTAAAAGTATTAATACTTTGTGGTTTCTGCTTTGTTGAGCTATGTTGTAAAGTATCAGTGAAGTAAAAGCTTCGCTTTTATTATTTTGCCATATCTTGTGTGTTGGGAATATCTAAATACAGTAGATCACCTTATTTAGAAGAAAAGATGATCTAGCAATTCACAGAAGACTAAGAAAAGTATTTGACTCTTATTTTGTTCAAAAATGCTTATATTTGTTTTGGAAAATAGAAACAGATTTTTATAAAGTAAAATTGAATCTTTATCAAATTTTGAACATTTATCTTACTACTTTATTTTTAAATTTTAGGATTACTCTGTTAAGCAGCAAAAGAAAAGGAAAAAAGAAAAACCTTAAAATTAAGAATATAGGTACCCTGAAGACCAACAATGGTTATGGTGCTCTTCAGTGAAATGCCATCTAGGTTGCTAAAATCATTCTGGAAAGTGAAATATACCTTGCTCTTCTAATTTTTTTTATGTCCTCTTCTTTTATTGCTGTTCTAATATCAAACAAATGAAAGCTGCTCCTTTAATTTAAATTTTCATTGGTTCCTTTAAGTACAAACTGGATAAATATGATTTTGGAGGGAAGGTGTCATGAGTCACAGGGATTAAGTACTGAAGTTTTCCCCCCTGGAAACCTATATGAAATTTTATCATGCTCTCAAGGCTTGTCGGTTTCCTAAATACCTAAAGTAAGTGTGGTGCTGGGAAATAAACTTGCCAAATGAAAGAAGCAGTGGAAACTATGAGTCATTGGATACTGTTTCTAATCTCAGGGTCATTGATAGGGATTTTCATTATGGTAAGCATCAATTAATTACCCTTCTCCCAAGTAAGTTTTTATTATACAAATTTGTTGCAAAGAGTTTTGTAACTTTTACAGCCTTTGAAGCAGCTTCCTGAACTTTGATATATATGTCACTGAAAATATGAGGGGATTTTGATTGAAACACCTCCAAATTTACTTCTTGTTATTCTCCACTAACCAAGTCATGTGACAGTGCTTTCAACTTTTGACCTGTGTCCTTTTTATTACCCATAAAGGATATTTAT
Source organism: Lontra canadensis (assembly GCF_010015895.1). Taxonomy (NCBI): domain Eukaryota; kingdom Metazoa; phylum Chordata; class Mammalia; order Carnivora; family Mustelidae; genus Lontra; species Lontra canadensis. Next base: position 6,042,251 of record NW_022631027.1, read on the forward strand.
TATATAGCAGAGGGAGTTAGAGTTAAAATAATTCAGATTATTATTTTTTCTAAACAGACTATATATTATTAGGAAATTATTGTGTGTTATTTCTTAGTTTTTAAATTGGAGATTTAACAGTGTATCTATTTTTATTTTAGTCAGATACTCAATATGGCTGATATGTATGGACTGGAAGGACTAAAAGAAGTAGCAATCTATATTTTAAGAAGAGATTACTGTAATTTCTTTCAGAAGGTAATTATTGAGTCTCAGAAATCTTTTACCCAATGCTTAAAGTCACCCATTATTACCTACTAGATTTTTTACTCTGGTAGTGAATAGTGCTTTCAGTCTTAAAATATTAAGTCAGTTTAATTTATGGGAACTCTTGTTGAGAAACAGCTTGTATGGTATGTTTGCCAAAAACCAGAAATTAATTCAGATTATTTAGCTAAAATAAAATTCACATGGGTTTATCAAGATGACATAGGAGCATCCTTTATAATTTAAAGGTAGAATATACATCTGGCACTCAGTCAAGGTTTGGAATTAAGAGAAGACAGTCAAGGACCAAAGTTACCTTCTCCATTTATCAAACACATTTATCACAAGTGTTTCATTGATTCTTTTCCCTGAAAGTACACTATTCCTTCCTCTGACTTCTCTTTATAGCATGTACTTGGGGTGGAATATATTTCTCTCAGTCTCCCCAGGTGGAATAGGAATACTAACTTTAACTTTAGTTTATGCAAACATAAATTTATTGTCTAAGGAAGGATCTCATACTATGCATTTGTACAGATGCCATTTTGTACATTATTCTTAGATTCTCCATTGTTTTAATTTACTCTGTGACTGATAGGTTATTTTTTATTTTCTTTAATTTATGCTCTTCTACATTTTCTAAATTTTCTACAATGGTCATGTATTACTTTTTTTTAATATTTTATTTATTTGAGAGGGGAAGAGAGAGAGACAGAGCATGAGCATTGGGGGAGGGACAGAGGGAGAGGGAGAAGTAAGCTCCCCACTGGGCAAGGAGCCTGATGTGGCCTTGATCCTAGGACCCTGGGATCATGACCTGAGCTGAAGGCAGACGCTTAACTGACTGGAGCCACCCAGGCGCCCCTGTGTATTACTTTTATAATCAACAGAAAAAACAAATCTTTTTTTTTTTTAAGATTATTTATTTATTTATTTGACAGAGATCATAAGTAGGCAGAGAGGCAGGCAGAGAGAAAGGGGGAAGCAGGCTCCCTGCTGAGCAGAGAGTCAGATGCAGGGCTCGATCCCAGGACCCTGAGATCATGACCTGAGCCAAAAGCAGAAGTTTAACCCACTGAGCCACCCAGGTGACCCCAGAAAAACAAATCTTAAAAGAATTGTTTTACATTAACATTTCCTTTTTTTAAAAAATTTTTTAAGATTTTATTTATTTATATGAAAGAGAGAGACACAGTAAGAGAGGGAACACAAGCAAGAAGAGTAGGAGAGGAGAAGTAGGGTTCCCACACAGCAGAGAGCCCGATGCAGGGCTCAATCCCGGACCCTGGTTTCATGACCTGAGCTGAAAAGAGATGCTTAATGACTGAGCCACCCAGGTACCCCTCAACATTTCCTTCTTACTGGGTACTTGAGACCACAGTATGCATTGTATGAATTGTAATTAGGTAATTTTAATAATTTGAATAACATTTAAATTTAGATTTTTGTGTTAGGTAGGACTTTGCCTACATCTGTATAAGTTGTAGCTGAGAAACCACCCCATGAATAGTTGCATATAGCACCACCTCCACTACCACCCACTCGGAGTTTACAGAGAAACAGTTATAAACTCCTCAGCTAACTTTAATCAGTCATTCACTCCAGTTGTTAGAAGTAAGGGAACTAGAAGAGGAAGAGTGGTCCGTGGTGTCCTCAACTTTGTAGAAGGCGAAGGATTAAGGATTTTGATGAAAGATTTTCCTTCTCATTCATCTGCTTCCCCCATCTTCCCAGCCAAATTAAAGTTAGGAGGGAGATACAAACATATCCTGAATAAAGATTAAAGATAGAGGGTATCTGCAGTGAGGAGATAGGTATTACCCTCAGATGGACATATACCACATGTATAAAATCAACCCACTCTGGAGTTTCCATTTAAGAATAAAAGAAAATGGGGCACCTGGGTGGCTCAGTCAGTTAAGCATCTGCCTTCAGCTCAGGTCGTGATCCCAGGGTCCTAAGATCAAGCCCCACATCAGGCTCTCTGCTCAGCGGGGAGTCTGCTTCTCCCTCTCCCTCTGCCTCCTTCTATCTTTCTCTCTCTCTATCAAATGAATAAATAAAATCTTTTAAAAAAAAGTTCAGAAAAAAAAAAGAATAAAATGGTAAGAGATTTCTTGGAGAGTCTGGAATACGCCCGAGAAACCAGTGAGAGTATACTCAAATGTGGGGATTTCTAAAGGGAGAAGCCAGTACTAGCTTGGTTATTAAGGACAATTCCTATTGTCATATATAGAAGAGAGTATGGGGCATCTGCTCTACACCCCAGTTAACATGGTAGATAGGGAAGGAAGAGGACCTTAGTGGTTCTGTGAAGATTAGAGGATGCTGGTACAGGGTCAAATGATGCTGTGTCCCACCTAGGGAAGCACTGTGCATCATGAACCACTAGAAGAATCTTTATCCACTGAGAAGCTAGGGTGAAGTCTACTCCTAAAAGAGTCATCAGCAAAGTCCATCAACATCTTAATTAGAGCAAACTCAGTGACATCAACCTACTGCAATGTTGTGTCTGATTAGTTATATGGCCATCCGTAGCCCTCTTCCACGAGAGTTAGACCCAGAAAATGGAGGAGCAGGGGAACAGACCATTCTCTCTATTCCCTATTCCAGATCTCCCCACCTGTGAATGTAGTAAGTGATGGGGGAGAGAAAGATATAAGGTAAAATATAAGATAGGTGTTTAAACAGTACTGTGCTGAATTCCAGTACCAAAAATAACCAGAAAGTACTAGAATTTGTCCATAATATCATTAAGGGATGGGAAAAAAAGGGAGTTTGACACAGCATAGTTGCCAGCACTACTTGGGAAAAAAGTTTTATCTTAGTATCTCTGAGCTAAGATTCTTCAATTAACCAATTACATATAGCATTTTAAAAATAATCTCTTCTAGGGAAATCCTTTGGACCATTGCCTCTAGTTTTTAATATGTTTATGAGTATGTATAGTTATTATAGGCTTTCCATTATTCTGTCTTCTAGGTCATTGGTTTGTTCTTCTGCTTCCTCTAGTATTTATTCCATCTACTATGTTTTTAGTTTCAGTTATTTAGTTCTTCATCTCTGATTTTTTGTTTTGTTTTGTTTTTTCTCTTTGTCGAGGGTCTCAGTGAGGTCCTCCATTCTTTTTCAAGTCCAGCAAGTGTCTTTATGGCCTTTACTTTAAATTCTCTTTCAGGCATATTACTTATCTCCATTTTGTTTAGCTCACTTGCTGTGATTTTGTTTTGTTCTTTCATTTGGGACATATTCCTCTATGCCCTCATTTTGTCTAATTCTCTGAATATATTTTTATGTCTAAATCAGCTTTATCTCCTGCCCTTGAAAATAGTAGGCTTATGAAAAAGAGGTCTGGTGTCTGACAGTGCAGTGTCCCCTGTTCACTAGAACCTGGTGCTTCAGGGGTGTCTCCTATGTGTGTTGCATGTGCCTGGCTGATGTGGCTGAGCCACTGTTGCCTTCAGTCCAGTTGTCTGAAATGGCTCTCTTTGCCTTTTGTGGGCAGGGGGTGGTCCCTGTGTTTTTAGTGGGCCACTTTGGGGCTGCCTTGGGTTTGAGTTAAGTCAGACCACGTATATGTCAGAGATGCAGTAGCACCAAACTGCAGAGTACTTTCCCTGTGCCCTGAGAAGCTTTCGCTTTTGGGCAGGTCCTGCAATCAGATGTGGTGTCTGTACCCAGTCCACTGCTGGAGCCACATTTGGACTGTTGTGTGTAGTTATTTTTCCTTCTCCCCAGGGCTGGAATCACTTTGGAGTACTGCCCCTTTCAGGGGCAAATCTGCCCCTTGCAGACTGCCAGGCTTACTGGATCACTTTGGATAGGCTCCATTCAAGGGTGTATTGAAGGGGATAGGGCCACAGGAGAAATCAGGGGCAGGGGTGGTATAGTAGCAAGTTTGTACAGGTCTGCTATAAGAGGAGACTTGGAGGAAGGCCTAGTTGAAGAGGGTGTATCTGCAGGAGACCACCAGGGCAGGGTGAACTCTTAGCAAGTAACAGTAATTCACTTAGTTTTTAAAATACAGAAGGCATATTTGTTGAGATTAAAACAAGAAAGTGAAATTTTATTTTTTTTAAGATTTTATATATTTATTTGACAGAGATCACAAGTAGGCAGAGAGGCAGGCAGAGAGAGAGGAAGGGAAGCAGGCTCCCTGCTGAGCAGAGAGCCTGATGTGGGGCTCAATCCCAGAACCTTGAGATCATGACCTGAGCCAAAGGCAGGGGCTTTAACCCACTGAGGTGCCCCAAGAAAGTGAAATTTTAAAAAGATTGTCAGTCTACTTTGTTGAAAACTTATTTCACTTTATTTTGCTTCTTTTAATATCATCTGTATTGTGGTAACAGACATTTGAGACAGTAATTTTTGATTTTATCACTTGATCTTTAAATTTTTTGCTTTACATATTGTTTACAATATATAAGTTTATGAATATACAAATACAATTTTTAACTTCTAGAACTCAATTATGTAGTTTCTTGGCGGTGACTTAAATATAGTAACCTATTATAACACACTCTGCAGTAATACAAATTTGAGTATAAAGTAATGGGTAACTGGCCCTGGAACTACTAACAAGCTTTAGTTATTTCATTAACTTCACAATGTTACCTTTTTTTTTTTTTTAAGATTTTATTTATTCATTTGACAGATCACAAGTAGGCAGAGAGGCAGGCATAGACAGAGAGAGGAGGAAGCAGGCTCCCCGCTGAGCAGAGAGCTCGATATGGGGCTCGATCCCAGGACCCTGAGATCATGACCCGAGCCAAAGGCAGAGGCTTTAACCCACTGAGCCACCCAGGCGCCCACAATGTTACCTTTTACACAATTAAAATTTTTGGACTTAATTTATAGAATTACAGTTAGCTTTACATTATATAATTTTTGCCACCTCTTTTTTTTTTTTAAGATTTATTTATTTACTTTACAAATAGAGAGGGAGAGCACACTGGTGTGCAAGTGGGGGATGGCGCAGAGGGAGAGAATCTTCATCAGACTTCTCACAGAGTGCGGAGCCTCAGTTGGGGCTCGATCCCATGATCCATAAGATCATGACTTGAGCCGAAACCAAGAGTCAGACATTTAACTGACTGAGCCAACCAGGTGCCCCTTGCCTCCTCTTTAAAAACATATTTTAGGTAGTAATTTAAACATATGTCTTCCCAAATTCTGCAAGCAGATTTTGAAAATGACTACAGGTCAATCATCCTGTTACAAAATACTTGGGAATTAGCATTTTTATATAAGTAAAATTCTCAGAGAGCTAAAGTTAACCTCTTAAGCCAACGGTCAGTGAACTTTTTCTGTAAAAGGCCAGATAGCCAATATTGTAGGCTCTGTGGGCCATATGTTCCCTATCACAGCTACTCAGCTCTGCTGTTGTGGAGCAAAAACAACTATACACAATATGTAAATGAACAGCATAACAATGTTCAAATAAAATTTTATTCACAAAAACAGTGGTGGGCTTGATTGGCCCACAAGTATAGTTTGCTAGTCTCTGCTTTAAGCAGCAAATCACTTTTTTTTTTAAATTTTATTTATTTATTTGAGAGAGAGGAAGAGAGCACAAGCAGTGGGGAGGGGCAGAGGCAGAGGGAGAAGCAGGCTCTCTGCGGAGCAGGGGGGCTGACACCGGGCTGGATTCCAGGACCCTGAGATAATGACCTAAGCTGAAGGCAGACACTTAATGGACTGAGCCACCTACATACCCCAAGTTACTTTGTATCTTAATATTTTTAACGGAAAATTTTCTTAAGTTATACATCAGTTAATGGACAGCACATTATCAAAGGTTGGTTATTCCTAAATAAAATTAGATTGCTGGACTTTTTAACTCTTGTTTAACTTTTACAGTTTTTTTAGACTGGGTGTTTTTATATTTATACCAGTAATTTCTTCCCTGAGTTTGATACTATTATCTGAAGTCATTCAGAAAACCAAAGTATTTAACTTGATAGAATTATCACTGTATAATCTATATACTGACAGCCATTTCTGATTTTAGAATAATCTAGAGTACCTCCAGTTATCTCAGAGGGACTAACCAAATTGTTAATATGCAAGACAAAATATTTACATTTAGTTTACTAAACACCAATATGCTATTTTAGGAGAAGCATATTAGAAACTCAAATTAATAGCAGTTCATAATTTTGAAAGTTGTAAATCACTGACCTTATTAGAAATGCTGAATGCGATTTGCTGTTCTCTGAGAGCAGATCTTCAGAGAGACACATTTAGAGACAATATACATAAATTGATCAGTGATCTTTATTAAGTGTATAAGCCTCACATTACAACAAATGAATGTGTAAAAAGAGAAGTTGAACTCTATTCACCCTAATCAGCAATAGATGTCTTAGGAAATAATCCAAAGCCTGAAAATAAATGATACAGGCAATATGTAGCACAGAGGCTTAACACCAAGAGCAGTGACTTGTCACTATTTATATCTATATTTTATTTCTTTTAATTCCTTATTTCTGTATATGAGCTTTTAAAACTGTTACATAATTATGATCTAATTCTCTCATTTTGTCTGAGGTCAGTGCAGGACCTCCCATTGCACACGTACTAAAGTTATATTTATACTTTAGGAAGCAGATTAGACCATATGGTTGCATTGCAATGTGATGTTCTAGAAATTATTACATCATTTTACTTTAAAATATTGAGCTAAATGTAAGCAAAATAAGGCAGAGAAAGACAAATACCATACGATTTCACTCATGTCGAATTTAAGAAACAAAATAGATGAATACAGGGGAAGGGAAGGAGAAATAAGACAAAAACAGAGAGGGAGACAAACCATAAGAGACTCTTAACTCCAGGAAAGAAACTGAGGATTGCTGGAGGAGAGGTTGGTGGGGGGATGGGGTAACTGGGTGGTAGGCATTAAGGAGGGCATGTGATTTGATAAGCACTGGGTATTATATGCAACTGACGAATCACTAAATTCTACCTCTGAAACTAATAATACAGTATATGTTAATTAAATTGAATTTAAGTAAAAGTTAAATCAAGCTAAATTAAATTAGAATTAAACTTGTGTGCATTCTGACAGCTGAGAGAGCTCAAATGCTATTCTATAAAACTAGAAGTTGTTAGTGATTACTCAAATTTAATAGAACAGACTTTTGAATTACACATATTTATTCTGAAGTTTAGGTGTATAAATCAGATCATCTTTATGAACCAAATGCTTTTAGCTTCTGTAAATTGAAAAATAATACCTTTGGTGTTTTCTATCAATTTTAGCCTATTCCCAGAAGGTTGGCGTCTGTATTAGAGTGCCTGATTATTGCTCATACAGTTGGAGTGGACAGTCTTTTTGCTGACTGCATGAAGTAAGTGATATGAAGTAGTGTTGATACTATTAATGTAGGGATTTTGTTCTTCCATTCTTCTAATTTTCTGGGAAATTTTGGAATTGGCCTATTTTCTTGGGCACACTGTATATAGTTTAAGGCCTAACTAGTTGTAACAATTGTGAGAAGAAGTATTGACTTAGATATTACTCAAGATGCTTGGGATCAATTTTATTTCAGTCAAACCATGATTATATTAAAATCCATGCACATAACTTAGAGTGGATTTAAAATATGTGTTTACAGAAAAGGGAGGATAATTAAGTCCATCAGAGAACTCACAAAATGAACTATAGATACTCATCACATATATATGTACAACTTGCATCATTGAAAATAAAAGTATTATTTGAGTATTATAATTAGAAATATTCTCATTTCTCTAACTTGGGATTCTTTGATATATTTTTTTTAACAGGTGGATTGTAAAGCATTTTGCAAGGTTTTGGTCTGAGAGAAGTTTTGCAAATGTACCTCCTGAGATTCAGAAAAGTTGTCTTACTATGTTGATTCAGTCTTTAGTGAGTATAACCTGAATATCCTTGTTTGTGTTTGTCATCAAAAAATTTATTTGATTTTGTATAGGTACTGGGAATGTTTTAAATATAAATGTGGCATTACATTATAAAAGCAGGATAAGAGAACCAATTCCAGATAACCCAGAACCAGTTGAGAACCTGTCCTTGAGATTCTGTTCCCCTGTACCAGATTCATTAGTTAGGGTTCAGAGATGCAAAACCACTAGGAAGTATATTTTGGTTCATGAACAAAAGAGTGGTGCCACAGATGGAGGTTATGCATTGGTATCAACAACATGGATTTCCATTCACTAAAGTGGATTTGGATAAAATGCTGAAACTTTTCTATGGCAACATTTCCCAAGAGGACCAGCTGTTAACTTAGTGGCCAGTTAATTACATTGGACCACGTCATCATAGGAAAGGCAGTGCCGTGTTCTCAGTGAAGTACACATTTGCTCTGGATATAGATTTGGCTTCCTTGCCCCCCAGTGTTTCAGCTGAAATCACTATCCGTGGACTTATGGAATGCCTTTTTCACAATCATGGTATTTCACACAGCATCGCTTGTGACTAATGAACTCACTTCACAGGAAATCGAGTCTGTCAGTGAGCCCATGCTCATGATTTCGCCAGTCTTTCCATGTTTACTATCATCCTCAAACAGCTGGCTTGATAAATACCAGTTATGACCAAGTTACCAGTTACAGAAATGAGTGCTATAGTAGTGATACTATAAATACCCCTTTCCCTTTTTTATGTGAATATTTGTTGATATTAACCACTCTTTGTATAGACTTTTTTCCACTGTCTCATCTCTCTACCATCTAAGCCATGTTAATAATAGTGGATTTTATATCTCTGTATTGAAGTTACAGGATACCAAAGGGGAGTATGAATCAGTCTGGAAAACAATATCACCCAAAGACAAAAAAGGGACTTTGTATCCTCTTACTGGGAAAGGGTTAGCATGTTTGTTGTATACAGGAGAGTTATACCATGTTAGGCAAAAATGTAAGTTTGTTATTATCTCCATTTGGGAATTAAGTATTGTTTAAAGAGAAGTAAGCATATGGGTGCCAAGCTGACAAAGGACAGGCTATAATGGTTTTGTAACATTGTCAGGTTGGCTAGGATAAGCTGTGCTTCCCAGAATTTCCCTCTTTGAATGTTTCCAGTTGAAGTGGCCACACGAGACAATTTGTCATGAGATTTAGAGGATAAAAGTGAAGCAGCAGGCTTTCTTTCTTTTCTTTTCTTTTCTTTTTTTTTTTTTTAACACCGGGACTGTTGGGGCAAGCACCTTATCTCATATATGTTGCTTGTTTACTGGCTCACCTAGTTGGCATGAAATAGCAGACGAGCTGCAACTGCTCCACTTGCCCTGTGTCCTTTTTTGGCTGCTCTTACCCCTATGCAAAGGATATGGTTAGCTCCATGATGAAGGGCACCAGCATCTCCTGGAAGATACCCATTTCATCCAGGTTGGAGGCAGTGAGAACTGAAATGAGTTCATCCTACTGGGTTATAGTTTGCGCTCTTAGATGTCAGCTTGTTCTTGCTGTCCTATACTTTATATTTGTCCTTCCTTCTCAGCCACCTTCCCTGTGATCTTCAAACTACATCATCACATGCAAAGACTGTTTAACCAGCTCCCATGATTGCCTACAGTAGAATCCCTGTAACAAGTTCCCATGTATATGTAATTACCTCCTAGTGGTTCTCTTTCTCTGATTGAACCCTGAATGATACATCAGACTGGGTGACATTGAAGATGCATCTAAACATAACCGGGAAAATAAGTGTAGGCCATCAGCTGGTGAGATACCGCTGCAAAAAATAAATCTAAATCTGTATTTCTACTAATGAAGAACTGTGTCATTTTGTTGCTTAATATTTTGTATTAGTTTCTCTGGTCAGTGAACAGTTACTCACTGTTCATGAAGGCAAACAAATGGCCCAGCTATAATTCAGTTTACTAGAGGTACAAACATCATTTACTACTATTACTGTTATTATTATTGTTATTGTTTAGTAGGTGTCTTTAGATCTTTACAGTTGAAAAAATAATTTGAATTTTTAAAATTTTATATAAGACAGGTATTCTTATCTCTATTTCACATATGAGAAAAGAGAATCAGAGAACTAAGGCTTTATTCAAGTTCACAATGTCAGTAAATGACATAGCAAATCTTAAAACCAGTTGCTGCCATTCTAAAAATAATATGGTAGGTACTCACTGTGGGTAGATTATTTTTTTTTTGAAGAAGAAGAATGGACCTTGACTTCATCATTTCACAAACTGATGGAAGAAATGGTATTTAACTAAGTAAAATACAAGTTAGACTCTGATGAGTACTAACATTAAGTTCCATGTCAAAACATAGCATCCATTCTTGATAAAAACACTCAGCAAAGTAGGGATAACTGGAATATACCTCAACATCATAAAGGCCATATTATGAAAGACCCACAATTATTATTATCCTCAATGGGGAAAAACAGCTTTTCCTCTATGGTCAGGAACAAGACAAGGATTCCACTCTCACCATAGTACTGGAAGTCTTAGCCTCAGCGATCAGAAAACAAAAAGAAATAAAAGGCATCCACATCAACAAGGAAGAAGTCAGACTTTGGCTATTTGTAGATAATGCGATACTCTATGTAGAAAACCCAAAAGATTCCACCAAAAAAATGCTAGAAATAATACATGAATTCAGCAAAGTCACAGAATATAAAATCAATGTGCAAAAATCTGTTGCATTTCTGTACACCAATAATGAAGCAGCAGAAAAAGAAATCAGGGACTTGATCCCATTTGCAATTGCACCCAAAACAGTAAGATACCTAGGAATAAACCTAACCGAAGAGGTTAAAAGATCTTGTACTCTATAAACTATAGAATACTTATGAAAGAAATTGAAGGACACAAAGAAAGGTAAAAACATTCCATGCTCATGGATTGGAAGAACAATTGGAAAAAAAAGTCTATATTACTCAATCAATCTACACATTTAATGCAAACCCTATCAAAATATCACCAGTATTTTTCACAGAGCTAGAACAATCCCAAAATTTGTATGGAACCACAAAAGATTCTAAATAGCCAAAGTAATTTTGAAAAAGAAAAGCAAAGCTGGAGGCATCACAATTCCAGATCAAGCTATATTACAAAGCTATAAGAATCAAGACATGGTACTGGCACAAAAACAGGTACATAGATCAATGGAACACAATAGAGAACCCAGAAATCGGCCCACAGCTATATGGTCAACTATTATTCAACAAAGCAGGAAAGAATATTCAATGGAAAAAAGAAAATGTCTTCAACAGATAGTGTTGGGAAAACTGGACAGCGGCATGCAGAAGAATGAAACTGGACCATTTTCTTAGACCATTCACAAAAATAAATTCAAAATGGATGAAAGACTTAAATGTGAGACAGGAATCCATCAAAATCCTAGAGGAGAAAACAGGCAGCAACCTCTTTGACCTCAGCCATAGCAACTTCTTACTAGACACCTCTCTGGAGTCAAGGAAAACAAAAGCAAAAATGAACTATGGGGACTTCATCAAGATAAAATGCTTCTGCACAGCAAAGGAAATAGTCAACAAAATAAAAGGCAGCCTACAGAATGGGAGAAGATATTTGCAAATAGTCTTAACAGATAAAGGGCTAGTACCCCAAATCTGTAGAGAATTTAAGCACACTCAACACCCAAAAAATAAACAATCCAGAAAAGAAATGGGCAGAAGATAGGAACAGATATTTTTCCAAAGAAAACATACAGATGGCTAACAGACACATGAAAAGATGCTCAACATCACTCATCATCAGGGAAATACAAATTAAAACCAGGACGAGATACCACCTCACATCTGTCAGAATCACTAAAATTAACAACACAGGAAACAACAGGTGTTAGGATTTGGAGAAAGGGGAACTCTCTCATACTGTTGGTGGGAATGCAAAACTGTAGCTACTCTGGAAAATAGTATGGAGCTTCCTCAAAAATGTAAAACAGGAACTACTTTATGTCCTAACAATTGCACTACTAGCTATTTACCCAAAAAAATAAAAAATACTGATTCAAAGGGGCACGTGCACCCTGATGTTTTTGGTAGCATTGTCAACAATAGCCAAATTATGGAAACAACCCAAATGCCCATCCATTGAGGAACGGATAAAGAAGATGTGGTGTATATATACACAATGGAATATTAGCCGTCAAAAAGAATGGAAGCTTGCCATTTGCAATGACATGGATGGAGTTGGAGGGTATTGTACTAAGGAAAATAAGTTAGAGAAGGACAAATACCCTATGATTTCCCTCATGTGGAATTTAAGAAACAAAACAAGAACATATGGGAGAAAAAAAAAAGAGGTAAACAAACCATAAGAGACTCCTTAAGATTAAGACAGAGAACAAACTGAAGGTTGATGGAGGGATGAGGGTTGGGGGTGGGCTAGGTGGGTGATGGATATTAAGGAGGGCACTTGATATGAAGCGCTCTGGGTGTTGTATGTAAGTGATAAATCACTGAATTCTCCTCCTGAAACCAATATTGAGCTGTATGTTAACTAAACAGAATTTATTGACACCTGGGTGGCTCAGTCAGTTAAGCGGCTGCCTTCGTCTCAGGTTATGATCCCAGGGTCCTGGGATCGAGTCCCACATCAGGCTTCTTGCTCAGCAGGAAGCCTGCTTCTTCCTCTACCTCTGTGTACCATTCCCCTACTTGTGCTCTTTCTCTGACAAATAAATAAATAAAATCTTTAAAATAAATAAATAAATAGAATTTAAATAAAAATTTGAAAAGAAGAAAAGTTCCATGTCAGTCTAATTTATGCTGGTAACCCCAGCCTTAGAGCAGTGCGTGGCACATATTAGGCAACTCACTGTATATTGTCAGGTAAATAAATGAATGGATAAGGATAAGATATAATTCAGGTATGTACTGGAATCACAGAAGTTAAAGTGATTAGAGGGATGAGAGTAGTAATTTGAGATGAAGCTGAAGATGAGGATAATTTCCAAGTAAAATAGGTACATTAGGATATTCCTAACAAACTTAAAAAATGTACCAGAGACCTGGAGACAGGCAATTCCAATATTCTGCTATAACTGGAATGAGAAGAGGTAAGTCTGGGGCAAGGCTAAGGCCAGATTTGGGAGGGATCTTAACTGAATGTCTTGTTAAAAAGTCCGATTTTCTTTTTTTATAAGTGATAAGTATGTGAGTTTAATTGTAAAATAAGCCCTTTATGTACTACGCCTCTACCTCTGTTATAATATTTTATTTTAATTTTATAACTCTAATCAGATTCTTAGAAGCATTGTGAATGTTCTTCTTTTTCCTTTCAATAGAGATGAACAGGTGAACATCAGAACAGCCAAACATCCAGTAGCCTTTGGTATTCTGACGATTATAATGAAAATTTGAAATTATGTCTTTCCTTGTGAATAGTAAAGCTTTAAGAAACATTAACTTAATATAGTCTTCATATATTTTTTCAAGATTTGATTTATTTATTTGACAGAGAGGGAGAGATCACAAGTAGGCAGAGAGGCAGGCAGAGAGAGAGGGAGAAGCAGGCTCCCTGCTAAGCAGAGAGCCCAATGCAGGGCTCGATCCCAGGACCCTGAAATCATGACCTGGGTTGAAGGCAGAGGCTTAACCCACTGAGCCACCCAGGTGCCCTCTTCATATTTTATTATACAAATAAAATATTCTTAGTTTATTTTAAAAATAGGGTATTTTAAAATAGTACTGGGAAAACTGGACAACTACATGCAAAAGAATGAAACTGGACCATTTTCTAACACTATACACAAAAACAAACTCAAGATGGATTAAGGACCTGAATATGGAACCCGAAACCATAAAAATCTTAGAACAGAGGCAGTAGTATGTCTGACATGGTCATGGCAATATTTTTCTAGATAGGTCTCCTCAGGCAAGGAAAACAAACACGGAAATAAATTATTGGGACTACATCAAAATAAAAAGGTTTTGCACAGTGAAGGAAAGCATCAACAAATAAAAAGCAAACTACCAAATGGGAGAAGATATTTGCAGATGATATATCCAATAAGAGAGTAATATCCATAATATATGAAGAACTTAGACAGCTCAACACCAAAAACCAAACAGTCCAATTAAAAAATGGGCAGAAGAGCTGAATAGACATTTTTCCAAAGCAGATATACAGATGGCCAACAGATACATGAAAAGACGCTTAGCATCACTAATCATCAGGGAAATGCAAATCAAAACCACAATGAGATATCATTTCACACCAGGCAGAATGACTAGTTATCAAAAAGATAAGAAATAACAAGTGTTGGCGAGGATATGGAGAAAAGGGAGCCCTCATAAACTATTGGTGGGAATGCAAACTGGTGCAAGCACTGTGGATAACAGTATCAAGTCTCTTCAACAAATTAAAAATAGAAATACCATATGGCCCAGTAACTGCACTAGTGGATATTTACCCAAAGAAAATGAGAAAACTGGTTCAAAAAGATAAATGCACCTCACTGTTTATTGCTACGTTATTTACAATAGCCAAGATATGGAAGCAATCTAAGTGTTCACTGATAGAGAAGATGTACATACACATACACAAATACACACACACAGAGGAATATTATGCAACCATAAAAAGGATGAGATCCTACCATTTGTGACAACATGAATAGACCCAGAGGGTATTATGCTAAGTGAAATAAGTCAGACTGAGAAAAAAAAACACCATATAATTTCACTTATATTTTGAAACTAAAAAAACAAATGAAAAAACAAAAAGCAGAATCAGACCTATAAATACAAACAAATTGGGGTTGCCAGAAGGAAGGGATGGGAGGATGGACAAAATGGATAAAAGGTAGATACAACCTTCCAGTTATGGAACAAGTAAGTCGCATAGAGAGAATAGTCTGTGGTACTGTAATAGCGTTGCTTGGTGACAGATGGGAGCTACACTTTTGGTGAGCATGGTATAACGTATAGAGAAGTTGAATCAGTATGTTGTACACGTGAAAGTAATGTGTGTCAACTATACTCATATTTAATAGAATACTATTAATTTTTTTCAAATTAAAATTTAAAATAAGTTATCCAAAAAGTGAAAGAGCAGGCAGTTTTGTCAGTCTTCTTTAGTTCTAATTCAGGTCAGTTGCAGGTGCCATGATGGGTGCTTTACTCCATAGGTGACTTCCGTCATGTCACCTCCATCGGTGACAATGCCCTACACTGTCATATACCAAGGGAGATAAGAAAATGCTGCATTGAACTATATTTGGAGGGTTTTGTTTGTTTTTTATTAATGTGAGGGCAGTTCACTAAGACGTGACTGCTCCCTCCTACCATGTACAACCACTGTTTTGGGGAAGAAGGGAAAGCAGGGAGGAAGCATGAGTATACAAGACAAAGGTGTTAGGAAAGTTATGATTTTATAATGTGTAATTACTTGAACTATCTCACAATAAGATTAAATTTTTCTTTGTCAAAATATTTTGTTTAAACCCCTTAAAAAGCAAATTATGAAAAGTTTTTAAATTGGAGAAAATTAAAACAAAAGTGGGTATGGGCATGGTCACTAGGGTAAATCAAAGTTGTATATATTATGCAATTAGTCCTAAGGCTAAAGGATAGCTAAAGACCTATTTAACACAATATCATAAGAATTAGGAAATAAGATGAGTCATAGTGTTTGTTCAATATATGGTATTAAGACAACGAGGAAGCTAGCTAGAAAAATTTTAAGTTGAATCTACACCTCACATCCTGGTATGCCAGGGATATATTCCAAATAGATCAAAGGTTCGAATGTGGGGGGAAAAAGCTATTAAAATGCTACAATAAACCCTAGGAGAATTATAACCTTGGCAGGGGAGTGGGGATATAAAATTCAGAAGCCTTAAAAAATTCTGATTACATAAAGATGCAAAATTTCTGTGTAGTAAAAATGATGATAAGCAAACTTAAAAGACAAATGACAGTTCATATCATACTTCTTATTCTAATTTTCCTAATATAGAGGATTTTTAAAAATAGTACAGAATTAGTTCACAAAGAAAATATAAACACTTCTTAATTTGATGAATAAATCAACTTCATTTAAGAGAAATGGACATGGAAATTACAGTATCAAACCATTTTCTGACTTTTAGAATAAAAAAAATTAGCACAACTTTTGCTGTGTTTTTCAAACTTTTTTGACTGTGACTGAGAGTAGAATTTCTTTTTACTCTGTAACCCAGTATACTCACACATAACAAAACTGAAACAAGTTTCACAAAAGAATACTTACCATTATTACATGATGTACTGATATTTCCTATTTTTCACTTTTCTCTCTCTTTTGTTTTGTTTTCTAATGCTGATTGTAAGCCACTAAAAATATTTCTCTAGGTTGCCAGGAGAGAAATCTACAGTTTGGAAAACAGTTCTCCATTGAATATATATTGGCAATGGTTAGGATACTTCTGGTGCCCCACCTCATATCCTCTTGGCCTGTGTAATAACTCTAGCCCATTGCTGCAGGATCTAGCTGCATATGCGTAAAGTCCGATAGCACTTTCCCTCAGCCACATCACACATATTTCTCACTTTCTGGCCTGAGTCTTCACTATCACTCAACACAGTGTACCTACAACTCAGTAATTCTGACACCTGTGCAAACCTGGAAGTAGAAGGACGTTAACACCCCAGGGAATAAGCCTTGATTAATGGGAGGTGGGAGCCAGTGGTCAAACGTTACCTGTTTTGTCCCTAGGGCAGAGTAACTCAAAGTGCGTTCTCTGTGGCGCTTCAGAGGGTGCCCAGCAAGACTGACCCCCAGTTGCCAATAATAGTGAATGCTATATCAGTGTGTGTGACAGTTTAATATATACACAAAACACTTCAGGATCTTGGTTACATGTAGATTCTAATTCAGTAAGTCAGAGGTGGAGCCTGAGATTCTGTTGTTTTTAGTGAGCTCCAGGTGATTCAGATGGTGTGGCTCACACTGAGTTGTAAGGACCTAGATAACATATCCTTCCATTGGCTTTCCCTCCTTCCCTGTTTCACTCCCCTAATACCTCAGATTCTCTTGGGATCATTTCCCAAAATAAACTATCTGCATGCAAGCCTGTTTCTCAGGCTCAGGGGTTAGGCAGAACCCAGGCTAAGACAAGTGGTAATGATCCATTAATTCTGTTTCTAGGAATTCATTCTATAGAAATGTTCCCATATGTATAAAATAATTTTATTTACAAGATCTTTCATTACAACATTATAACAGCAAAAAAATAGAAACAATATAAATGTAAGTAGAGGGTTGGTTGAATGACTTACTGTACTGTGGGCTATTATATAGCTGTTATAACAATCACAAGGTTCTTTATATTCAGATAAGAAAAATATTTAAGATGTATGCTAAGCATAAAGGGTGAGGATAGAGTATCATTCATACTAATGCCTCCATGAGAGTAAAATAAAGACAATATGACATAACTTCTTGTGTGTGTATGTATGAAATAACTCTGGAAAGATACAGAAATTAAATAATATTGATTGGGAGGAGGGAAAATGCATAGCTTGGAGACAGGAAAGGGAAGGAGACTTTTTTTAATACCGCCCTTTATATATGGTTGAAGTTTGGAGCATATGTTAATTATTGGATTAAAATTTTTTTTGTTTGGTCTAGAAATGTATTACATTTTCTTCCTTCTCAGCCTTCTTTGAATGCTAACATTGAATGTTATATATTCAGATCAGTTTTGGAATAAGATCACTTACCACCTATGTTATCATTTTTGTCCATATTAGTTTTCCAACAGGTTCCAACTATACTTTATATCTGTATTTTTAAAAAAATTTTCCTTGAAACACTGAAAAAAAGTTAAAAAAATTATTGTCATAACACATAACATTGTGTATAGTAAGCACTTGGTAGCTACCTGCCAAGTTTATCTGAATACCCTGCATTTGGCTTCACCCCCAGAATAGTGCCTATGGTAGAGCAAATTGCCTAAAAACACAATTATTCAGGATGTCGCCAGAGGAGGGAAGGATGATGGTACCAAAAAATAAAAATAAAAAAAATTATAGCAAGGTATGATATTTTTACTCTAATAAAGCAAGGGAAATATATAATACATTTTAAAAGAATTCTTGGAAAAAAAAAATTCTTGGTAAGTGGGTAAAATGTTAAAAGTTTTGTTGTTCAAGTAGAGGGTATTATGCTAAGTGAAGTAAGTAAATCAGAGAAAAACATTTATCATATGATGTCGCTGATACGTGGAATTTGAGAAACAAGTCAGAGAATCATGGGGGAAGAGAGGAAAAAAGGAAATGGAATGAAACCAGAGAGACAAACCATTAAGAGACTCTTAATCTCAGGAAACAAACTGAGGGTTGCCGGAGGGGAGGCGAGGCTGAGTGATGGACACCGGGAAGGGTAATGGCTATGGTGAGTGCTGTGAATTGTGTAAGACTGAGGAATCACAGACCTGTACCCCTGAAACAAATAACACATTATATGTTAATTTTTTAAAAAGTTAAAAAATGTTTTGTTGTTCAAGGATTAAACTTAATTCGCTTTAGGAATTCACATATAGACTCTTACCTCCTGGTGATGCTAAAAAATGAACAAATATTTGAGGGTCCACTATGACCCAATTCTGTAGTAGGCCCTGGGGATATAGTGGTGAGCCAAAACAGACATGGTTTCATGCTCAGTAAGTATAAAGCCTAGTGAGAGACAGATATGAATCAAGGAGTTGTGTTCATGATCAAATAATTACAAATGAGTCAGGTACTCTAGAGAAAAGGGACAGGTTTTCTGATGGTATTATATATAAAAGGAATCTGATGTGGGGCTAGAAATTAGGGAAGATAGAGTTTGAGTTGATATCTGAAGCATACAAAGGATGTGCAAAGTTTACATCATGTAGCCTTTGTTAAGAATTTCATTCTGTGGCTTCCAAATATTTATCAGTTATCTATTGTTCTGTAACAGACTACTCCAAAACTAAGTGACTTAAAACTACAGTTTATTATTTCTCATAATTTTGTGAATTAAGTGGGTGATTCTTCCACTGATTCTTCTGAGTTCCTTCTCACTCTGTGTGGTCTTTCTTAACCCAACTTCTTCGTGGCTTTGCGATTCCAGAATTTCAAGAGCAGAAAGACAGAAGCTGCAGGGCTTCTTCAGACCTTGGCTCTGGAAATTGCACAGTATCACTATTTCTGTAAGCAGGTGAAAAGGCCAGTCTAAATTCAAGGGATGAGTAAATAAATTCCACCTCTCGATGGATAGAGCTACAAAGAATTTGTGGCCATGTTTTTCAATCTATTATAATCTTTTGGGTAACTATGTACTCATTAGTTACTTACTAAGCATTGTTTTAAGAACTAGAAATAAAATATGAATAAGATACAGTAATGTATGTATGTTGCTATTTTTTTTCCTTTTCCTTGGAGCACATGGTATTTGTAAATTATCATTCTATCTTCCATAGGGATCAGTATTCATGAATATTTTTTTCCTGTGGCATAAAAATGAATCATCATTAAATGAATAAATATAAAGAGTCTTACCTAATTAGGAGGGGAAAAAATCACTGGAGAATATAAGTAATTTTTAACCTTTCTAAATTTATAATAACCTACATGTATTTTATAGTCAGAAAAGAATTAAGGTTATGTCAGTGTAGCTATCCAGTTATGAATGATATCTATAAGCACAAAAACTAATTCAGTAGTGAAAATCTCAGGTCAAGTTTTTCTCTGTAGTTATATTATACCTCTGTTCTCAGGTTTGTTTTAGTGATCTTTTAGAGGTGGTTTGTTCCCAGCATAAAGTTTGCCCTTTTGGATATTTCTGAATGAATGAATAAATAAATATTATAAGTAATGACAAAGACATTAGCTACCTGGAATTTTGTTTTTTTTTTTTTGTTTTGTTTTTGCAGAAAACGTCATAAGAAAACAAAGGTATTTTATTTGCTTAGAAAGTTGTATTATGAATAGTAATCTAACATTTTTTCCAATTTTTTTAAAATTGTAAGAATGATAAGAATGCTGCTTTTATTCTGATGGAAAGTGACAGGCTAATCATCAGTTTACCCAGAGTGAAGTGGACAGAAGTAGCACTGACTATGGCATCTCAGCTACAAGAAGAATGTATTGCCTTTATTATAGAAAACTTCTCCAAGATCATTCAAAGTGAAAATTTTGCTCTTCTCTTACAGGTACTATGTCTAACATTATATCCTATATTTAGCCCCATCTTTGTGTTCTGATTACCATTATGTAAGAGTTTTTAAATGCAGGTTGCCTTTGATTAAATTGGTGTGACTTAAATAAATTCCATAGCAGATGGCATGCTTGCATAGGATTTAGAGCAATGATGGACAGGATTTTTGGCTCACAAAATAATGAAGGCAGGAGGGGACAGGTTTGAATGCACTGGCAAGGCATAATGTAACTCTGGCCAGCAGTAACCCTCAATCAGCATAAGCCATATTTTAGAAACCAGTCATAAAGATACTGTTTTGTCAGTAATACAGTTATGATCAATGCAAAATTCTTGGTCTTACTGGGGACCCACTTGTTCTAAATTTAGTTATTGAATAAAGAACTTTATTTATTTCTAGATCCATTATTAGGACTATTTTGGCTTCTAGGAACAGTGTATGTGTTGTGTGCAGATATTTTTTTTAAAGGAAAGGGATTTTTATAATAATAGTTATTGTTATAATTATGTAATTATAATAATTATTAACAGAGAAAATAAGATTTCTGGTTGACTTCATATGGCCAGTTATGATGAATGGTCTGTTGTTAAGCCAGACTTTCACATTTCTTACACATTTTACATGTATTCCTATTAAATATAAATTTCTATGTTTTGTAGTCACAAGCAATGAGCAGCACAGCTGATCTATTGGACAAAATTTTAAAAGCAATTGAAGAAAACATTACCACTGAGAATAGTTGCTCTCTTCTTATGGCTCTGGACATGTTACTGAACTCTGACAGTACAAAGGAAATGGTATTGAAAGTGATGAAATTCATTTAAATGATATAATATTTGAATTGTTTTAAGATTTTAAAATATATGCACATCTTAAATGTTGCATGGTTCACTGAAACTAGATAATGGGAATTGGTTATTGTCCCTACTTTCGTGTCTATTTGGAATTTTTCATAAAATAAATATTTTTTAATTCCATTTACCTCTAAATAGACTTACTGTAAAAGTTCAGAATTTGGCAGTTTGACTCACTAATTCTAAACATAGTTTGGTACTTAATATTAACTGGTATAGCATAACTCTAGTATTTCTCCTGTGTCACTGTATTAAATTTCTTAAAAAATAGAACAGACAGAAAAATTTAAATAATTTTTAAATAATTTTTAATAATCTTTTTAAATTTTATAATATATTATTAATCCCTTTTTACCCTTAGAAAATCATATTTAAAATTGGATGGACTAGGAAAAAGCAAAATTAAAATATTACTTATTTTGAAATCCACTTAATCAATATTAGTAAGCTTATTGCAAATTATTGACAGTTTTTATCTGTTCAACAAGAATGATAAAAAATTTCATCGTATTTATTACTATTATATAGAGTATTTGACCTTGTAATGTCATAGTTGATTTGAAAAGGCTGCAGAAGATATTTATGTAAAGGCTATTGGTGATTTAAAATAATGTTTGGTTGAAAGGATAAGGTTTAGCTTCATGTTCACTATAAAATTCTGTTTTTGACGAGTAAGCCTTCATAAATAACATATACCCGACGATTTAAAAAATCTAAGTGATGACATCATTGATCTAGCTTAGGAGTAAGTAGATTCGGAAAGGAATAATGACTGGTTGCTATGACAATGTGGCTCTCACCAGCTGCTGATTTGTTGCTTGAACACAGGGTTTTACGTGCAAGATCCAGGCTCTGCGTGATAAGCTGTGGATCTTCCTGGTTCGGTCTTTCTATGCTGTTCGTCACACAGAAAGCTGGAAGCTGATGAGCACAGATGATCAACAGAAAATCCAAGCAGGTATGTTAGCCGTGAGATTTTTTATTCTTATTTTATGATCTCTGTGATAAGAGACCTTTGGAGGGGATGCTAATAAGTGGTAGGATTAACATTGTTTGCTTCTGTTCAATAATAGCTTGCTATTTGAAACTCATGATAGTATGTTTAGGCAGTTTTAATAAATCATGCTTGGCTGTTCTTGGAAAATGACTCATTTCCTTTATATATGTATTTATCAGTTTTTAATCCTACTCTATAGTAGCAGCAGTGTTCCAACCAAATTTGCTTAAAAGCGTTTTTATAAGAGGTTAGAAGTATAGGAAAATGTAATTCACATAGAACATATTACCAAACATATTTTCTCTTCCTTTTTAAATTTATTTTGCCTAAAGCTTTTCCATCTTTTGCATAATGTATCATTTCTTGTGGTTTTGTCTAAACTAGATGGCTTTATTTCACAATTGATTGGTTCAGTGATATGATGTGTGCTATTGCAGAGTGTCCCTCAGGAGCCGCACAGTGCTCTCTGACATTTAATAGGTACCATTTAAAACATTAGCATTAAACAAAAGATGTGTATTGCTCAGAATATATGTTTGTTTCAAAAATATTAAGATAAAAATGTTGAGGGTGTGGAGCTAAAAATGGCTTCATGACTATTTTTGAGTTAAAGCAGGTGCCTTAAAAAAAATATTTGCAGATTCAGCAAGTATACTTTTAAAAACATTTTAAGAGACTATATTTTAGAAAGCGAACATTTTTTACTATAAAATACAAAAGCCATATGTGATATTTCTTGATCGTACATTGATATGTTAAATTCTTTAATGGAGTAGTCAGAATATGATTTGCTCTGGCTTGCATTATGAGTATAACATGATTGTGTAGCTGGATGTGAGCTGAGGAGCACTTTTCAAAGAAATTCCAACAAAATAATCAAAGAACAAAATCATGAAACAATGAAAATCAAGGTCTTCAGGAATTTGAGATTTTTTCCTTGTGACTATTTCTGTACTGATTTTTGGATGACAGTTAATTTTTACTACAAAATCTATTAAATGTGAAGAAAGAAGATCAGCATTGCATGAGTAGGTGTCATTCAGCTCTCTTCTGATTGGTAGTAAACTTTGTTTTTCTTCATTTTAGAGGATTTCATAGTTAAGTTGTGCCTTAAACAATATTCTTTATCTTTATTCTATAAAGTGCTAATTACAAATACATATATACACACACATATGTAAAACAAAATGTATTGGTAATTGTACTAATTGTCAAAAAGAACTTTTTAGTCTATCCCATCAGTGTAATAATATCTTTTTTATAATCTTCAGTATGTTGAATTATAATCAGTCCTGACTTATGGATAGTTACTGCATTGGGAAACCTCAGATAAAGGAGTGATTCTAGATTGTCTTTGTTACAGGATTTCTTACATTCTGATTAAGTTACTCACCTTTGGGAGAAATCTTATATTAACTTCTTTTTGTATAGGATTGTGCAAAGTCATTTGCTTATTATTAATCAGTCCTTATAATGCCATTTCTAGGATCCTGCTTTGTGTTATACCACAGATCCTATAGGATACAAATAGAAGATGCAATGGGAGTGTTACATATAATTTAATATATTTTTCATCGGCTGTTTTAGTAAATATCAAATGATTTTTTGAGATTGTATTTTTCCAAACTATAGTTTATATAGTTTGAAATATAACCCTCAAAAAAAGAGAACTATATTAGCTAAACTGTATTTATAGCTCTCATCCCATTATTTCTTTATATTTTCCTGACGTCATTCAAATTCTTATTTGAAGAGCATAAAAACATGAGTTCTCCAATAATTGCCATATAAACCTAATGTAGAAAGTGAATTCTTATATAATTCTGAAAAGGATGATATGGGTTTGAGGATTGTTTCTTGTTTTATTTTCAACAGAACCTAATTTTTTTCTCTTCTCTTTCCTTCTCCCTCTTGATATCTCTGCAAAAGCAGGAAATATTTGTAGTTAATTTCAGCAAAGTGTTTTTACATTTTTTAGGATAGGCACCTTCTCATATTTAATGGTTTATAAAATACTACATTTGCCACAATCTGTAATTTTTTGAAATTTAGAAAACTAAATGAAACCGATTATCTCTAAAATTTCCACAGCTTAAGAAAATTCTGTTCTTTTTGGTAAATTTATGAATCCTCTCATGAGATTTTACATTTCTTATTTATTAATTTTAATTATGTAAAATCCATAGACACCAGAAAATAAGATTGAAAATGGGGTTCTTTAAAAAAAAGTTCTAAAATATAATGGAATTACTTGTGTATACTAGGTTGCTTTTAGCCTTTCTTAAGTTACTTCCATTAAAACATAACCTTTTTCTGCTAGCGTACTGTTTTCCCTCTACTTTTATGGTAATGATAGTATTTTCTATAAAAATAAATTGTTTCTTTCTACAGCTGCATTTGACAAAGGTGATGATCGAAGACTTGGCAAGAAGCCTGTATTCAGTAGTTCTCAGGTAAACTTTTAAAATTTCACGGGTCTGAATGAAAAAGGATGCTAAATAATTTAAATTTTATTTATGTTTCAGTGATTATTTAAATGTATTCATTAAAGCCATTTCTTAATGAAAATAATCTTGAGTCTTTCTACAATCAAGCTAATATTCTATAAATTTTTAAATGATGTGAATTTTTAATACCCAGCTGGCATAGGAAGTGAAACATTCTGCCTTTTTTATTTCCTTGAAAACCTTTTTGGCAACTAACATATTGAAGCTATTCCAACAGATCAGAAGTTGTCTAAAATACTAGACCTAATTCAATGTCTAATTTTTTAATTAACCTACTTCTTAAAGAAGATTTTAGTTGTCCCAGTTTTCTCAATACTAAGATTTTAATTCACATAATACATTTTTGGTGTGAAAAAGGCAATTCCTACCAAGAGTATAGTTAGTTGTGTTTTACTTTAAAAGTTACTTGCTGTATTTATATGAGGTATATGAAGTAGTCAAACTCAGAAAAACAGGAAGAAGAATAGTGGTTGCCAGGGGCTAAAGGTATAAAGAAAAGGGCAATTTTTCAGTGGGTATAGAATTTCAGTTTTACAAGATGAGAAAGTTCTAGAGATTTGTTGCACAAGTTCTATATAGTTAACATTATTGTACTTCCCACTTAAAAATGGTTAAGATGGTAAATTTTGTCTTTTTTTTTTTTTTTTACCACTTCCCACACACAAATGACTTGGTATATTTGTTACAATGTGAGCCATTTTTCTCCTGCTAAGCATGGAACACTTAGACTCCCCACTGACCATTCTTAGGTATATGGTACAGTTATCATACTGTACCATATACTCTTAGGACATTTTTCTAAGAAAATACTCTTAGGACATTTTTCTCTATGTACTGATTCCCTCTCTGTTATCCCCAGTGGTTTTTGTTGTTGTTGTTGTTGTTGTTTGTTTTTTGTGTTTTTTTAGGCTTCCCAAGAATTATTTTATCTGCTTTTCTTTCTTCTTTTCTACTTGCTGTTATCAGCCAAGCTTGTCCACTTTTCTTAACAGCAAAAGAGAACAGTCTCATTGTTCTTCTTCCCCTCCTGACATTCAGGTGGCCTGAGGGTTTATACTGTTAACCATGGTGGGAAGAAAATAGGGTAATATTGTAATACTGTTTCCCTCAGAAGGGCAGAATACTGACAGGGGTGCTGGACTTGGGATAATAAGAGTTAAAATCTTGACTTCACTTTTTCTTTCTTTTCTTTTTTTCATTTTTTTAATCCTTAGCTAGATTTTCACTGGTTTTGTGAGGGAGTAAAATGGAAAAGGTGTGGCCTCTATGAGGCCAGAAGGCTGAGCACAGGATACAGGTTTCCTGGGGTCTTTTAGCATCATTCTTTATCTTCTAAGGTGTTTTTTCCTACTCCCACACAGGGGCGGGAAGTGTCTGTGAGTGTGGGAGGAAGCCTCTTCAGCCAAGTGCGGGGATTGCAGCACTGCCGACCCACCGGCACAGCTGCCAGGACAGTGCAGCCTTGATGTCGAGTTTGTTATCTCTGCCATCTGTGAGCTAGCTATCTGTAAAATGGACTAATAAAACCTAGCAGAATTCTTGGGAAAATTAAGTGAAATAATTTAGGTGCAATTATTGGTATTATTTGGTACGTAGTAAGTGCTCAATAAGTATGGAATGAATAGATGTGTTTTACAAGACGAGATGAGATCTGGAAGTGGGAGAAAGATAGTGAGATAAGACAGAGAGAAAGGTTTAAGAAGAGTGCTTGTACCAGAATACTTAAGGTAATGTCTGGGACTTGTTTCAAAATAAAAGGGAAGTTAATATATGAAACAAAATTGGCCAAGAGCTGATTGCTGTTAAAGCTGGACAATAGGTACATGGGGGTTCATTATACTAGTCTATCTTCTTTTGATTATGTGTAAATTTTACTACAATAAAAAGTTAAACAAAAACCAACAAACAAAAGGAATCATACTGGAACCAAAAGGGTGTCTAAGGGGAATTCTCTAGAGGATAGCTCTCTTTTCTCATTTTTCTCATTAGCATGTGGTCTCATTTTTGTCAGTAGCAGGCATCTTCCCACCTGGCCATTTGTATATAAGAAATATATGTAAACTTCACAGATTTAAGTTAGAGAATGCCTAGATATATGTGTATACATTGAATCCTCATCATGCTATACTATGTTAATATAAAGTTTCTAAAGGAGTATGGTTACCGCATATACTACATAGATCTCACCCATAGCATGATGCTTTAAAAGAGATAGATTTCCCTGGGTGGCTCAGTGGGTTAAGCCTTGCCTTCGGCTCAGGTCATGATATCAGGGTCCTGGGGTGGAGCCCTGCATCAGGCTTTCTGCTCAGCAGGGAGCCTGCTTCCCCCTCTCTCTGCCTGCTGCTCTGCCTACTTGTGATCTCTCTCTCTGTCAAATAAATAAAATTAAAAAAAAATAAAAGAGATCGATTCAAGGATATGGTAGATTAAGTAGGATCACTTTTAAGGGTGAGAAGTCTAAAATCAGAAGTCTGCCTGGTTTTAGGTATTAAAAATAGAGAAAGGATTTTTAAAAAAGATTTTATTTATTTATTTGACAGGCAAAGATCACAAGTAGGCAGAAAGGCAGGCAGAGAGAGACAGAGGGAGAAGCAGGCTCCCCGCTGAGCAGAGAGCCCGATGCGGGGCTTGATCCCAGGACCCCGAGATCATGGCCTGAGCCAAAGGCAGAGGCTTAACCCACTGAGCCACCCAGGCACCCCCTTTTTTTTGTTTGTTTGTTTTTTTGAGCTAAGATTTGATCAAGAAAACAAAAAGTGAGGACCAAACCTATTTGAACTTTTATAAATATTCCATAGAATCCTGGAACATTGCAATGAGTAGGACCAGTCTCTACCCTCTAGAAATAAATAATATGAAGCCCAGAGAGGTTAATAACTTCTTAACTATCCTAAGTCAATTAGAAATAAAGCTATGACAACCTAATGATTCCTTTGTTAGGACTCTACCTCTCTTTTCCCTAAACTCAGCCAGGTTATTTATTATTTTGTGTATGTGTGTATTCCCACCCCCATATATGTTACCTTAGATAGAGTTTTAATGTAAATGGAAGTTTTCTATATTCAGAAATATTAGCCCTTGATTTGTATATCAATATATGCTCAGGTTTGAAAACATGTGTCACATTTTTTTGAGTATCCAGTATGTTATGGGCACAGTATTAAGGGATACAAAGATGAAGACAGCATAGGCTCCTCCTTAGACCTTTGCAGTCTCATACAGCTTTTCAAAGAGGGGGCATATTTCATAAAGAGTGGCAATATAATCTTAAAATTTTATTCTGCACTTCCCAGCACTTTTTAAAATGTTGTTGTTCCCTTGCATAGCAAGGTTGATTCTAACCAAAATGATACAGGCACATTGTCTTCAGTGTCTTAACTGTTCTTCTCTTTTCCTCTTTTTTACCTGCTTCACCTGTTTTTAGGATCCCTTTTCCTCCACTTTCTCCATATTGCCATTGTTGTGTTACTATTTTGTTTCTTCCAAAAGCCAAACTTTTCAGATGTACTGTCTCGTTTCCCAGGGGCTTGCAGCCCAAGAGCCCACCCCCAAGGATTAAATCTTTAGTGATAAAATTTCAGACATTTGGGATAGGATTGAAGAGACAGTTTTTGGTGAAAATCTTTATAATGTACCTCAAATTATACCATACAAATGACAGCCTGCTTAAAGCAGTAAATCATGAGCTCAAATCCTACTTCCATCCCTACAAGCATGTGACCTTGGTAAATCACATATCAGCTTTAATCCCTAGTTTCTTGTTTATGAAATAGAGATAGCAACAGGAGCTCTCTCATAGGAGTGTTATGAATATTAAGTGAGATAATGCGTGAAAAGTGTTTTAGCACAGAACCTGGGAGTGGGCCTCAAAAAACATTGGACATTGTTATCATTGACCCAAGGCATCCTGACACCTTTAGGTGTTAATCTCTACTATAACTTCACAAAGCTAAATAGTATGCCTTTTTAAAATAGCATTGTCTTTTAATTTTTTATGCTGTATTTCAGATTCTATTAAGGTAATGTGACCAAAGACACATTCAAGTGATCAAAGGTGATTCAAATTTTGAGTGGCCCTATATTGTAATGTGATCTGTACTTTCTCCTCTTTGAAAAGCTGCTTATTGAAACAAAGTATTGTAAGTCAAGTACTTCCATCAAGTTATAAAGAATTTTTTTTCTTCTTTATAGCAAAGGAGACAAGTTTCTGACTCTGGTGTTATAAAAAACAAATCTTGGAGAGGAAATACCAAGAAGGATTGTTGGAGTTATCCCTCTACTAAGCAAAAGATGAAATCTGATGGATTAGGAGCTTCTGGTCATTCATCAAGTACTAATAGAAATACTATAAATAAAACTTTGAAACATGATGATTTAAAGGAAAAGGGTGGTACAAAAACAGCATCTAAGGTTACAAAAGAACTTAAAACTGGGGGAAAGAATGTTTCTGGAAAGCCCAAAGCTGTAATAAAGTCCCAAACAGAAAACAGTGATAATGCTAAGTCAACAAACAAGTCGCCTAGACAAGCTGTGGAAAGGTGTGCAGCAGTGTCAGCAAATGGACAGAAAAACTCATTAAATGAGAAAGGAGTGAGAAATCAGGAAGGGCACATTACAGGTGCCAGGCCTAAGGTACTCACTGGAAACTTAAATGTGCAAGCCAAAGCAAAGCCTTTGAAGAAAGTGACAGGAAAAGATTCTCCATGCCTCAGTATCGCAGGGGCTTCCAGCAGATCGACCAATTCAAGTATGGAATTTCTGATTTCCACTGAATGCCTGGATGAACCAAAAGAAAATGGATCTGTAGGAGAAGAGAAGCCTTCTGGTGATAAACTGACCTTTTGTGACTCTCCAGGACAGACAGTGAAAAACAGTGTGGAAAGTATCAAAACTTCTACTGTAGGTGGGTTTTAGTACCCTCACTTTTAATAGCTCCTGACAGTTAAAGTTCCTAGAAAAAAAAGGATTCTGTAGTTGGATGTTTATTTAGTTTCAAATTCCAAAAAACATTTATTTACATGTGTTCATGCAAACTGAGAGAAAACATACTTCTTCCCACATTAACGTTTATTTTTGGATATAGTGTCTGGCCAGTGAATTTATGCATGGCTTTTACATATTCAACGTTCTGTTTCATGATTGACTTTTTCTTAATTTTACAGCAGTAAAATCTCGACCTGCTTCAAAAGTTACCAATGGAACTTCAAATAAAAAAGGCATTCAAGAAGAAACTAGTATAAATAACAGGTAAGTTTTCATTCCTTATTTTACATGTACATTAGCTTTCTCTCCAAGTTAATTATGTGCTAACTTCTAGCTAAATATTTTAAAAACATCTTTTATTCTTTGTTAGGGAATGTATTTATTTACACAATATTTTTAAACTTTATTAAAAGAAGATAGTGTTTGAAAAATGATATATTACATTTGTGGCACTTGATATGTATTGCTTTGTCATACTTGACCTGCAGGTTTACAAACTTAAAGACCTATGAACATAAGGTTTTTATATTTTTAGAAAAAAAAGATAATTTTTAATTTCTTTGAGAAAAAAATATATTTTGTAATATGAGTCTTAAAATTTCGTGTGTTGCTGAGTGCAGTACTGAATGCAAATCATTTTTCTTAGTGTGCTAAAGAAGGTCACTAACAAAGGATATAGTGATCCAGTACCACAGGCAATTTTAAAGAAAAAAGGAAATGGCAGTGGATGTGCTACAGCTCAACAGAGGACAAAAAATGCCTCATCTAATCTTGCTAAAACTCAAGGTAAAGCTGATATAGTCCTGGGTATTACTTCTGTGTTTAAATTGAATAAGCAGAACTCTGATGTGGAACTTTAGCAACAAATAAGAATATAACAGGGTTTCACTCATTTTACATTTGTGTCATACTATAGAGATAAGACTTTACCCTTTTACTTTTAGATAAGTATTTTTTAAAAAGATTTATTTGGAAAGAGCGTGGGGCCAGCACATAGGGGGAGGGTCAGAGTCCCAAACAGGCTCTGGAGGGCAGAGCTGTGGAGGAAGCAGGCAGATGGATCTCAGGATCCTGAGATCATGACCTGAGCCTAAGCCAAAACCAAGAGTGAAACCCAGGCGCCCCTATATAAGGATTTTGGTATTTCAGGGTGTGGGTTTGGTTTTTATTGTCTTTTATGAGAAATAATTAAGGGAGTCAATAATTTATCTATATTTTTAGTCCTTTTATATATTATGCCTAGGTTTCTTCAATTTCATTGATAACTATAGGAATTCCATGTGCAAAACCAGCACTAATATTAGAGCCCTTTAAAAAGTAATGGTACAGGGGCACCTGGTTGGCTCAGTGAGTTAAAGCCTCTGCCTTCGGCTCAGGTCATGATCCCAGGGTCCTGGGATCGAGCCCCGCATCGGGCTCTCTGCACTGCAGGGAGCCTGCTTCCTCCTCTCTCTCTGCCTGCCTCTCTGCCTACTTGTGATCTCTGTCTGTCAAATAATAAATAAAATCTTAAAAAAAAAAAAAAAAAAAAAAAAAAAAAAAAAGTAATGGTACAGTCTTGAGCACTGTGACATGTAGGGAAGAATTTTCCCTCTGTGCCGTGCCTGTTTTGCCATGTTCTAAGAGAGAAAAGCATACTGATCAGATTGCATAATGACATGCAGATGACATAATTTGCTTTATGTATTAAGTATTCACACAAGTGTGAGCAGTTTGTAAAAACCTAAAAATGATTTTGAGTTAGATAATTAATACTGAAAGTGAATTTTAAAATAAGCTAGAGAAAAATTATTCAAGTTTTAGTAATAATTAAAAATTAAACATTTACAGAGGTTTGGCAATTCTGTTTCATAGTTTTCATCTCTAGGACTCAACCAGTGTAAACAAATAGATTCTCACAATTAATCCTTGCCTTCCAATTACCATTTTGAGTTTCCACTGTACATCTAAGTTGTTAATTCAAATGATCTACAATAATAATGGTCTTGTTTTGAAAAATAAATTAGTTTTGTTCATGTTTGACAGGAAAATAACTGCAGTAATTTCAACATTTCTATTTTATATTTAGCTTGATGCTCCTTTTAGCTGTGTGGAACAGTCTTTTTCCCCAAAAAAACTTCAAAGGGAAGACCCTTCCTGCTCTTTTGATATAAGAAAATCAGATTTTTCCACCCTCATATACTTATGCAAATCCAATTCTGGTGTAAGGATCAGCACTCTTGAGGGAAAAAGATCCTATTTAAATAATTTTACTAAGATGCTGCAGTAGTCCCCTATATTTGTAATAAAATTTTTTAAAATTTTATCATGTTCCTGACACCCAATCTTTCATAGTCCATGTCACAGGTACATAAT
The DNA here is from genome assembly GCF_010015895.1 of Lontra canadensis. Classification (NCBI taxonomy): domain Eukaryota; kingdom Metazoa; phylum Chordata; class Mammalia; order Carnivora; family Mustelidae; genus Lontra; species Lontra canadensis. The sequence continues at coordinate 6,074,338 of NW_022631027.1, forward strand.
TTCTTGTTTATTTAATTTCTTCTAAAGTAATTTAAAAACAAATACTGCGTTTCATTCACAAATTGGAAAGTACTTTACATTTTTAAATTTTCTTTTCTTAGGATCTCAAGGAGAGTCACCAAATTCAGTAAAATCTTCATTGTCTTCAAAGAAGTCTGATGAAAATGTGACAAAATTGGACCACAATACAGCTGCAGATAAACAAACACCTAAGAGAAAAATTGTTAAGCAAGGACACACATCTTTGCCTAAGTTTAATGCAAAAATAGCGGCAATGCCTAAAAACTTAACAAATCAGTCTAAGAAAAGTGAAACTTTGAGGAATAAAGAGTCAAAACAGAAAACACTTCCTGGACAGTTTATATTGCAAACTCAGCCTTCTTCTCAAAGACCTTTAAAAAGTGAAACATGTGTTGTCCAAAAAAGTATGCTTCATGATGTACATGATAATAATAACAAGGATGATATTTCTGAACAGAAGCCTCATGAACCTCTAATTAATGTCACATCAGAAATCAGCGGTAGAGAAGCATTCCAGTCATCATGCAAACCTGACCCACAAAAGCCATTAAACAATCAAGGAAAAGAGAAGTTAGTATTAGAATGCCAAAGTATTTCAAATCTGGATAAATCAATAATACATGAACTAGAATCAAAATGGATTTGTTCAGATAAAAGTGAAACAAAATTTTCCAGCAAAGAATCAGATCAATACAACACAGCTAAAATACATTGTCTTTCTGATAGGAGTGATAATGCAGATCCAAAATTTTACAGCACCACTGTCCTAAAATCCATGATTTCAAATCACAGTGAAAACTCCTTGAACTCTAATCCTGTTTGTGATTTAGATTCAGCAAATGCAGAGCAAATCCATTCAGTATCAGATAGGGAGAAGCAAGGAGGGAAACAAGATATAAACAAAAAATTAAGCATTAAATGTGTCAAAGATGTTCTACCATGTGTTGCTGAAAGGACAAATGGTACCTTAAATTCTGTCCAAGATAACAGAAAATCTAAAATTCATGTAGAAGAACAGAAAATTCCTGGTTACTTGTCTGATGACTCTGCTATGAGTGAAATCAAACATGCTACAGCAGACTCAGATATTTCTTCCAACTGTGTTTTGGAACAAATATCGGGAAAAAATTCTCCTAAAGATATGGAAACAACAGAAACTCCGGAGAGCCATGAAACTCCAGAAATTCCCTTTATGAGCCACTGGAATTTGAGTACCAGTGGTCTGCATCAGAGAGAAAGCCCTGAATCTGATACTGGCAGCGCTACCACATCCTCTGATGACATAAAGCCCAGATCTGAAGACTATGATGCTGGAGGGTCTCAGGATGATGATGGGTCAAATGACAGAGGTATTTCTAAATGTGGCACTATGCTGTGCCATGATTTTCTTGGAAGAAGTAGCAGTGATACCAGTACTCCTGAAGAATTAAAAATATATGATAGTAACTTAAGAATTGAGGTGAAAATGAAGAAGCAAAGTAGTAATGATCTTTTCCAAGTTAATTCAACAAGTGATGATGAGATTCCTAGGAAACGGCCAGAAATTTGGTCTCGATCTACAATAGTTCACCCTAGGGAAAAAGAAAATATTCGACGAGGCAGTGTCCAGTTTGCTCAAGAACTAGATCAAGTTTCTTCCTCAGCAGACGAAACAGAAGATGAAAGATCTGAAGCTGAAAATGTTGGAGAAAATTTGTGTACATCTAACTCAGTTCCTCAGCAGTTTCAGGGAATAATTAATTTGGCTTTTGAAGATGCAACAGAAAATGAAAGTCACGAGTTTTCTGCAACTAAAAAATTTAAAAGATCAGTCTTACTTTCAGTAGATGAATGTGAAGAACTAGGATCTGATGAAGGGGAAGCCCATACTCCCTTTCAGCCTTCTGTAGATTCTCTTTCACCTTCTGATGTTTTTGATGGCATTTCTCATGAACATCATGGAAGGACCTGCTATTCCAGGTACACACAAGGAAATGAAGGTAGTATTTTAGAATGTAAACAAGATAAAGGCAATAGTGTATATAAAAACGAAAGCTCTCTCTTGGGTCCCAGTAGCATTGACTCATCAAGAAAAGATAAACAGAGTGCTTCAGCCACAGGAAAAAAGTTCACAGTAGATGTCCTGTTCAAAGGAGGCAGACAGCTTCTTCCAGAAGATAAAGTAAACAGTGGAAGCAAGGTAGATAATGACTTTCAGCAACACAGCAAACTCTCAGATAATGATATAAAATCTCAAGAAAGACCATGTCATTTGGAGCTTCATCAAAGAGAACCCAATTCTGACATACCAAAGAATAGCTCTACAAAATTTCTGGACTCCTGTCGGAGTCAACTTCTGCCTCAGGAAGGTCAAGTGAAAGAGAACCATTCTACAGCTACCAAAAAAGCTAATATTGCTTTATCTGCAGGTAATGTACAGAAATAGAAATGCTAAATCTGTAAGAAAATGAGTTTATAGATTTTAAAGTTGTAAGTAGCCCCAAATGTTATATTTTAGTTAGAATAATTAAGCAACAGATACAAATTTCAAATGAAATCTTAAATTTCTTAATAATATGAAAACTAGCTAGTTAATCTTTATTGTTCACTTAAAATCCTAGTACAGAGTTAAGATCTAGCAAAATTTTGGTTATTATTAGAGCTAATCTATTAAGAGATTTTACATGAAAGAATAAAGAGAAAAACTTAGTTTGCTATTACTTAGTTATTTATGTCTAATTTAACATAGAATTCTTGACTATTAGAAATTTTATTATACATTGATTTATGGACTATGCTAGTATATATCTAAGAGGGCTGTGCAATAACTATAATAATATAACTAAAAGCACTGAACTATTTTAACTAGATTAATTATTACAATTTATATGCATTTTACAGAGATTAAGACTTTGAGGATCACTATAATTCTAAAATTTTCAAGTAAAAAGATAAATTTCCTAAAAGAGATTATATTTAGAAGTAATGAAAATATATGAAAAAGCCCAGGCTTATTTCATATGTATAGATGATTTCCTGTCTAATTGTTTTGTGTGTTTGTCTTCCTTATTAAAGTAATTTGAACTAATGACCCACATTTAAAATGTGCAATAGTGACTGACTGCATAGCTATTGTATATCAGAACTAAGAAAGACACTGATCAATAGCCCTTGTTCAGCAAAATCACAACAGTAGGGAGCTCTTTAAAGTTGTATTTTTTGTTTGTCCTTGCTTGCATCCTCTTTTGCATGTGCAATATACAAATAAGGCTTTAGATAAAATGTATTTATTCCCCTTTTGGAACTGACTTAACTTAAAAATCACCATAAAATAGCCATGTCTTTTTTTCTCTTTTAAGTTCATATTATAGTGAATTAGATACATGTGCGCATTCTATGTTTATGTTTAAATAATTTTTGTTTTCTGTATCACACATTTTCAAATTAAAGTATGGAGAATTATTGTTAGTTGCCTATGTTGATTTTGCTGCTAAACATCCTTCGGTTTTTTTTTTTTTTTTAATATAGAAAAAGAAATGCCTCAATAATCTTGTCAATTTTGTATAAGTGTTATTTTTTCCATTCTGGCTTTTTTTTTTTTTTTTGGACTATAACTGTTACATTGTTTTAATATTGTTCTACAAAACTCTGAGGGGTACCAACATGAGCAATTTTTACATTGTGTAGTATTATGAATTATTTCAGGAGACATAGATGATTGTGACACACTGGCACAAACCTACATGTATGATCATCGGCCTTCAAAAACCCTCTCTCCAATATATGAGATGGATGTAATAGAAGCATTTGAGCAGAAAATGGAATCAGAAACACATGTTACAGACATGGATTTTGAAGATGATCAGCACTTTGCAGAACAAGATTGGACACTATTAAAGCAACTGCTCTCTGAACAGGATTCAAACTTAAATATTACGAATTCTGTTCCTGAAGACTTAAATTTAGCACAGTATCTAATCAAGCAGACACTACTTTTAGCACGAGACAGCTCAAAACCTCAGGGTAAAGCACATGTTGACACTTTGAACAGATGGAGTGAACTAACCTCTCCCCTTGATGATTCCTCAGCAAGCATCACCATGGCTAGTTTTTCCTCTGAAGATTGTTCACCCCAAGGGGAATGGACAATTCTGGAACTGGAAACTCAGCATTAAGAGTATTAACACTTCGGAAAATTTTGAACTATGCCACCACTTTATTTTTTGATGCTTATATTATATCCAAATAATAATTGCATTAGCCAGAGATAGACTGTCCTTAATATTGAGGGAGTCTTTCCAATTTGTTGAGGTAAACATAATTTGTTTATTAATATATCACATGTAGGAAAAAGTGTTTTTCTAAAATTTTGAGCATGTTTTATTAATTATTAGAGGAATTAGTAGACTTACAAAGAAACCCTACAGTTTTCCTTTCCTAACTGATCATTTGTTCACTTGTTTATAATTCAAGGATTTAAAATGTGAATGCACAAGTAGATCAGTCCCTTTACTTTTTGCTCTGCATATGATAACAGTAATTTAACAATAAAAAAACTTGCTGTGCTTGTGTCAATTTATGTAGAGTTAATCAGTGAGTAACATTCAAACTCAGGTTGGTGTGATTGAGCCTGATAACTGAATATTAGAAGAAACTTTCACTTTCCTAACAGTGCAGGTCCAGGAAATTGTGAAGTAAATGCACTTCAAATTTCAATCACATTGCTACTAAAACAGAGAAATGGAATCCTTCGTAACTATCTTTTTTGAGACATATCCAAAGAGAAGCATCTGCCCTTGTCCATTTGTTTCACCTATACAGACTTTATAGTTAGTTAATCGCTCTTCATTTTCCATCCCATATTAGAGATGTTTTGGAACTATTCCAGCAATAAGCCTGCACTAAATATTAATTTTAAAATGGGTACATGAGTCATTTGAGTTACTAAGTTAAACTGTGTGTGTATGTGCACACACATGCATGTATGTTTGCTTTCTCCATGTGTCTGTATAATCTGGTTCCTTATTTCCTGGATCACATTGTCTTTCAGTCTATAATTTTGGTAGCAAGACAAAGATAAAAATCTCTTCTACAAAATGGTACTGGAGAGTGAACACTTGGATACCTACTTCATATATGTGGACATTGCTCTTAGGATGATAAAATTTAATAGAATTAGCCTGTCTCAAAGCTTTGTAACTAACATAATTTCTCTAAAATATGTCAAAAGCAAGGAAACCTTTTGGTTTAGAATTCCTTTTCTAAAATAACGGTTTTCACAGGGCATCTGGGTGGCTCAGTCGTTGGGGGTCTGCCTTTGCCTAGGTCATGATCCAAGGGTCCTGGGATCAAGCCCTGCATCAGACTCCCAGCTCGGCGGGAAGCCTGCTTCTCCTTCATATACTCCCCCTGCTTATGTTCCCTCTCTTGCTCTCTCTCTCTCTCTCTCTCTGTCAAATAAATAAATAAATAAATAAATAAATAAAATAACAGTTTTCAACAAATTAACAGTAGAGTGAGTCTGTATTTTGAATAGCTGCAATCACATTAATGCGCAATCATTTATTTTTATATCATAACAATTATATTTTAGCCACTAACCTGTTACACCATAAATTTGCCAAGTTTTGTTTTGTTTTACTATATATTCTTTTTTTTTTTTTTTTTTTTTGACAGAGCACAGCAGGCGGAGTAGCAGGTAGAGGGAGGGGGAGAAGCAGGTACCCCGCTGAGCAAGGAGCCAGATGTGGGTCTTGATTCCAGGACCCTGGGATCATGCCCTGAGCTGAAAGCAGTTGTTTAACCAACTGAGCCACCCAGACGCCCCAAAGCCAAGCCTTTTTAAACTAGAAGCTCTGTAGGGGGCACTCATTCATTCTGTCAAGAAACAGGCATTTGTTCTACACACGGAGGTACAAAGATAAATAAGGTTTGATTCCTGTTCTCCACTCAAAAAAGTGTTCAGTTTCTAGTGAGGGGGAAAACCATGTAAGAGGTTAAAATATAGCATTATAAGAACATTGTATTTTCAAGCCGGGTGGGAACTTAGAGATTAGTCTAATCCCTTCAAATTCCAAAGAATTCTGAAGCCCATAGGAATTGAAAGATTGTCTAAGGTCCCACAACTAATTCGTGGGCTACAATCTAATATTTCTTAATTTTAATTTGATGTTATTTCTACCACGCAACATGCTCATTTGATTTTTATCATAAAGCTTGAGAGCAAGTATATTTATAGGTGATTTATGATATAAAGAAGTAATGTATGATAGTCAGAAAGAGTGCAAATTCCCAAGACATTGTGTTAATTCCTTTTTTCCAAATGTGAAATTGTCTTATGTGTTCTTTTTAATAAATAGTTCAGAAATTTGATGCTTTATAAATGAGACTTCTTTCCCAGTTCTAAGGTCTTAAAAACTTTGTTCTTCAACTACTAGACGTTAAAAAGCCATTCAGTTTCATGTTACATCTGCAAATTAGGTAATAGGGAAGGCATTTTGCTTAAGTAGTGACCTCTTAGGTAATTTCAGGACATGTGTGTTTTCTTATGCTTTTTATGCATCTGCCAGACTGTTTGCTGTGGGACTCTTCAGGCTAGTACTTCATGATTTAACAAACACAAAGGGAAAAATAACCGCTAACATTTATTTAGCTCCTATTATATGCTAGACACTGTGCTAAGTGCTTTAAATATACACTAACATTAATTCTCATAATAATTATATGAGAATCGTCTTCTTATCATCTTTATTTTACACATGAGGAAACTGATAATAGAGTCCTTACCCTAGATTAACTACCCTAGTGGAAGAAACTAAAAGAGAAATAACACACTATACTTTTGTTTGGTAAGATAACAGTTGTATATGGTCAGAGATGTGTGAGCCCAGAAGGAGAAGCTACAAACAGCTTGTCAGGAAGAGAAGATTAGAGAAAGCTTCTTAGAGTAACTAATATTCTGTGACTCCTTCAGAATTTCTATAAAGGGCTTAATGGCTACAGTCTAGTTGGAAGTGTAGGCCAGGGGACTTAGTTTGAAGAGTACTTGTATAGAAAGTACTTTGGTTTTACTTTGATTCTATGTTATAGATAAATAGAAATGTCCTTAAAAGATGCTTTTATACATAGTTTATATGAAGTTACAAAACATCCAATTGCCCATACCAAGAAAAAAAATCTTATTTTTATTTTGATTTGGCTTGCTTTGGAGGACTGATAAAGATTATGAAAACAGTCTAAAACCCCTTTATACCATCTCTTGGAGCAACCAAGTAACCAGATGCTGGCTTTCAAGGATGAGTAAGAATTTGCTTGGTGATAGGGCATACTAGACACAACAGTGTGTTAAAGAATGGTAACAGATGTGTATTGAGGATGAGGAGGAAGAATTATAGGAGATAGAGCTAAAGAAGAGACTAGAGTTGGATTCTTAAAATTCGGAAATACTATGCTATAGTGTTTAAATAGTCAAAATCCTGGATTTAGTGAGAATTGTGTCTCCTTCCACTGTGCATTCCTTTAACTCTCAATAGACAAGCTTTCCATGTTTTGAGGAAATAGCCACCTACAATCAAAATGGGTAGTCATCAGAGTTGTTTTTTTAAGTAATTAGGTAACAAAACTAGATGTGTTTCAGAAAAATAACTGTCAGCTCTAGTGAAGATGGCCTGGTTTGAAGAAGCACCCAAGTCTCAGGATGCAATTAAAATAGTTTTGTCAACCTTAGAAATGGGAAATGAAGGAGGATCTGGTAACAGAGATACCAGATAGACTGAGATTACAGAATTTGGTGATAATTAGATGGTGGGAGAAGATTAAAAGGAATTTTATAATCGCTATCATTCAGGGGCACCTGGGTGGCTCAGTTGGTTAAGCGTCTGCCTTCGGCTCAGGTTGTGCCCTGGGACCGCATGGGGCTCCCTACTCAGTGGGGAGCTTGCTTTCCCTCTCCTTTTGCCCCTCCCCTCCAGCTCACGCTCTCTCAAATAAAAATCTTTTTTAAAAAATTATGAAATTCTAATGTGTCATAACATAGCTCTATATAAAGTATAATCAGTGCCTAAAGGAGAGGGAAAATGATGGGATGTTACTTGGATGGGTTCCCTTATTATTGTAGGAGTTCACAAGACAAAAGAGGCATACTCTTGACAGAAAGAGTTTACAGGCAGTGGGGAATTCTGGTTGTTCCATATGGCTAGAGAGAAGGGAACAGATGGTAAGGCAAGGGATAAAGTTGGATGGGGATGTAGAGTCCCGGGAGTAACACAATCTGATTTGCATCTTATTTTCATTATTTTTTTAAGGAGGCTCCATGCTGGGCCCAGTGGATCTTGAACTCAAAACCGTGAGATCAAGTCCTGAGCTGAGATCAAGAGTCACTTAACTGACTGAGCTACCCAGGTGCTCCAGATGTACATTTTAGAAAGATCACTCTGGGGGCTTCTGGGTTACTCAGTTGTTGAGTGACGGACTCTTTGTTTCACCTCAGGTCATGGTGTCAGGGTCTTGAGATCAAGACTGGAGGGACTCCATGCTCAATGAGGAGTCTGCTTGGAATTCTCTCTCTCCCTCTGCCCACCCCGCCCCCCATTCATCCTGTCTCTTGTGCTCTTTTTTTCTCTCTCTCCCCTCTCAAATAAATACATCTCTTTTTAAAAATTTATTTATTTGTTAGAGAGAGCACAGGCAGACAGAGTGGTAGGCAGAGGCAGAGGGATAAGCAGGCTCCCTGCTGAGCAAGGAGCCCGATGTGGGACTCGATCCCAGGACGCTGGGATCATGACCTGAGCAGAAGGCAGCCGCTTAACCAACTGAGCCACCCAGGCATCCCTCAAATAAATAAATCTTAAAGAAAAAGAGATCATTCTGGAAGCAGGGTGACAAGGTGGGGAGATCAGTGATGAGTATTTCAGTAACCAAAGCTTGGATGAGAGTAGTAGCTGTGGAGATAGAGATGTGGACATATTTGAGAGATTTAACATGTGGGTTAGAAAAACTTAGTGACTGATGTGGGGGTGAGAGGAGGGAGTCATCTTAAAAGACTCAGGTTTCTGACTAGGGTGCCTGGGTGGTTGATGATATCATTACCCAGAAATTGAAAAAGCTTAGGATGAGTTTAATTTTGAGTATAACTGAGTTTGAGCTGCCTGTGGGACATTCAAGGGGCTGAGGACAAAATACCATGGAATAGAAAAAAGCCTGAGAGGGGCGCCTGGGTGGCTCAGTGGGTTAAAGCCTCTGCCTTCTGCTCAGGTCATGATCTCAGGGTCCTGGGATCAAGCCCCATGTCAGGCTCTCTGCTCAGTAGGGAGCCTGCTTCCCTTCCTCTCTCTCTGCCTGCCTCTCTGCCTACTTGTAATCTCTGTCAAATGAATAAATAAAATCTTTTAAAAAAAATTTAAAAAAAGAAAAAAAGAAAAAAGCCTGAGAAGGAGAATGAAAAGGAATATTCTGAAGTAAGAGAACTAGCAGGGTAAGGTAAGGAGAAAAGACTGATGAATGTATAATCTCACTACTAATCAGAAGGACAAATCAAGGCCAAGAGATTCCATTTGAACCTATCAAACTGAAAGGATTTTTTAAAAAATACAATGTAAGCAAGAGAATGATAAATTCTGGATACTCCTATGTTGCTGTGGGCATGTAAATTACCTTTCCTGTAAGTAATTAGGCAATCTATACCATGAATATAACTTCATATCCTGAACCTAGTCCTTTCCCTTCTTGGAATCTCCCACTAAGAAATAAGAATCTGAGACCTAGATACATTAATGAAAATTGAAAACTAGCTGAATGTCAACAGTAGCAGAAGGCTAAATAAAATATGGTGCGTCTATAACACATTATGCAATGATTATAATTGTTTCCAGAACATCTGTTTAATGCCAAGGGAAGATGCTTAAAAACCCAAAATACATATTTATAATATCCCAATTTTCCGTATTTATAAGTATATAGAAGAAGAGACTTGAAGGAAATAAGTAAAAATGTTAATGATGGTTATGGTTAAGTGGTACTGATGATTTTATCTTTTAACTCATATTTTCCATGTGTTCTACAAAGCACAGAAAAATAAATAGGTTTGTTTGGGGATAAGTAGAAGTAGTTAACAGTGTCGAATGCTGTCTGAAATGTCAACTAAGGTGCACACCTAGACTAGTTCATTAGATTTGGACATTGTGATTTTACTGGAAGCTTTTGTCAGTTGGTGTTTTTTAGAGTAGTAGGAAGGGCAAAAAGGTGAGCAGGAGGTAAACAACTAACTGTTCCAAGGAAGTAGACTGAAAAGGAGACAGTGGTAGTTTGTTTTTTTAGATGGAAGTAACTTCAGCACTTTGAAAATAAGAAGTTGGGAATAATCACTGAATGAAGGCTATCAAGGAAGAGGCAGGAGGCAGTGGGATAAAGCACAAAGAGTCCTAGCTAACACAGGGCACTTCAAGGAACTTCAGGTATTTAATACAATTAAAGCACTGAATGCATGTGAGACAGCGGTGGAATATAAAGCTGGAGAAATACAGGCCAGGCCAAAACATGAAGATATTTGCCATCTAGGCAAACATATTTAGAAAAAAATTTAAAGCAAATACATTATAGGACTTTCATTAAGGTTATATAGAAAATATTTTGGAATGAAAAGAAACTAGAGGAAGGAAGACCTGTAAAAGTGTCATTGGAATGATTAAGGGAAAAAAGAGGCCCACGCTTAGGAACTAGTATCAAGGATAGAAATGAGAGGACAGATCTGAGAGATAATTAGAGTAGAATGAACGAGATGTGGTTGCCATTTGAGGGTGAAGACTTGGGAAGAGGGATAAAGATGATCCCCTACCCATATCCCATAATTCTAAAAAGTTAAAAAAAAAAAAAAAGGAAGACAGTTCCTGATTGAAAAAAAGATAATTTTCAATTTGGACATGTCACATTTGAGGTGTAATTGAGATAACCAAGGTACACAGTAGAACATCTTTCAAAATTCAGAAACTCAACAAACTATGATCTTTCTACTCCCACAACATCTTCTGCTAGTTCTGCAGGGGTTTGGGCAGCTGAAAGTGGAGACTTGGTTTGGCTCAGTTTAATGATAACTTCCAGGAGCTATTTTCAACTTGTAATTATCTATACACTCTTCTCTAGTGATATTTATATTTTTCATATTGTAAATTCTTATACCAAGAGCACTCTGAATCTGGCTTAGATATGAGAGGTGTACATTTTTATCATGTTAATATCACATGAGTTACTTTTAATGTCCATGATTCATCTTTCATACAGTGATTCCTTAACTACTTCCAAATTTAGCCAACATAAGCACAAGAATTTTAATTTTGAGAATTTCAATTCTATTCTGATTCTACATTTTATAATAATATCCCAGTCAGGGGTGCCTGGGTGGCTCAGTGGGTTAAGCCTCTGCCTTCAGCTCAGGTCATGGTCTCAGGGTCCTGGGATTGAGCCCCACATTGAGCTCTTCCCTCATCAGGGAACCAGCTGCCCCCTCCCTCTCTGCCTGCCTCTCTGCCTACTTGTGATCTTTCTCTCTCTGTCAAATAAATAAATAAAATCTTAAAAAAAATAATATCCCAATCAATTAAACATGAATTTCCAAATCAGGAAGATATTAAGAAAAAATACTTTCACACAAAGACTTATTTTTTCCCTAAAAGAGTTTTCATATAAAATGTACCTCTTTTCTTTCCATTTATGCTCAATATTAGCCTGGCAAGAGAACTTCATAAAAAACTGAAATAGAAATATACCTACATTTAAACTACTACACGCTTAATAAAAAGATGTCTACAACACCCTTACAAAATTGTTTTTTTACTTAGATACATGCAACTCTCAAAACATACATAATCTACTTTTAAAGTCAAGAAGGTAAATAAAATACTTTTACAGTTTTCTGATTTAAAGTATAGAGAATAGCATTCAAGCTTAAGAAGTGAGAAAAATAACATTAAATTGAATCAGAAGAAAGGAATGAATACAGACAATAGTAGAACTTAATTAGAAATCAGAGATGAGTGAAACTGGTAAGTCTAAGAGCTGATTCTTAAAATAATCTTCACAATGGAGAGAAAAACATAATATTAGAGATGAAATAACAAGGTACTAATTTGCACAACTGCATACAAAACCATTGAAAACCTGGATGAAATGGACTTCTAGAGAAATATAAATTACCAAAATAAGCTCAAAAAAGAGAGAAAAAAATCTATACCTTGGAAGAAACTGAGAAAGCATTCAAGATCATTTTGGAGTATGGAGAAACAAGCCTCCAGATGCAATTTAAGAAGCCATCATAATGTGATCACCATAAACCTGCCTAAACATAGCATAATACAGAAAATTATAGAATAATACCACTTATAATAACACAAAATTCCTAAAAGACTCAGAAATATTTAATACATGAAAATTTAAGGAATGCAAGATGATTTAATGTAGGGAAGCCTAGTCGTATAGTACATCCATATTAATAGGTTAAATGTAGAAAAATAATACCATCATCTCCATAGATACCAAAATTTAACTTGAAACTATGAAGCCAAAAGAGTACTATACAAAAACATGCATAGTGTTTTAATATAATCTTGAAATAAGGGGCGCCTAGGTGGCTCAGTTAAGTGTCTGCTTTTGGCTCAGGTCATGCTCCCAGGGTCCTGGGATCGAGTTTCATATCGGGCTCCCTGCTCAGCAGGGAGACTGCTTCTCCCTCTCCCTGTGCCTGCTGCTCCCCCCCACTTGTACTCTCTCTCTGACAAATAAAATCTTTAAAATATATATATTAATAAATATATAATATATATAATAAATAATATAGTATAGTATATATGTAACATAATATATATATAAAATCTTTAAAAATATATATATAATCTTGAAATAAAGCACACGAACCTCAGAAGACTCATTGAACTCTGAAACATTAAACATAAAGTATGAGATTGATAATTTGGCTATTTAAAATTTAGAACTAAGATATGTCCAAAATACCATAAACAAAATGAAAAAGCAGAAGATAAATTAGGGGGAAATTTTTGCTTTTTTTAATTAACATATATGTATTATTAGCAAATTTTTGCTTTTTAACAAAAATTAAAATGCAAACAGCTGGTAAACAAAATATATTTGACGAGACTCATGATTAAAGAAGCATTAGAAAAAGAACCAGAGAAGAAAAGGTTTTTAAAAATATGCATAGATTCTGTAAGTCATAACACATTTGATAAGTGAAAATATTGTAAGTAAAATAAGTGAATAGCCACTAACCCACTTTAATTAGGAATTATAAATGAAAACAAATTAGATGCTTTGCCAACATTATAAAAAATAATTGGAACTAATTAGACTCAACTAACCAGTTGAAATATATTAAAGTAGAAAAATAATTCCAGTATTACTATACTACACAAGTTTAAATTATTGGTCAAATTAGATAACTTGCTTGGAATTCAGTTTCACCTCAATTTTGAAAATCAAGCTGAAAATAAAAAAAAATCAAGCTAGAATTCTGGGCCGATTACATTAAACTCAATTCAAGAACAATGTGTGGGATGATTGTGCTTTTCATAGTCAATGAGATAAGAAAATCTAAAAATTACTAAGGAGGAAATGAAAATATTTTGAGCTGTCATATGTGGCACAAATCTCTGAGTCAGTTTATATTGCCACACAGATTTATTTGTAGCATGTCAGTGTCAAGCAGCTATTATTACCATCACAGATTTAACACCTTATTTGCTTTTTACATTTTTTAATGTATTTAGAAGCAGAAAAAATCATAAGTTAATTTTTTATTCTATTTTTTTTCTTAAAAATTACTGATCATCTCAAAATTTATTTGAACATAATGTTGATGACATCTTAGGAATGACAATTCAGTCAGTAGATTCTGAAGTTAATGATACTACTAAATGAAGAAAGATATTTCATATGTAAGAATTCTCAGGGAAAAAAATGTGAGTTTTCCTAAGTATGTTTTTTGGAAAGATGTGACTAGTTACTGAGCCATCCATGGGAGTGATACTTCTTTTGTGTATGAAAATAATCTCATTTTCATGTTTTAGTTCCCTTATATCTTTATTAATTTTGATCAAGTGTTTACCCTAAGTGAAAACTTGAAGTATCTATAGTTTCTTCCTTTACTCAAAGGAAGGATTTACTTTACTTAAAGGATTTTATATTCTAAAAGTTTTTTTTTTTAAGATTTTATTTATTGATCGATAGAGATCAGTAGGCAGAGAGGCAGGCAGAGAGAGATGGAGAAGCAGCCTCCTTGTTTGCGGAGCAGAGAGCCCATTGGGGGGGTTCGATCCCAGGACCCTGAGATTATGACCTGAGCGGAAGGCAGAGGCTCAACCCACTGAGCCACCAGGGCACCCCTAAAAGTTTTATAATAAGAAAAAACTAGAAAAGCAAATTAGGAATCTTATTTGCAGGAAGTATGACCAATATATTAATATATAAATACCTCATATATCAATTAGAAGAAAGCTAGTAGTAATCTAGCAGAAAACTAGGCAAAAGTAAAAATGAAATTAACAAAAGAAAAAATAGAAAGTATCAATAAAAATATAGTGAATGATTAAATGTTTTATATAGCAGTAAAGAGATACAAAATAAAACAAAATATGTTCATCTATTTAATTGATAAAATTACGAAACCTACTTTTGTCCAGAGTACAGTGACATTGGCATTGCATTCAAAATTGTTGGTATAAGTGTAAATTGGTGCAAACTTTCTAGAAAGCACATTGGCAATAGGAATATAGGCCTTTACATTCTTTATAATCATTAACTTGATACTCTCACTTTTAGAAATTTAATGATAATCAGAAATAGTTTATATATATATGTGTGTGTGTGTGTGTGTGTATGATATTTTTAAAGTCCTGAAATGTAGGAATAAATAAATTATTTTGATATGTTAGGATATCACACCATTTTAATAAATATCTGATTATTTGGGGATTTATTGTGATTTTATCACAATTAAATGAAGGAGATATTAATGTATATATGTATAAATTGTATAAACTATTTATGATAAAGACTGCTGTGGTAGTCTTATGTGTCAGTTCGGCTAGGCTATAGTACCCAGTGATTTAATCAAACATTAACCTAAGTGTTGTTATGAGGTATTTTGTTAATGTATTTAGCCTGTATAAATCACTTGGCTAAGTATAGGAGATTGTCCTCAGTAATGTTAGTGGGCTGCATCCAATTAGTTGAAGGCCTTACAAGCACAAACTGAAGTTTTCTAAAGAAGAAATTCTGCCTTAAGATCAAAGCACCAACTCCTGCCTGAGTCTCCAACCTGATCTACAGATTTCAGACTTGTCAGCCCCCACAATTCTGTGGGCTAATTCCTTGAAATAAATCTAATAATATCTCTGATTGGTTCTGTTTCTCTGGACAACCCTGACTGGTGCAGCTGCTCTATCCTACTCTAAAATCTATTCTTCTCCTTTTCCTTCCTAATAAAATCCTGAATTTTATAGCTGGATACTTGGCCAATCAGAATAAATAGTCCATTTCCCAGCCTTGGGAAGCTAATCCTGCAGCTAATTATAACCCTGTGACCAGGTTCTTTCCAATGAAATACAGATAAAAGTGTTGAGTAATATTTCCTAAAAGAAAACAGTATCATTTACAACTGCATCAAAAATAACAAAATACCTAGGAATAAACTCAACTAAGGAGGTGAAAGACCTGTCCTCCGAAAACTACAAAACACTGGTAAGAGAAATTCAAGACAACACAAATGGAAAGAGACAATATGTTAAAGGATTGGAAGAAAAAATATTGTTCAATTGGCCATATTACCCAAAGCAATCTATGTGTAATGCAATCCCTGTCAAAATACCAACAGCACTTTTCACAAAACTAGAGCAAATAATCCTAAATCCTAAAACTTGTATGGAACCAAAAAAGACCCAAATAGCCAAAGCAATCTTGAAAAAGAGCAAAGCTGGAGGTATCACAATCCCAGATTTCAAGACATATTACAAAGCTATAGTAATCAAAACAGTATGGTACTGGCATAAAAATAGACACATAAATCAATAGAACAGAATACAGAGCCCAGAAGTAAACCCATGATTATATGGTCAATTAATTTTTGACAAAGGAGGCAAGAATATGCAATATGAAAAGGACAATCTCTTCAACAAACGGTGTTTGAAACTGGACCACTTTCTTACACCATACACAAAAATAAACTCAAAATGAATTAAGGACCTAAATGTGAGACCTGAAACCATAAAAATCCTAGATGAGAACACAGGCAGTAATTTCTCTGACATCAGCCATAGCTACATTTTTCTAGATATGTCTCCTGAGGCAAGGGAAAGAAAAGTGGAAATAAGCTATCGGGACTACATCAAAATAAAAAGCTTCTGCAGGGGGTACCTGGGTGGCTTAGTGGGTTAAAGCCTCTGCCTTCGGCTCAGGTCATGATCCCAGGGTCCTGGGATCAAGCCCCCCATCGGGCTCTCAACTCAGCGGGAAGCCTGCTTCTCTTCCTCTCTCTGTCTTCCTGCCTCTCTGCCTACTTGTGAACTCTGTTAAGTTTAAAAAAAAAAAAAAAAAAAAAAGCTTCTGCAGGGCAAAGGAAACAATCAACAAAACTAAAAGACAACCTACTGAATAGAAGATATTTGTAAACGACATATCCGCATTTATCCAAAATATGTAAGGAACTTACACAACTCAACAATAAAAAACCCCCAAAAATCCAAATTAAAAATAGACAGAAGATATGAACAGACATTTCTACAAAGAAGATGTCCAGATGGCCAACAGACACATGAGAACATGCTCAGTATCAATCAGCAGCAGCAGCAAAATACAAATCAAAACCACAGTGAGATATTACCTCACACCTTTCAGAATGGCTAAAATAAAAATACAAGAAACAACAGGTGTTGAAAAGGATATGGAAATAAAGAACCCCTCATGCACTGTAGGTGGGAATGCAAACTGGTGAAGCCACTATGGAAAACAGAATGGAGATTCCTCCTCAAGAAACTTAAAATAGAAATAACACATGATCCAGCAATTTCACTACTAGGCATTTGCCCTAAGAGATGGAAGCAGCCCAAGTGTCAAGTGATAGATGAATGGAAAAAGATATGGGGTGTGTGTGTGGGGGGGGGGGTGTAGTGGAGTATTACTCAGCCATAGAAAAGAATGAAATCTTGTCATTTGCAATAGCATGGATAGGTCTAGAGGGTATAATGCTAAATGAAATAAGTCAGAGAAAGACACGTATCACATGATTTCATTCAAATATGGAATTTAAGAAAGAAAAATGAACAAAGAAAAAAGAGACAAACCAACTAAAAAGAAGACTCTTAACTATATAGAACAAACTGATGGTTATCAGAGGGAAGGTGAGCAGAGGATGGGTGAAATAGATGAATAGGATTAAGAGTACATTTATCATGATTATCATTGAATAATGTAAAAAACTGTTGAATCACTATATTGTACACCTGAAACTAATATAATACTGTATGTTAACTATACTGGAATTAAAATTAAAAATAACTAAAATATAGATGGTAGCCTTTAATATTATCATTAACATTTTTTTCACACTGGGGTACCTGGCTGACTCAATCAGAAGAGTATGCGACTCTTGATCTCAGGGTCATGAGCTCAAGTTCCTCATTGGGTGTAGAGATTACTACTACTACTACGACTAGGTAAATAAATGCCTACCCTTTGAAAAAAATTTTTTGCACACCAAAACAAGGCAACTGAGTTTAAAAGCCCAGAACTAACTAGGAAAGGACTCATTCATTTTATTTTTTACTTTCATCAAAATTATGTGGGGTGCCTGGTTGGCTCAGTCGGTGGAGCATGTGACTCTTGATCTGGGAGTTGTGAGTTTCAGCCCCACACTGGGTGTAGAGATTACTTAAAAATAAAATCTTTTTTAAAATTATGTACACATATAGTTTAAAAAGTGAAATCATTCTACAATTATTAGTAATTCTTGATTGGGAGTAATTTTACTTCCAAATTTTGAATATGTTGTTTCTAGCCTTGTTGTTAAGTCTGATGCTATCCTGGTTCTTGATGTTTTGCAAGTAGTCTGAAGAATTTTAGGACTTTTTCTTTGTCCTTGATATTATAAAAGATTATGACCATGTACTTGATGTAGTAATTTTCATCCATTGTCCTGCACATGTGGGCGTCCCTGTCTGTTTGGAAACTCATGTACTTCCATTGTAGAAAATTTTCTTAGAGTATTCTTTCAATTATTTCCTTCTCCTCTATTTTCTCTGTTCTGTCTTTTTGGAACTCCTATTATTAGATGTGGGACAATTAATACTTTTTCCCTCATATTAATCTGTCTTTGTCCTTTACTTCTTGGGGCATTTCTTCAAATTTATCCTTCACTCCTTCCATTCAGGTTTGCATTTTCATTATTGCTGGCATAAAATAGATTTTTTGAAAGATTTTATGTATTTATTTGAGAGAGAGCGAGAGAGAGCACGGAGGGAGAGGGAGAGGGAGTGAAATTTTTGTTCTTAGTAGTATTTTGTTCTTGTGGCACCTGGGTGGCTCAGTTGGTTAAGCATCTGACTTCGGCTCAGGTCATGATAGAGCCTCGCCTCGGGCTCCCTGATCAGAGGGGACTCTGCTTCACCCTCTGCCCCTCCCCTCACACTTGCTCTCTTTCCCTCTCTCAAATAAATAAATAAAATCACTGAAAAGAAAAAAATAGTATTTTGTTCTTGTTCCTTGGATGCAGTTTTTTCCTCATCTAACAGTATAAATTATAGTTTTATAGTTTTATACTCTCTAAACAGTGAGTTTCTTCCAATTTGCTTTTTTCTATTTGTTTCAGTCTCTACTTTTTTTTTTTTTTACATTAGAGCCATTCTTTGGCTTTTTGCTCATATTTTAGGGACTCTGATCTTTTTCAGAAACTACATGTGAGTTGGGCTTGTTGATGGTAGGCTTCTCTGCAGAATCACCTGATTGGGTTCAGATGAAACACCAATGTCAGCATCTTGAGGATGTTTTCACCTAATCTAGTTAGATTCCTCATAGAATAATCTTCCTATCCTCTGTCTGGAAGAAACGACTTTGATATCAATATTCTAAAAGCAATTGTGGGAAGAGGGTATCACTTTCTGTCTGCACATGTTCTTTTATCCTCCTGTTTAGAGCAAAGTCCACTTTCAGTTGCACATGTAGTCTCCTACTCCGAGACTGTCAGGTTACCCTCTCCAGAGAAAGAATCCCTGATTCTGCTGAGGTGAAGGAGGAGGAGTCACCTGGCTATGTGCAGGTCATCTTGAGTCTTGAATGCTTCTTACACAGGTTTTCAGTATTCTTCTGCCTTCTAGTCACCCCTCTGATACACCAGAAGCTCTGAAACAAATTCCTAAGTGTCTAGGAGTTCTGAATTGCTTTTTGACTCTCCCAGTTGTTAGGTTAGGCTTTAGATTTCTTAGATTTATTAGATTGTCACTCCAGCTTCCATTTTTTTTTGCTTCCAGCTCCAAAAATTGTTTTATCATCTCTATCATTCTCTCTTTTTATTTAGTGGGGTATACTTTTATTTTTCTTTAAATATCTTCAACAACATTTATGAGACCAAATTTGTTAATTTTATTTTAGTGTTTTTTTAAGATATTATTTATTTGAGAGAGAAAGAGCACAAGCAGGAGTGAGGGACAGGGGGAGGGAGAGGGGGACAAGTAGACTTCCCACTGAGTGGAAAGCGAAAATTGAGCCTTAATCCCAGAACCCTGAGATCTTGACCCAACCTGAAGTCAGATGCTTAACTGACTGAGCTACCAGGCACCCCTTGTTTTAGGATTTTATGTTTAAACTTTCTTCTTGTTTTTTGTGTCTCTTTCTCTGCAAGTCAGATATCATTTGCTTTTCTGTAATGTTTTTAAAATTTAGTATTCTATTTTTAATTTTCCATACAATTAACACCATTTTTCTTAAAACATTCTTTACCTTATTTTTCTCCATCTTAAAAGAATCAAATGTATAATGACATCTTTTGAGTTTCCCCTATTGGAAATGAGAAATTGGCACACCCTTCTCTCCACTACTCTCCTGTGGCCTTATGTTCTTTTCTTACTCCTTTTCTGATATTGTTTAGATGTTTTGAGTGTTTGGAGCCAGATTATCATTCAGAATTTTTACATTATGTGTCTTCCCTGTTAAGAGTAACTTTGGATTTTATTTTAGCTCAGTTCTCCAGAAAACAGAACCTAAGGTAAAGTTTGTGGAACTGATGTTTTATCAGAAGGTTCAATCTCAGGGAGGCAAAAGTGAAGTAAAACAGGGAAGGAGGGAAGCAAATACAAGGTGGCAAGCTATGCTCAGCTTCCTGACAAATAGTTGTTTCCTTGGTTACACAGGACACCTTTGGAGAGGCCAAGGGAGCTTCTGAATCTTGGACCCATCAGGGTGAAGAAGGGTGAACATTTATCTGCTTGCTCTTCTATCTTTTCTCTTCATTGCTCAAAGTTCACCCCACAGGAGGTAACTCCTTCATACTTACAAGCTGTGACATGGGCCCCTACTGGCAGCTAGTGGAAAAGGCCGAGCCTCCCTCAATGGATCTTCCTGGGCCAGTGCAGCTTCCACTGTAGCATGTATGATGGAGCCCATGCCAAAGCTAGCCTTTAACACCTGCCTGGGAAGACTGAGTCAGCTGGTGATGTTGGAAGACAAAATCCAGTTGGAGCAATCAGGACTTACTATTGTAAGAATGGCAAGAGACTCTGACAGGTTTCCTTGGCCTAGGAAGCTGAGCAAGCGCTAAAACCAGGGAGGCAAGTGGTCAAAAGGGTGACAAGGGGCATAAATGAATGCATTACATTCATGTTTAGCTTTGTGGCTATATTTATAATTCTCTAGGTTTATGTCTTCATTTTACTCATTTGAGTGCTCATTGCCCGTCCTTATCTCTCAGTTGGCTAAAAAATAGCTTAGAGAAATTATCTCCTATAATTCAGTGTGGCAGCAGAGAAGTCGGAGATGAACATGATTTTCTGTGCCTTCCAGAAGCACAAAAACATCTTTTATTTCCTTCGTAGATCTTAGTAGAACTTCTCCAGCCTTGTAATTAAAAAAAAAAAAATTGTCAGGCTTGTCTAGATGTAGGTCTTTGTCATTTACTTCTCCCCAAAACATGACTATTTCTTTCTCTCTGTATCTATGGGCTTCTCTCTCTTTCTTTTTTTTTTTTTTTCCTCATCAGGATGTTCTTCCCTTCATATGTTTGATTTTCTCCCATTTGTTGTTCTTTTCTTCATGAATACCAACGACCTTTTCTCTTTTTTCCTGCTTTTATCTATTCCACCTACCCGTGACCTTTACCTCTTCACCAAGAGTATCTCAAGTAACCCTCATTATTTATTCAACATTCTAACAGAGTCATGTCTTTATCACCAATGGGGATTTTAATAATGTGGTTGCATTATTTTTGTATCATTCCCTGTCCTTTATTTCAATCATAACATTCTATTGAATTTCCATTTCATCCTGTTTATATCTTTCTTCTCATACTTTATAGATGCATGTTTATAGAACATGCGTAGCTTTTTGTACTCTATTAGGGATGCAAGTAGTCTCTTGAAGTTTTCTTTTGGGTCCTGTAATAGATCATTTTTATGCTTTTCCTTTCTGTCTTTATGATACTGTTTCCTTTCCCCTGTTCTGAGCTTTCCCCCATTGGTTGCATGTTGAATTTTCTTCATCTTTTACTCACTTTATATAAGAGTACTCAGACTTAAGTGTTTATCAACAGACAGAATGCATGTTTCTTTTGGTTCTGTTCCCTATATACTCTTTTTTTAAACTTTTATTTATTTTTCTTAATTTAAATTCAGTTAGCCAACCTACAGTACTTTATTAGTTTCAGATGTAGAGTTCAGTTAGCCCTGAGTTATATATAACACCGAGTGCTCATCCCATCATGTGCCCTCCCTATCCACTTAAATGTATGTCAGTTCTTATTTCAACTTCCATGTCTACTAGGCATTGAACAATTGAACTTCTGCTCTACTGGCTTTGCCAACCTTATTGTCTGATCTTCTGTTACTCTGAAATGATAAGCACATGAAAAACACAAAATTCTCAGTTTACACTGCTCTTGGGTTCATCCTCTTTCTGCCCCTATGTAAAATACTATATATTGGGACCATACATTTCTCAACATGCAGTCTTCTCCCTCCCTACCCATCTGTTTCCTTGGAGCTCTCTATGGATGTAGTACAAGAGAGAGAGAATGGAGATAAAGGGAGGAAAAGGTAAAGAGGTAATTAATATAACCTAGCTGCTCCATAAGCAAGTAAAAAACAAAAACAAAAATAAAAATAAACAACTGGGATGACATTAAGCCAAAAATTTTTTGGCACAGTAAAGGAAGTCATCAATAAAACAAAAAAGACAACCTACTGAATAGGAGAAGATATTTGCAAATGATACATCTCACAAAGGGTTAATATACAAAATATATAAAGAACTTATACAATTCAGCAAACAAACACAATCCAATTAAAAAATGAGCAGGGGGCAAAAGGGTGGAACTTTCCAAGATGGTGGAGGAGTAGGAGACTTTAGCTTTGTCTGGGCCCAGGAATTCAGCTAGATAGCTATCAACTTATTCTGAACTCCTGTGAACTCAACCAGAGATCTAAGAACAGATTTGCTGCAATTCTACAAATAGAAAAGCGACCACTTTCTGCAAGGTAGGAGGTGTGGAGAAGTGAACCCAAGGTCATATACTAAAAGATAAATTGTGGGGGGAGGGAGCCTCTGTAAGCTGGCTACCAGAAAGTGATATAATGGCAGAGCCCAAATCGGAACTTTTAGAAGTTCTCCAGTGAGAACTTCTACTCCAGTGAGGGAAGTCCCTGCTTGAAAGGCACTCAGGTGGCAAAGTGGGGCTGAATCCTAGGTGGGACAGTGTGGTCTCAGGATCTCCAGGGTCACAGGAAGAATGGGGGTACCTGAGAGCGGGAAAGTTCCCAGGCATTGGAGGAAGCCGGCTGCAACCAGTGAGCCCAGGAGAGGGCATTCAGCTCTGTGTTGCCATAAACCTCGAACTACAGAACAGATGGGTGACTACAGTGGCCCAATAAGGGACAGATTCCCTCTTTTCCCCCAGGAAGAACAGCCCCCATGCATGCTGCTGGAATCTGCAAGGTTTGGATACTTGAAGCTGAATCTTGGGCCTGAGATAGAAATGCTCAGTCACAGACCAGGTGAACATAGAGTGCAGATGGAGACTAGGGAGATAGGAGTGATTGCTTTTTCCTGAGGGCATACCAAGGAGTTGGGGGCATGAGCTTTTGGCTCCGCGGCTACAGATTGATAGGCCTCCATTTTCATTTTCACCCTCTAAAGCAGTGCAGAAAGCCTTCAGGGAACATAAGATACACAGAATAATATGGAGCTGCTTACTTAGCCTGGCCCCTGGCAAGAGTGGTGCAATTCCAACCAAGGCAAAGACACCTGAGAATCACCACAACAGGTCCCTCCCCCAGGAACATCTGGCCAAGATCAAGTTTACTGATCAAGTTTACAGAATTGTAAAACTCCAGCACTAGGCTCTAATTGCTAGGATAAATGAGGCAGAAGAGAGAATTAAGGATAGAGAAGACAAGATGATGGAAAATTAAAAAACTATGGGTTGTTTTTTTTTTTCATGATTCTTTAGCCTTTCAATTTTTTTTCCTCTTTCCTTTTCAACAAATTTATTTTATCAACTTTTTAAATCTTTTTAAATTTTCACTTCTAGAGCTACATTCTATCCTTTCTTTGTACTTAATTTTATTTGTGTGTGTGTGTATATATCTATAGATATATACACATTCATGTATGTGTGTGTATGTATATATATATATATATATATATATATATATATACTCTCTATCTCAAATAAATAAAATCTTTAAAAAATGGAAGCTCTAACTGCTAGAATAAATGAGGATAAATGAGGCAGAAGAGAGGATTAGTGATATAGAAGACAAGATGATAGAAAATAAAGAAGCTGAGAAAAAAGAGAGAAACAACTACTAGATCATGAGGGGAGAATTTGAGGGATTTGATACCATAAAGTGAAACAATATTAGACTAATTGGGATCCCAAAAGAAGAGGAAAGAGAGGGAGGGGCAGATGATATACTGGAGCAATTTATAGCAGAGAACTTCCCTAATCAGGGGAAGGAAACAGGCATTTAAGTCCAAGAGGCATAAAGAAGCTCCCTCAAAATCAATAAAAATAGGTCAACACTTCGATATATAATATTGAAGCTTACAAATCTTAGAGACAAGGAGAAAATCTTGAAAACAGCTCAGGACAAGAGGTTGGTAACCTACAAGGATAGAAGCATTAGATTGGCAGCAGACTGATCCACAGAGACCTGGCAGGCCAGAAAAGACTGGCATGATATATTCAGGACACTATATGAGAAAAATATGCAGCCAAGAATACTTTATCCAGCAAGTCTGTTATTTAAAATAGAAGGAGAGATTAAAAGTGTCCAGGACAAACAGAAACTAAAAGAATTTGTGATCAGGATGCCTGCGTGGCTCAGTCAGGCAAGTGTCTGCCTTCAGCTTAGGTCATTTTCCCAGGGTCCTGGGATTGAACACTGCATTGGGCTCATTGCTCAGTGGGGAGCCTGCTTCTCCCTCTACCTCCCACACCCCCCTGCTTGTGTATGCACAATCTCTCTCTCTCTGACAAATAAATAAATAAAATCTTTAAAAAAATGAATAAAAGAATTTGTGATCACTAAACCAGCCCTATAAGAAATATTAAAGGGGAATCCTTTAAGCGAAGAGAGAGCCCAAAAGTAACATAGACCAGAAAGGAACAGAGACAATATATAGAAACAGTGACTTTACAAGTAATACAATGGCACTAAATTCATATCTTTCAATAGTGACTGAATGTAAATGGGTGAAATGCCCTAATCAGAAGACAGGGGTATTAGATTGGATAAAAAAACAAGACCATCAATATGCTGTCTGCAAGAGACTCATTTTACATCCAAAGACATCTCCAGATTGAAAGTTAGGGGTCGGTAAACCATTTATCATGCTAATGGACATTCAAAGACGACTGGGGTAGCAATCTTTATTTCAGACAAATTAGATTTTAAACCAAAGAATATAATAAGAGATGAGGAAGGACACCATATCATAATTAAAGAGTCTATCCAGCAAGAAGATATAATAATTATAAATATTTGTGACCCTAATGTGGGAGCAGCCAGTTATATAAACCAATTAATAAGAAAATTAAAGAAACACATTGATAATAATACAATAATTATAGGGGACTTTAACACCCCACTCACTGCAATGGACAGATCATCTAAATAGAAGATCAACAAGGAAACAAGAGCTTTGAATGACATACTGGACCAGATGGACATCACAGATACATTCAGAGTATTCCACCCTAAAGCAACAGAATACACATTCTTCTCAAGTGCACAAGAAACATTCTCCAGAATAGATCACATATTGGGTCAGAAATCAGGTCTCAACTGGTACCAAAAGATTAGGATCATTTCCTGCATGTTTTCAGACCATAATGCTTTGAAACTTGAACTCAGTCACAAGAGGAAAGTTAGAAAGAACTCAAATACATGGAGGTTAAAGAAAGTTCTACTAAAGAATGAGCCTGGTGGTGGGTATTAAGGAGGGCACATATTGCATGGAGCACTGGGTGTGGTGCATAAACAATGAATCTTGGAACACTGAAAAAAATAAAATAAGTTAAAAAAAAAGAAGAATGAATGGATCAACCAGGAAATTAAAGAAAAATTTAAAATATTCATGGAAACACATGAAAATGAAAATACACCTGTTCAAAACCTTTGGGATGCAGCAAAGGCAGTCCTACAAGGGAAGTATATAGCACTATAAGCCTTTCTCAAGAAACAAGAAAGGTCTCAAATACACACTCTAACCTTACACCTAAAGGAGCTGGAGAAAGAACAAGAAATAAATCCTAAGCCAGCAGAAGAGAATTAATAAAGATTAGAGCAGAAATCAATGAAATAGAAACCAAAGAAGAGTAGAACAAATCAATAAAACAGAAACTGGTTCTTTAAAAGAATTAACAAGATTGATAAACCCCTGGCCAGACTTATTAAAGAGAGAAGAAAAGGGCCCAAATAAATAAGATCATGAACGAAAGAGGAGAGATCACAACCAACACCAAAGAAATACAAACAATTGTAAGAACTATTATGAACAATTATATGCCAACAAATTAGGCAATCTGGAAGAAATGGATTCATTCCTAGAAATGTACAACCTACCAAAATGAAATCAGGAAGAAATAGAAAATCTGAACAGACCCATAACCAGCAAGGAGCAGGTAATCAAAAATCTCCCAACAAACAAGAACCCAGGGCCAGACAGCTTCTCACGGGAATTCTACCAAACATTTAAAGAATCAATACCTATTCTTCTGAAGCTGTTTCAAACAATAGAAATGGAAGGAAAACTTCCAAACTCTTTCTATGAGGCCAGCATTACCTTGATCCCCAAACCAGACAAAGACACCAAGAGAATTAAAGACCAATATACCTGATGAACATGAACGCAAAAATTCTCACCAAGATATTAGCCAAAAGGATCCAGCAGTATATTAAAAAGATTATTTACCACAACAAAGTGGGATTTATTCCTGGGCTGCAAGGTGGTTCAACATCCACAAATTAATCAACATGATATACTACATTAATAAAAGAAAGGACAAGAAACACATGGTTCTCTCAATAGATGAAGAAAAAGCATTTGACAAAGTACACCATCCTTTCTTGATTAAAACTCTTCACAGTATTGGGATAGAGGGAACATACCTCAATATCATGAAAACCATACATAAAAACCCACATCAAATAACATTCTCAATGGGGAAAAGTTAGAGTTTTTCTGCTAAGATCAGGAACATGGAAGGGATGTCCACTATTACCACTGTTGTTCAACATAGTACTAGAAGTCCTAGCCTTGGCAATCAGACAATGCAAAGAAATAAAAAGCAACCAAATCAGCGAAGAAAGAGCCAAACTCTCACTTTTGCAGATGACATGATACTCTATGTGGAAAACCCAAAAGACTCCACCCCTGAATTGCTAGAACTCATACAGGAATTCAGCAAAATGGTAGAATATAAAATCAATGCACAGAAATCAGTTGCATTCCTCTACACAAACAGTGAGACAGAAGAAAGAGAAATTAAGGAGTCAATCCCATTTATAATTGCACCCAAAACAATAAGATTCCCAGGAATAAATCTAACAAAAGAGGCAAATAATCTGTACCCAGATAGCTACAGAAGACTCAAGAAAAAAATTGAAGAAGACTCAAAGAAATGAAAAAACTTTCCATGCTCATGGATTGAAAGAACAAATGTTGTTAAAATGTCTATGCTACCTAGACCAATCTACATCCAATGCAATCCATGTCAAATACCAACAACTCTTTTTACACAGCTGGAACAAATAAATCCTAAAATTCATGTGGAACCAGAAAAGACCCGGAATAGCCAAAAAATGTTGAAAAAGAAAAACAAAACTGGTGACATCACAATTCCAGACTTCAAGCTCTACTACAAAGTTGTAATCATCAAGACAGTATGGTACTGGCACAAAAACAGACGTATAGATCAGTGGAACAGAATAGAGAGCCCAGAAATGGACCCTCAACTCTATGGTCAACTAATCTTTGACAAAGCAGGAAAGAACTTATCAAACTCAACACCCAAAGAACAAATAATCCAATCAAGAAATAGGCAGAAGACATGAACAGACATTTCTCCAAAGAAGACGTTCAAATGACCAACAGACACATGAAAAATGCTTAACGTCATTTGGCATCAGGGAAATACAGATCAGAACAACAATGAAATACCACCTCACACCAGTCAGAATGACTAAAATTAATAAGTCAGGAATTGACAGATGTTGGCAAGAATGCAAAGAAAGGGGAACCCTCCTATACTGTTGATGGGAATGCAAACTCGTGTAGCCACTCTGGAAAACAGTAAGGGAGTTCATCAAAATTTTGAAATTAGGGGCGCCTGGGTGGCTCAGTGGGTTAAAGCCTCTGCCTTTGGCTCAGGTCATGGTCCCAGGGTCCTGGGATCGAGCCCCGCATTGGGCTCTCTGCTCAGCAGGGAGCCTGCTTCCTCCTCTCTCTCTGCTTGCTTCTCTGCCTACTTGTGATCTCTGTCTATCAAATAAATAAATAAAATCTTAAAAAAAATTGAAAATAGAGCTACCCTATGACCCAGTAATTGCACTACTGGGTATCCCTCCAAAAGATACATATGTGTATGTATCTATGCCCAAAGGAGTACCTGCACCTCAATGTTGATAGCAGCCATGTCCACAATAGCCAAACTACAGAATGAGCCCAGGTGTCCATCGACAGAAGAATAGATAAAGAAGAGGTACACACACACACATACACACACACACAGGAATATTATGCAGCCATCAAAAAATGAAATCTTGCTGTTTGCAACAACTTGGATGGAACTAGAGGGTATTATGTTAAGTGTAATAAATCAATCAGAGAAAGACAATTATCACACAATCCCACTGATATGTGGAATTTGCAAAAACAAAACAGAGGATCCTAGGAGAAGATAAGAAAAAATAAAACAAGACAAAACTAGAGGGGGAGATAAACCATAAGAAACTCTTAATCATAGGAAATTGAGGGTTGCTGGAGGGAAGGGGGTGAAAGGGGTGGGGTTTTTGGGTGATGGACATTGAGGAGAGCATCTGATGTAATGAGCATGTAGTATTATATAAGACTGATGAATCACAGGCCTGTACCTCTGAAACGAGTAATACTTTATATGTTAATTGATTCAATTTAAATAACAAAAAGTTAAAAAAAAAAAGGAAGGACATCTTGACACATGCTACAATGCAGGTAAACCTCGAAGATATTATGCTGAGGGAAATAAGCCAGTCATAAAAGGGCGATATGATTCCACATATAGGAGGTCCCTAGATTCATAAAGACAGAAAGCAAAATGGTGGTTTCCAAGGGCTGGATTGAAGGGCTAATGGATAGTTATTGTTCAATGGGTACAGTTTCCATTAGGGAGAAGAAAAACTCTGGAGATGGATTGTGTTGATGATGGGACAACAATGTGACTGTAATTGAAATGATAAATCTTATGTATATTTTATTACAAGAAAAAATTTTTTAACAATTCTATAAATAAATAAATAAAATGAGCAGGGGCTCTGAATAGTCCTTTTTCCACAAAAGACATACAGATGGCTAACAGACATATGCAAAGATGCTCAACAGCGCTAGCCAGGATGGAAATGCAAATCAAAACCACAATGAGTTATTACCCCACACCAGTCAGAATGGCTAGTATCAAAATGACAAGAAATAACAAGTTTTGGGAAGGATGTAGCAAAAAGGAAACCCTCATGCATTGTTGGTGGGAATGTGAATTGGCACAACCACAATATGGAAGTTGCTCAGAATTAAAAACAACAATGACAACAGTCATATGATTCAGTAATTCTACTGCTGGGTATATACCAGAAGAAAATGAAAACACTAATTCAAAAAAATACAAGCACCTCTGTTTATTGCACCATTATTTACAATAGCAAAGATATGGAAGTGACCTTCAACAGAAGATAATGAAAATATGAAAGTGCCCATCAACAGAGGGATAGATAAAGAAGTGATATATATAATGAATATATTTGAATATATCTTCAGATATACGTTAAATACATGTATATCTAAAGATATATTCATATTAAGTATATATGAATATAAAATGCAATATATGTATAATATACATGTGTACAATATGTATGTGTATACACACACAATAGAATATTAC
The DNA here is from genome assembly GCF_010015895.1 of Lontra canadensis. Lineage (NCBI taxonomy): Eukaryota > Metazoa > Chordata > Mammalia > Carnivora > Mustelidae > Lontra > Lontra canadensis. Next base: position 6,104,240 of record NW_022631027.1, read on the forward strand.
TCAGCCATAAAAATGAAACTCTGCCATTCTCAATAACATGGATGGACCTAGAGCATATTATGCTAAGTGAAATAAGTCAGACAGAAATAGACAAATAGCATAATTTCACTTATATGTGGAACCTAAAAAACAAATGAGCAAATAAAAAACAAACAACCAGACTCAGAAACTCATAAATACAGAGAACAAACTGGTGGTTACCAGAGGGGAGGGGGTTGTGGGGATGAGTAGGATAGGTGAAGAGGATTACAAGATACAAACTTCTAGTTATAAAATAACTAAGTCATGAGGATATAAAGTACAGCATAGGGAATATAATTAGTAGTAATATAATAACTTTGTATGGTGACAGATGGTAATTACACTTATTGTGGTGAGCGTTTTGTATGTATATAATTGTCAAATCACTATTTTATAGACCTGAAACTAATATAATATTGGATGTCAGCTATACTTCAATTAAAAAAAAAAAAGAACTCTGGCTACCTCAAAAAGCAGTGCATATCTGGTAAAGTGATAACCACAAAATTTTTGCTTGGTGCACACCCTTGATCTGATGTGGGGCAAAGAGATAGATATGTATTTTTTATATTTTCTCATATGATAAAACTTGACTATGCTTTGAAGGGTAGGAATTTCTTTATACAGTTCAAAATTCCCTTAAATTCAGGTGCTTTTATGTTCTCAGATCCAGTTTTGGCTGATATGTGGCATTTTCATCTCAGTTGCTTTTACATTATGAGTGAGAACTAAAGGCAGTTTCCCTTGCCAAAAACAAGAATCTGTCGAAATTTCAAAATTTTGAGGAATTCACCATTAAATTATAGCTCTGCTCAATAACCACAGTAAACCAAAAGTTGCTAAAGCACAAGGGATTATCACTGAGAGTTAGCTCAGAACCAGGAGAGATTTGAGTCAAAGAGGATGAACAGAACCATTGTGGTGGGGGAGTGCAAAAATTCTTAGTGCCTGAATAAAGAACTGAATATGCTTTGCTTTGATTTTTCTATACCATATTTGTGCATATGCAAACCTATTTGGAAATAGAAAAGATTTTGAAGCCAAACAACCAGCTATTTTTTAAAACATATGGCTTAATTAAATTGAACCTGTTGTTTTCAATACAATAAAGTGTTTAAATCCAATCATTTAAAAATAAGAATTTATATACATGGTGAGGTTTGAGAATAGAGTACTATATCAGTTCCTGAATCAAAGAAAATTGGTGCAAGTCTAGATTTGAAAACAGCCACTTTTCTTTAATTAGACTTCCTCTACATTTTTCTTAGCCTTTGTGTGTGTGTGAGTGTGTGTGTGTTTCCTTTTGACAGTTTAGAGCATCAAAGTCAGAATGTCAGGAATAAAGCAGATAACAAAAAGAACATGCAGTAGAGGCTCAAAAGAAAATGTTTGTTCCATATTTGCAATTGACTAAAAGGGAAAAATATTGAAGTACATTGATTATCCAAGCATTCAAGGCACTAAGTAGATTAGAGTGTTTGCTGCTGCTTATGAAACTGAGACATTTCACAGAAACATCAAGCTATTCTTTGCACTGTCTCATAGCAGCTTGTCATTCTACAACTAATGTGAAAATATGGCATTGCAAGGTTTATGAAATATATATTTTTTTATTGACTCTATGCTTTCAAGTTCAGGCTTACATTTTCCATCCAGGAATAAATAATTTATAGAATTAATTTTTCATTATAACTTTCTCACAGCTTGTGAATTAGAAATGTTCTGACACTAAACGGGAATGTAAATTGAACATATTTCTGTGTAGGAATTCTAGGGAGTAGTTAATAATAGAGCTGGGCTGTTTTAGAGTTGCCAAATATATCTGTGTAGTCAGTTTCAATATATTTGGACCTGAATTGTATAGAGAACCTTTAAGAGCAGAACTCAGCTTTATTTGTTCTGGTAATGAATGAATCACTGTAATATATAAGCCTCCCAAACAAAAACTCATTAGCAGGGTTAACTGCTAAACAATTATTTGCAGTGTATACCTCCCAGACAAATTAGTTAGCCTGGACTCAGAAGACCAAAGCTTGAAATTAATTAGTCTGAGCCTAATAGTAATAGGACTAAGAATTTTAATAAAAATAGAAGCCTCCATTGGTAATATTCATATTATGGCCACTAACATTCAATGAAGTCTGATACGTTACTGAGACACGAATTAGAAGGGACTTAATATGTCAAGGCAAATAATACTTCAACATTTAAATATATTTGTTAGTGCTTATTAGGTGGCAGACATTGTTCTAGGTGCTAGAGATTCATCAGTGAACAAAACAGACAAAAGTCCATGCTTGTGTGCAGTTTACATTCTAGTGAGCGAAGAAAGGCTACAAACAAGAAACATAATAAGTATGTATATTATATAGAACGTTAAAAGGTGGCAGATGATATGAAACAAAACACAGATAGGTTAAAAGGGATCAGGAGTGTTTCTAATTTTAGATGAGGAAGTCAAGGTGGGCTTTACTGGGAAGATGACAGCTGAGCTAAGGAAGATTTGAAGGAGGAGAGAGAGTGAACTGTTAATATAGTTGGGAAGAGAGCATCTTAGACAGAAAAGCTGGTGCAATAGCCCTGAGGCAGGAGCATGCCTGGAGATATGAGGACAGGAAGGCCAATGTGTCTGGAACAGAAGGAGCAAGTTAGGAAAATAGTAGTAGAAGGGATTTAGGTAGATTCATAAGTAATTGTCTTACTTAGGCCCGATAGGTCAGGAGAAGGACATAAGCTTTAATTCTGACTTCTATTTTAACAACATTACCTTGGTTGCTATGTTGAAAAAGGACTATAAGGGGCAAGGCATAAATAGGGAGATCTCTTAGGAGGTGATTACAATAATCCAGGTGATTAGTGGTTCAGACCAGGGAGGTGGTAAGGGTCTGGATATATTTTGAAGGTACAGGCAACAAGATTTCCTGATGGATGTGATGGGGCATATAAGAAACCATCAAGGTATTTAAATTTTACAAGTGTGAGTTATTAACTGAAATGGGGAAGACTATAGGTGGTACAGGTTTGTAGAGGGAAATTAGTTCTGTTTTGGACGTTTAAAATTTGAGAAGTCTTTTAGTGGAAATAGTAAATAGGAAGTTGCTAAACTAACCTGGAGTCCAGGGAAAAGGCGAAAGTGGAAGGAAGAAATTTGGGATTTTTCAGCATATGGGTTGCATCTAAAGCCATGAGTTGACAAGATCACCAAGGGAGCGAATAAAGCCAAAGAAGAAACAAATTCTAAGAACTACACTTGGGGAGCTCCTAATAGTACTCCTAAGAGCATTATTTATAAGAAAATATAAATGGTAAATTTTGTTGAAAAGTAGCCAGTGAGGTTACAGGAAAACCATGACAGCATGCTAATGGGGTAACCAAGAGAAGAAGTGTTTCCAAGAGAAGAAAGTAGTCAACTTTAACGAATGCTATTCATTGACTAAGTAAAATTAGTATTGAAAATTGTCTGCTGGATTTATTTTATTTTTTTTTTAAGATTTTATTTATTTATTTGACACAGAGAGAGAGATCACAAGTAGGCAGAGAGGCGGGCAGAGGGAGAGAGGAGGAAGCAGGCTCCCTGCTGAGCAGAGAGCCCAATGTGGGGCTCAATCCCAGGACCTGGGATCATGACCTGAGCCGAAGGGAGAGGCTTAACCCACTGAGCCACCCCAGCGCCCTGTCTGCTGGATTTAACAATGACTATGACAAGAGCAATTTCTGTGGCATAGTGGAAATGATAATATCTCATTAGAGGAAGTTTAAGAAAGAATTGGAGAAGAGACATTAAAAACAGAAATTATATACAATTCTTTTGAGTTTTACTATAAAGGGGAGTAGAAAAATGGGATAGCTGGAGTGGGAAGAGAGAACAAGAGATTTTAAGATGAGAGAAATAATATTTATTTCCTAATGCCAATGGCCCACTGGAGAGGATAAAACTTATGTTTTATGACAGAGAGGGGAGGGGCACTGGGTGGTTCAGCTAGTTAAACATCTGTTTTTGGTTCAGTTCATGACCCCAGGGTCCTAGGATCGAGTCCCGCAACAGGCTCCTTGCTCCGTGGGGAAGCTGCTCCTTCCTCTGCCTGCTGTTCCCCTACTTATGTTCTCTCTCGCTGATGAATAAATAAATGAATTTTTAAAATGAGGAGAGAGGAGAAAACTGTTGGAACTATGTTCTTGAGTAAACAAGAGATGGGATCTAGTGTCCACCTGGAATGTTGACTTTATTTAAAAGCATTTGCAGTTAACCCGTTAATCTACCATGATGGAGAAGGAAACAAAATCTGTGGGTAAAGATGATGATGGATGGCTAGATGTGCTTGTAGGCATCTGTGGAAAGTTCACTTTTGGATGCTTTTATTTCTTTCATTTAAATATTAAGGAAGATCTTCAGCTGAAAGCGAAGATGAGGAAAAGGTGCTAAAGATTTGAAGAAAGGAGAGAAGGTATGAAACTGTTATCTAAGAGAGTGGGAGAAGGAATGGACTGGGCAGATATCATACAGCTGTAAGATAACATTAAGGGAAGATTTAAATAGTAATGATAGCACATAAACATATTGAGTGCTTATGTTTTACGCACTGTTTTAGAAAGCTTACATATATTGACCTATGAACTGGCACACTTATTATTCTTATTTTAAGATAAGAAAACCAAGAAGGTATCTGTGGTCACATAGCCAAATAAATGGTGGAGGCATGATATGAAGCCAGATTGTTTGATTCCAGACTCTAGGCTATTTTTCGACACAATGAAATATTTGTTGATTGAAAAAATTAAGGACTGGGCACAGTCTTAATTTTGGCTTAGTGGCTCAGTTGGTTGGGTGACCCACTCTTGTCTTTGGCTTGGGTGATGATCTTGGACTTGTGGGATCGAGCCCTGAGTCGGGCTCTGCACTGGGCATGCAACCTGCTTGGGATTCTCTCTCTCCCTTTCCCTCTGCCCCTCCATCTCTCTCTCTCTCTCAAAAAAAAAAAAAAAAAAAAAGTTAAGGATAAATTAAAGGAAAGAAAGATGAATAGTCACCACTATATCCACAGTCTGTGGCTTTCTGATAAGTCATTTTTGTACTCATGTGACCAAAATGATGTTTTCCAGATCTTACACCTTGGTCTTTGTGTGGAGGAGGAGCTGACAAGGTAAGGATGTGGCCTAGACATCTTATTGACTTAGGCTTGAATCTCAGCCCTTTTTTTTTTACTAAATTATCTTGGCCAAATGACTTAATCTCTCCGAGCCCTAGTTCCCTCATCTTTAAAATGAGAATAACATATACTTTACAGCATTTATGGCCATTAATAGAATCATGCATACAAACTATCTGGTATAGTATTTGGTACATAGTAGGTTCTCCATAAGAATAGTTTTCTTTTCCCTCCCTATTCTGGTCATTTGCCCAGAACTTGAGTACCCTCCTCAGAATGGACCCTTCTTTGCACTTGCCAGTTCCACTGCCAGAACTGGAGTCAGGGCTCTCAATCAAGCTAAGTCTCCTTGTGGTATAATGGGTAGAAAGGAAAAGCTATCCTGCACTCTTACCTGTTGGGGCCCTCTGAGGCTTAATTGTAGATGCTTCTCTTACCCCTCTGCAATTAGCCAGCTTGAAACATGAGGACCTTCCAAGGAGGGTCTTCTGGCAGAGCCAACCTTCCTGCCCACACCAGCAGCTGAATCAACTCCTTGAGTTCTGAAATCTACACGGTGTGGCTGGAGTCAGGTCTTGATTAATTTGACCTGTCCAATCCTGGCTTTACTGTCCAATAGCAGCAGCAAAAGAGCGCCCCTAATTTTAATATCAGTTATACAACTCTAAATTTACGAAATGGTTACTTCAGGGAGTGATTAATCCACATTACAAGAGTGCTCCAAAGGATTTTTCCTGAAGCAGTATTGTTTTTCCCCCAGCAATTACGTGTTTTTCAAATGAAGACCTAAATAGTTTTGCATTCCAACCATAAGCTCTAGGCAAGTGGTGGCTTTTCTTTTTCAATTTTTACGGTTCTGAACACCAGCACTTAATAATTTGCTGAGCTTCAGACAGGTCTGAAAGCAATGTATTCCAAAAGAGTAAACACACAGGTTTTTCTATACTATAATTACAGCCATGAATGAAAATGGGAGTCTGTATTTCATAATTTGGATGAAACGAGGCCACTTTGATTTTATATTGTCAATCATAGTAAAAAAATTGAGTCTGTATTTTAGAAAGTTGTGAAAATCCAACTTCAGGCCACTAAGTGAAACGCAGCAAACTAACCCCTTACTTTTCCTTAACCACTTAGCAGCTGGTGCAAACCGTGCAATCTAAGGAGTAGGAAAAGCAGAGCCGGTTGGCAAGGTCTGCGGCTGCGCGAAGCCCAGCCAGTGGAGAGCGCGCATCGCGGCTGGAGTAGCCACGACGACGCCTGGGCCTCTGTGCCCTGCCCTCCGAGCTTCTGGCTACTCGTGGAAGGTTCTGGAAGTTTGAGAGACGACCTGGGCCCAGGGACCTGCTGATTTGGTAGGTGTGTTTGCAACTACTGAGGACCTGGTTCTTCATGTTTTTTCTTGCTTCCTTCTCTTGAGACTGTGGTTTTTTCCTCAGGCGTGCCGAGGTCCAGTCTTTACCTCAGGGCTTCAGCGGGGTGAGAGAGGATCCGCCCCACTTTCTTCCTTTAAGAGTCGTGTGGAAAGGGGTTTCCTCATGTTTTTCATGTAGGATTGTAGAAATGTTTCTTTTCCAGAATGCCCTGTCGTTGTGCAGCCTGCAAATTTATATTTTATAATTTTTCCCCGCCAACTGTGGGGGGGGTAGGATATCTCGAGAATGGAAGCGGCCATGGAGATCTTGTAGGCCAACCTTTCACTTGTCAGTTGAGGCGACTGAGGGGGAACACGGTATATGGGAGATATGTGTGTGTGTGTGTGTGTGTGTGTGTGTGTGCAGGGTTAAACCGATTTGAATTTGAAAAACAAACAAAACCCTAATAGCCGGGAATACTAGGGCCTGGGAACCAGCCAAGACTTAAAAGGTCTTGATTTCGACCTTTTTATTTTCAGAAGAAGCAGCAGGCCGACTAGATGGGCAGTGATTTGCCCAGAGTCACAGATCTGTGGTGTGGTGAGCCACTTGCCTGGCTGCTAGTCCAGGAGCACTTCCCCAGAGATGCAGGGGGGATCCTTGCTGCCTCAACCCTAGTTTTCTGATTCATTTCTAGTCGTTCATTGTACGCTGTTGGGGATCTACTGGTCACAGTTCCTTTCGCACTTAAAATTGCACAAAATTACTAAACCACTTGTAGCTTCAGTTAAATTAAATTGTTCACAAAACCCCACATATAAGGGTATGAAGGGTATGAAGAATTAAATGATTAATTATATTGACTATATACATTATATACTATTTAATTAATAATGACTATATATGAAGAATTAAATGACTGTATTGAGTGTATTTAAGAGGGTGGTCATTAGCGAAACAGTAAATTAAATTTTATGGGAGGGGAAATAAAACTTGCAGCCCTTTCCCTAGCCAGGTAGCCATTTACTCGTTCAAAAAATTTTTTTAAAAGATTAAAAAAAATTTTATTGGAAAGAGCGCACAAGCAGGGGGAGGGGCAGAGGGAGAGGGAGAAGGGAGCCCACTGGGGACAGGATCCCGGACTCTGGGATCATGACCTTAGCCGAAGACAGACACAGCCAACTGAGCCACCCAGGCGCCCCCGAAACAAATGTTTGAGTGTCTACTGTGTGCTCGGTGCTGGAGATACAGTATTCAGTAAAACAGAAGGTGTTCCCTGCTCTCATAAAGCTAGTTGTCATTCATTCATTCATGCAATAAATGAGGAAATTAGAGAACATTTGGTACCAACCCAGCAGGAAGAACTTTCTAATTATTAGATTTGTTCAGAAGTAGAATGAAACTGCCTTAGGAGATACTAACCGTAAGTAAAATGTGACTTTCATCTGGGTTAGTTGGTTTCTCGATTTTACTTCAAACTAATTTTGTATTAAATAACATGACAAATATAAATTTGACATTAAGATGCTTATGATTTAGGGAAAATTAAATGTGTTTATAAATAATTTTGTTGGGCAAAATGTGGTAGGTGCTCAGCAGAAGTGTTGTGAGGTGGAAGGAAGGAAAGGTCTTATTTGAACTGAAAGGGGATCAGGGTTTGTTTCTTGCAGGAGACAGGATTTTTAATGGGCCCTGAAGGAGAGGTAGGATTTTTTAATAGATATTATTTTTAGAACAGTTTTAGATTTACAGAAAAATTGAGGTGAAAGTCCAGAGTATTCCTACATACTGTTTGTTTTGTTTCCCCTATTACTGACATCTTGTACTAAATGGTACATTTGTCACAATTAATGAACCATTATTATTACATTATTATTGCATTATTATTAACTAAAGTTCACAGTTTATTCTGATTTCCTTAGTTTTTTACTTAATGTCCTTTTTTCCTATTCCAGGATTCCAGTCAGTATAGCACATTACATATAATTATGTTTCCTTAGGTTCCTCCTGGCTGTGACAGTTTCTCACACCTTCTTTGTTTTTGATTACTTTGATGGCTTTGAGGAGTGCTGGTCAGGTATTTTGTACTATGCCCTACTATTGGAATTTGGTGTGTTTCTCATGGTAGGACTGGGATTATGGATTATTGAGATGAAAGTTACATTATATCAGTGATGTATACTATCGATGTGATTGATGGCTATTAATGTAGAGTTTGACCACCTGGCTGAGGTAGTACCTATCATGTTTCTCCAATGTCTCTTGGAGGCAGTGTCAGGAGATTTGTCTCTTCTCCCCATTTAATAATTTTTTCAATCCTTTATATCAGTATGGATGTGTGGATATTTGTTTTGTACTTGAAATTATATTATATTTTTACTTACTTTGCTACTCACATTGTTCCAGCTTTGGCCATGGGAGTCTCTTTCAGTTGATTCCTTTACTTTTTGTCATACTCCTCTCAATGTGAGTTTTTTCTTTTTTTTGTTTTTAATCACTTCCTTACTTTCTGGCACTACAGAATACTCTAGGCTCAGCTTATATATTTATTGTTCCACTCCTAGAATGAGCCATTTCTTCAAGGAGCCCTGTTTCTTTTTATTGGCAAATGGTACTAGAAACCAAAGTCTGGCTGCTAGGTGTGATTGTTGCTGAGAAAGTATCAGTTCTTTTAGGCCCCTCTCATGACAGAGCAAAGAAATATATACTTGTATGTACTAATTAATGCATGGCCACACATGCATTAGTAAGTATTTCTGTATCTATTCATTTGTATCTCTGTTAAACTAAAAGTGATTCCATATTGATGTTGCCAACTCTAATCCATTACCACCTGGATCTTTCTAGCCTTGAAAGTAGATTAAAAAGAAGATTTAAGCAAAAGTAGGGAGAATAAAGTTTAAAAATGCTGTCATGAACCTTCTTGTACAAACCTTTTATTACATGTTGCATGCATTTCTTTTCAGTATAAACTTGGGAGTATAATTTCTGGGTGTGTATCTTCAACTTTGGTAGATATTTCCTGTCAAGAACTCTGAAAAGTCTTAGATTCATCCTACTTGCAAGCTAACAAGTTGGCCTGATATTGTTTGATGCTGGCAGAAGATACTTGATGCCTGGACCAGACACAGGATTTAAAAGAAAATTATGGCAAAAGTAGTAGCCAAAGATTTAGGTTCTTAATGGTTTCCCTGGCTTCCAAATCCCACAAGAGGTAGACATGTTGGAATAACACAAGTGGATTTAGACACTTGGAATTGGTTACATTAACAGAGAGGAGCAGTAACTAATGAGTGATGACAAGCCTGCTCAGTGCATTTCTCAGTGTTGCTCATTGCAAATGAAAAATGATCTGGGTAAAGAGTGAAGGCCTGATATTCTTGGCATTTTCAGAAACAAAAACATGCAGGGACACTAAGGGCCCATCAAAGATTACCCCAACAATATCTAATCATCTTCCAAAATGGTTATATTAGTTTATATTTCAGCTACCCTGTGTAAGAGTCCTTGTTGCATATCTTAACCAAGTTTTTTTTTTTTAACTCTCTATTTTTGTCACTTCATGCAGCCATTCTTAACTGGATTCTGTAAGAGAATTAAACTAATAGAACATGATTTGAGTGATTATTTTTTCATTCCTTCCGAGGATGGTACAAATCTAGTACCATTCTAGATGTGTAGAAGCGAACCAAGATCATGATATACCATGAATGTTTTAGGGAGGGCTTGGAAAATTATGGCTCATGAGTCAAATCTGGCCCTCTCCCTTTGGAGCCAAGAATAATTCTTTATAGCGGTGCCTGGGTGGCTCAGTTGGTTAAACAGTAAACTCTTGATTTCAGCTCTAGGTCATGATCTCAGGTTCCTGGGATCAGGCCCTGCATTGGGTTGTGAGGAGAGTTTGCTTGAGGATTGTCTCTCTCCCTCTCCTCCTCTTTCCACTTGTGCTCTTTTTCTCTCCCAAATAAATAAATAAAATCTTAAAAAAAAAAAAAGAATAATTCTTTACAGATTTATGTGATTGGGAAAAATATTTGTGACGGATGAATATTATGTGAATTTCATATCTTCATGTCCTTAAATGCAATTTTAAGAAACCCAAATACGTTAGTTTACTTTTTGTCTGTGGCTGGCTGTATCCATGCTATAGTGGCAGAGTTGAGTCATTGCAAGAGACTATATGGCCCACAAAGCCTAAAATAGTTACTATCTGGTCTTTTACAGAAAATACAAATAAATGAAAGGACATTCTGTGTCCATGGATTGGACAACTTACCTTCTTAAGATGTCCATACTACTCAAAGGTGTATGTGACTATCGGTGCCAACTTCTCTTAGCCAGAATTTCCCAAAATGTAAAATTAGTAAATATTCTCTTTTCCTTTTCACATTGGTTATTCAAAACCCAGTCAAAAATGAAGTTTAGTGCTCAGTTGTTTATGTTCTTTTTCGAGCATTCTACACACTAATATATATGTTTAAATATATTTATACACCATTTTCATTCCATTTCCTTTTTTAATAGATTTTATTTATTTATTTGATAGAGAGTGAGACGCAGGAGCATGAGTAGGGAATGGGGCAGAGGCAAAGAGAGAGCGGGAGAGAGAATCCTTAAGCAGGCTTCCTGCTAGTGTACAAATCCCCTCATGGTACTCAGTTGGAGGACCCGGAGATCATGACCTGAGCTGAAATCAAGAGTTGGACGCCTAACCATCTGAACCACCCAGGAGCCCCTGTTAATCCTCTTGATAGCCTTATGGGGTAAGAAGTGTTATCCACGTTTTACAGATGAGGAACTGCATGAGAAGTTACGTGATTTGCCTAAGATCAAATCATTTATGATTAGTAGGTAGCAGAGCCAAGGATTCAAATCAGGGAGCCTCACTGGAGACTACACACTCAAACAGTACGCCATATTGCTACTTCATGATGTGGTTTAATCCTCACAGAAGTGTTATGAAAGTAGGACTGTTATTTGCATTTTACAAATGAGACAGCTGAGGTTTAGAGAGGTAAAAATGACTTGCCTGAGTGCACATAACTAGTAAGTAAGTGAAGGGACCAAGATTTGAATCTAGGTATTCCAACCACAGAATTTGTGCTCTTATTATTATGTTATACTGCTCTGAAGTTGGCTACACAATCTTTTAAAGAATAACCTTTAATACCACATACTTTAGTCTTTTAAAAATCTAAAAACTCTTGGTCCCGTTTATTCTAGGTTTTGATTTAATGTTTGAGAATTCCCAGTATCCGGAACCTCTCAAAGCCATGCTGGGTAGATTGTCAAGCCAGATAAACATTGTGCTTTCCTGAGTTTGTCTCAATTCCCAGTCCAGAAAGGTTTCCTAGGGCTTCCTTCCTTTCTTTAAGGACTCACTTCAGTGCTGCCCTCTTTCTCTCCTTGTACATAGAAACTTATCGATATATCCTCACCTTGGTGATTTCTGTGCTTTAAGAAAATGAAAAATAGTTGGTTCTTACAGAAATGAAGGAGAACACTGTTTGATAATGAGAACTCTTCTAATTTTTTTTGTGTTTTACTTTTGTAAAAGATGTTACCACTGAAAGACGATACCATAAAAGTAAAGGTGTTTTTTCTAGCCTTATAAGCAGTGCAGGTTACTTTCACTAAAAGTTGAATGTGTTTTTCCTTTTGGAAAATAATTGGGTTATAGTAACTTCTGGGACCTTTTTCAGTGACTATCAAGGTGTTTCAAAAAGGCTAATTTTCACTTCATAACAGAGGATTAAGTTCTGTTTTCTTTGCTTGATTTTACCTGCCTGGTATTAATTTTGGTTTCCATAACAGCAAGAGTAAACTACTTTTAATGGAGTAGCTAGAATTGCTGCAGATTTCACAACTTCAGCATAAGAGGTATTTTAATATGGACCATATCTTCTTTATCCATTCGTCTGCTAAAGAGTATCTTGGTTCTTTCCACAGTTTGGTGACTGTGGCCATTGCTGCTATGAACACTGGGGTACAGATGGTCCTTCTTTTCACTACATCTGTGTCTTTGGAGTAAATACCCAGTAGTGCAATCCATCAGAAAAGATGAATACCCAACTTCTGTATCAACATGGACAGGAGTGGAGGAGATTATGCTGAGTGAAATAAGTCAAGCAGAGAGTCAATTACCACGTGGTTTCACTTACTTGTGGAGCATAAGGAATAACATGGAGAATATTGGGAGATGGAGAAGAGAAGTGAGTTGGGGGAAGTCGGAGGGGGAGAAAAACCATGAGAGACTGTGGACTTTGAGAAACAAACTGAGGGTTTTGGAGGGGAGGGGGTTGGGGGTTGAGTGAGCCTGGTGGTAGGTATTAAGGAGGGCACATACTCCCTGGAGCACTGGGTGTGGTACATAAACAATGAATCTTGGAACACTGGAAAAAAAAATTACACAAAAAAATATTTTTAATAGCTCCAGTGTTGAACACCTGTCTTCTTACACAACAAAATTTGTTAATTTAAAAATGAAACACATCATTTTAAAACATTTTTGGATCTATTTAAAAGCTTTGAAGATATTCAGGCATATTTTATGTATATATTTAATATGTACATTAAATATATAATGTTTATAATATATACTTATGTAATATACATTAGTTATATATACTTATGTAATCTACAGTATATGTAATTTATAATTATGTTATTTATCACATATAATATATATCAATACATATTATGTTATAATACATACAAATTACATAATATATATAATATAATACATAGAATACATAATAAAAAATTATTGAGGTATAATTGATGTATAATGAATTGTACTGTATGATATGATGTTTTGATACATTTATATACTTGTGATACCATCGCTGCTATTCAATATAGTGAACATACCCATCATCCCCAGAAGCTTTTTCCTGCATGTTTGTATTTTTCCCTTATGTCCCCATTATTCCATCATCATAACCATGGTTCTGTTTTCTGTCAGTGTAGATTAGTTTGCATTTTCTAGAATTTTATTTGGAGTTTTATGAAGAATATATTCTTGATAAAAATCATTTACCAGATACATGTTTTGAAAAATTTTTTTTTCAATCTGTGGTTTCTATTTGTATTTTCCTAATAGTGTCTTTTGAAGGGGAGAACTTTTTTAACTTTGATTAAGTCCAGTTATCAACTTTTTTTTTTATGGATTGTGGTTTTAGTGTCATATGTAAATATTTTTGCCTGACTCAAGGGCGCAAAGATGTCCTATTTTCTTCTTTAACATTTACTGTAGTTTTATGTTTTACTTGTAGGTCTGTGATCCATTCTGAGTTAACTTTTGTATATGATGTGAGGTAGGGATCCAAGTTTTCTTTCTTTTTAACTTTTGGAAATCTAATTGTTCCAACACCCTTTGTTGAAAAGACTATCCTTTCTCCATTCAGTTGCTTTGGCAGTTTTGTCAAAAATCATTTAACCATGAATGTAAAGTTTATTTCCTTATTTAATTCTAATGATATATAAGTAAACCCTTAAGCCAGTGCTACAGTCTCGTGTTTGCTGTGGCCTTATAATAAGTTTTGAAATTAGGTAGTGAAAGTGAAATTTTGTTCTTCTTTTCCAAAATTGACTTGGCTGTTCTTGGTCCTTTGAATTTTCATATACATTTTAGGCTCAGCTTGACAAGTTCTGCAAAAACAAAGAAACTAGTAGGATTTGTGATAGGGAATGTGTTTATTAAATCTGTAGATCAATTTGGGAAGAACTGCCTTTACAAATACTGAGTTTCCAGTGAAGAACATGGAATGTCTTTATTATATATATAGGTCTTCTGTTAACTTCTTTCAACAGTGATTGGCTGTTTTCAAAACGTAAGTCTTGCACTTATTTTGTTAAGCTTATTTAAATTATTTTATTTTTTATACTATTGTGAATGCAGTTTTCTTAATTTCATTTGGAAAATGTTTTAATTGAAGTACAATTAAGATACAATGTTATATTAGTTTTAGATGTACAACATACTGATATGACAATTCTGTACATTACTGAATACTCACCATGATAAGTGTAGTCACCATTTGGCACCATACAATGTTATTAGTATTATTGACTATATTACCTGTGCTGTACTTTTCATTTCCCTGACATTTATTTTAGAACTGGAAAATTATATCTGTTATTCTGCTTTATGTATTTCGTTTCCCCCCCCAACCTCCCCTCTGGAAACTCCTAGTTTGTTTTCTGTATTTCAGAGTCTATATTGTTTTTTTGTTTGTTTTGTTTCTTATATTCCGCATGTAAGGAAATCATATGGTATTTGTGTTTTTCTTTCTGACTTATATCATTTAGCCTAATGCCTACTAGATGTATCATTTGCAAATATCTTCTCCCATTCAGTAGGTTGTCTTTTTGTTTTGTTGATGGTTTCATTTGCTGTGCAAAAACATTTTATTTGTTGTAATCCCAATAGTTTTGGTTTGGTTTGGTTTCCCCTGCCTTAAGGAGACAGATACCTAAATATGTTGCTAAGGCCTGAGAGATTATTGCCAGTGTTTCTTTTAGGAGTTTTATGGTTTTAAGGTCTCACAATTAGGTCTTTAATTCATTTTGAGTTTATTTTTGTGTATAGTATAAGAAAGTGGTCCAGTTTCATTCTTTTGCATGTGGTTGTCCAGTTTTTCCAGCACACTTATTGAAAATGCTGTCTTTTCTCCATTATACATTTTTGCTTCCTTTGTTGTAGATTAATTTGGCCTTATAAGAATGGGTTTATTTCTGGGCTCTCTATTCTGTTCCATTGTGTGTCTAATTTTGTGCCAGTACCATACTGGTTTGATGACTCTTGCTTTGTAGTGTATCTTGAAATCTCGGATTGAGATACCTCCAGTTTTATTCTTTTTTCTCAAGATTGGTTATTTGAGATTTTTCATGTTTTCATATAAATTTTAGGATTATTTATTCTAATTCAGTGAAGAATGCTGTTGGTATTTTGATAGGGACTCCTTTGAATCTGTGGGCTGCTTGGGTTAATATGGATGTTTTAACAATATGGATTCTTCTAATCAATGACAATGGTATATCTTTCCATTTGTGTCATCATCAGTTTCATCAGCAATGTCTTATAGTTAGCAGAGTATAGTCTTTCATCTCCTTGGTTAAATTTCTGGGTATTTTGGATTGTTTGTTTTTTTCCATCTATAAATGGCTTGTTCTATTCATTTTTCTACTACTTTGTTATTAAAGTATAGAAATGCAAAATTTTCTATGTATTAATTTTGTATCTTGCAACTATACTGAATTTATTTATCAGTTCTATTTTTTTTTGGTAGAAACTTTAAGGTTTTTTATGTGTAGTATTGTGCTGTCTGTGAATAGTGAGGAATTTACTTCTTCCACACCAATTTGGATGTCTTTTTTTTTCTATTTCTTGTCTGATTGCTGCAGTTAGGACTTCTAGTACTGTGCTGAATGAAAGTATTGAGAATGGATTGCTTTGTTTTGTTCCTGACCTGCAAATTTTGTTCCTGACAGTTTGCTTTGTATTTCACCTTTGAGTGTGATGACAGCTGTGGGGTTTTCATTTATGGCCTTTATTATGTTGAGATATGCTCCCTTTGAACTCATTTTCTTGAGAGTTTTTAATCACGAATGGATATTGTATTTTGCCAAATTTTTTTTTTGCGTTTATTGAGATGATCATACTCTTTTTATTCCTTTTTTTTGTTGTTGTTGTTAATGTGATGTATCACATTGATTGATTTGCCAGTATTGGACTACCCTTGCATCCCTGGAATAAATCCAACTTGTTTGTGGTGAATGACTTTTTAAACATACTGCTGAATTTGGTTTGCTTAGATTTTGTTAGGTATTTTTGCATTTATGTTCATCAGAGACATTGGTCTATAGTTTTCTTTTTTGGTAGTGTCTGTCTAGGTGTGGTATCAGGCTAATGCAGGCCTTGCGGAATGAATTTGGAAGTTTTCCTTTCTCTTTCATTTTTTGGAATAGTTTGAGAAGAACAGGTGTTAACGCTTTTCTAACTATATATGTATTTATCTTTAGAAAGGTTTTTTAAGTTTTTATTTTAATTCCTGTTAGTTAAGATACAGTGTTATTTTAGTTTCAGGTGTACAATATTGTGATTCAACATCACCCAGTGCTCATCATGGCATGTGTACTTCTTAATCTCCATCACCTTTTTAATCCACCCCCCCCCACCCCATTCCTCTCTGGTAACCATCAGTTTGTACTCTAGAAATGGGTTTAATTTTTCTAGTTTTTTAAAAATGGAGTAAGGTGCCAATTTGAGACCTTTTTAAATTTAGTCTTTTAAAGCTATAAATTTCCCTCATACTGGTTTAGCTATATCTCATAAATTTTTGATATATTTTATTTTTGTTCTCACTTAGCTCAAAATATTGTCAAATTTCCTTTGTGATTAGTTTTTTGACTCATGTATTTCTTGGGTGAGTTTAATTTCTTTATATGAAGAAATTCGTCTTTACTTATATTAATTTCTAATTTAATTCTGTTGTGGTTAGAGAACATACTTCATATGGCTTTTGTTTCATGTATTTTGGGTCTCTGTTAATGGCAGTGCACTTACAGTTGTTATATATCCCTAATATATGGACTCATTCATCGTTGTAAAGCATCTCTCCTTGTCTCTAGTGATGTTTCTTGTCTATTTTGTTTTTTTTTAATATAGCTACTCCCAATTGTCTTATGGTTACTGTTTGCATGGTGTATCCTTTTTCTATTTTAGGATTTTCATTTCATTTATATCTTTGAATCTAACACAGCATATAGTGGATTTTGCTTTGACTGGAACATTTTATCTGTTGACAGTTAATATGGCAGATTTATGCTTACTATTTAGGTTTTTGAAGAGATATAATCCACATAACACAAAAATAACCATTTTAAAGTGAATTAAAATGAATTTTTAAAGTGAATTAGAGTGAATTTTAAACTCAGTGATTTTTTAGCATATTCACTAAGCTGTACAATAATCACCACCATTAAATCTACAATTTTGTTATTTGTTCTTTATATGCATTTGTTGTTTCTGTTACTTCTTTACTACCATTTTTGTGATATATGAATATATTTTAGTTTACCACTTTAATTTCTCTGTTAATTTTTTTCCTTTTATTAAGTTTTTTTTTAGTGCTTTCTCTTGGGATTACAATATGCTTATTACTATTGTTTCGGATTAATACACTTTCTTGGCACTATAAAATGGATTCTCCCACTGTGGGATATTAGAATGACTTGCTTACAACCAAAATAATTTCTTTTGTTACTAGAAGCCTACTGTTAATATTGTCAGCATATATTTTTTTAAGATTTTATTTTTTGACAGAGACACAGCAAAAGAGGGAAAACAAGCAGGGGGAGTGAGAGAGAGAGAAGAAGCCTTCCTGCTGAGGGGCTTGATCCCAGGACCCTGAGATCATGACCTGAGCTGAAGGCAGATGCTTAACGACTGAGCCACCCAGGCCCCCCTATTGTCAGCATATCTTATCACTAATTTTATAGGAACATAATTCATTGACCAACTACTTAGTAATCATCACTGTGCTAAAGTGTTAAGGGAGTATAGTAAGGAAGTGAATTCATATCTCAAGTAGAGGGAAATCCTCTAATGATATTATTTAGGGAAAGTTAATTGTGGGATAATATTTGTCTGAGAAGGTTTTCTAGATTGAGATAGGAAGTTTGCATTTGTGGGGATAAGAGGGACTATTTTAATGAGAAACCTGAGAGAATTTTGGAAGAGTTTAGAATAAGGATGGTATATATAAATGACAGCAATGGAAGTAAAAGGAATTAATCAAAATACCACACGCTTCTTGTCTCAAATGGCAGATTGACCTCATTTGTTTATCTTTTCTTCTTCATACATTTGAAATGATAGTAGGGATTTTTTAAATTAGCAAACTATAAACAAGGAAAGAGTAAAATAGCAAGTCAGAAACTTAAATGAGTATGAGGAAACTGAAAGAGAGGAATGGTAATCAATTTGGTTATAAAAGAAAGTTATCTGAGTGCCTACAGAGGGAGAAATTAATGAGAAGAGAGGAGCTTTGACTCATGGACAAGAGGCTGAGTACTGTACTTGGAAGCATCAGGTATTGGTGCACCTCAAGAGCAGAGTGTGGAAAGAGAAGATTGTTGAAAGTTCATAAGGAAATATTATTAGAACTTCCTTGGGTTCTCTTCTCCATCCTGAACATTCAGGAGAATTCATCCTACAATTCTTCTGTGGAGAAGGCTGGAGGTTTGTTTCTGGAGACATTCATCTGGGAAGATGGGTTTGGGAATATTGGGCACATCTCTTACCTTGTAAGAGATGTCTTCTGTAACCATCCAACATAAACTAGTAGCCTCCAGCATTCATTCCCCATGTACTCTGACTTATTTTTCTCCATGGCACACATTGCTCCCTTCCATCACTCTCTCCTTATCACCCATATTTGTATTTTTTTTTAATTGATGGAATCATCTGACTAGAACAGAAGCTTCATGAGGGTGGAGATTTGTTTGTTTTGTTCACTGTTGTGTCTGTATTCCCTATCATATCAAATACATAAATATTTTTAGTAATAAATACATAAGTAAGAACAATTAAGGATCACTAGACATTTGAGGAAAACTTCCAACATGAAAAGTAGATTAAACAATCAATAAAAGAGGTATGTAGAAAACTGAGACAATGTGGACAACAGAAGAAAACTTTAAAAAAATGTAATTAGTTACCTCAGAGTGGTGAGAGATACTGAATTCATAAAACAAAGGGATGCCATGAAGAAGAGTGATTGAAGAATAAGAACTAGTAACTATATATATATATATATATATATATATATATATATATATATATATACATACATACATACATGTGGTAGTTTAAATTAAAAAAAATAAAACTCTTGGCTTCCGGTTTCTAGTCCAGCATGTAAAGAGCATGGGAACTACTAATTCCATCCTAAAAAGTAAAATGCTAAACAAACTGAAAAATCAGTGACTCAAATCTGTCAGAGAAGTGAGGTCACAGGGTAAACTTCTGCACCCAAAATTGTAGAGATAGAAGGATTGATACGAAGACTCACTTACTGGAGCAGAAATCAATAACCAGGAACCTCTGCAGATACCAGTACTGGGATGGGATGGGAAAACCTAAAGTATAATTGAAGAATTGCCAGGAGGCACTGTATCAATAAGTGGGGAGACCCACTAATTAGGGGGCCCTGCCTTAATATGAGCTGTCCAAGCAGAATCCCATCGACTAGGTGGTTTAAACAACAGACATTTATTTTCTCACAGTTCTGGAGGCTGGAAGTCCTAAGATGCGGGGAGCCATCCTGGATGGATTCTGGTGAGAACTTTCATCCTAGCTTGCAGACGGTGGGCCTCTTTTTTTGCTGTAGAATCTCCTCTTTTAAGGGCACTGATCCCATCTTAAGGGCCCCACTGTTGACCTCACCTCATCAAAGCCCGATTATCTCCCAAAGGACCCATTTCGAAATACCATCACATGCGGGACTAGGGCTTCATTTTATGATTTTGTTGGAACATCATTCAGTCCATAGCATGCCCCCGCACTTTTGCGAGTTCTACCTCTGGGATCTCTACCACCTTCTCACAGTGAATGTTGAAGAAAAATTCCTTTGTGCTTCTGGCAGGGGAAGAATAAAAAATCTTTTTTGAAATATGTGAGAGCATCCTTTTCCTAAAAATTCTGCCTTCAAGATAGGGCACTTGAGTGGTTCAGTTGGTTAAACATCTGATTCTTGATTTTAGATCAGATCATGATCCCAGGGATGTGAGATCAAGCCCTGCTTTGAGCCCTGTGCTGGATGTGGAGCCTGCTTAAGACTCTCTCCTTCTCTCTCTCAAAATAAATAAATAAAATAAAATAACTAAAAAAAAGTCTGCCCTCAAGAGAAGCTACTTTACCAGAACCTAACCCTCTTGGTATTTTCTCATAGACTAATCAACATGGGCAAAGGGAAATACCCAGTGTTAGCCTGCTCAGGCATCCTGTCCCACCTAAGCAGGGGAAAAAATCTGAGAGACTCTAGTGAAATTCACAGCTTAGCTGTGCAGGCTCCTGAAAAGACTGAGACCTAATAGTAGGACTATAGAATCCTCCTCCCTTTATACCTTACCACCGTGTCACCAAAGGGCTGTGTACCAGTTTCTTTTACCAAATAGGTCATGTTAGGCTTTCAACAAAAAACTAAGGCATACTAAAAGGGAGAAAACATAATTTGAAGAGACAGCATCAGAGTCAGGCCAAGATATAGCAGGGATGTTGGAATTATGAGACTAGGAATTTTAAACAACTGTAATTGCTACATGGGAGGATGTAATGGAAAAAGTAGACAGTATAACAAGAACAGATGGGTAGTGTAAGCAGAGAGATGGAAATTGTAAGAAAGAATAAAAAAAGACGTGTTAGAAATAAAAGAGAATGTAACAGAAAAAAACAGGAAAAATGCATCTGGTGGACTCATTAGTAGAAATGACGCAGCTAAGGAAAGAATCTCTGAGCTTGAGGATATGCTAATCGAAACTTCCAAAACTTAAAAGGAAAGAGAAAAAAGACTGCAAAAACTGAGCAAAATATCCAGGAACTGTGGGACGATTATAAGTGTAACATATGTGTAATGTGAATACCAAAAAGAGAAGAAAGAGAAAGGAACAGAAGAAATATTTGAAGCACTGACTAAGAATTTCCATTTCCCCAAATTAATGCCAGACACCAAACCACAGATCTAGGAATCTCAGGGAACACCAAGGATGATAAATGACAAAACAACAACAAAACAAAACCCCACCTAGACATATCATACTCAAACTACAGAAAATCAAAGATAAGGAAAAAAAAAAAAAAAAAACCTTTGGATCTGGTTAGGAAAAATCGCCTGGAAAATGAAAAAAAAAAAAAAAAGAAAGAAAACAGTAGAGGACCAAGATCAAGCTATGAGATCTAATACCCAACTAATAGCAGTTGCAAGGGAAAAAAAAAGAATATTGGGAATATTAAATAAGTATTACAAAGTAGTTTTCTAGAATTGAAAATGAGTATCTAGATTAAAAGGTCTTGCTGAATGGCCATGGTCGCCAAACTGTGAAAAGAACCAAGATACCTTTCAATGGACGAATGGATAAGGAAGATGTGGTCCATATACACTATGGAGTATTATGCCTCCATCAGAAAGGATGAATACCCAACTTTTGTAGCAACATGGACGGGACTGGAAGAGATTATGCTGAGTGAAATAAGTCAAGGAAGAGTCAGTCAGTCAATTATCATATGGTTTCACTTATTTGTGGAGCATAACAAATAACATGGAGGACATGGGGAGATGGAGAGGAGAAGGGAGTTGAGGGAAATTGGAAGGGGTGGTGAACCAAGAGAGACTATGGACTCTGAAAAACAATTTGAGGGTTTTGAAGGGGCAGGGGGTGGGAGATTGGGGGAAACAGGTGGTGGGTATTAGAGAGGGCACGGATTGCATGGAGCACTGGGTGTGGTGCAAAAACAATGAATACTGTTACGCTGAAAAGAAATAAAAAATAAATAAATAAATAAATAATAAATAAAAATAAAAGGTCTTGCTGAGTACTTAGCACAATGCAGGTAAAAAGATCTACCCAAAGACACATTGGTGTGAAATTTCAGAACACTAGAGATTAGGAAAGATGCTAAACATTAAGGTATTAAAAAAGCTTCTGGATAAAACAAGTGAAGAATGAATCACTTACACAGTAGGAATATGAATTAGCATGAAATGTCCACAGCTACATGGGTTGTCTAAAAAACAGTAGACTAACATTTATAAAGTTCTGGAAGAAAACATATGTAATAGGATACACAGGCACAAACATATATAAATACATGCATAAATATTTATAAATACCAATCAAATAGGGAGATAGGATAAAGATTTTCAAATATTCAGGGGCTCAAATTACATGTGTTTATATTATTTATTTGCTGTGCATACTCTTTTTAAGGGCACTACTAAAGAATATTCAGTGAAACAAAAAAATAAATCAAGGAAAGGGAAACATGGCTCTAACACAGGAGAGAGGTGATGGGAAGTCCCAGAATGACAACTAATGAATCAGAGAAATATCCAGTTTATATCTGCAGGAATGAGAAGGGATCTCTAGGGAGAAAAAGGTAACTGACGGATTGTGTTGGAACATTTGAAAAAAGTACCAAAAGTCTTCTGAAAATAGGTTATTGTTTTGTTTTGGTTGAAAGATTGATTTAAGTATATAATGATAATGTTTGTAATATGTATTAAGTCATTTGATTTTCTTAATGACTCTGAGATATTGACAAGCCAGTATTTTCATCTCATTATGTATAATTATATGTGTGAAAATAGGCTTAAAGACATTGAGTGATTACAGTATTAGAGGTAAGACTAGAACCCTGGTCTAACTCCAATTGTATTTTTTCTACTATACTATGGATCTTCTACCAAAAGGTCTGAATGTATGCCTTATATTTGACACATATTCCGCATACATTCCACATCCTCACTGAATCATAAAAGCCATAAGCACCCATTTTGTTTTTTTGCAGTTCTACCCCTCCCCCACAGACACACCACCAATAATCTAACATAGTTCTTCTTGTTGCTAACGTATTTTTACTCCTTTACATTTCACCAGACATTAAACTAAACTCAGTGGACAGGAACCTTCATTCTGCTTCTGGAATTTGTCTTTATATTTGATCCGCTGGCTTTTGAATTCCATCTTTCTCTTTCATTTTTCTTCTTTTAAATGTGTTTGGAAATTTATTTTTATACATTTAACTACATATGCAGGGTTTTTTTTCTCTTTCATTCCTGACTCTGCTGCAACTTATGGAACTCAACCCCATATACTTCTTTTGGTTTAAAACAACTTTGCATCTAATTGGCCTTACTTTAGGCAAGAATAAGCATTTGGCAACTATTTCCAGAGCTCTTCAGGAAATACCCTTAAATATATGGAGTACCAGGTATCTACTTTCCCAATGGCCATTCGCTTCTTGCTTTTTTGCCCCCAAGTCACTACATCCTCTTCAAAATATTTCTTGATAGCTAACAAGATATTTTGTAAGCATGTAATTCTATTTGTATATTTATTATGAACTATGACATATGTGCTCAGGGTAAAGACCCAGAAAGTCATTTAATTCACTTCTGATTAGATATCATTCCATTTATTCAAGATGATAGTAAATTAGTAATAAAAAAAAGCTCTCAACCAAGAACACAGCCTCTGTAGAATGTAAGTTTATTTTTACCACTTAATTCTTCTGCCTCCAAAGATTGCTTTGTCACTTGTAAACTAACTACAGAAAGCATTGTTTATTGCCTAACATATATACATTTATTTGTCCGCACCCATCACCCAACAAATTATTAGCCAGATCATGGTAGAATACTTTGGCTTCCTTATGTCTTATGGTGAAAATGCTTAGTTGATCTACACAGCTGCCACATATATAAAATCCCCCACATTTTTTTTACCCCCGCCCTTTGGTCAACCTGATAGAGAACTAGAGTTCATTATAGGTATGCTGAGCTCTTGTTGATGCATCGACCAGCTGCATGAGAGATACAGTGAAAGGGTAGGTATGACCCAGAAGAGGAGTTCATGTGGCTTCAATCTGTTCCTAAGAATCTGATCCCAGAATACTCAGAGTCTCACCAGGTAAACTCAGCAAACCCTGCCTTGTTTTCTAGGAAGAAAGACTAGGACATTGTGAGGGATGGTGCCTTTTAAGCTAGCTTGATCCGTCTCTATACCACATAATTCTAGCTCATAAAGACACATGGCAAAAACCTTCCAGTGTTAATGGCAATCTTCCAGGACTTACCTTATTTGTTCCCAGCTTGCCATAACCTTTATTTTGCTTCTTACTTCTGGACTACTGTTTGTATTTAGCAAAAATGCCAGGCACTGTGCTAGGCATTGGGAATACAAAGATGAATAATACATGGTCCCTCCTCTTGGGGAGCCTCCAATGAGAAGTTTCTTCATTGAGAATACAACTGTGTAAAGAAATTTAACTATATTAATGAATAATTTAACAGATATGCTTGGGGTACTATAGGTCCACAGAAGAGGAAGGTCATGGTTGCCTGTGGAAAACGGAAAGTTTTTTGGGGGAAGTAACACACAAACTGCTAATTTTTTAAAATAACTAGGAATTGACAAGAAAGTGAGGGGAATTTTAGTCAGAATATCTAAAGAAATGAGGTGTGAAAAAGCATATCTTGTTTAGGACTACAGGTGCTTCAGAATGGCTAGAGGACATGTAATATGTTAAGGAATGGTAGGACATGAGGCTGAAAAGGAAAGAATTTGTACACTTTGAGTAGGCCATGGTGAATCATTAAAGGATTTTAATTGGGGAGGAATATGATATTTTTGGTTATGCGAGATAATTCCATGTTATTGCAAATTATTTATAATTGGGAAAGTTTGGGACCAGATCAAATGTCCAATGTAAATTACCAGGGATAATTGAAGGGTAGCAGAATATGCCTGTTTGACATAAAGATTATTTTGAGCTGATTATTTTAAGAAATACAGACATAGGAGAAGCTCTGAAAACAGCGTCGAAGTTAACCCATTTGTAAGGTATATTTACACTTAGGAAGAAAGTCTCCATTTTTTAAGTATCTTCCTCTCTGTGTCAGGAAAAGAAGGATGACTCTAAATCACAAGAAACTTAAAGATGGCACTGACTTAAATCTGCATGACGAAATTTACTCTTGTTTACTGTGTTTTTCCTGGTACCTCCCCAACACTGGCCTCTCCCACATCTTTCTTTTGTCTTTACCTGAAGATGTATTTAAGGTGGTGGCCTAGGCTCTCTCAAGGAATTAACCTATTTTTTTCTGGTTATCTTCCATGTATATGTGTTACATGTATACATGTTAAAAAAAATGGTTTTTCTCTTGTTAATCTGTCTTTTATTATAGGGGATCTCAACCAAGAACTCAAAGGTAAAAGGAAAATTATTTTCCTTTCCTGCATAAGGGTCAAATAGAGGGTGGCATATCTATACAACAGAAAATTATATAGCCTTTACATGTTTTTTATAAATATGTAAGGAAGTAACTTATGACATATTAAATTAAAACACTGGAGTGTAAGTTCTAAATATATGGAGAGATACACCATATTCATAAATGGAAAGACTCAATTTCATAAAGAATTTTGTTTTTTCCAAATTGTTTTATAGATAAATGTACTTTTAATTTTAAAGATCATCTAAAGTTTTTTTTAAAGCAATTGACATGATGATTTTAAAATTTATGGTGGGGGGGTTGCACCTGGGAGGCTCAGGTCATGATCCCAGGGTCATGAGATCGAGCGCCATGTCAGGCTCTGCACTAAGTGTAGAGTCTGCCTGCAATGCTCTCACTCCTCTGATCCTCCCCCAACTTGTGATCTCTCTCACTCTCTCTCTAAATGAATAAATAAAACGTTTAAGAATAAATAAAGTAAAAAAAAAAAAAAAGAATAAAGTAAAATTTATAGAGAAGGAAAAAAATCCCAAGAATACAAATAGCACTACTAAAAAAGAAGAGTAAGATATTGGGACTTCCCATATAGAAATCAAGACTTTTTATAAAACTAAAATTAAAAACAGAACGACATTGAATTGGGAATAATCAAACTGAACAATGGAGTAGAATAGAGAACCCAGAAGCAGATCTATGAATATATGAAAACACTGTTTCACTAAGGTGGCATTGCAAATAACCAGGGGAGAAAAGACTACTAAATAGTGTTGAGACACCTAAGTAGTCATATTTTTAGAAAAAGAAATTGGATCCCTTCAGACTCTATCCAAAATTCTAGAAGAATTAAAGACTTATATGTGAAAGATCAGTCTAAAAATTTAGAAGACAATGAAAATATCTGTGACTTTTGGGTAGAGAGGATTTCTTAAGAACTAAAAAGCACTGAGAATAAATGGAAACATTGATAAATTTGACAATATTGAAAATTGTGTATCAAATAATATCAAGAAGGGGAAAAGGCCAGTCTAAACTGGGAGAAAATACAAATAGCTGACAAAAATTAATATATAGAATATATAAGGAAATCCTACAAATGAATGAAAAAAGGAAAATCTAATAGAAAAATGGACAAAAGACATACCCATTTCACAGAAATAGAAATATGGCTTAAGAGTGTCAGTGTCAATAATAATCAGAAATGTGCTAAATTTAGACTATGGTGAAACTCATCTTACTGCCACTAGATTTACAATAAATAATTTTTACCTTGCCTCCCACCCATCTCAGACAACTGTACTTTAAACTTTAGCACACTAATCTTTTTGAAATTCTTTTATTATATCATTTTCTTTTATTATTTGGTTACCAATGTGTTATAGTGCCTTGTGTTCTTTTTTTAAATTAGCATATAATGTATTATTTGTTTCAGGGGTACAGGTCAGCGATTCATCAGTCTTACACAATTCACAGCACTCATACCCTTCCCAATGTCTATCACCTGGCTATCCCATCCCTCTTGTCCACTCCAGCAACCCTCAGTTTTTTTCTTGAGACCAAGAGTCTCTTAAGGTTTTCTCCCTCTGTCTAGTTTCATCTTGTTTCATTTTTCCCTCCCTTCCCCTTGATCCTCTGTCTCGTTTTTCAAATTCCTCAAATCATTGAGCTCATATAATTGTCCCTCTCTGATTGACTTAGTTCACTCAGCATAATACTTTCTAGTTCCATCCATGTTATTGCAAATGGTAAGATTTTGAGGTTTTTTTGATGACTGCATAATATTCCAGTGTGTGTATGTGTGTGTGTGTGTGTGTGTGTGTGTGTGTATGTATGTGTATACCACATCTTTATCCATTCATCTGTTGATGGACATCTAGGCTCTTGTCCACGTCTGGATAGTGGACAAACAATAGTTTGGCTATTGTGGATACACTGCAGCTATAAACATTCAGGTGCACATGCTCTGTTGGATCACTACATTTGTATCTTTGGGGTAAATACCCAGTAGTGCAATAAATAATAGAAAAATAGTCTTTTTTCCATTGGACATTTTTCCTGCTTTGTTGAAGATTAGTTGGCCATAGAGTTGAGGGTGTATTTTTGGGCTCTCTATTCTGTTCCATTGATCTATGTGTCTGTTTTTCTGCCGGTACCACGCTGTCTTGATGATGACTGCTGTGTAATAGAACTTGGAAGTCTGAAATTGTGATGCCACCAGCTTTGCTTTTCTTTTTCAGCATTCCTCTGGCTATTCAGGGTCTTTTCTGGCTCCATACAAATTTTATGATTATTTGTTCCATTTCTTTGAAAAAA
Source organism: Lontra canadensis (assembly GCF_010015895.1). NCBI lineage: Eukaryota > Metazoa > Chordata > Mammalia > Carnivora > Mustelidae > Lontra > Lontra canadensis. The sequence goes on from NW_022631027.1 coordinate 6,132,089, forward strand.
GTTGATGGTGTTTTGATAGGGATTGCATTAAATGGGTAGATTGCTCTAGGTAGCATAGACATTTTCACAATATTTGTTCTTCCAATCCATGAGCATGGAATGTTCCTCCATTCTTGGTGTCTTCCTCAATTTCTTTCATCAATATTCTATAGTTTTCTGAGTACAGATTCTTTGCCTCTTTGGTTACATTTATTTCTACGTATTTTACAGTTTTGGGTGCAATTGTAAATGGGATTGACTCCTTAATTTCTCTCTCTTCTGTCTTATTGTTGGTGTATAGAAATACAGCTGATTTCTGTGCACTGATTTCATATCCTGACACTTTACTGAATTCCTGTATAAGTTCTAGCAGTTTTGGGGGCAGTCTTTAGGGTTTTCCACATAAAGTATCATATCATCTGCAAAGAGTGAGAGTTTGACTTCGTCTTTGCTGATTTGGATGCCTTTTATTTCTTTTTGTCGTCTGCTGAGGCTAGGACTTCTAGTACTATGTCGAATAGCAGTGGTGATAGTGGACAGCCCTGCCGTGTTCCTGACCTTAGGGGAAAAGCTCTCAGTTTTTCCCCATTGGGATTGATACTCGCTGTGGATTTTTCATAGATGGCTTTGATGTCATTGAGGTATGTACCCTCTATCCCTACACTTTGAAGAGTTATGGTCAAGAAAGGATGCTGTACTTTGTCAAATGCCTTTTCAGCATACACTGAGAGTATCATATGGTTCTTATTCTTTCTGTTATTAATGTATTGTATCACATTGATTGATTTGTGGATGTTGAACCAACCTTGCAGCCCAGGAATAAATCCTATGTGGTCGTGGTGAATAATCCTTTTAATGTACTGTTGGATCCTATTGGCTAGTATTTTATTTTTATTTTTATTTTTTTTTAAGATTTTGTTTATTTATTTGACACAGAGAGAGAGAGAGAGATCACAAGTAGGCAGAGAGGCAGGCAGAGAGAGCGGGGAAGCAGACTCCCTGCTGAGCAGAGAGCCTGATGCGGGGCTCCACCTAGGACCCTGAGATCATGACCTGACAGGAACGCAGAGGCTTTAACCCACTGAGCCACCCAGGCCCCTGTTGGCTAGTATTTTGGTGAGAATTTTTGCATCTGTGTTCATCAAGGATATTGGTTTGTAATTCTCCTTTTTGATGGGATCTTTGTCTGGATTTGGGATCAAGGTAATGCTGACCTCATAAAATGAGTTTGGAAGTTTTCCTTCCATTTGTATATTTTGTAACCATTTCAGGAGAATAGGTATTAACTATTTTTTAACTGTTTGGTAGAATTCCCTTGGGAAGATGTCTGGCACTGGGGTTTTGTTGGGAGATTTTTGATTACCATTTCAATTTCCTTACCGGTTATGAGTCTGTTCAGGTTTTCTATTTCTTCCTGGTTTAGTTTTGGTACTTTATAGTCTCTAGAAATGCTTCCATTTCTTCCAGATTGCCTGATTTGCTGGTGCATAAGTTGCTCATAATACGTTCTTACAATTGTTTATTTCTTCAGTGTTGGTTTTGACCTCTCCTCTTTCATTCATTCTCTTTTCTTCTTGATAAGTCTGGACAGGAGTTTATCTTTTTAATTCTTTCAAAGAACCACCTTCTAGTTTTGTTGGCCTGCTCTACTGTTCTTTTGGTTTCTATTTCATTGGTTTCTGCTCTTATCTTTATTATTTATCTTCTTCTGCTGGGTTTAGGCTTTCTTTCCTGTTATTTCTCCATCTCCTTTAGGTGTAGGATTAGGTTGTGTATTTGAGACCTTTCTTGTTTCTTGAAAAAGGCTTGTAGTCCTATATACTTTCCTCTTAGGACTGCCTTTGCTGCATCCCAAAGATTTTGAACAGTTGTGTTTTCATTTTCATATGCTTCCATGAATTTTTTACATTTTTCTTTAATTTCTTGGTTGACCCATTCATTCTTTAGTAGGATGATCTTTAGCTTCCATGTATTTGAGTTCTTTCCAACTTTCCTCTTGTGATTGAGTTCAAGTTTCAGAGCATTGTGGTCTGAAAATGTGCAGGGAATGATCCCAGTCTTTTGCTACCAGTTGAGACCTGATTTGTGACCCAGGATATGATCTATTCTTGAGAATGTTCCATTTGCACTAGAGAAGAATGTGTATTCTGTTGCTTTGGGATGGAATGTTCTGAGTATATCTATGATGTCCATCTATTCCAGTGTGTCATTAAAAACCTTTATATTCTTGTTGATCTTTTGCTTAGACGATCTGTCCATTTCAGTGACAGGGGTGTTAAAGTCCCTTACTGTTACTGTACTATTGTTGCTATGGTTTTTCTTTTTAAATTATTTGGCTTATATAATTGGCTGCTCCCATGTTAGGGGCATAGATATTTAAAATTGTTAAATCTTCTTGTTGGACAGACCCTTTGATTATGATATAGTGACTTTCCTCATCTCTTATTATAGTCTTCAGTTTATTTTATTTTTTTTTTTAAAGATTTTATTTATTTATTTGACAGAGATCACAAGTAGGCAGAGAGACAGGCAGAGAGAGAGAGAGAGAGGAGGAAGCAGGTTCCCTGCCAAGCAGAGAGTCCGATGCGGGACTTGATTCTGGGACCCTGAGATCGTGACCTGAGCCGAAGGCAGAGGCTTAACCCACTGAACCACCCAGGCGCCCTATAGTTTAAAATCCAGTTTGTCTGATAAAAGGATTGCCACCCCAGCTTTCTTTTGATGTCCATTAGCATGGTAAATAGTTTTCCACCTCATCACTTTAAATCTGGAGGTGTCTTTGGGTCTAAAATGAGTCTCTTGCAGACAGCATATCAGTGGGTCTTATTTTTTTTTATCCATTCTGATACCTGTGTCTTTTGATTGGGGCATTTAGCCCATTTACATTCAGGGTAACTATTGAAAGATGAATTTAGTGCCATTGTATTGCCTGTAAGGTGACTGTTACTGTATGTTGTCTCTGTTCCTTTCTGTTCTTGTTACTTTTAGGCTCTCTCTTTGCTTAGAGGACCCCTTTCAATATTTCCTGTGGGGCTGGTTTGGTATTTGTAAATTCTTTCAGTTTTTGTTTGTCCTGGAAACTTTTTATCTCTCCTATTTTTTTAAACGATTTTATTTATTTATTTGACAGAGAGACAGAGAGGGAACATAAGAGGGGGAGTGAGAGAGGGAGAAGTAGGCTTCCCACTGACCAGGAAGCCTGATGCGGGGCTCAATCCCAGGACCCTGGGATCATGACCTGAGCTAAAGGCAGACATTTAATGACTGAGCCACCCAGGTGCCCCATCTCTTCTTCTATTTTCAGTGACGGCCTAGCTGAGTATAGTATTCTTGGCTGCGTATTTTTCTCGTTTATTGCTCTGAATATATCATGCCAGTCCTTTCTGGCCTTCCAGGTCTCTGTGGATAGGCCTGCTCCCAGTCTAATATTCCTACCATTGTAGGTTACAGATCTCTTGTTCCTGAGCTGCTTTCAGGATTTTTTTTGTTGTTGTCTCTGAGACTTTTAAGTTTTATTGTTAGATGACAGGGTGTTAACCTATTTTTATTGATTTTTGAGGGGGATTCTCTGTGCCTCCTGGATTTTGATGGCTGTTTATTTCCCCAAATTAGGGACGTTCTCCACTTTAATTTGCTCCAATATCCCTTCTGCTCCTCTCTTGTTCTCCTTCTGGGATCCCAGTTATTCTAATACTGTTTCGTCTTGTGGTATCACTTATCTCTCGAATTCTTCCTTCATGATTTGATAGTTGTTTATCTCTCTTTATCTCAGCTTCTTTATTCTTTATCATCTTGTCTTCTATATCACTAATTCTCTCTTCTGCCTCATTTATTCTGCAGTAAGAGCCTCCATTTTTTATTGAACTTCATTAATAGCCTTTTTGATCCCAACTTGGTTAGATTTTAGTTCTTTTATTTCTCCAGAAAGGGATTCTCTAGTATCATCTATGCTTTTTTCAAGCTTAGCTAATATATTTATAATTATCATTCTGAACTCTATTTCTGACATCTTACTAATGTCCTTACTGATTAGGTCCCTGGTAGTGAGTACTGCCTCTTGTTCTTTTTTTTTTTTTTTTAGGTGAGTTTTTCTGTTTTGTCATTTTTGTCCAGAGAAGAATAGATGAATGAGAAAACAAAATGGTAAAAGGGTAACAATGACTCCCAAAAAATATACACTAAACAAATCAGAAGAGACCCACAACTGGGAGGTGAAGAAAGGAAAGTAAAGAAAAAAAGAATATGAACAGGCTGGTGAATAGAATGGAACCACACACTAGATTTTGGGTGTATTTTGATCTTTTAGAAGAAACTGCCTCCCAAAATTTTAAAGAAAGAAAGAAAGAAAGAAAAAGAAAGAAAGAAAGAAAAAAAAATATATATATATATATATATATTTGGGTAAATACGATGAAGGGATGGAATATGACTGTAAAGATGAAAATTAAAAAATATTTTAAAAGAGGAATTGATGAGAAGTTGGTTGAAAAAAGAAAGAAAAAAATTAAAAAAAAAAAAGAGAATGTGATCAGGCAGGAGACTAGAACAAAGCCATACAGTAGATTTAGGGTGTATTTTGGTCTGTTCGAAGAAACTGTATCCCAAAATTAAAACAAAACAAAACAAAACACACATATATAGAAAAAATAAGGTTAAATACAACAAAGGGGTAGAATATTATTATAAAAATGAAAATTAAAACAGATTTTTAAAAAATGTATTGATAAGATGTTGGTTAAAATAGGAAAATGGAAAAATAAGAGAAAAGAAAATTAAAAATTTTTAACTTTGAAAGACTAAAGAATCATGGGAAAAAAGCCATGAATTCTATGTGCTGTATTCCCCTAGCACTGGAGTTTTGCAGTTCTCATTGGTTGGTAACCTTGTTCTTGGCTGGATGTTCTTGCTGATACACTGGGGGAGGGGCCTGTTGCTATGATTCCAAGGCGGAATTTCACTGCCCTTTCCAGGGGCCAGGATAAGTAATCTGCTCAGTTTTGCTCTCAGTAGCTTTTGTTCCCTGAATACTTTCCGTTCAGCTTTGGAGGATGAGAATGAAAGTGGTGGCCTCTCAATCTCTGGCCTGGAGGAGCTGAGAGCTTGGGGTCCCATTCCTTAGTGCGCCCTCAGAGAAAAGCAATCACTCCTGTCTCCCTGGTCTCTGGCTGCGCTCTGTGCTCAACCAGCCTGTGACTGAGCATTCCTATCTCTGGCACATGGCACCGTTTGGAGTCTCCAAACCCAGCCAATTCCTGCAGTGCACTCCTGCGCCACTCTTCCTGGTGGAGGAAGCTGCCACTTTTGGGGTCCTTGCTCGAAGAGCAGTGGCCCGACTTTGCCAGGGATCATGGTTTATGGCAACCTCAAGCTGAGAGCCCACTCCTTGTTTCCGTGTTTGCAGCCGGCTTCCCCGTCCTGATACTTGGGAGCTCTGCCACACTCAGGCACCCTCAGTCTTTCTGTGATCCTGAAGGTCCTGAGACACACTGTCCCCGCAAGGGCTCCATCCCTCACTTAGCCTCTGGAGCAACATCCCTCAGTGGAGTGGACTTCTAAAAGTTCTGATTTTGTGCTCTGCTGCTCGATCACTTGCCAGGAGCCGGCTGATGGAGGCTCCCTCCCCCCAAGGTCTGTCTTCCCATATATCACCTCGGGTTCACTTCTCTGCACATCCAACCTTCCAGAAAGTGGTCCCTTTTCTATTCATAGAATTGCTGCTATTCTTGTCTTCAATCTCCTGTTGAGTTTGTAGGTGTTCAGAATGGTTTGATAACTATCTAGCTGAATTCCTGGGAGTAGAGGAAATTTAGGTCTTCTACTCCTCTGCCATCTTGCTCTATCATTTTGTGTTGTTCTTGCCCAGAATACTCTTCCTTCCTTTAGTATAACATTTCTTAAAGTATGGTCCCCAGACAGGCATTAACAGCACCAATAGAAATACACATATATTGGCCCCACCCCTCAACTATCTTTTCAAGGATGTTTGTGTAATGAATAATTTTGTAGGTTAGAGATAGTGTTTTGCTCTATAGAGCACAGGGCAGGTTTGATTGCAGCCCATTATAAAAATTAGGGATTCCTAAGCTCAGGGTTCCTCTCCTATAATGCAACTCACTGTTTCTGCTGATATTACCTAACCTTTGCCCCATAACTGTGTGGGAATTGGACTTGGGAGATTGCTGCAAGAGAATGAGGATACTGGCGTGCCTGGGTGGCAGTCAGTTAAGCATTCGACTCTTGATTTTGGCTCAGGTCATGATCTCAGGGTTGTGAGATTGACCCTCATGTTGGGCCTGTACTCAGTTGGGAGTACACTTGAGATTCTCTCTCTCCTTCTCCCCATCTCTCCATGTTCTCTGTCTCGCTGTAAAAAAAATAAATCTTTGGGAGGGGAGTCAAGATGGTGGAGAAGTAGCAGCTGAGACTACTTCAGGTAGCGGGAGATCAGCTAGATAGCTTATCTAAAGATTGCAAACACCTACAAATCCAACGGGAGATCGAAGAGAAGAAGAACAGCAATTTTAGAAACAGAAAATCAACCACTTTCTGAAAGGTAGGACTGGCGGAGAAGTGAATCCAAAGCGACGGGAAGATAGACCCCAGGGGGGAGGGGCCGGCTCCCGGCAAGCGGTGGAGCAACAGAGCACAAAATCAGGACTTTTAAAAGTCTGTTCCGCTGAGGGACATCGCTCCAGAGGCTTAACCGGGGTGAAGCCCACGCGAGCTCAGCGTGGCCTCAGGTCCCGCAGGGTCACAGAAGGATCGGGGTGTCTGAGTGTCACAGAGCTTGCAGGTATTAGAACAGGGAAGCCGGCTACAGAGACAGAGCCGAGGAGTGAGCTCACAGCTCAGGCTTACCTTGAACTGGTCGCAGGCTCGGTGAGCTCGGAGCGCGGCCGGAGGCCAGGCAGACGGGAGTAATTGGGCGCTGTTCTCTGAGGGTGCACTGGGGAGTGGGGCCCCGGGCCCTCGGCTCCTCCGGGCCGGAGACTGGGAGGCCGCCTTCTTCATTCCCATCCTCTGGAACTCTACGGAAAGCGCTCAGGGAACAAAAGCTCCCAAAAGCAAACCCGAGCGGATTACTCAGCCCGGCCCCTGGTAAGGGCGGTGCAACTCCGCCTGGGGCAAAGACACTTGAGAATCACTACAACAGGCCCCTCCCCCAGCAGATCAACAAGAAACCCAGCCAGGACCAAGTTCACCTACCAAGGAGTGCAGTTTCAATACCAAGGAGAGCCTCGGAATTCCAGAGGAGGAGAAAGCAAAGCACGGAACTCATGGCTTTCTCCCCATGATTCTTTAGCCTTGCAGTTAATTTAATTTTTTTTTTCTTTTTCAATTTTTTTTCTCTTCTTCTAAATTTTTTTAACTTTTACCCTTTTCTTTTTTTAACGTTTTTTAACTTGTTTATCTAATATATATATATATATATATTTCCTTTTTATAATTTTTCCATTATTGGTTCTCTTTTTTTATTTGTTTCTTTTTTCTTTTTTCTTTTTTTTTTTCTTTCTGAACCTCTTTTTATCCCCTTCCCCCCCCCCCCCCCCCCGATTTGGGATCTCTTCTGATTTGGCTAAAGCATATTTTCCTGGGGTTGTTGCCACCCTTTTAGTATTTTACTTACTCCTTCATATACTCTTATCTGGACAAAATGACAAGGCAGAAAAATTCACCACAAAAAAAAGAACAAGAGGCAGTACCAAAGGCTAGGGACCTAATCAATACAGACATTGGTAATATGTCAGATCTAGAGTTCAGAATGACGATTCTCAAGGTTCTAGCTGGGCTCGAAAAAGGCATGGAAGATATTAGAGAAACCCTCTCGGGAGATATAAAAGCCCTTTCTGGAGAAATAAAAGAACTAAAATCTAACCAAGTTGAAATTAAAAAAGCTATTAATGAGACACAATAAAAAATGGAGGCTCTCACTGCTAGGATAAATGAGGCAGAAAAAGAGTTAGCGATATAGAAGACCAAATGACAGAGAATAAAGAAGCTGAGCAAAAGAGGGACAAACAGCTACTGGACCATGAGGGCAGAATTCGAGAGATAGGTGACACCATAAGACGAAACAACATTAGAATAATTGGGATTCCAGAAGAAGAAGAAAGAGAGAGGGGAGCAGAAGGTATATTGGAGAGAATTATTGGAGAGAATTTCCCCAATAAGGCAAAGGGAACAAGCATCAAAATCCAGGAGGTTCAGAGAACCCCACTCAAAATCACTAAGAATAGGTCCACACCCCGTCACCTAATAGTCAAATTTACAAGTCTTAGTGACAAAGAGAAAATCCTGAAAGCAGCCCGGGAAAAGAAGTCTGTAACATACAATGGTAAAAATATTAGATTGGCAGCAGACTTATCCACAGAGACCTGGCAGGCCAGAAAGAGCTGGCATGATATATTCAGAGTACTAAACGAGAAAAACATGCAGCCAAGAATACTATATCCAGCTAGGCTATCATTGAAAATAGAAGGAGAGATTAAAAGCTTCCAGGACAAACAAAAACTGAAAGAATTTGCAAACACCAAGCCAGCTCTACAGCAAATATTGAAAGGGGTCCTCTAAGCAAAGAGAGAGCCTAAAAGTAGTAGATCAGAAAGGAACAGAAACAATATACAATAACAGTCACCTTACAGGCAATACAATGGCACTAAATTCATATCTCTCAATAGTTACCCTGAATGTTAATGGGCTAAATGCCCCAATCAAAAGACACAGGGTATCAGAATGGATAAAAAAACAAAACCCATCTATATGTTGCCTACAAGAAACTCATTTGAAACCCTAAGACACCTTCAGATTTAAAGTGAGGGGGTGGAAAAGAATTTACCATGCTAATGGACATCAGAAGAAAGCAGGAGTGGCAATCCTTATATCAGATCAATTCGATTTTAAACCAAAGACTATAATAAGAGATGAAGAAGGACACTATATCATACTCAAAGGATCTGTCCCAACAAGAAGATCTAACAATTGTAAATATCTATGCCCCGAACGTGGGAGCAGCCAACTATATAAACCAATTAATAACAAAATCAAAGAAACACATCGACAATAATACAATAATAGTAGGGGACTTTAACACTCCCCTCACTGAAATGGACAGATCATCCAAGCAAAAGATCATCAAGGAAATAAAGGCCTTAAATGACACACTGGACCAGATGGACATCACAGATATATTCAGAACATTTCATCCCAAAGCAACAGAATACACATTCTTCTCTAGTGCACATGGAACATTCTCCAGAATAGATCACATCCTTGGTTCTAAATCAGGTCTCAACCGGTATCAAAAGATTGGGATCATTCCCTGCATATTTTCAGACTACAATGCTCTGAAGCTAGAACTCAATCGCAAGAGGAAATTTGGAAAGAACCCAAATACATGGCGACTAAAGAATGAATGGGTCAACCAGGAAATTAAAGAAGAATTGAAAAAATTCATGGAAACAAATGATAATGAAAATACAACAGTTCAAAATCTGTGGGACACAACAAAGGCAGTCCTGAGAGGAAAATATATAGCGGTACAAGCCTTTCTCAAGAAACAAGAAAGGTCTCAGGTACACAACCTAACCCTACACCTAAAGGAGCTGGAGAAAGAACAAGAAAGAAACCCTAAACCCAGCAGGAGAAGAGAAATCATAAAAATCAGAGCAGAAATCAATGAAATAGAAATCAAAAAAACAATAGAACAAATCAACGAAACTAGGAGCTGGTTCTTTGAAAGAATTAATAAGATTGATAAACCCCTGGCCAGACTTATCAAAAAGAAAAGAGAAAGGACCCAAATAAATAAAATCACGAATGAAAGAGGACAGATCACAACTAACACCAAAGAAATACAGACAATTATAAGAACATATTATGAGCAACTCTATGCCAACAAATTTGACAATCTGGAAGAAATGGATGCATTCCTAGAGACATATAAACTACCACAACTGAACCAGGAAGAAATAGAAAGCCTGAACAGACCCATAACCAGTAAGGAGATTGAAACAGTCATCAAAAATCTCCAAACAAACAAAAGCCCAGGGCCAGATGGCTTCCCGGGGGAATTCTACCAAACATTTAAAGAAGAACTAATTCCTATTCTCCTGAGACTGTTCCAAAAAATAGAAATGGAAGGAAAACTTCCAAACTCATTTTATGAGGCCAGCATCACCTTGATCCCCAAACCAGACAAGGATCCCATCAAAAAAGAGAACTACAGACCAACATCCTTGATGAACACAGATGCAAAAATTCTCACCAAAATACTAGCCAATAGGATTCAACAGTACATTAAAAGGATTATTCACCACGACCAAGTGGGATTTATTCCAGGGCTGCAAGGTTGGTTCAACACCCGCAAATCAATCAATGTGATAAAACACATTAATAAAAGAAAGAACAGGAACCATATGATACTCTCAATAGATGCTGAAAAAGCATTTGACAAAGTACAGCATCCCTTCCTGATCAAAACTCTTCAAAATGTAGGGATAGAGGGCATATACCTCAATATTATCAAAGCCATCTATGAAAAATCTACCACAAATATCATTCTCAATGGAGAAAAACTGAAAGCTTTTCCGCTAAGGTCAGGAACACGACAGGGATGTCCGTTATCACCACTGCTATTCAACATAGTACTAGAAAGTCCTAGCCTCAGCAATCAGACAACAAAAAGAAATTAAAGGCATCCAAATCGGCAAAGAAGAAGTCAAACTATCACTCTTCGCAGATGATATGATACTATATGTGGAAAACCCAAAAGACTCCACTCCAAAACTGCTAGAACTTGTACAGGAATTCAGTAAAGTGTCAGGATATAAAATCAATGCACAGAAATCAGTTGCATTTCTCTACACCAACAACAAGACAGAAGAAAGAGAAATTAAGGAGTCCATCCCATTTACAATTGCACCCAAAACTATAAGATACCTAGGAATAAACCTAACCAAAGAGACTAAGAATCTATACACAGAAAATTATAAAGTACTCATGAAAGAAACTGAGGAAGACACAAAGAAATGGAAAAATGTTCCATGCTCCTGGATTGGAAGAATAAATATTGTGAAAATGTCTATGCTACCTAAAGCAATCTACACATTTAATGCCATTCCTATCAAAGTACAGTCCATTTTTTTTCAAAGAAATGGAACAAATAATCCTAAAATTTATATGGACCAGAAAAGACCGCGAATAGCCAAAGGAATATTGAAAAAGAAAGCCAAAGTTGGTGGCATCACAATTCCGGACTTCAAGCTCTATTACAAAGCTGTCATCATCAAGACAGCATGGTACTGGCGCAAAAACAGACACATAGATCAATGGAACAGAATAGAGAGCCCAGAAATAGACCCTCAACTCTATGGTCAACTAATCTTCGACAAAGCAGGAAAGAATGTCCAATGGAAAAAAGACAGCCTCTTCAATAAATGGTGTTGGGAAAATTGGACAGCCACATGCAGAAAAATGAAATTGGATCATTTCCTTACACCACACACGAAAATAGACTCAAAATGGATGAAGGACCTCAATGTGAGAAAGGAATCCATCAAAATCCTTGAGGAGAACACAGGCAGCAACCTCTTCGACCTCAGCCGCAGCAACATCTTCCTAGGAACATCGCCAAAGGCAAGGGAAGCAAGGGCAAAAATGAACTATTGGGATATCAAGATCAAAAGCTTTTGCACAGCAAAGGAAACAGTTAACAAAACCAAAAGACAACTGACAGAATGGGAGAAGATATTTGCAAACGACATATCAGATAAAGGGCTAGTGTCCAGAATCTATAAAGAACTTAGCAAACTCAACACCCAAAGAACAAATAATCCAATCAAGAAATGGACAGAAGACATGAACAGACATTTCTGCAAAGAAGACATCCAGATGGCCAACAGACACATGAGAAAGTGCTCCACATCACTCGGCATCACGGAAATACAAATCAAAACCACAATGAGATACCACCTCACACCAGTCAGAATGGCTAAAATTAACAAGTCAGGAAATGACAGATGCTGGCGAGGATGCGGAGAAAGGGGAACCTTCCTACACTGTTGGTGGGAATGCAAGCTGGTGCAACCACTCTGGAAAACAGCATGGAGGTTCCTTAAAATGTTGAAAATAGAACTACCCTATGACCCAGCAATTGCACTGCTGGGTATTTACCCTAAAGATACAAACGTAGTGATCCGAAGGGGCATGTGCACCCAAATGTTTATAGAAGCAATGTCCACAATAGCCAAACTATGGAAAGAACCTAGATGTCCATCAACAGACGAATGGATAAAGAAGATGTGGTATATATATACAATGGAATACTATGCAGCCATCAAAAGAAATGAAATCTTGCCATTTGCAACAACGTGGATGGAACTAGAGGGTATCATGCTTAGCGAAATAAGTCAGAGAAAGACAACTATCATATGATCTCCCTGATATGAGGGAGAGGAGATGCAACATGGGGGGTTAATGGGGTAGGAGAAGAGTAAATGAAGCAAGATGGGATTGGGAGGGAGACAAACCATAAGTGACTCTTAATCTCACAAAACAAACTGAGGGTTGCTGGGGGGAGGGGGGTTGGGAGAGGGGGGGTGGGGTTATGGACATTGGGGAGGTTATGTGCTATGGTGAGTGCTGTGAAGTGTGTAAACCTGGAGATTCTCAGACCTGTACCCCTGGGGGAAAAAATATATGTTTATAAAAAATAAAATTAAAAAAAAATAAATCTTTAAAAAATAGAAAGAATGAGATTACTTCTCTTGCTGCGAGTAAAAAAACAAGTAAAAAACATTCTTTGTCCTCTGATCCAAGAGTCTTATATTTTTTGTTATATCCATGAAACTGTGGCAGGCTAACTTCTTTTTAGCTTACAAATACAATAAAACCACAGACCTTTGAAAGTTCTTGACGCAAGTCTTCTTTTATGAAGTTTGTGCCCTGAAATGGGAGCCATTGCTTTTAGTAATTGTTAATAGAGTTAAATAACAAAAATTCAACCGAGTAAATTTAAAAATCAGATTGGCTTCATTCAGTGAATCATGAATTGGGCAACATCCCAATTAGCAAGGGAAAGGAGCTCCACCAGCTGTAGAAAAGGGAGGTTTTTAAAGACAGATGGAAAAAAGAAATTATTTGCAAAGAATGCCTTGTTTCAGGCAAGGTCGCCTTCCTGGGGGGAAGGGTAGGGGTTTATTGGGTGGATTATTTATTTCTCTAGTGCAAACCAGGTAATTTGGTGTTAACTTGTTAAAGGTTACATACATTCAAGGGGGTTGAAACCGTAGTTAGATTAGGTATTACATTTTGGTTTACTGATGTGGGGTTAGCACAAGTGACTACATTTTGGGTGTTCTTTCTCTTTTTTAACAGTAGGAAGCATGGTATTGCATGCAACATGAAGCATGGTATTGAAAAAGCCTAATGTATACCAAAACATATTTTTCAGTGTCAGAGTTTAACTTTCAAATATTCTTTAGCATGTCTCCATTAATCTAGTTTCATTTATGTTTTTAATTTTCATTCAAAAAACATTTCTACATTGTCCTGTTTGCTCCTTCTTTTTTTCAGATTGTGGCACCATTAGAACCTGGGTTGATCCAGAGACAGACAGATGGCTGAAAATGGCAGAAAAGAAAAAATAAAATGGACAACAACTATTATTATTAGCTCATCTCTTAAGGTGAAGAGGCATTTGGCCATTGATCTTTAATTTAAAAATTAAAAGCAATAGTACAATATTTTAAAAATATCCTTAGCTTGATTTCCAAAGTTCTGTGCATCCACAAGCACATAAACTAAATGTGTTTTAAAGATAAATTCTAAACTTTACTGCATCCATTTTCAACATCCTACTTTTCTAAATATTTGAAGGCTGGAAATTTTTTATAGTTCTTTTTTACTCTATAAGTCTGTTCTAATAGAGATAAAGGATTCGAGAAATAGTAAAACGCACATTAAAGTTTTGAAGAAATAAACCACAGAAACTGATATTGTACCTTAGTGGCATTAGGGGGAGGCTGTCTCTATACAGTTGGGATGGGGAAGGGATAGGAAGTTGAATGCCTGAAGGCAGTTGGTCAGTCCACAACCATTTTTAGCTCCTCAGCCAATAGGATTTCTCCATTGCCTTAGTATTTATCTATGGACACTAGTTCATGTCTAGAGGGAAGGGGAAAGAAATGATTATTCCACAGTAAATATGAGAGAGGCAAGAATAAGACTAAAAATAAGATTTTTTAAATCCATTCTATCCTCCCACTGCTACCTCAAGCTGCACTTTGCCCTATTGGCTTTCACCATCTAGCTCCATAACACAAACCAGTTTAAGACAGCCTTAAGTCTCATTGGTTTTTCTTCTTGCTTCTTTTTGTTAGTGTAAGGGCCTGCCCCTCCCAGAGGAACTGGCTTGTGGACCCCGGAAGTAGGGGCGGGGCAGGCTGGGTGGAGACGTACAATCGGTGTGGCGTGGGTATATCTACTGGATGAATTAGGATTCAATTGGCTACCTGTGTAGGGGCAGGGCTCAATCACCCCCATAAAGGTTGGTCTGCGAGGCTGGCGAAGAAGAGGAGAGCTGTCAGAAGAAGAGAAGAAGGAGAGCGGTCAGAAGAAGAAGAAGGAAGAAGAAGCAGGAGAAGAGTCGGGGGAGCAGCAGAAGAGTGGGCGGGAGCCGCAGAGAGAAGAGTCGTCTGGAGAAAAAGAAGAGCTGTAACAGCTCTTGTAAGAGCTATAAGTGCCGCCGGTGGCCCTGCGCCACCGGCGGCCCTTAGCCGCCAGCGGTCCCGATGCCAGTGGTCCTAGCACACCAGCGGACCCAAGCCGCCAGTGGTCCCCAGCAGCCAGCGATCCCCAGCCGCTGGTGCCCCGACACCAGCAGTCCCGCCCACACCGCAGCTTCGGCAGCGGCGCTGTGGGGAGCAGCGGAGCCACCAGCAACCGGAGACGCCTGCGGCCCTGAGCCGCCAGCAGTCCCGACACCAGCGACCCCGCGCCGCCGGCAGCCCCGAGCCACCAGTGGTCCAGACGCCAGCGGTCCTGCGCTGCCAGTGGTCCCGCACCACCAGCGCCCCAACGCCTGCGGCCCCGAGATGCCTGCAGCACCGAGTTGCCAGTGGCCCCGATGCCAGTGGCCCCGATGCCAGCGGCCCCGCCCACACACTGCGACCCTTGGCAGTGGCGCCTCGGGGAACGGCCTAGATGGCAGCAACCTCGCCGGGAACCCTGAGCCGCTGCCTCGCTGGAGCTGTGTCATTCCGGGGAGCGGCTTCGTCTGGGAAGAGGCCTCCTCGGTGAACGGCCCTGCGGAAGCAGCATGGTCAGGGAAGAGGCTTCCTCCAGAACGGCTTCGCAGGAGCAGCCTTGTGTGGGGAGCAGCCTCGCCAGAGCAGCCTTGTTAGAGTGGCATCATGGGGAGCAGAATCTGTGTCATCAGTGTTGTCCTCCCTGTCATTGTCGCTGTTGTCATCGCCTCTTCTTGGGAGCGGCCCTGCCTGGGGAGCGACCTCACCAGCAGTGGCCTTCTTGGGAGTGGCCTCTTCTTGGGAGCGGCTCCAACCGGGCAGCAGCTTCATCTGTGGAGCAGCCTCGTCCGGAGCGGCGTTCTTGGGAGTGACCTTGTCGGAATCATCATCGTCATCTTTTCGTAAGAGACAGCCCTGACTGGTCAGTTTGATTTTTGATGCTTGGCGTGAAATAAAGCTTTGTTTGATTTTCGCTGTATATCAGTCTCGTTCCTTTGATCACGGACCCTAACAGTTAGGTTTCTGGAATTCCTGTTTTTCTCTTAATTCTAAAGTTTTTGAGACTGATACTGAGAGACGGAGCCAGCAATCCACGCTGATTTGCCAAGAACAACTACTTCATAATGCGTTTATTATGTTTAACCATCTTGCTTTGCGATTAAAATTTTCATACTGACATTCTTTTAAATTTTCTATCAGATTGAGTACCCTTTCCTGTTTCTGTTTTTGTTTATATTTCCTTTCTTATGAGTAGATTTGCTAGACAGAAACTAGTTTTATACAATATTAATTGGTGTTAAATCTGTAGAAGGAAGTATTAGATTATATTTGGAATGCTTGTATGAACAAATTTTTACAAGGTTTTTTTTTGTTGTTGTTTTACTGCACTACTCTTAAGGGCCTTTCATATGCCTAAATGCATGGTAAATCCTCAAAAGGAGACAAAATAATATTCAGTGTTTCCCAATATTATTTGAATACAAGGAACATCTTTTAATATTTCATGGGACTAATATTCCATGAAACATGCTTTGGAAAATCTGGTCTTAGCTCCTGGTTATTTTGAAAAATTAACTCTTGAATTTGGCTGGGTTTTTTTTTTTTTTAGATTTTATTTATTTGATAGAGAGAGACACAGCGAGAGAGGGAACACAAGCAAGGGCAGTGGGAGAGCGAGAAGCAGGCTTCCCGCCAAGCAGGGAGACCAATGTGGGGCTTGGTCCCAGGACCCTGGTATCATGACTTGAGCTGAAAGCAGATGCTTAACGACTGAGCCACCCAGGTGCTCCTTGGCTGTTTTTTTCTTAATTCAGTATTTCTATTTTTATCTTTATTATTTTCTTTTATTATTTCTATCATAATTCTTTTAGTTGGCACCCCAGAGTATGATTTTTTAAAAATTTATTACTATTTTTTAAAAGATTTATTTATTTATTTGATAGAGACCACAAGTAGGCAGAGAGAGAGGAGGACAGGCTCTCTACTGAGCAAAGAGCCTGACACAGGGCTTGATCTTAGGACCCTGAGATCATGACCTGAGCCGAATGTAGAGGCTTTAACCCACTGAGCCACCCAGGTGCCCCCAAAAATTTATTATTATTTTTTAATTGAAGTATAGTTGACATACAATATTACATTAGTTTCCAGTTGTACAGCATAATGATTTGACAAGCCTTTACGTTACTATATACTCAACACAGGTGTAGCTACTGATAGAATATGTTTGAAATTCATTAATATGGCATACATGGTTCCTTAGGATATGCCAGCAGTTATCCCTAATACCATCTCCAAATTAACTGACTTGTGTACACCTTACACACTTATAAGAATCATACTTTTGGGTCTGAATGCCTCTGCCTTTACTCTTTCTGTCCATGGTCTTCTCACATTTGCCTTCTTCCTTCATTTGTCTGCTTAATAAACTCCTTTCCACTTTAAAGTTTCACTCATATTTTATGATGCTTTCCTGACTCATTGACATCTGTTATATCCTTTTATACTTTGTGGGGGTTTTTGCCAAAATTCTCAATCTTGTCTTTCATCTCCTTGAACATAGTAAATATCACTATTTTAAAGCATGTATCTGATGTAACTTCACTATATGTAACATCCCCTGTGAGCCTGTTTCTATTGCCTATTTTCTCATAGTTCTCTTTCAAGTAATTTTGTCTCTTGGTATGTCTGATTATTTTTGGTTGTGTGTTGGAATATGTATTTGAAAATTGTAGAAATAATTTGAGGCCTAGAATAGTGTTCTGTTCCTCTAAGAAGTCTTAATTTTACAGGAGAATTAAATCCCCAAAGCCCTAAGGGTTACCCCATAAAATACAGGACCTTTTGTTACAACATTTGGGTTTTAGGTAAACAATGAAATTAGAGGAAGTACCTCTCAAATATTGCATGGAAAATCCTTATACTAAACTCAGATTCAACTGGGTTTTATTTTTATTTGCTAAATCTGGCAATCCAAGCCCTAAAGCAGCTATTGTATGTAATAAATGAACTACAACTAGAATGGTACTAGTTATGTGAGAATTGAAAAAACAGTCACTCAAATAATTTTCTTTGTAGTTCATATGAGGAAACCTGATTGAAAAAGGTTACTCTAGGGAGTGCTTCTGCAAGATGCTTGGGAGCACTAGTAATACAGTATTACCTAAAGACAATTTCAGGGGTTGAAATGCTTTGAAGCTAGGCTGTAGTCCCTGTGAGAGCTGTTCTACTTTTGTCAGAAGCTGTGTTCAGCCTCTCATCTCCTTCTGTATTGGCAGATATCCTTAGGGAAAAGGTGGCCTAAATGCTGGTCTCATATCTCTGAATTTCTGTGTAGATTTTGACCTTAGAACTTTTCACTATACTGATAGCTCTCTGATGCATTCAAGCAGATTTAAAAAATTGTCCAGCTTTTCTTGTTGCCTCAGCAAGAGGTTTGGCCTAAATTACATAGTCTGCCATTGCTGGAATCAATGTATAATTTTAAAACAGCAGAAGAAAACTCATGGGAAGATCCATAGTTGTACTCTAGGTCAGGATCTGTTTGGCACAAAATGCTCTCCTTAGGATATAAAGGAAGCATATATTTCATACATAATTCCAGCCTGTATACTTAAAATTCCAGCCTGTAATACACATGTTCTAAAGCAGAATGTACAATTAATGTACCTAAGGGATTTTTGTCTACTCGGAGAACAGCAAGCTTTGAGTTATAACCAATCAGGAAACACTATTAACCATGTATATCTTAGTGGCTTGGAAAAAATGATCTGAGTAATTACTCAGATGGAGTAGAATAGGAAATGAGATGATTTTTTTTAAGATTTTATTTGACAGAGAGCAAGATGGTGAGTACAAGCAGGGGGAGGGGCAGAGGGAGAGGGAGAAGCAGGGTCCCGGCTGAACAGGGAGCCCAATGCAGAACTCGATCCCAGGACCCCAGGATCATGACTTGAGCTGAAGGCAGTCACTTAACCAACTGAGCCACCCAGGCACCCGGAAATGAGATGATTTTTAAAATGGCATTTAAAATATAAGCCTTGTTGCTGTGTTTATACATGTTTTCTGTCTTGTCTAAGGCTTAGGGTGGCTCAGTCAGTTAGGCATCTCTTGGTTTCAGCTCAGGTCATGATCTCAGGGTTGTGAGATGGAGCCCATGTCAGATTCTGTGCTACCAGGGAGTCTGTTCGAGATTCTCTCTCTCTCCCTCTGGCCACCTCCCTCCCCACCCCATGTGTTCTGTCTCTAAAATAAATACATATTTTTTTAAAAAGTATAAAATTAGGGACACCTGGGTTGCTCAGTTAAGTGTCTGCCTTCGGCTCAGGTCATGATCCCATCCTGCTTCAGGCTCCTTGCTCAGTGGAGAGTTTGCTTCTCCCTCTGTTAGCCATACCCCCTGCTTGTGCTCTCTGACAAAAAAAAAATCTAATAAAATCTTAAAATTAAAAAAAAAGTATAAAAGTAACTGTAATGTACAGAAATGAATTGGTTGTCTCCTTGTGTTATTCTATATGTCTGGCACTTAGCGGTATTGCGAACCATCTAAGAAACTCACCACCACCCACCTTCCAATTTACATTAATACATGTCAGAATCTGTCTCCCCAAGTTGTTTTTTAACAAAGTTTGCATTTACTCTCTTATAGTTCTTTAATATTGTCCTGGGATTCGCACAGTTCATTTCCAGTAGAACCAAATTATTTTTGCTTCAAGTGTTTTTTTCACCAGAGAGCCAATTTACTGTCTCCTTTGATGAACAAATATTTAAGTGGTTATAAAAGAAGCTATTAAACTTAATTTTTTCATTAGCTTTAATATAAAATCATCCATTCTAAGCATGTCTTAAGTTTGTGTTTCTAAAAAAAATTTTTTTTAGAGTTACGAAGTTGCAACTGCCCTAGAAAATCGAAGCCACAAGATTCGGTACTCAGATTCAGTGGAAAATGGATCAATTATCTTTTCTCTTTCTGGTACGGTGTTTTTGTTAACTATCTTGATTTAAACCTCTTATAAAATACGTGAGTATAAATTCTAATAGTTGTAGTTCAATAACCAGGTAATAAGTTTAAGGTATTATCTTTTGGGAGAAGTAAATGTATAATACTCCATTACTACTGCAAAAGTAGTGCATGTGGCCAACCACAACATACATTCCTGTTTAGATTATAATTGGGGGCACCTGGGTGGCTCAGTCAGTTAAGCATCCAACTCTTGCTTTTGCTTCAGGTCATGATCTCAGGGTTGTGAGATCAATCTCTGCCTCGGGCTCTGTGCTAGGCATGGAGCCTGCTTAAGACTCCCTCCCTTTCTCTCCCCCTCCCATTCCCTCTTTAAACAAATAGAAAACTAAAGCTGAACCAGTGGAATCTGGCAAAGGACAGCAAAAACAACATACTTTGGAACCAAGATGCAAGTAGAACAAAGCCATCTCTCCAACAGTCAGTACTTAAAGTGTTACCAGTATTAACAAGGAAGCCAACATCACAACATTGGTCGAAAGCTATATATAAAAATAATATAGGAGAACGTTTTTTCAGGATTTTGTACAAAAGTTTGCTGAATATAATAGAAACAAATACTAAAAAACACAAAAAACAAAACAAAAAAAACAAATAGAGACAAACAGAAATTCCTCAAATCATAAAATCGTAAAATACGGGGCCATGGGTAAAATACAGGAAGGAATTAGATTAGGATATGAGAAGGCTAATGTGATGGGAAGGGAGCAGCACTGAGCACAGGTTTGTGGTAGGGAAATGACTAAAGTGATAAAAGAAGTGGAAGTGAAGTATTTTACCAGGAGGGTTGCAGATAGAATGGTAACTTTAGCAGAAACTTTGGAAGACAGGCAGATTTCAAAATCTTCTAGAAATAAAACTATAGGCTTAAAGTGATCCAACTTCAAACTCATCCTTCCTGGTTGAATAGAGAGCCCTCTAGGGAGAAGTGAAATGTTTTTGAATAATTCCTGTGTCCCTTGTCCACTTATATATAGTATCTTATTTAATCTTCTCAATAAACCTATGAAAGAATTATTATTACATTCTTATAGATGGGAGAACTTAGGTTCAGGAAGGTTTATATAAACTGCCCAGGTTCATTCAATTAGCATATAATAATATAATCACTTTACTCAGATTGCCTTCTCCTTTAAAGAGCTATAATTAGATCAAATTTTCCTTCAGGACTATTCTTACAGGCCTGATACTATTTCAGAAATCCTAGATTGTGGGATGCCTGGGTTGCTCAGTTGGTTAAGCTTGGTTAAGCGTCTGCTTTTGGCTTGAGTCAGGATCCCAGGGTCCTGGGATTGAGTCTCAAATCGGGTTCCTTGGCTCAGCAGGGAGTCTGCTGCTCCCTGCCTTTCCACCTGCTTATACTCTCTCTGACAGATAAATAAAATCTTTTTAAAAAATCCGAGATTATCTGCTTACAGAGTGTTTTAATTTAATAATAATGTTCTCTACAAAGGTTTCTCTAAGAAATAGTTGAAGGTTTAAGATTTTGATTTCCAGTTTTTAAAAAAGTCATTATAACATACACAAAAAAACAACTTTTAACTAAAATTAGGCATTACTTTCATTGTTAAGTGCCTTAATTTGAAAATTGTTACTGACCAAAGTTGTTTCCTCTAGAATGTCATACTTTTATATAAAGCATTTCAAAGAATTACCTAAATCATTTTGTAGTATAAGACTTTTGTTATAACAAATTCTGTTCCTTACATTTGGGTCCTGACATTTAGAGCTGTATTATAGCCACTTTTGTTGATTCTACAGAGTTTACAAAAAAATTTGCTTATTACAACAAAGTGATGTTTTATATTATGCTCACCTTCCCTAGGACTTGCATTTTTATTGATGGATGCTAAAGAATGCTTTATATCAGCTGAAGAAATATTTCTAGCCAAAATTGAGAAGTTTATTAATATTCACCAAAAGAGTTTTTTGGTTCTGTCTGCTGCCCTCCATGGGCCTGAGGAATGGAAACTGATGTTCAGGATACAGCAGAGGTACGGAAGAATAGTACTATAGACTTTTCTTAAATCACATGTATTTACTTTAGTTCTTAATCCTTTTCAAGTAGGTGAGTTGTTTTGCTAAAAGATAGACCCTATAATGTTAACTTGTCATATCTAATAAATTCAGGTTTAATGGCTATTCCAGGAATAAGGGTGACAAGTTTGAGTTCATGCTGATTTCTGAGATTTTTCTACAACACCAAAACAAAAGTGAACACTATTTAGTCTCTTAAATTCTGGGTATAAAGCCGTATCATATCCTCTGTGGAATAGGGCAGGGCATGACAGACAGTAAGGTTTCTGTCTCTTTTCTGCTTAACAGATGTCTGTGTAAGTTATATGATCTATTTAATTTATGAATTATTTTTCAGATTCCTGGGTAGTAACTTACGGATACTTCCAGTACACAACACAGTAAATGCTATTAATCTTATGTGCACAATGGCTAAGGTGAGTCACTAGGAAAATGATGCAAATATAGCACTCGTAGATTTTAGGGTTTCTGACTTCAAAATGCACACCCTCTTGAGCAGAATTATTATTCTGCTTCTTTTCCCCTCAGAGAAGTTGCTCTTTCAGCATGCAGTGCAGCTCTTTGAAGCATGAACTCAGCCTTTCTTCTCAATTCACTTCCAGTAGCCACTCCAAGAATGACTAACATTAGGCCAAAAGAACATTTGGCATATATACACTGCATTGGCCCTAATGGTTTCTTAAATCTTCCTTCAAATTCTAAAATATAATTATTGATTAGGTTGTAGTCAAGAACTTTCAAAGTGCAACATACTATTTTATAGAATGATCTTCACAAGTTGTCCACTTTCTTTCCATGCTTGTCCTCCCCTGTGAAGTGTGCCCTAGGCAGAGTTAGGTGATTTTTACTCTTATACTTGGAACAGATCTCCATATTAAAGCAGTTCTTAAAGTATTCTACTTTTGGCTTGTTTGAAATTCCTTAAAGACAAAGACCAAGCATTTTTCTATTACTCATAATTAACTCACACATAGTATTTAGCACAAAGAAGATGATTAGATACTTGTTGAGTAAGTGAAAGTTTTTTATATGACCCTTATTATAAAATGATCCTAATATAAAAAGTACTTATTTCTGTAAATAATGTTGCATGTTTATAACTTCTTACAGAATGCCTCCAAACCATACACAGATAGCATTTGCTATAGAATGATAACAACTGAGGCTTACATCATTGAGCAAAGTCCTGTTTGGAAAACACTTCAGAAGTTAAAACTGAGTAGTGATTCATGTAACCCAAATTAGAATAGCAATTACAAAAGTTCTTTTGGAAGAATGTTAAAATAATTAGACCAGTTAAATTAAAATGTTCAAATATATATTTAAAGATTTTTTTAATTTAAAAGAATAAAATATATATATGATTAAAAATGGTTTTCAGTTTTGCTGAGTAATTCCTTTAATAATGTTTAGAAAAAATTGGCACATACACATATTATAAAACTCAGATGCAGTTTCTTGGTGATACAAGTTAAGTTGGAAGGAAAATATTTACTACAAAATAAATACACAGCATTTTCTAACTAGCCTCTTAGACTAAAGGAAAAGTCATGTACACTTTTTAACTTTTCCACAAGGGCTGCCAGTGTTTCTAAAATTAACGTTTGCAGATGTGTTTGTATTATAACTGCTGCTAGACAGGTGGTGATGGGACTGTGCCCCATAAGACTTCTGAGGTAGGGAAAAAAAGGGAAATTAAGTTAACCAGCTGGCCTAATTGAAAACCTCTCTGTACACTTTTACAATGGTGTGATATTCCTATTTGACACCAGGAATTCTGAAGTATAAGAAAGCATCTAATTGGAACATAAAGTGTAAAATGTATTTATAAACTCACTACAACTATATGAAGGAAGGCAATACAACTATATTTTATGAGATTATAATAGAATATTATCAGTTTGTATTAGATTTTCAACTAAGTAGGATTCAGAATACATACATGGGCATTATTTACCATGTAAATTATCTTTTTAAAACCAAAGACTACTACTGATCCATAATGTGTCATCACAGAAACCAGTAAATGAGAAAAGCTACATTTATTTTTCTAGCAGTACTTTACAGAAAAGTCTTTATAAAGGTATTAAATAATCATAATGGAAAATAAAGTATTTTACTAGTTTTTATTTAGGAAATGGAGGTTTCACTTTATCCCAATATTTTCTTCAGGGGTAGACTTTGTTTTTATTTCAATGAGTTCTTCTACTCGAGCCAGAACACTTTCAATCAAATCAAATGTGAAAAGAGCTGAATGTAGGACCTGCAGTGCCAAGGGAAATTAGTATTATATTAATGTTGCTGTTAGAGCAAAAAAAAAAAAACAAAAGTCTTCAGCTGGATATAGCTTAGGAAAATTTCAGATCTACCTTAAGCTGCATTTCAGGAGGCATATTAGGGATCTCTTCTCCACCTACAGTTACAGAACAAAGATCTTTAGACTTTTGGACTTCTGTAAGAGAAGAAAAAAAAAATCAGGTGTCACATTTAACCATTAAAAACAACTCCCAAATTTCAATAATGAATTTATAAGCTACTTTCATTATTATACCCATTACAGCAAAAAAAAAAAATTTCTAGTAATGCCTTTAAGAAATACCCCCTAGCTATACAAAAAAGAGCAAAAGATTATTATAGAATTGTTTGCTGATTTAAAAAAGTAATTCTGGATCTAAGATTCTTTTTCATAATTTGCACCGATTTACTTGAGGGTGAGGATGGAGAGAGCCATACCCAAGTTAGTGTAATATCCAAACAGAAATACTTGTAGTATAATTAGATTCTTAATCAGAATTTGATTTTAATCTGGTTTTAAACCAGAATATGCTTCAATTTGGTTTAAATCTTTGTTAACCTAATTTCAGTGTTAACTGGCTTACAGAGCTGCTAAAAATAATTTTAATTATAAATAAAATAACTTAGCTGTCATGTTTCCGTGTTCGTTAGAAAATAAACAAGTATGAGATGAAAAAGTTCTTTATTTTGAATATAACTGACAGCTCTAAAAGTTGACTAATTTCTAGACCTAACCAAAAATAAAATTGCATATTACCAACCTTGGCTATTTTCTTGGCTGTTTTTAATTTCTGCTTCATAATGTGCTTTTGACATATTAAGTCCTGTATGGAGTGGCTTTAAGAAATTATTCTCAATCTTTCCAAGTTCTGTCCATAATCCAGTCTATTCAGAAGAATTAATGAAATAATTAGTTTTTTGGCTCAACATTTCTTGATTGCCTACTATTATTAAACCCATGTTAAGAGTTAGAGAAACAAAAATAAAATCTGATCTTGCCTTTCAAGGTAGTTTCCTGTTTAATATATTCATTACATCTGGTTATTTTATGTGAATACCAATAAAAACAAAAATGTACTTTGGACAGTGTACTCATTAATACACCATTTGGACAGCTCCTAATTTTGAGGTCTGTAACTTATAAGTTTCATTCATGAGAAAATTATTTGAGAATAATCCATATGATGAGATATTTCTTTTCCTGTAAAAACCATCCCTATAATGACTACATTATATATTCCTTCAACTCATGACCTTTCAATTGATATCCTTGTCATAGATCTAGTTTTAGAGGATTCCTTTCCTTCCCTCTTGATGGAAACATTTTTTCTTTTTTTTTTTTTTTTAAGATTTTATTTATTTATTTGACAGAGAAAGCACAAGTAGGGGGAGCAGCAGACAGAGGAGGGAGAAGCAGGCTTCTCCCTGAGCAAGGAGCCCAATGCAGGGCTTGATCCCAGGATCCTGGGATCATGACCTGAGCCAAAGAGAGCTGCTTAACTGACTGAGCCACCCCAGCGCCCCCCCCTTTTTTTTAAAGATATTATTTATTTGAGAGAGAGAGAAAGCAAGAGAGATTACAGAGGGAGAAGGAGAATCTGACTCCCTGCTGAGCAGGGAGCTCAGTGTGGGGCTTGATCCCAGGACCCTGACATCACGACCTGAGCCAAAGGCAGACGCTTAACTGATTGAGCCACCCAGGCACCCTGATGGAAATATTTCTAACACAAATTTGTTATGAACTTTCTGGTGATCAATGTAGACAGAGATTTTACCTAAAACAGCTTAGGGTTATTCTGTCATCCATATTTTAAGCTTTTATTCCAAGAGTATTTCCTCCTATATACTTAAAGGAAGAGTGTCATAAAGTCTTAATTTTATTAGGAAGAAAGGAAAATGGGAGGGGAGGGGCTGGAGGTAGGGGAGAGGGAAAGAAGGAGAGAGAATTGGGGATGAAGAGAGAGAAGGAGGAGACAGAAGAGGAAAGAGAAAATTCAGTAGTATTATTAAGTTACCAGGTACTCTTTACAAAGGAAAGTATCTTAGGTAATAAAAGGGAAACTTAGGAACCCAATTAACCTTAACTAGAAGTGGACCACTTGAAAACCTATTTTGTAATCAACTTTTAATTATTCAGTCTTAAATAGTTAATATTTTTTACCTTGTATACAAACATCTCATAAAATAGATTTTATTCATAATTACATAGAGCTTCTCATACTTCACTGTGTTAGTTAAAAATGTTGATTGCTGTGCTTTACTTGGAGACTGAGTAGATTTAGGGTTAAACCCAGAAATTTGCATTTATATGCATAAAAGAACAAATACCCAGGTGATTCTCATTAGGAATGTATGTGAAGTTACAAAGATCTAAAATGGCCACATCCAATGCCAATGAGAAACTGAATTTTTTTTCACGATATGAATTTATTTATTTAATTAACATATAATGTATTTTTTGCTTCAGGGGTACAAGTCTGGAATCAGTCTTACACAATTCATAGCACTCACCATAGCAAATACCCTCTGTAATGTCCATAACCCAGCCACCCTATCCCTGCCCTCCACCCCCCAACAACCCTCAGTTTGTTTCCTGAGATTAAGAGTCTCTAATGGTTTATCTTCCTCCCCAGTCCCATCTTGGAGAAACTGAATTTTTAATTAAAAAAATTTTTAATTCACATTTTAAATATTCAGATATGGCTACTAAATAAGTATTTTATTTATTTGAGAAAGAGAGAGCAAGCATGCGTGGGGGAGGGGGAACAGCAGGCAGAGGGAGAAGCAGACACCCCCCTGAGCAGCAGGGAGCCGAACTCAGGGTTCAATCCTAGGACTTTGAGATCATGACCTGAGCTGAAGACAGATGCTTAATTGACTGATCCACCCAGGTGCCCTTTGTTTTTGTTTTTTTAAAGATTTTGTTTATTTTAGAGAAGAGAGGGAGAGAGAGTAGGCAAGCGGGGGAAGGAGCAGAAGGAGAGGGAGAGAGAATTTCAGTGAGACTCTGTGCTGAGCATGGAGCCCAGTGAGAGGTTTGATCTCATGACCCTTAGATTATGACCTGAGCCAAAACCAAGAGTTGGAGGCTTGACTGACTGAGGCACCCAGGCAACCTAAGAGCTTAGTTGTTTTTAATGACAATAATTTAATATATGGCCCATAATCCTAAAACTTATAAGGAAATAAAATTGTGGCAAAATTAGGTTACAGAAAATCCGTTGTGCATTCTATTCAGCATAATTCTACAAATCTCCCATATGATGAACTGTAATAATTTTAGAAGCATGTAGGAGTGTAGAAGCTGTGGAAATAAATTTTCTCTTATAATAAGTTTACTAGATATTTAAAAAATACTACAAAGAAAATCATTTTAAGATGTATCTTCAGTGTCTAGAAAAAGTAACTTAAGAATAAAAAAAAAGTAGTTATAAGGATAAAAATAAAAATGTGAAGTTTTCACAAATGTTTGCTTTTAATTTTTCCCAAGTAGACTCACTTATGTAGTAATGAAAGTTTTTTCAGTTTTAAAGCTTACCTATAGAATTCAAAATACACCACTGAAGCCTGTCTCAAAAAAAGGAAGACTAGGGGCGCCTGGGTGGCTCTGTGGGTTAAGCCTCTGCCCTTGCCTGGGATCAAGCCCCTCATCGGGTCTCTGCTCAGCGGGGACCTGCGTGCGCGGGGACCTGCTTGCCACACCCCCTCACCTGCCTGCCTCTCTGCCTACTTGTAATCTCTCTCACTCTGTCAAATAAATAAAATCTTAAAAAAAAAAAAAAAACGAAGACTAACTAATTCTGAAACCTAATGAAATTTGTTGCCAAAACAGACAGGGACCTCGCAAAGGATAGTCAATCATGATAATGAAGAAATAAAAGAAGGAAATGAATAACACCCGATTTCCCTCCTCCTTATTTGGAAAAGATTCTTATTTATTAAGTAATGCTACAGAATTTCTATTGTTTCCATTATTAATATTGTAATAGTAAGGAATGTGTATCACTGAAGTCATCTGGCTCTGCAAATAATATACAAAGCATATGTTTCAATAAATGAAAACCCAAAATATGGACGATACGGAATTATATATACATGTATATATATGCCAGATATTATAGTTTTTTTCCTAAATGAAAAGCAAATCTGCATACATTACATAACTCAGTTTTTAAAAATTCCTGATACTTGTGGCCTTTATAATCTCCCGTGGCTTCCCTTGACCCTATTTTCAGTCAACATACTACGATATCATTTAGGGCAAAAATGGGTAAGCAGGCAGATGGGAAAGTATGTAAGTAGATACGATAGAAGGTGAGTGATAAAATTATTATGGGCTATGTATTAGAACAAATTACTATAATTCAAGACAATTAACATTTGAAGATACTTATCAAAATAAATAAATAAAGATACCAAACAGAATACTAGGTATAAAAACTAAGTTGGTTTTACCAGTACAGATGGAGGTTCAAGAACAGTTTTGTGAAGCTGAAGTGTGGGAGAAGGTACCTATAACTTATGCAGAGATAATAGGATGAAGAGAAATAGGATGAAAAGGAAAATGACTTTTGAAAAGACTAAATCAGCTCACAGCCACCCAAAATAGCAGGAAAAGAAATGGATTATTATTCAATTATGAATCATTTTGTTTTGTACTTAAATGATCCTGTTCTTAATTTCCCTGTATACCTTTTGATTCCTTCTCAGCTTTTCATCTGACTAGTTCACCTCTCAGCATGCTTAACTGGTCAAAAATAGGTACTGGTAGAAGGTGCCTGGTTGTTGGCTTACTCGGCTGAGCATCTGACTTTTTTTTTTTTTTTAGAATTTATTTATTTGAGAGAAAGAGAGTGAGTGAGAGAGCACTGTGGAGGAAGCAGAGGGAGAAGCAGATTCCCCACTGAGCTGGGAGCCTGATGCAGCGCTTGATCCCAGGACTCCAAGATCACGACCTAAGCTGAAGGCAGATGTTTAACCACCTGAGCCACCCAGGTGCCCTGAGCATCTGACTCTTGATTTCAGGTCATGATCTCAGGGTCTTGTGGCAGGCTCCCTCCTCAGCAAGGAATCGGCTGGAGATTCTCTCTCTCTCCTTTTGCCCCTCTTTGTGCTCCCACCCCCAGGCTCACACTCTCTCTCAAATCTTAAACAAAAGTACTAGTAGGAGTCTTTGAATAAAACTACCCATAATTAAGCCTCACTAGGGTATCATTTTGTTTCTTCTTTAATCAAACTTTATAAAACTCAGAAACTGTCATTTTTTGATTAACCATAGCAAACAGATTTACCTTTCATGTATCTGTCTGTATGACCTGTTAAAACTGCACTTGGGAGAAATGTTTCTGTGATGAACAAATAGGTTCTTAAGATGTCTCAAATATATCAGGTTGCACTCATTTTTCCCCCTAATCTCCTCAGTATAAGAATTCATAACGGTAACTTGCATAGTAATACTTTGGAATATTTGATTCCCAAGAAATTTTTTTTTAAAGAGTTTATTTATTTGAGAGGAAGAGAGTGAGAGAGCACAAGCAGGTGAGAGTGGGAGAATTAGGCTCCCTACACTCGGGGCTCAATCCCAGGACCCTGGGATCATAACCTGAGCTGAAGACAGACGCTCAACAGACTGAGCCACCCAGGCACCTCCCTAAGAAATTTTTTTAAACCATTAAATAAGAAAATGATCTTATAAACTGGTTATATCCTTTTCTTTACCATATAACATTTGAGCCAAATGTAAGTGAGGCATCTGTGGATATAATAGGAGATATTCCACAATCCTTAACTGCTCTGCCTTCCCTCTCTGGGCAGAGTCCCATTTGCTGCCTCTGTAGCACACTGTGTTCCTTACCTAATAAATTAATCACTCTTAATCAAAAAGATTCTTTTTCTGTCAGGCAAATCAGATCACTTATAGGTACAGCCTTTCCAGATTACTAAAAAGGTAAACTCATATCTTACTCCAAGGACACCTTCCTAAAGCCTCAGGGCCTCCACTGTTGTTGAATTTCACTTACCATCTTTTCTATTTTTTACCAGAAGCTCCTTTAGGAGTCAGGATATACTTTGTGATTCAAAGGTTCTGGCCATTGCCTAAAGTCATAGCTATCTCTCTACCACTTACTAGGTATGTGCCCTTGTGCAAGTTAAAGATCCTTTCAATGCCTACATTTTCTAAAAAATTAAAAAATAAAAAAGTAAGTTGAAAAGGACACAGGGTACCAATATTTTGTATTTGATAAAGATTTGGATAACAGATCTATCCATTTTTGAAACTCAGAGATACACACTTAAAATCTATGCATTTCATGTAAATTTTATCTCGGAAAAACTACAGACATATTTAACTGTTTACTGAAATATTTAGGGGAAAGTATGCTCTTAGTAGTTTACAAATAAGACACTGGTAAACAGAAGGTAGCAAGATGGATATATGATAAAAGTAGACTAAAATGTTAATGGTAGCATCTTGGTGGTGGGTAAATCAGTGAGGGATCACTGTAAAATTATCTTCAACTTGGTTGTATGTTTAAAAAGCTTCACAATAAGATGCTGGGGAAGAATAAGCACTAGTCAATAGTAGCAAATAACTATTTTTGACTGAAGAGGGATAAACAGGAGGTCAGTTCACTGAATCTACTAAATTCAGTCAAAAGGGAAGGAAACTACTACTTTTCTTATAAACTTTTAATTCCAAATCATGATTAAATTTTCTTTTAAAAAGCTCTTTGGCATCGGGTGCCTGGGTGGCTCAGTGGGTTAAGCCTCTGCCTTCGGCTCAGGTCATATCTCAGGGTCCTAGGATCAAGCCCCACATTGGGCTCTCTGCTCGGCAGGGAGCCTGCTTCCCCCCCATCACCGCCCCGTCTGACTACTTGTGATCTCTCTCTGTGAAATAAATAAATAAAATCTTTAAGAAAAAAAAAGCTCTGTGGCATCCTTATATAAAAGTCAGGGGCTCCTGGGTGCCTCAGTCTGTCAAGTGTCCCAACTTCTGATTCAGCTCAGGTCCGCTTGACTTCAGGGTGGTAAGCTCAAGCCCCATGAAAAAATACTATCATTTTTAAAATTATTTTCTTAAAAAAAAAAACAAAAAAAAAAACACACAAACCCAAAAAGCAGATTAACTACATATGTGATTCAGTTATAGTTAATAGAGATGACACATTATGGGAAAGCAACTATTAGAATAGAAAATAGGTAGAAAGAAAGAAGATAAAAAGCAAATCTAATTTTACTGTATGACAAATATCCCTCAAATAGTTTTGTCTTCACTGAATACCTCTAATGATGCACTATTAAGAAAAAAACAATAAACTTCCTACACATTATCCAGAAGGTGATATTAACAGATTTCAGTTTTAGTGCTGAAAATGCTTCAAATTAGTCATATCTGGTGAGGGGATATCAAA
This sequence comes from Lontra canadensis, assembly GCF_010015895.1. NCBI lineage: Eukaryota > Metazoa > Chordata > Mammalia > Carnivora > Mustelidae > Lontra > Lontra canadensis. Next base: position 6,163,576 of record NW_022631027.1, read on the forward strand.
TTATCAGCTGATTTTATTTTAGACAGCTTAGACTTAAATCATGACTTACAGGTGGAGGCAATTAAATAAAGACACCCAAACATATGCACACTCCAAAAATTTAGTTAACTCAGGACCTGCATTAATCTATGTATATCTAATACATCCAACATATCTACATACAACGCTTGCAGCAAGATGGCAGAGGTTCAATAAGAAGAGGAAAGGGAAGCTGGGTGTGGGTGGTAAGGGCTCCTGGGAGTTCAGGTTTTAGAATAACTGCTGGTACTTCTCCTAGCCTTTGTAGCTGGGTAAGATATTAAATACTGGCTTGTGCACTTTGAATATACTGTTTTGTTTTTTAAAAAAAACTCACTTACTTGATTGTCTTTTTCATTATCTTTGATAACCAAATATCTCAATAAATTTAATGAAGCCATTATCCTGTTAATTAAAAATATATAATCTGTTACAGTACAGTTTTATATAATCAGCAATTTCAATGAATAAAATAAGTTAAAACTTAGGGTATATTTTTACAATTGTGTTTGCCATTAGAAATTACTCCTCTTAACAAATCTTTTGTAGTAATTATCACTCTTGTTCTCCAAGTTCACAAAATGCAATTGTGAAAATTATCTTTCATACTTGAAGGTAACATCTCTTACTGCCTGAATTTTAAGATTCCTTTTATAAAAGCTTACAACCACTGCTCATCATCCATGCCAGTAGACGGAAAGTAAAAGTAGAAAGTAAAAGTAGTAAAAAGTAAGAAAGTAAAATTTACTTAAAGTAAAATTAGATGTCCTAGAAAACAAAACAATAAAACCCAAACCAAATGTTATATACATGAAATTCTTAGTTTTTAGACACCAGTGCTATAGTTGTAAATCCCTATGACTTGTATATTATATGCAGGGCACATCACAGGTATAAAATCATTCTGTTAGTCATACTTTTGGAAAGAGGAATTTTTAATTTTGTTTTTACATAGCATCTGATTACCTAAATATGAAAATCTTTATGTAGTTTTATGAAATAGCCATAGTTCATAAAGTAACAGGAAAATATATATTATTTGTTTAGGTTCGTTAAGCAGGGGTTTCACATTTTATTGTGAATTTACTATGTGAACCTTAGTAATGGTTACCTTACCTATCTGAGTTTTGGAGTAAATCTGTTTCAGCACCCTCTGGGAGAAAGAGTACCAAATCTAGAAGTGAAATCAGCTGTGGGCCTGTAAACCATTTGTTGTTATGTGTTCTCTGAAAAAGCAAAATAAAAATTGGGAAGGGTTTTAAATAATAGTTGATTAACTCATGTTGTTCTTCTAATACCTTCATACTATAAAAAAAATTACACATTTAAAAAATACTTTTTAACCTTTCATTTCCATTCTTTCACACTTTTCTAGACACTAGGAACAAGATGCCAGTTTGAAAGCACTGAAACACTCTTTCTGTTTTCAGTATAGAATTACTATTCATAAACAGAGTAGACTTAAATTTCCAATAATACTTCAGAAGTATAGAGTGAAATGAAGTCATAGTCTCAGCTCAAAGAATTAATACTATTTCAATATACAGTTAACAAAATTCAAAATCCAGGTTTTTAAAAAATAGAAATAGTGAAAAAATACGCCCTAATACATATAGAAAAAGTCCATATGAAAAAGTCCACATTAATGTATTCTACAAATGAATCAATATAGCCTACAAAGTAAAAAAGATAATGAACACCTTAGCTATGCTCTTACCTTTAATGACACATCAATTTGATTTTTGATATTCTGAATAATGAAAGCCTCCACACCTGAATGATTACTTGTATTCAATAAGCACCTTAAAAGCAAAATTTTAATACATTTGAATATATCTTCAACTGCATTATACTTAAATGATGATGAAAATTTTACAAATTCAAATGAGCCATGTGTTATTTCTAGAAATAAAACAATCAGTGAAGACAGCAAGGTGATCAACCAATTACCAAGTCACTTGTGGTTCTTGCTCTAACCAGCAAATTCTATTTTAACTAGAGATTTCCAACAATAAATTTCTATTAAACCAAATGTGAATCTTTTGTGCATACAGTTGCAATGATTCGACATGGCAAAAATGGACACTAGTAAAATAGCCTAAAAACTCCCCAAGTTATTCCCTGTGAAAGTAGATTAGTCTTGTTAGACTAACTTAATTACAATAAAAGGAAACTCAGTATGACTGGCTTAAGAAAGGGGGATCTCCTGGTAGGAATATAGGTAGATAAGAACAGGAAAGCTGGTATGAGACCTAAGTATCAAATTAAAATTTCATAAACCTGGTCTAAGTCTTATTAATAGAAGTGAAGATGGGATCAAGGGTGCTAATATTGGCTAATCCTTAAAAAAGAGTTCTTGGCACTTTGACGTTGCCCAAATCTATTTTTAACTCATTTTTATTTACTACCAGGTGTGTCAACAAACTAGGTCTGCAGGCCAAATTCAGCCTGGTGCCTGTTTTGTTTTATTGGAACACATCCACCCCCCTACTACAAAGACAAAGTTGAGTAGTTGTAACAGAGACTGTGTGATGCATAAAGTCTGTATTTGCTTTACACAAAGGTCTGCTGCTCTTTAACTCAGAAAGTTGCTAGAATCTTTTCCCCCTTAAATAGCACTATTAATAAACTCTATTAACTTACAGTAAATAGCCTATCAAAGTTATAACTCCAGAGCAATTAATTTCAACAGTGAATAATGGAGATTATGGACATGTAAAGTTCTAGCAGGAGCCTTATCAATCTCTTATGTAATCTCTCTCTAGTTTTTTAACTTTAGAATATTTCAATTAGTTAAAATGAAATACTATTATTCATATAATATGTATCCATAATATTTGACTAACCCTTCTCTACCTATAGGGATAAGAGAATTTATTATAATAAGGCTTCCAAATAGAGTTGACTTAAATGTAAAACATACTTAATTACTATAACCTGGAATAATTAAATAGCATTAATTCGGTGTTTAATCAGCTACACACTTGACAACCATTCTTGATACCTACCTAAATAATGTATATTTGCCTTGTGAATCCAACTTGTTAATATACAGCTGAAGCATAGCTAAACTCTTTTTTCTCTAAAATAAAACAAATAATATTGTTACATAAGGTGAAGATTATAGTTGACTCTTGAATACCAGGAGTTTGAAATGTGCAGGTCCACTTATAAGTGGATTTTTTTCAACAGATACAGTATAGTAGTGTAAATGTTTTTTCCTTGTGGTTTTCTTTTTTTTAATGTTCTTAACATTTTCTTTTTTCTAGCTTACTTTATTATATGCATATAGTATACAATACATCTAACAGACAAACTGTATGTTAATCAACTATTTTGTTATCAGTAAGGTTTCTGGTCAATAGGAGGCTACTAGTAGTTAAGTCTTTAGGGAGTCAAAAGTTTTATGTGGCTTTTTAACTGTGCTGGAGATTAGCATCCCTAATCCCTATGCTCAAGAGTCAATTATAAATTATTCATTAAATTTGCTCACTGTAATTCATTCATTATTATTTAGTCCCAAAACATTTACATACCAGTGTCTCAATGGGGCAAAGTGTCATTACTTTGACTAAGCCCTGGAAATAAAAAATAAAATTCAGATGTTACTAGATTATACTGACAATAGGCAACTATAGTATCAATGGTGGATACTAAAATTTTGTAAGTGAAGATAGGAGATTTAAAAATTAAGTAAATTTGGGGCACCTGGGTGGCTCAGTGGGTTAAAGCCTCTGCCTTCGGCTCTGGTCATGATCCCAGGGTCCTGGGATTGAACCCCCCATCGGGCTCTCTGCTCGGCAGGGAGCCTGACTCCCTTCCTCTCTCTCTGCCTGCCTCTCTGCCTACTTGTGATCCCTGTCTGTCAAATAAACAAATAAATAAATCTTAAGAAAAATAAAAATTATGTAAATTCTTCCCTGAGCCTCTTTATTCTTCTTCTTCTTCTTTTTTTTTTTACGATTTTATTTATTTGAAGGGAGAGAGAGAGGAACATGGCTTGAGGCAGAGGTTGGGGATGGGGGCAGAGGGAGAGGGACAAGCAGACTCCACACTGAGCAGGAAGCCAGATGTGGGGATCCATCCTAGGAGCCTGAGTTTATGACCTGAGCTAAAAGCCAACTGAGCACCCAGGTGCCCCTCCCTGAGCCTTTCATTCCACTGTTACATCAAAGGAAGCTAAGTTCGATCCATTTTGTAATTAAAACTGAGTGGGGTGTTACAAAGTGTAAATTTAGAAGTCAACTGTAATTTACAATTCTGTCTAGAGTGGCAAAAAATGAAATCAGACATGCAAAATATAATCAATTCATTAAAAACAATCAGTGTTAATTTAGTAACAATAGCCACGTTTTTCTATTTAAATAGTGGAAAAACATGTTTATACATCAACATCTTAAGACCTACTTGGCTATGATAACTAATAAGTAGTATGAAGTAAAATAAAATCACAGGAGGAAAAAGCAAAATGTCTTTCTAGTAATGAGTCCATGTATGCCTTGACGGAGTCCTTAAGACTTGAGTTACAAGTAAAGGAACTTCATTTCCAAGGTTCCTATAAAAACATCCCTACAGAAACAAAGTGTTAAAGAAGGAAATTATGTTTTTGCACTAGGTGTTATGCTATCAACTATGATAGCCATTAGCCACATATAGCTATTTAAGTTTAAAATAATTTAAATTAAATTAAAAATTCAGTTCCTTAATCAACTTTAGCCACATTTCAAGTGCTCAGTATGGCTAGTAGCTTCCATACTGTGTCAAAGCTAGAACACTTCCACCATCACACCAAGTTTTACTGGAAACATGGCACCAGAGTTTCCAAAGAATATGGAGAAGGAAGTAGGGGAGGAGTCTGAAAAGACCTTTATTTAAATTTAGAAAAAGAAGGGGCTATGTCAAAATTAGAATACACATTTCACTTACTTGAGGTACAGTAAGAAAGCTCTTGATTTCTAAGTACTGGTGAAGTAGACTGTTGTCTTCTATTCTCAATAAACCATTCTCCAACAGATCCTACAGATTAAAATATATGCAGATACACATATATAGCAAAATCAACAGCTATATTTATTGACAGTGGCTGTGTGTATATTACAATGGATGCAAACAAATCTTACCACTCCTTTGGAGAAAACAGACTCTTCTGTTCTGGAAGAGAATATTAAAATTTATCAACATGGTTTTCTAAACTGTTTAAGAATGATTCCTCATTTTAGGAAAAATAAAGCAAAAATTGAAATTTAAAGACTTTAAAAATATGTATCATTAAGGAAAAATTCTGTTGAAGAACTTAGTCAAAATTCTTAATCCATGTTTGATTATCTTGTGACTTGGTTACTGACATCCAAATCTGACCACAATCTGCCCTCTCAGGGCTTCTTTCCTAGTAACCAACCAGCAGATCTTCAACAACAAGTGCTAAGAAACCAATTATACACGATATACTATGTATTCGAGTTGATTAATCTGTAAAATCTTTTCAAATAAGAAGTAAATGCTTTCCATTTGTGATAGTATTTTTTTAAGGTGTATAATCTTTAACTAAATATTTAAGCTGTGTGGCAAAAAATATTATCTAAGGCCTAAGTTCTTACCCTAACCATGCAAGGAGTCAAGTGTTTTTGTTTAATGACTAAATAGTTTGGAAATCTTAAGAATATAGAACTTAAGATTCAAATCAATAGATATTCTGATTGTATGATTATAACAGAGACTAAAAAGAATGTAAAATCATTAAGACATACATAATACAGTAAATTTACAGAGTTAATAACTACTTGTGCCAGGAGACCCTTGGAAATTCCTGCCTTGTAGGCCGAGGCTTTGGACATTTGCCATGTTACAAATCTTCCTTCACCTGGGAAGAGATGGGATTGATAAACTGTCACTAATGTTCCTATAGGATATTACTGAAGGTCCTGATTGATCACAAGAGATAATTTAAACATGTTACAAGATAACACAATGCGTATAGAGTTTTGTAATATTCTTCAATATCTATCTGGAAGAATTATACATATTTGTTACTTGGTAATTTTTTTAAAGAGAAAGACTTGCATTCTTAATGCTTCAAATAAGAAAAGTTATTGGATATAATCACTGTCAATAATTTAATAATCTTTAAATTATGAAAAGGTGGGGTCAAGACATCTCTTTCCTTTCAATGCAGTTCAGATTGTGTCCATGAAGCAAAATCATGGATTTCTTTTACTGACCACCTCTTCTTAGATCGAGGAGGCTGCAGTGGGACAGAGGTGTTTTAACTTTACAACTTTTGAAATAAGGGAAGAAACCACAGAAGCAGATGACTAAAAATTCCCTTAGAAGACAGTATTTTAATATTTAAAAGAGATTTTTTGTTGTAAAACCTCTTTAACTCATTTGTCTCATATTTACATCACTGTTTTATAAAATAACCAATTAATTAGGGTCTGGCAAAGAGAAGGTAGTTTCCCCCACTCTTAACAAGAACTACTTTAATACTACTATTTAATTCTGAGATGCCATCTAAATGATCTTACCTTTGCAAAAAGACTTCAATATGCCCCATATTAAATTGCAAAAGGTACGATGGGCTAAAACAGACAACATACATACATATTTGTATATATCACATACACATACATTTTTAGAAATTTTATATACACAAATACTGTTATGGGTTGAATTGTGCCCCCCTCCAAAAACAAATGTTGGAATCCTAACCTCCAGAAAGAACCTCAGCATATGACCTTATTTGGAGATAGGGCCACCTTTTTTTTTTTTTTTTTTTTTTTTTTTTTTTTTTAATTGGGATGGTCAGGGACAGAACAAGAACTTCCCCACCCTGGAGATAAGGTGAGGTCATTAGTGCGAGCCCTATTCTAGTACAACTCGTGTTCTTATATTAAAGGTAAATTTGGACAGAGACAGACACAGAGAGAATGCTATATGAACATGAAGGCAGAATGGAGTGATCTACAAGCCAAGCAACATCAAGAATTGCCAGCAAACCACCAGCAAACAGGGGAGAGGATGAAACAGACTCTCCCTCAGAGTCCTCTGAAGGAACCAGTCCTGCCCACACCCTAACCTTGGACTTCTTTCCTCCAGAACTATGGGACAGTAAATTTCTGTTATTTTAAAACTCCCCAGTTTGTGGCAAACCAAAATATGTACCTAAGTCATTTTGGTGGTAGTATGATTAAGAGTACAGGCTCTAGGGTCAGACAGAACTGTCTGGAAGGTAGCTATGCTCACCACTATACCACCATGACCTACTCAGAACTGTTTGAATCTACCTATCCCACTAATTAAGTTGTATGTATTGACTTATATCCTAAATTGTCTAAACCTGTTATTTTCATCTGGAAAATATGAATGCTCTCTTTCATAGTACTGTAAAGATTAGATAATGCTTACAAAGCTGTTTAGTACATGGTGAACATGGAAGTGGTAACCATTATTGCAGTATTTACACAAAAATATATCCCCAGATATATTCACACATAAATATATAAATGTATATAAATATATAAATGCACGCAAAGACACCTATGGCCTGTAAGACAAGCACGTTATCCTTATTATCATGGATATTAAAGTCCAAAAAGTATTACATTATAAAATTATATATTTATTTAAAAAACAATTTTGATGAACTTTATAGGAAAAGGAAGATAAGGTTAAGATAATTACAAAAGGAAGATTCAACCTAAATTGGGCGATAAGAGACTTTCTTCATAAAGTGACATTTAAAGTTAGAGATGGTCTAAGCATATACAAAGGCCCTACAGCAAAAAAGTTCTATTTGAGTAAGAAACCAAAAAAAGGTCTGCATCACTGAAGCGTAGTAAACAAAAGAAAAGGCAGTAGAAAGTGAGTCAAGACAACCAAACAGGGACCAGATTATGCATCAGCTTGTCTCATGTGAAGATTTTTAGACTTTAGAGCAACAAATAGCCACTGAAGTGTTTTCATTAAGGGACTACTCTGTGTTTTGAAAGAGCTGGATTAAAAGGGATTAAGGATATATAAATACTCAGGATTACATGAGTAATCCAGTTAATAGATGATGGCAACATAGACCACCCCATGCATGAGTAACTAACCAGTTCCCTCCCTTATGGACCCGGGTGATCCCAACAGCTTCAAACCAAGCCCTTGAGTGTGTCTGGCTTCATACTTTCTGATTCTTGTCCCCATCATTATGTCTGTTTCAACCCTACTCACTCCCCACCCCCAAACACCTTTTCACTATTTGAGTACTACCAGCTTTAACAGATGATAGGCAGTATTATTAATAAAAATAGCTTTTGTTTATACTTCATTTAAAATGTATTAGTACATTAATAAACATACTGGAAATTAGATTAATGAGTTTGATACTCATTGATAATTTTAAAATTGCATGAATAAACCAAACATTAACTCCTACCTTAAGACCATTGGAAGCTGATCAATACTGATGCCCTGTACAAATACCAGATAGGCCAGAGAAGCCATAGAGTCTGCTAACTGTTTGTCTTCTTCTTCCTCAAATTCAAGATAGTCCCAAGTCCTCTTTTTCCTTCCATGATTAAAAAACATTTTGGGGAAAGGATGTCCAACTGCTGATAAAAAGCCCTGTAAAATAGATTTAAAAAAATAAGCTATAGCAGGCAGGCTCTAGTATGTCCTTCCCATCCTCCCCAGCCACATACACATCCTGTATAATCCCTTCCCCTTGAGTGTTGGTGGGACCTGCTGGACTTGCTTCTAACCAACAGAGTATGGCAAGATGTCACCACATGCTAAGATTATGTTATGACAAAAAAAGGATTTTTGCAGATGTATTTAAGGTTCCAAATCAGTTGATTTGGGGTAATTCAGAATGGTAACTATCCTTGGTGGGCCTGACTTAAGCAGGTAGATGACTTTTAAAAAGTGACCAGGCCCTCCCTGAGAGTCAGAAACTCAACTTTGTAGGCATTAAAGAACTAAGCTGCCATGTTATGAAAGGGCCTACAGAGAGGGCTGTGTGGCAAGAAACTACAGACAGCCTCTAGGAGCTGAAAGCGGTCCCTGACCAAATAGCCAACAAGCAAATGGGGACCTCAATCTATACCTTCAAGGAGATAAATTTGCAAACAACCTGAGGGACCTGGGTGGAAAGATGAAAAAGTTTTAGAGATGGGTAGTGGTGAGAGTTGCATGACAATGTGAATGTATTTAATGCCACTGAACTGTACCCTTAAAAATGGTTAAAATAGTAAATTTTTTATGTATATTTTATCACATTTTTTTGAAGTGCTTCAGAGGTATTTGAGAGCAATCTAAAAATGTGACATACAAATAGCATGAAATGATAGTAAACTAACTACTCAGAGGAATACTCTAGGAACAGTGCTCCACTGACCACTGTCTGACTAGACACAGAGTGGACAGGAGAACACTGCTCAGTGGCACCAGAGACTTTGGAAAAAAGTGCTGCTATCTCAGGTCATAAGGGTTCTTGTGTCCTAAGAGAAAGATAAGCATGAGTGTATAGGACTACCGTTTTATCTTTTTTTTTTTTTTAAGGAGGGAAGAAGAGAGAAAAAGGGACACTCAGGAAACATAAGGCCATTCCTATTCCTCTTATGTTCATTCTAACTGAAGTATCCTAGAAAGCATCTGATCTTTAGAATCCAATGGAATTGATCTGAATTTTGGCTTCACCACTTATTAGCTGTGAGATACTGGACAAGTTACCTAATTCCTCTAAAGCCTCAGTCTCCTTATCTAGAAAATGACAGCATGTCTATATCAAATATTTATTGAGAAGGTCCACAAAAAGAGTAGAAGATAAGGTTACAACAAACTACTATATAGAGGTAAAAAGGGAATGACAAAAACAGTTAAATCAGAATGATTTCTTCATGATTTCTTCCACATATTCACTCATTTATTGTAATAAATACTTGAGTGTCAGGCACTGGGCCTGACACTGTGGGGAATTATAAAGCCAAATAAGACTTTTCCAGTCTTCAGGGAAGTAAAATCTGCTGATCCCAGATGGCTCCATTAGTCATTTCAGAACACAAAAAAGAACCGTGGGAAATCATCCTTAGTCACAAGGGACTGCTATTCAGCTACCAGAGGCTAAATATATACTTGGTGTACTGATTTTCAAAGCCATGCATTCCTGTTATAGCTAGAAGACAAAAGTTTACCCTACTTGGATTCCAAATGTCCTCTTAATCATGAAGCTCCATTTTCTTCATTCTGCCAATACTAGATTTGTATATTTTTTTTTCCCCAGAGTAGGGTTAGCCTTTTAAAAAATCATTATACATAACCAGATTCTTCAATGCTGCTTTAGGATATCTGGAGTCCACCTGTGTCCAACTTAGGGCCTCCACTCTCTACCCACACGCCATCCAGAGTCTTGCTAATACCCAGATGTACCTACCACTCTATAATTTCTCATGGCAGCCTTGGCCCTTTTAGGCATGTTCCTATGGTGAAACCCTTGGACATTCAAGCACTTCTATATCAAAATAACTTCTGCCAAAGGAGGGATAGCTGAGGCTATCAAGCTCAAGCATAACACACTTACCTGAACTTCTCCAGCACAGAACAGAAGGCACCTCCTCACATCATCCCCTACCCTCATTTCACCTCTACTTTTTTCTTAATTTCTAAAATTTTAATACACTTCAAATTAGGGTGCCAGGTTCACTTCAGCTCCTTCACTGCCAAAACTGAGGGCAGGGACTGCTTTTGTTTCTCTGCCTTTGTCTGTGATGACCAAGGTATACTAGGTATCTACTGCATTGAACTTTTAAGTCCACATTATCTTTCTTTTTCTTGATCTTGATGGATCTAGCATCCTTTCCCCTGGCCATGAGCAGGAAGTCCTTGGTTTCTTTGATTTTGGGAAGAATGGTTATGAGGGGCACAGGGAAGCGTGTGGCCGGCACAGCAAGTGGCAAAAAAAGGAGCCACCTCTACTTCTCCTTTGCTTTGTGCTTCCTCACTTGTCTCTACTTCTAATGCTCCTTCTGCTGAGATCTTAAAACCTCTTCCCTACACCCTCAACCTCTTCATAGGATACTTGCTCTTATTGGTATAATTAAACATGACTTATTTCTGGTGCAAGCTGCTCATCCTGTAACATCTCTTACACAGCACAGTCAGGGAGGCAGCAGTGAGGAAGGCTGGTATGGGTAAAAGTTGGGTATTATCTTGGTCTTCCTCTATTCTCAAGCAAAAACACATTTTCCTTTCAGACAGATACCACACCACTTTAGCTGTCCTCATCTCTGCCATATGCTGACTGCCTGGTCATTTCCCCAACATTCACTAAAGACTCTGGTATCTGCTCACAATCTTTTCTCTATCCAACTCCTGCGACCATACGGGAAAAAAATATAACGTTCACATAGAGGAAACTCCTCTAATAGGCCAACCTCATGGCTCTTGATTTCTGTATTCCAGTGATCTTAATTTCTAACTCATTTCAGCACATAATCCCAGCATTTGCAGCTATTCCACATTAGATACATAAACCCCAACGTCTCATTTTGTGACAACTTCTTATCCTGTCTCTCTTACCAACCTGCTTTTCTACCACTGAATTCTCTAGTTCTGGGATCTCTTCATCTAACCTACCTTTTTGTCCCCTCCTAGCTCCTTCTTTCCCTGTCCAACCAGCACATTATTGGTCATTTGAACTATTTATACTCTGTATTTCCTTTAGCTCCATCTACGCAATAAACTGCCAGCTTTGGGAAAATAGCTACAATCCACCTCCTCTACTTCTACACCCAGCCACTTGAGTACTGCTGGCAAAACATCATACACAAATACAAACTACTATAGCTAAAGTTGTGGTGTCCAACCACAGATGAGTGATCAGACTACTGACTAATGCTTTCATGGTCTTCTACCATCTCTCCTTCCTTTCTCTTCAGTATTTCAAACCCTTACCAATTAGACTCTTAAGAGATCTCCTTCACCTAAAAATCTGAGGCCAGTGGGTTTGATTCCCTTCAACTTTAATATTCAATTCCTGCCACAAATTTCCCTGCATGCATATCCATCCATTCTTACCTCCTCTAGGTGTCCTTGATCCTGTGCTCTCTTCATCTGTGTGCTCTCAAGCCACATTATTTCAGTTACCCCAGAACACTTCTCTTTTCCTCTCTAATGGTTCCCACCCCTTCAGTCTATAAATAAATACACATACTCAAGACTCCCTATCTCCCTCATTACTTTCCTACCCCAGGCCCATGTCTTCCCACTACTCTTCTTTCTTATTCATCCTCTTTTGAAGAACACCTTATATTAGCTGGCATCTTTTTTTCATTGTCCAGGTACTCCTTTAACCACTCCTCTATTTTTGTCTCCAACATTCCGCTTAAACTGCTCTTGCTAAGATTATCAATGCCATCTTCCTAAAACCAATGGATGCTTTTCAACTGTTACTTTACAGGCTATATTTAACATGACCAATCACTTTTTTCTTCCTGCAACTCTAATACCCGACTTTCTGTGATATTTGTCCCACATCTGTGACCCTTCTTTCTTCTCTTTGGTGGGCTTAAGTGTCAGTATTCTGTAGGGTTCAATCCTAAGACCTTTTCTCACACTTACCTACCTCTTTAGATTATCTCATCAAAATATGATCATTCCAAACTTTCCCCTTAAAAACCTGCTCTCTGGGGATTAAATATATATAAAGAAATTATTTAGATGCCAAAATGGATTGTGGTTACATTTTTAGAATTTCTTACTAAACAAGTATACTTGAAGACTTAGAGATGGTAAGTCTAGGACTTACTCTAAAATACTATAGTGGAAAAAAAAAAGGAGAATAGATAAAGTAAGACAGGCAAAATGTCAAAAATTGTTAAACCTGGGTAATGGGTACATGAGGTTACATTATATTATTCTTTCCACTTTTCTGTCTTTAAATTATCTTAATAAAAAATATTGTTAAAGCACAAAACACCCTGTTCTTTGCACCTTCATCTGCACAGTTACCCAAGCATACACCCACAAATCAACTTTTTAACTAGTGTTCTAAATCCAATTAATGACCAAATTTTGCTGATTTTACCTACTATAAAATTTTTTATTTTGCCCTCTCTTTTTTTTTTTTTAAGATTTTATTTATTTATTTGACAGAGAGAGATCACAAGTAGGCAGAAAGGCAGGCAGAGAGAGAGGTGGGAAGCAGGCTCCCTGCTGAGCAGAGAGCCCGATGTGGGGTTCCATCCCAGGACTCTGGGATCATGACCTGAGCCGAAAGCAGAGGCTTTAACCCACTGAGCCACCCAGGCACCCCTGCCCTCTCCTCTTTATCTCTACCACCATTTCCATAATCAGGATCCCATTATTTCTCACTTAACTCCCAAATCATACTTAAGGACCTCCCTATTTCTAATCTTATCTCAGTTAAATTTAACCTCCATTGATATGATGAATCCAAAATAATCACATCATTCCCAGGCTTAAAATCCTGCAACAGTTACCAACTTTCATAGCTATCTTCTCAAAATCGGGTACATTTGTCATATATGCTAATGTTTATATTATATCCAGGGGATTATACTATAACACTGGCAACAATGAAGAGGCCCCAGTCTCTTATGTGCTCCTGGGAAAATCCCTCCCTTTTTCTCTTTCTAAATCACTCATAGACTCTTCTCTACTAACTTGACCATCAGTATTAACCCCTTTAACTATGTAACCCTATTTATATTAATTATCAAATCATTTCTTATCCTCAGAATCTAGTTCCCCTAAATTTCTGGCATCTCCTGTTCTAAACCCTTCTCCTGCCTCTTCTCAGATCTCAGATACCCTTCAAAGTATGGCCTGTGAAACTCAGTTATTAGCAAAATCCATTCTTTGTGAAATGGTCTCTTACCTCTCTTGCTCTAAAATAATCTGACTCTTCTGAAAACAACTATTTTCTCTGCAGGCCTCCCAAAGGATTGCTATTTTTTCACTCATATCCACTATGGCAAGCCTGGAAGTAAAAACCTGTTCTCCTTGCTGCTTCTAGACCATTCTCCCCCATCCTCTTTGAACCCTTCAGCTTTGAAACTCATTTCATGTGCCTATCCAACAACTACCCCAAGATCACTCCATTAATTGGGTTTTGGACATCATTCTTATAATTCTGTGTGACTTAAATGTACAACCAAAGATCTTCTAGTACCATGGAATCTCAGGTACTTCACTGTCTAGTCCAGTGATTTCAGCCTCCACTTGCTCCTTAGAACACTCACTCCATGGTCATACCCCAGACAATGTTATTAGTCACTGAACTTTTCCACAGTATTATTTCAAGCATCCTGTTCTTTAAGCTCCAATCTTTTCAGCTCATTCCTTTTAGTAACCCAGCTTCAACAACTTGTCAGTCACACTGGGAACTACAATCCAATGATCCCACCATCTTTTTCACTGTTTCTCACATTTAGTATGTCCTAACTTCCTTCCTTACTCAGCTTTAATTCCACTGTCCATCATAGTCACTTCCTTGGATATGTGTCTTTCCCCCTCTCCTGCTTTGTAGAACTCACACAGTTCTCAAAACTCTGACCTAATTAAATCCAACTTTCTTCCTATGTTGCACCTACACTCCTACAGCTGACAATGGCTGAAGAAAACCCACAACCACAATGACTGCTCTAACCTGAAATATATGACTATCAATCTCAAGTACATATTTTCCATATTTCAGATTAGTTCCCTAATATAGAATCCAGCACACTTAAAAATACTCTTGATTCATTAAGCCAAATTACTTTTAAAATAAAATTTACTTATTTCTGGAGTTATTTTGAAAATATTTATCATAAGCCTTAAAAGTGGAGATATCCTTGGGCACAGAAATTCCACTTCTAGGAATTCAAGGAAATAATTAAAGAAATACGCAAAGATTTGGTTAAAAAAAATACCACAGACTGGGGCACCTGGGTGGCTCAGTGGGTTAAGCTGCTGCCTTTGGCTCAGGTCATGATCTCAGTGTCCTGGGATCGAGTCCCGCATCGGGCTCTCTGCTCAGCAGGGAGCTTGCTTCCCTCTCTCTCTCTCTCTCTCTGCCTGCCTCTCCATCTACTTGTGATCTCTCTCTGTCAAATAAATAAATAAAATCTTAAAAAAAAAAAAATACCACAGACTTAACAATTAAAAAAAGAAAGTTGGAATTGTATTATAATACTGAAAAATTGGAGAAAACCTAGAGCTAGATGGCCCAAGTTAAACAAAAACGGAAAGACAATGGAAAAATATTCATAATATGCTAAAAGAAAGTACATTACAAAAAAATATATATAATGCTATAGAATCCTTAAAAAATTATATTATGTATATATTTATTTCTGACTACAAAAGCAAAGTCTGGAAGGTGTTGATTTCATTACCCAAATAATATTGCTGTTTATTTTCCATCCTTTTATCTATGTTCTACAAAAAATATGTTTCGCATTAATATTGTATCAATTTACATGCCCACATGCAGTACATGAGAATATAGCAGGATAACATTTTAAATTATAGCAGATTTTATGGCAGATTAAATTAGCTGTACTTACTATTATTTCAGATGCAAAACATCTTAAAGGATCATTTCCAGCTTCATTGGACTGCTCAAAGAACTGTGCTGTCAGCAAAGGGCATTTCAAGCTTTTGAAACAACTAAGGTATAAGAAATGGGTAACTGTGAATACAGCATTTCCTAAGTAAAAAATATCTAGTTCTATAAATATATTGAAGTTAATTTTACATGAAAAATAACTCAACCACCTGTAAAACTGCGCATGTAATATCCTTCCTACTATGGGCACCTGGGTGGCATGGTCAATTAAGTGTCTGCCTTCGGCTCAGGTCATGATCCCAGGGTCCTGGGATTGAGTCCCATGGTCTAGACTCTGCTCAGTGGTGAGCCTGCTTCTCCCTCTCCCTGCCACTCCCCCTGCTTGTGCTCTCTCTGTCAAATAAATAAATAAAATCTTAAAAATTAAAAAAAAAAATCCTACTAGTATTGGGGAAAGCATGAGAACACCTTGCTAGATTCCATGTGTTAAGATTCACTTACACATCTGGACTATACGGAGGGTTACTGAAGGTTTAAGAGCCAGTGCTATTCCATGATGTAGTTTTCATTTGTTCAAGGAAAAATCGGGATAATGTCATTTTTTTTCATAAAGCTCTATTTGTTTTATTTAGAAAACCAAACTTTATTCTGTGATTAAGGCTTCCCAATTCTTTATTTTTACTTTCATGAAATAATGGGTTTTATAAATGGCAAAAAAAATTTTAATGTCTTCACCTGAAAAAATAGAAAGCTAACTATAGTTTTAGTCTCCAAAATTTAAAAGATAAAATTACTAGTCTATAATTAGTAGTCTAAAACTAGTCTAATCCAATAATCTAGTCCAATACTGTCCAACAGAAATATAATACAAGCCCCACATAGAACTTAAAATCTTTCAGTCACATTAAAAAAGAAACAAGGGAAAGTAATAACTTATCTTATTAACCCAATATATTTAAAATATTGTCTCAATGTGTCAGTATAAAAATTATTGAGGTATTTTACTATTTTTTTAATAGCAAGTCTTTAAAAGCCAAGGAGCGTTTTATACTTAGAGCACATCTTAATCTGGACTAGCTATATGTCAGGTGCTTGACAGCCACACTGAAGCATGTTTAGTGTATAGTACCTCTGGAATGAATGCTACTGGGTACTCTGTTACCATTTTTATGGTCAAGTTGGATGTTCAACTGTCTAGTGCTGCTTCTGCTGCTTTCAAAAGGAGAGTAAAAACACAATTCCCTCACAGAAAGACCAGATTCTCTGAGCTACACCTATTTCCACCCTTTATTCACTTACTATGATGAATAAAAGTAAGTCATAGAGGAATATAAAGTAAATTAAACAAATGGATTTTGGTTTTTAATTTTTAAAAATGTAGAACATGGCATTTACTGAGGCACTGATCACTGTACCCTATAATCTCCTACAATTCAAAACCAGAAACTAGATTTATATGTCCATGGCAAATAAATGCAACAAAGAAACATAAAATAACTGATGGATTACTTAATTCCACTGTGAAATATTACCTAAAATATACTTACAATTTCAGTAATTCATCCTTTAACTTTTCATTTTCATTTGCCAGTGAGTTTTCTTTGTCATTAATGACTTCTTCCACAAAAGGCTTAGTGAACTCTATTAACGCTTTGCAACACTGACAAAGGCCATAGTCATCTGTTTGTATTTGTTCTTCTGAGTATGGAACAGGAAGGAGAGATAGCTGACTCCAAAGGGTGGACAATGCTAATCCCACTGAATATGCCTTGTTGTTATGAAGTTTCTGAATCACTAAAACAGAGACCAAATTGTGACTTGAGGTAGCTTCATCAAGTATGCTACACATGGGACCAGAAGTCCAGGAGATGTAGCCTTACATGCAAAACAACATTGTAACAACTTTGAAATGAGGATGACATATCATAACTTAATTGGTAATGTTTTTATTCTTCCTTCTTAGTGATGCATGAAATATTGGATCATCTTACAATCATGGCACCGTACAACAGATGCCACAAAATCTTGTTTTAAGTTTGTTTCTAACCATGGAAACACTTTGTTCCACATTTTTTGGTTATTTTAAGTATCAAATAAGAGAAAGTGTCTTTAGATCTTTAGAAAAACAATTATCATATGATCTCCCTGATATGAGGAAGTTGAGATGCAGTGTGGGAGGTTTGGGGGGTAGGAAGAGAATAAATGAAACAAGATGGGATCGGGGAGGGAGACAAACCATAAAAGACTCTTAATCTCACCAAACAAACTGAGGGTTGCCAGGAGGAGGGCTAGGTAGAGGGTGGTGGGGTTATGGACATTGGGGGAGGTATGCGCTTTGATGAGTACTATGAAGTGTGTAAACCTGGTGATTCACAGACCTGTACCCCTGGGGCTAATAATATATTATATGTTAATTTAAAAAAGTTAAAAAAAAAAAAAGATAAAGTATCTTTGTAAAATACAAAGCACTGTCAAAATGAAAGGTAGTATTACTATATTTACCTTTCTAGGAGACTTTGAATATTGAAGTGGTATGAAGCTGCTTCATTCTCATTTAAGATTAATTTACTCTAACTTCTAGATTCTGGGTCCATCTATCAGACTCTGAGTTATATGTAAGTCATAAAAGGAAACGGTAGTCTCTTCCCATGGATAAATATTGTCTGCTTTGGTTGCCAAGGTCCACTGCTTAACTATAATGTTACTGCACTCAGTCATGGAGACTTTATTTCTACATTTGTTTCATTCAGTAGTTCTTTTGCTCTTCCCAGCCCCAACTTCCCAGGGCAGAGGAAGAAGAATGCCTGAATACTGTTCTTAACCAAGATACAGGACCTATCACAATGCTAACAGACTAAGTAAAGCAGACATCACAGAGGCAATCCTTTTAATATGTTTACAGGGAAAAGTCTAGATATACGTTGTAGATGGGAAGGTTAGGCAGAAAGCTACAGATTATAACATAATGCCTGAAAAACAGCATGACATTCAACAAAATGTATAATAGGTATTTGTGCCAGGTATTGTTGTCTTCCTATAGGCAGCAGGATTCCAACCGGTACTGCTACTGCTAGTTTAAGCAGAGTACTCAATAATTAGTCATAAATTTTACTTTGGTATAATGCTGACATTTTGGAGTAATATCAAGAACTGAACACAGATAAAAATAAGAAATCCTTAGATATCAAAATACGTATTACCTGTTTGTAATGGCTGAAGTAAAAGAAGAATAATTTGGGATATCTGTTTTCCAGAGGGCTCTTCAATCAGTTCAAGCAAACCCAACAATAATTCCTTTGGATTACATAACTATAAAAATATTCATAATTGAACCTGTTTAATACAAGTTGTATTTAAGGCCACATGATTACTATTTTTAAAAGGCAGCATATACTGAGAAAATATAATTATTTTCTCTTAACAGTAAAAAACCTCACACAATTGTTAAAAAAAATACACTAACAAAACATAGAATCTGACTGTCAAATCACTATAAAACTACAATGCAAGAAGTCCTAAGTCTCTCAATAGACAACTATATTTGGGGCGAGCCTTCAACTCTTGGTTTTAGCTCTGGTCATGATCTCACAGCTATGTGATCAAGCCCTTTGTTGGGCTCTGCGCTCAGTGCAAAGTCTGCTTTGGATTCTCTCTCCCTCTCCCTCATTCTCTCTCAAATAAATAAATAAAATCTTAAAAAAAAAAAAAAAAAAAAAAAAGACAAGGGCACCTGGGTGGTTCAGTCAGTTATGAGTCTGCCTTCACGTCAGGTCATGATCCCAGGGTCCTGGGATCTAGTCCGGCCTTGGGCTCCCTGCTTAGCAGAGAGTCTGCTTCTCCCTCTGCCTCTGCCCACACCCCTTGCTTGTATGCTCTCTTTCTTTTAAAAAATAGACAACTATATTTTGGAGACTTAAATTCCTGTCTAAAGGAAACGTTAGAAAAATAGGGAGGAAGAAGAACTTGATTATCAGAACTGAGGTTTCTTCTACCTTTGCCTGTCTACTCTGAAACCTACCTTGGTTACCAGAACTTAGCAGATGGGACCTTTCTAGCTCACACTGCAAGGGTATCTAAGTGAGTACAGTCTCTTTGGTACTTTCTGAACAGGTAAAACTTTGCAGTGCCTTCTGCCTAGCCAGAATTACCTCACTTGCCTTTTTAAAAAGTCCTCATAATTAATAACCACTATCTAGATGGGGTTTCCTCTTTCCAAGTATATATTTTTATTTGCATTGATCTCTAAATAGCTTCTTAAAATGTTCTTTTCCTTAGAATTTATTCTCCTATACCATCATTTTTTTTAAGATTTTATTTATTTATTTGGCAGACAGAGATCACAAGTAGGCAGAGAGGCAGGCAGAGAGAAAGAGGAGGAAGCAGGCTCCCCGCTGAGCAGAGAGCCTGATGTGGGGCTCGATCCCAGGACCCTGAGATCATGACCTGAGCCAAAGGCAGAGGCTTTAATCCACTGAGCCACCCAGGTGCCCCAACCATCATTTTTTACATATAACTCTAGTAACCTTTTACCAAGAGTCTCTTAGGTTGCTGGTTACAACTGAATTTACTTCCTCTTCCTATTTCCCCTGTGATCATTTGCATTCTAGGTTTTTGATATTCTTTTAGAGAACATACCATACAGAAAAGAACCTACCACACACAAAAAAACCCTGGTATTTGTTAGTTCTGTTGCTGCTGAAAGAACAGTGTGGCCTTAAACTAACTGCCTCTCTTAACCCTGAATTCCACATCTATACATTAAGCTATTATTAAAAATAGAACTTCTTAGGTATCTTCTTGGAGATTCTGAGTCAGTGTGTCTGCAATTAATTTAGATAATTCTTACACCCAGAAATTTGGAAAAATGGAAATGGACTTGACCATCCAATCAATAAAATTGGGTCTTTTCTCCAAAGAATTCTCTCCTGTATTTTCATGAACTAAAAGCTTTGTCACCCAGAATGAGCATTTAACATTAAAGGGAATTACAAAATACTGCTGGCTAGTGTGACAAAGAGAATGTAATTTTGTTAACTTACCTTTACCAATAAATCAAGCATCAGAAAATAGTATTTTCTCTTCTCATCTTCCTTATTCCACAAAAGACATCGAACAACAGGACCAACAAGATTCCAGCCCATATTCTTGATAATGACCTGTGAAAACATTTTCAAGGTAAAGAAAATACTGCCATCTATAGGACTCTTATAGTGAGCTTTCTTAACTTGAAGTAGCTTAGAATTTCCTCTGAAATAGCTAAGATGAGGCAAATGAAGCCTATGGCATTTCACCCTGACTTTTTAGGGTTAGCTAACAACTATCAACATTTTAAGATAGTTTTTAATACTCTCACTGAGGAAAGGTGAATGGGCATTTACTTTAAATCAGGTAAGTTTAGTCTTTTTCACAATTTAAACAGTTCCTCTATTTCCAACAAGAGAGTTAATTTGTGAGCAAATACTTATTTTCACGGAAAATTTTGCTCTCCTGACTCATGAAGAAATCCATGCAATGCTCATGAACCTTTTAAAGTTCCCTGGAAAATCTGTACATACATTATGATTATGTAACTTATGTAAAAGAAGGGGATGCCACTTTATTTTCTCTCCTACATATAAGTTGCTTCTATTTTCAAAGATATTTCAGAATATTTACCACACAAATAAAAGTTTATCTTTTTAATTAGTGATTCAAATTCATGATCAAAACCACTGTTTTTGGAAATAGCAACAATATACTCCACTTCTCTGGCCTTTCTGTTTCAACTCTCCAGTATTTATCAAGAATATACTACTATATGTGAAGTACCTAAAATAGTCTAGTGCTTGGAATAAGGCAAGGTAAGATCTCCATCCTGATAGAGTTTACATTCTAGGTTCCCTCATAAAAACAAAAACAAAAACAAAAACAAAACACACATCTAAGAAGATGACAATTAGGTACAATAACCCCAGACTCATAAAATAATCAAGGTAGAGTATAAGGTATAGAAGGAGAATTGTCACTTCCATCTAGGAAATACAGGAAAGGCTTCCCCGAAGAGGCAATGGCTAAGCTAAGGCTTGTTTAGGAAATCTGTCAGGCATAAATGGGTGGGAAATACGTTTAAAGCTCTGAAACAGCAATGTGTAAAGTTGTAAGACTTAAGTTCTAGAGAACTAGCAACAGAATATGTTAGGGGACATGAACATATAGCTCACAAGAGGAAATACTGTTTATATTTTTGCTCATTTATCAGCTGGACATTTTAGCATCTGTCTTTATCAATCTGCATAAGCTCCCTACATGTTAATATTCCATTCTTGTATTTACAACAAATAATTTGGTTTTTTGGTTGTCCTTATTTTTTGTATAGCAAAATATACTTATTTTTCTTTGGTTCGTTTCCTACTGGCTATTAAGTCTAAATGGATTTCCTCTTTTAGAGATGCATAAACATTCATTTACATTTAAATATATATACACATTTCTTCTTATTCAGTATGATTAATGCTAAAAACATGAAAAAAGGAGCACCTGGGTGGCTCAGCTGTTAGGTGTTCAGGTCTGAATTTTGGCTCGGGTAGTGAGATGGAGCCCTGTGTCAGGCTCTGCGCTCAGTGGGGAGTCTGCTTGTCCCTTTCCCCCTCCCCCACTCATATGCTTACACACGTGCTCTCTCTCAAGTAAATAAAATCTTAAAAAAAAAAATGGCATAAAATGAAGACCTAAATTGATTTTTTAAAAATAAATAGCAAAACAATCACCCTTTTTTATCCAATGAGAAAGACAGTTGAGTTGTTCTCTTTAAATATTTTTATGCTAGTTATTTCCGCCTGGCACACTGTTCTCCCAGACAGCCCCACGGTTTATTTACACCCCTCCTTTCATCAAATCTCTGCAATTTCACCTAGCATGGTACATTCCCCCAACTATGCTTTATTTTTCTCTATAGTATTTATCACTTTCTAACACACTATATAATTTACCAGGTAGCTACCTGTCTTCATTAGAATTTAAGATCCATATGGACAGTGATTTTTGTTTACTGCTCTATCTATTCCTGGCATCTAGACAAGGGCCTGTTACAAAATAGTTGCTCCATACTCACTGGTTAAATGATGTCTGTTATCTTAAAGTATAATAAACTACCCTTCCTCCAAAGATTTGATATTCTGTTCTGTTTTCTTCTATTTTTTGTGTGTGGCTAGACTTCTAATATTTAGGTCTTTAGATTTTATTTATTTATTGTCAGAATGAGAGAGAGAGAAAGAGAGAGCACACTAGCAGGGGGAGGGGTAGGCAGAGGGAGAAACAGACTCCCTTTTCAGCAAGGAGCCTGATGTGGGACTCGATCCCAGGACCTGGGATCACAACCTGAGCCGAAGGCAGATAATTAACTGACTGAGCCACCCAAGCATCCCTAATATTTAGGTCTTTAATCAGAAATTTATATTATGAGCTTATTAATTTTATGCCAAACTACTCTTATTCCATGATTATCTATTAAGACGATATTTGCTTTTTAAAACTTAACTAGCTCCTGTTAGACTCTACTTTTCCAACTAAGCCCTTCTTTCCCTTTCCATTGGTGTACTTCTACCCTATAAGTGATTCTCTGAGAATAATTAACTATATTGGAAATTCCCAATTTGAGTAAGATTTTGCATATCTGAAATGAAAAACAAATAATTTTGATAAAATATTTTACAAATATTTCAGCGGCAAGGTATCTAGTCATTATGTAAATAATGAATAATTTTAAGGAAGGGGAATCAATACTATCCATAAACTATACCTTATATAGCTTAATATTATCTACAGAGTAAGATTATCCCCAAATTACAGATGAGAATGCCAAAAGTTTAGAGATTACTGACATACCTCAATATCAACTAAAATGTGGCAGAACCAGGAACTGCATATAAATCTGTCCAGCTCCAAAAGCGCCTGCGTTTCCCACTATACCTGTGGTTTTCAATGGGGGCAATTTTGTTCTGTGTCTACTAGGGACATTTGGCAATCTGGAGACAATTTTGATTGTCATTACGGAGTTGTGGGAGGTGGGGAGTGGGGGGTTTGCTACAAAATATCTTGAGTACTAATGTTGTAAATGTTAGTAAATGTTGAGAAGCCCTGTTCTATAGGACAAACTAGTCATACAGCCTTTTTTTTTTTTTTTTTTAATTTACACAAAGCAGAGTAATAGTAAATCTTCATCGATTCTGACTGGCAAGAAAATGAAGTTGCAGTCAGTTTGAAACACTGTCTTATCAGTGTTTGAACCTGTGAATTTAGCAGACCACACATTATAAAAGTGATTCTCAAGCCAATCAAACTCGCTATGTTTAAAAATATCACAATCACCTAATTTTCTTTTTTTTTTTGTTTTGTTTCAAGTGTTTATTTAAATTCTACTTAACACAATCACCTAATTTTTTTTTAAAGATTTATTTTTTTAGAGAGGGAGAGAGAGTGAGTGAGTGAATGGGTGGGGAGGGGAGAGAAGAGGGAGAGGGAGAATCTCTAGCAGAGTCCCAGCTGAGCACAAAGCCCTGACACAGGGCTCAGTCCCACAACCCAGAGATCATGGTCAGGAGTCAGATGCTTAAGTGACTAAGCCACCCAAGTGCCTCAATCACCCAATTTCTAATAATGATGCACAAATCTGCGCTTTAATCTCCTGTTTCTTGACTGACCTCCAAATGTTACTTTTCAACTGCCTGCTGCATCTTTAAATATTTCCAAAGTAAATTTACTTGCACTCCTTCAAGAAATTCTCTCTTCTTAGATTACCCTTTTTCTGTTCAGGATATAATATATTATCTTCCTGGGGGCTAGAAACCCAGTCATCACAATCAATTAGTCCCTTGTAACACCCTAAAACTTCCTTGTAAGTGCTACACAGTGCTAACTGGAGAGTGGTTAAGAGCTCTGCAACCAGGCTGCAGAGGTCTGAACCCTAGATGTTACATAAAAACTGAGTTACTTCTGGACTAGTCACTTACCTTTCAGTGACTGTTTCCTTATCTACAAATGAATTTAACCGTACCTTATGGGATTCTGGGAAGCTAAATGAGTTAACAGATGTAAAGCATTTAGGACAGCATCTAGCACATGGTAAATGTTTAACAAATATTAGCCATTATTAAAATTATTATTATTAGCTATAAGTAAGGTACTCTCAAAGGTTATCCTTTGAGAACACAATTGGGAGACATCAAGGAGTTAAAGAAAATATTAAATAATCATAGCTGTATGATATCAGCAAGGCCATCTAGGTCTCCTCCTATTCTGATTCTACACACCCAAATATTATCTTTTCCTTTTATTTAAGATTTTATGTATTCACTTGAGAGAGAGAGAGGAAGAAGCAGATTCCCTGCTGAGCAAGGAGCCCCAAGCAGGACTCAATCCCAGGACCCCAGGATCATGACCTGAGCAGAAGGCAAATACTTAACGGATCAAGCCACCCAGGCACCCCCCCTCCCAAATATTATCCTACTTATTTGGTTTTCCATATTCATTTGGCTGAAGGAAGAGAATTTGCTGATCACCAAAAATGAGTATCTAGGTTTCCTGATACTTATAGTACTAAATGTAAATTAGTAATCCAGATGCCACTTTTGATCCCTAAGCCAGCCATAATCCCTGCTCTTTTAAAGCATTTTACTTACACTTTAACTATCATTTATTTATTCTGCCTTCTTATTGCTAGTTGTTTACATACTTATCTCTTCCACCAGACTATAAGTACCTTCAAGTATGTGGATAGCCCTAATTCCTTTTTTGTTTTCTACTTTCTTACTGTAGAAATTTAATCCTTAAAAGTTTAGTGAATAAATAAGTGGACAAATAATAGTATCATGTAGCTGTTATCTCCTAGTAAAGACTAAGAAGTACTCATAAACATTGTACTTACCTTATTCTTTTCATTTTGAATAATTTCTAATAGCTGCTCTATATGTCCTTCATCTATGCATCTTTGGCCTGCTAACTGAAATAGGCCAAAATCTTCTTCTTTAAAGTCTTGTTCTTCTAGGATTTGCTGACAGAAACAGAATGAAGACAAACATGTTTTGGTGAATAAAAATTTAACAACTACTGATTTTATTCTCTCTCTGGAAAAAAAAGGAAATCTGTTTGAATTCTAGGTAAGTTGCACATAAGCATATGTGTAAAAATTAGGATAAGCCTAAAAAGTACTTTAATGAATGATCTTGAAATCCAGTCTGCCAAAAAATCCTACAATAAGGATTAATATTAAAAATTTAAAAGGTTAGACAAGTAGGTCATTTGGAGAAATAATCCAATCTGCCTTCCAGCTCTCCTGCTATTTATTCACAGGTCAAACAAAGCAAGGATTAAAGAAGATAAGCAATTTGAGTGACCCTAATTATAACTAAAAATAATCTGGTATTTAACTTTAGGAAAAGAAAAAAAAATTACTTACACATCTCATTATTATGGATTGAAGCTCTTCCACAGCCATCCCTCGTTATTTTTCCTAGTTTTGATGCTGAAATATAAAAGTTAACTATCAGTGATACTAAAATATTAATAAGTTATGTTTCATTATGATGAATTATTATTAAATACAGTAAGAAAAAATGTGAAGGTTTAATGCTGAAATATTTTTACAGAAAGCATCTTAGCCTAAGAAGTAAAAAATTTGCATCTTTTAAGTTTTCTAGATAACAGTTTTGAAAGACACTTGGAAAAAAAAATCCTCTATGGTACGCCCCACAAGAGCGCAAATATGGACTAAGTAAATGGCTTTAAAAAGGCAAAGTATTTCTTTTCTGAAAATAGTTCCTGAAGTCAATTCTAGTCATTAGGGAATCAAAAAATTTTTTCAGTGTCCCACTTCACAAAATTTGGAACCAATAAAATACATCCAGAGTGGGTGAAAGTTCAGATCAGATGCCTACCGCCCCAAGTGTGACCCGGACATTTTGCTGTAAGAGATGCAGTCCCCCAAATAATCCAGTTGGTGTAATCCCTGTATCGCACTGAGACGAAGCAACCAGCAGCCCTCAGGAGAGCACCGTTCCGTTCCCGCAGGCCATCGTTTGTCCCAGCGGGAAGACCCAGCCCCAGGCCCGCAGCGCTGGTACGGGTCAGCCGGGTCCTCACGGCCGCGCGCTCCAGGGCGGCTAAAACTCCAGCGCGCGTGCGGACTGCATCCAAGGGAAGCCATTTCTTCCGATTCCTGCTCGCCTAGGCATTCGGGCCCCATGTCCTCGCGGGGCTTTGCAGGCCGTGGCGCCAGGTCCTCCGCGGCTCACAGCTGGTTGCTATCCCGGCCCTCCCGGACTCCCAGGCGCGACCACTTACCCGACAGACCTCTCGCTGTTTTCTGCGCCCTCCTCCACCTCCCCCGGCAGCGCAGGCCTCTCTCTGGGCCCCGCCCCCGTCCCGCCGGCCCCGCCCCGCGCTACGCGAGGGGAGGCGGAGCTTCAAAGGGAGAAGCCGGCACAGGCCTGACCCTCAGATGACGCTTCTCATGGCAGACTGCGCCGGGCACGGTTCTTCCCACCTCAAGGCCCGGGTCCCCCGCGGCTCCCGAAACGCCGCAGGTAGGAAAATGGGCCTCTTCCCACGTTTGCACCCTGAGAACTGAGCCCTGCAGGGTTCTACACTAAGGCGGGGCACACCGGAAAGACCGCTGCAGTAGCGGAGGTCCCTAGGGCGGAGAAGGCCGAGAGCGTCCCATCACCGGCCTGGGTCTTCTGGAAAAGACCTCCCGCCAAAGCCCCACCTCTTTACAGTAGTGTTCCAAGATTTTCCCCGGAATGGGCTGTCTCTGAGGGAAAGGGAGTAGAGGTGCGGGAGTCTAGAGCTGGCTTGCCAGAGTGGGCAAGTGACCAGGACAGCTCACCTTGGAGATGTACTGCTGCTTTGGTCCCCGGTTCCTCTGAGGTGTCACTCCCAGCCTCGGTCTTTCCCTGTGAGCGAACATTCGGGGGACAGAGACAGGTTGCCTCTAAAAGTATCCGTATCTCAGATGTTCAGGAGGACGTAACTGTGCAGCTGTGGTACGTGAGAAAATAGAACCCCCAAAGAGATACATTTTAACCAAGATAAATTCGGAAATAACACAAGCAAACTGAATTTCCTGCCCATTTCATTTGTTTTACACGTAGGATTGGAAAGTCATGTGTGGGGAAAAGAAAAAAAGGTCTGCAGTTTGAGTAGGAATCTGTCCTATAAACTAGTTTGTGTAGACTTGACCTACTATTTTATTATTATTGCAGGTGCTAAACAGACAAATGCCTTAAAACAAGAAGATGCTTCTAAAAGGTATGAGAACTACTTGGAAAACTGCATTAACATATCTGCTTGTCTCATGTTTAAAAACAATGGGTAATACCTTAGAAAAAATTATTATGGGAGAGAAGGGGAAGATCTGAGAAGCATTATAAATTCTCATGCAGACTCATTATATCTCTCCACTCCAGGTTTTAAGAAAACTAAATCAAGACACTATTAGATTGCTGGTGAAGGAAGGAGTATCTGTAGAAAGTAAACATTCTTGAATTAACCAGGTACTCCTTTTCCACTTCTTAGGTATGCTTGCCTCTCATTACTTTATGTGCCAGAGACCCCAAGAAGCTCTTACTGTTGTTTGTTTACATTGTGTCCATATTTTCAGCAAAAAGTCCTGTTCTGTTTCTTGGCCTTTCCTAAAAAGGCTAGATTTATCTCCTGTAACAAAAAAGTTTCTAGAATAGGAGTAGTCTCTGAAAATGTTTAAAATACATATGTCTGTGGTTTATCCTTTAAAAAAAATATGTATTTATTTTAGAGAGAGGGTGAGTGCAAGTGTTGGGGGGTTGGGGAGGGACAGAAGAAGAGAGAAAAAGAATCTCAAGCAGACTTTCCACTGAGCACAGAGCCCGATTCAGGTCTTGATCTCACACCCTGAGATCATGACCTGAGCTGTAATTAAGAGTCAGTGTTTAACCACCTGAGACCCCCAGGCACCTCTGTGATTTCTTCTTTATCAGGCAGATATTGGCTTTCATTTGCTCATTCTTTCCAAAATTATTTACCAAATGTGAGATATACCAAACCTGTGTTAGGCCCTGAGGATATGGTTTTGAGCAGAATAAACACAGTTCCTTTCTAGTGGAACAGAGAAATACCAATTAAATTATCGCAACTGAATACATAGTTACATACTATTGTAAGTACTGTAATGGAAAAGACCATGATGTTATCAGGTGGAACTAAGAGGAGTTCAAATTAGCTGGGGATTATCAGGGAAAGACTTCTCCAAGGAAGTAATAAGCTGAGACCTAAAGGTAAGTAGGCATTAACCAGAGAGTCCTGAGGAGAGACCTCCACCCAGAGATGGCAGTGTGTATAAAGACCCTGAAAGAAGAAAAAGCTTAAGTTCAAAGAAAGGAAGGATACTGGGTAGTGTATGGCATTTTGAGCAAGGGAAGAAATGAGCATAGGAAGAACTTAGGATTTTATTCATGTAGTATCTGGTGGGCTGTGGTGATAAATTTAGATTTTCTAATTAAGAGAGTGATGGAATTTAAGTTAAAAAATTTTTTTAAAGATTTTATTTATTTACTTGACACAGAGAGATCACAAGTAGGCAGAAAGGCAGGCAGAGAGAGAGAGAGGGGGAAGCAGGCTCCCTGCTGAGCAGAGAAACGTATGTGGAGCTCCATCCCAGGACCCTGAGATCATGACCTGAGCAGAAGGCAGAGGCTTAACCCACTGAGCCACCCAGGCACCCAGTTTAAAAATTTAAGATGTTAGGAATGGTGGTCATCTAGGAATGGAGAAATTGGATGTATTTGAGATATGGTGGGGTTGTTTTGGGTTTTTTTTTTGAAGATTTATTTATCAGAGAGGGAGAATGCACATGAGTGGAAGGTGCAGAGGGAGAGGGAGAGAGAATCGCAAGCTGATACCACCTGAGTGAGGAGTCTGAGGAGGGGCTCAATCCCATGACAATGACATCACGAACTGAGTGGAAACCAAGAGTCAGACACCTAACCAACTGTACCATCCAAGCGCCCCTTGCGATCTGTTTTAGAGAATATTTCCCTGTGGAGCATCATGATTATACTAACTTGGTTTTATGGTACACTGCAAGAGTAAAGTTAATATTGATAATGATGGTAATTTGCAATGTTCCTCAATAGTGATCTGACAACAAACCCAAGGAGTTTTTATTTTATTCTGAGCAGTATAGTGTGGGAAGTATAAATACACTGAGATGTATTGTGAACAGATTATCCAACATGATGAAATAATTAAAAATCCATGGGGATAGGTAACCAAATAGTTGTTGAAGGGAGTGATCCTTTATAAATCTATGCCAACTGAAAAATACTTCTACATTCAATCCAACCAAATACTATTAAGCCAGAAATTAAGGAACTTTGCCAAAATATAAAATAATTCTACTGTTTTCATTAAGTTTTTTATTTAAAAATGTTATTAACATGTAATGGGTTTATTGTTACTATTATTATAATGCATTAATAAGTGCTTTAAATTTTTCTGATTTTTTAAAAAGATTTTATTTATTTATTTGACAGACAGAGATCACAAGTAGGCAGAGAGGCAGGCAGAGAGAGAGGGGGAAGCAGGCTCCCTGCTGAACAGAGAGCCTGATGCGGGGCTCGATCCCAGGACCCTGGGATCATGACCTGAGCTGAAGGCAGAGGCTTTAACCCACTGAGCCACCCAGGTGCCCCTAAATTTTTCTCATTTTTAATCCAAGTATTATAAATATCAATACAGATAAGCCACATAAGCCAAAGTTACAATTTTAAGAGTGTGAAGGAATACTGAGACCAAAAAATTTGAGAACCACTGCTATACACCATACTACCTGTCATCATTTAGGGCAGAGGGCAACATCGAGATAAGGCTGTTCATGGGAAGCAGCTCTAGGCATCAGTTAAGAGTGAGTGTGACTCTTACTTCAGGTTGACGTAGTTAATACTTTGAGTCAGCAATTCCTTAGTGCAGGTTGTAGAGTGATCCGAGTACCTGGCATAGCTTTTATTGGTGGGCAGCAATATGAGAAAAATAAAATAATGTTTTTCATAAAACCAAATACGTTTAATATAAAGAACTTCTTTTTCATCTGTATTCATGTCTTTTATACTTCTTCGATGTAAGAATGGCCTTTATGAAATCGTAGGAGAACAGTTGTTAGTTGCAAATTTCTTCTTGTTTTAATGTCCCTATTTGGCAAAAGAAGGAGTTGGCAATCCTTTGTCATCCTTCTTTTTTGTAGAATATTATTAATACATATTATATTGTTTTTGTAGAATATTATTTTTCTAGGCAAGAAATTAGAGTCTAAAGTCTTGAGAGTCAATGAAAGTAGGGAGGAAAAAAATGAATATAGATCCAGATATAGAGCCACGTCAAAGCCCAAGAGACTGGCTGAGGTAGTTCTGGTAGGAAAGTAGAAACCAGTGCAGGATAGGACAAATAAGTTACCAAGATGGTAAGTATGTTTGGTCCTATGGCAAGGACTCTCAACCCTTTTGCACATTAGGATTATCTGGAGCACTTTTAAGAAAACACCAGTAACTAGGCCCCATCCTCAGATATTTTGCTTGAGTTAGCCTAGACTAGGACCTAGGCATAATATCTTTAAAAGAAATCTCCTTAGATGATCCTAATGTGTAGCTAGGATTGAGAACCATTCTCCTAGAGCCATTGTCTGATCAGGTAGCCTCTGCTTTTATGTTCCATGATGTGTAGGGGCCAGCAAAGGCTGACGGTCCTGTTGGTACCAGGGCAAGTACCAGCCCTTACAGGAAGATTGTTTTCCTAAACTACATTGTCATGTCAATATCATTTTTAAATAAGACTTAATAACAAAAGTAAGTAAACACTTCTTTGCAAATAGGACTCTATCTAGTCAACTGGGCTATCATTAACTTTTGAGACTTGACACAAATACATTTTTACTTATAAGAACAGCTGAAGTCGTATTTTTCCTCTCTAATCTTTCTGATTTCTAAGGATTTCAAAGGAAAAGTCCGTCTTTAGGTACACACAGGAGTGTGAGGAGTATAAACACTAAATGGCAAAAAAATTTCACCTCATTTTCTTCCTTGTGCTCTAAGTCTTAGAAATCAAATAATCCTATTATGTGGCAGACTTCTATGTGTTAATACTTTGAAAAGTATTGGATCAAAAGTAACAATACAAATTTAAATAGCAAAATAGCACATTATGTTTGTGATATGTTCTAAGAATATTGGCTATGATAAAACATAAGTAGAATAACTTTTAAATTTTATTTTTTTAAAATATTTTATTCATTCATTTGAGAGAGAGAGAAAGAGAGCAAGCGCGCGCATAAGCAAGGGGAGAGGCAAGAGAAGAAACAGATTCCCCCCTGAGCTGGGAGCCGGATGCTCAATCCCAGGACCTGGAGATCCTGACCTGAGCCAAACACAGATGCTTAACCATCTGAGCCACCCAGGTGCCCCACACGTTTAAATTTTAAATAATTTTTTGTTTTTTAATTTTAGGAGAGCAGAACTAGAAGCAGCTGTAAGAAAGAAAATTGAATTTGAGAGAAAAGCTCTACATATCGTTGAGCAGCTTTTAGAAGAGGATATTACAGAAGAATTCCTAAGGGAATGCGTATGTGTTAATTTGGGAAATTGTGACATTTGTAGTATTAGATCTTTAAATCTATGCAGTCTGACACTTCCTTATATTATAAAAATCTTTGAATCTGTTCTCAGTCATTAGATGCAGGTAGCATGCTGTATAATTCATGTATTTTAAAATAATCACCTATTGTGCATTCCTTGTTGTGTAACTTTAAAATACACTAATGAAAAATAACATACATATTTTATCCCTTAATAGTAGTTCTTTAAATAGGTCAGCTAATCTCACTTGATTTTCATCACTTTGCACTAATTATCCTAATGTTATTTCCCATACTCTGTGTGTTGTCCTATTTTAATAACAGAAAGTTATTATTTTTTTTTAATTTCTTAATTTTTTAATAAATATATTAGCCCCAGGGGTACAGGTCTGTGAATCGCCAGGTTTATACACTTCACAGCACTCACCATAGCACATACGCTCCCCAGTGTCCATAACCCCACCACCCTCTCCATACTCCCCTCCCCTGGTCACCCTCAGTTTGTTTTGTGACAGTAAGAGTCTCTTATGGTTTGTCTCCCTCCTGATCTCATCTTGTTTCATTCTTTTCCTACCCCCCCCAACCCCCAGGTTGCATCTCTACTTCCTCATATCAGGGAGATCATATGATAGTTGTCTTTCTCTGATTGACTTATTTCGCTAAGCATAATACCCTCTAGTTCCATCCACGTCGTTGCAAATGGCAAGATTTCATTTCTTTTGATGGCTGCATAGTATTCCATTGTGTATATATATACCACATCTTCTTTATCCATTCATCTGTTGATGGACATCTAGGTTCTTTCCATAGTTTGGCTATTGTGGACATTGGTGCTATAAACATTCGGGTGCATGTGCCCCTTCAGATCGCTACGTTTGTATCTTTAGGGTAAATACCCAGTAGTGCAATTGCTGGGTCATAAGGTAGTTCTATTTTCAACTTTTTGAGGAACCCCCATGCTGTTTTCCAGAGTGGTTGCACCAGCTTGCATTCCCACCAACAATGTAGGAGGGTTCCCCTTTCTCTGCATCCTCGCCAGCATCTGTCATTTCCTGACTTGTTAATTTTAGCCTTTCTGACTGGTGTGAGGTGGTATCTCGTTGTGGTTTTGATTTGTATTTCCCTGATGCCGAGTGATGTGGAGCACTTTTTCATGTGCCATCTGTGTCCTCTGCCTATTTCTTGATTGGATTATTTGTTCTTTGGGTGTTGAGTTTGCTAAGTTCTTTATAGATTCTGGACACTAGCCCTTTATCTGATATGTCGTTTGCAAATATCTTCTCCCATTCTGTCAGTTGTCTTTTGGTTTTGTTAACTGTTTCCTTTGCTGTGCAAAAGCTTTTGATCTTGATGAAGTCCCAATAGTTCATTTTTGCCCTTGCTTCTCTTGCCTTTGGCGATGTTCCTAGGAGGAAGTTGCTGCAGCTGAGGTTGAAGAGGTTGCTGCCTGTGTTCTCCTCAAGGATTTTGATAGATTCCTTTCTCACATTGAGGTCCTTCATCCATTTTGAGTCTATTTTTGTGTGTGGTGTGAGGAAATGGTCCAATTTCATTTTTCTGCATGTGGCTGTCCAATTTTCCCAGCACCATTTGTTGAAGAGGCTGTCTTTTTTCCATTGGACGTTCTTTCCCGTTTTGTTGAAGATTAGTTGACCATAGAGTTGAGGGTCTATTTCTGGGCTCTCTATTCTGTTCCATTGATCTATGTGTCTGTTTTTGTGCCAGTACCATACTATCTTGATGATGACAGCTTTGTAATAGAGCTTGAAGTCAGAGTTGTGATGCCACCAACTTTGGCTTTCTTTTTCAATATTCCTTTGGCTATTTGAGGTCTTTTCTGGTTCCATATAAATTTTAGAATTATTTGTTCCATTTCTTTGAAAAAAATGGATGGGATTTTGATAGGGATTGCATTAAATGTGTAGATTGTTTTGGGAAGCATAGACATTTTCACAATATTTGTTCTTCCAATCCATGAGCATGGAACGTTTTTCCATTTCTTTGTGTCTTCCTCAATTTCAGAAAGTTATTACTTGTTAATGTAGTTCTATTAGTGTTGATATTTTAAAAACCTGGAATATAGATCATTTTTTATTTAACACATAATGAGAATTATAATCTGCATTAAAAGTTTTTTTTCTTTTAATAGCTCTATTGCAATAAAATTTTGAATGAAAATTTCTGTTATATCCTCATAATCTTTAAGAGAAAAAAGAAAAGGAAAATTAAAACTCAGAGCTTCCATTGCAAAAATAATTATCAGTGTAGCTCAGAGATTTTCCTAAACGAGAGGAATATAAATAGGATTTTTTTGTATGATGTTATGTTAGACACCATACACTTCATCATTAGTTTTTGATGTAGTATTCCATGATTTATTGTTTGCATATTAACACCCAGTGCTCCATGCAATCTCTCCCCTCCTTAAAACCCATCACCAGGCTCATCTATTCCCCCCACGAATAGGATAATATTTAAATCAATATAGGTAACTACATCAGAATCTGCATGCATGATGACACTAAAGACAAAGACAAATCAGAAATGCTTCGTTTGAAACAAATATCTTGTATTATTCTTAGTAAAAAGTATTTTAGCCTCTGGGAAAACAGAAAAACTTGTTCAAAAATGATCTCACAGTTATGAAATAATTATGAGTTGAGATTTGAACATGAAGATATATCAAGGGGAAATATTTGGTGTCTGCTTATAACCACCTCATCAGTTTCCTGTACAGTTTTCCAGAAGCTGGAAGATTTTGTACAAAAACTTGTCAGGAGTCACAATGACACCTTTGACATACTTTGTTTTTTAAGATAGTTCTTTAAAAACATGTAAATTTTATTTTACTCTACATGGTTTATTTTTTAAATAATACATTTTTTAAATAAAATAAACTTTACAGTGGTTTGCTTTGGAATAGCAATCACTATCGCACACCACTTCTTTCTCCTGCCTCAGAATTATTTCATGAACTGTATATCTACAAAGATGTATAGTTTATTGGCAGAAGTCTTTTCAGGTTGTTGTTGTTTTTTAATAGCTAACATTTTTGAGTGCTTACTATGTGTTAAATGCTTTTCTAAGTGTATTTCTTTTCTTTTCTTCTCTGATTCTAACATCATACTTGTGAGATAGGTCTATTATCCCTGTGTTTTCAGATGAAATCAGTGAGGCTTAGAGAGCTGATAAATGAACTTGTCCAATAATCTAGTGGGGCATTGCCCCTCTCATTTCATTATAGGGGAAGTTCATCACACCAGCTCACTACAGCGATGTCGTGGATGAACGTTCTATTATTAAACTCTGCGGTTATCCCTTATGTCAGAAGAAACTAGGAGTTGTAAGTAATGAATTTTTTTAAATAGATGCTTAAATTTTTTATATTTAACAAATACTTTGTAGATAAGACAAGAAATGAAACTGAGGCCATGAACTAATGACATGAGTTAGCTAAAGATATGATATGTAGATGATTTAATCTAGTAATCTAGTAACATAAGGTTTATATTTATTACTTGAATTCTTCTTAAGCTATACTTTCTTTCTTTTTTTTTTTAGGTACCAAAACAGAAATATAAAATTTCCACCAAAACCAATAAAGTCTATGATATTACTGAAAGAAAGGTAAACTTAAAGGCTAGTCTCAATGTGGCAGTTATTTTTTAATATACTAAATGGAATTCTAAAAAGAATTGTTTGAAAAGTTTGCCTTTTAGGAAGTAGCCACGTTAAAAGTTTATTTGAAAATATTTCATTCAAGGTGTTAGTAAAAATTGCTTGTACTTTAATTAATACTTGAACATTTAAAAATTAAAAAGGGACCTGGGTGGCTCAGTCAGTTAAGCATCTGACTCTTGATTTCAGCTCAATTCATGATCCTAAGGTATTGGGATTAAGTCCTGCATCTGGCTCCCACACTAAGCGTGGAGTTGGCTTGGGATTCTCTCCCTTTCTTCTCTCCCTCTCTGCACCCTCCCTTCCTGTTCATATTCTCTTACTGTCATTCTCTAAAAATAAAATAAAATTTAAATAAAATAAAAACTAGAAATGCATAACAGCACAAATTCAGGCAAGTAAATCATGGAACAGAATAGAGAGCCAGATGCATACTCACCACATGGGTGGACACTATGTGTGACAACAGAAATATTGTAGATTGGTGGAGAAAGTATGGATTTTTCAGTAAATAGTACTGGCACAAATAGTTATCCAAATGGAAAAACTGAAAATTAATCCCTGTTTCAGTAAGATTTAAATTTAAAAGATACGCTTTTCAAAGAGAATATGGGAAGGTATCTTTATAAACTTGGAAGAGAGAATTTCTTAAATAAGATAGACAATTACAGACCATAGAGGAAAAATTGGTAAGTTTTTCTACATTAAAATTAAAAACACTTGTGGGGTGCCTGGGTGTCTCAATTGTTAAGCATCTGCCGTTGGCTCAGGTCATGATCCCGAGGTCCTGGGATTGAGGCCGGTATCAGGCTCCCTGCTCAACACTCTCCCTCTCTCCCACTCCCCCTGCTTGTGATCTCTCTCTCACTGTGTCTCTCTTTGTCAAATAAATAAAATCTTAAAAAAAAAAAATTAAAAACATTTGCTTATCAGAAGTTTCCAACAAAGGGTGAAAAAATAAGCTATAAATCAGAAGGAGGTATAATTACCACATATAACTGACCACCGATTCATAACCAGGGAAAGACAGAAAACTTTGTAGAATTTTTTTTTTTCTTTGAAAGAGAGTGAACAAGTCAGGGTGAGGGGGCCAGGCAATAAAAGAGGGAGAAAGAATCTCATGCTGAGCATGAAGTTGTGACATGGGACTCCATCTCACAACCCTGAGACCATAACCTGAGCCCAAATCGAGAGTCAGATGCTTAATTGACTGAGCAACCCAGGTACCCCTAGAAAATTTTATAGAAGGAGCTTGATAATGAATATATGAAAAGATGTTCAACCTTATCAGTAATCCAGGAAATAAATAAAAACACATTGATTTACATTCTCACAGCCCTCAAATTAGCAAAATATATTATAAAAATCTGACAATATCAGACACTCTTTATACTATACTGGTTAAATAGAATTGCATCCTTTTTGAGAAATTGGTATTATCTAGTAACATGAAGTCCCCACATTTTTTATGGCCAAGCCTTTCTATTCTTTGGTGTATATTTTAAGGAATTCCTTGCCCGTTTGTACAACTGTGTATGTATATCAATGTTCCTAGTTGGATTAACGAAATATGCCACATAATTAGAATGGAATATTATTCATCCTTTTTTTTTTTTTTAAAGATTTTTTATTTATTTATTGTCAGAAAGAGAGCACAAGCAGGCAGAGTCACAAGCAGAGGCAGAGAGAGAAAGCAGGCTCCCTGCTGGACAAGGAGCCTGATGCGGGACTTGATCCCAGGACTCTGGGATCATGACCTGAGCCGAAGGCAGCGGCTTAACCGACTGAGCCACCCAGGCGTCCCTATTCATCCTTTTATTTTATTTATTTATTTATTTATTTTTAAGATTTTATTTATTTATTTGACAGAGAGAGATCACAAGTAGACAGAGAGGCAGGCAGAGAGAGAGAGAGAGAGAGAGGGAAGCAGGCTCCCTGCCAAGCAGAGAGCCCGATGTGGGACTCGATCCCAGGACCCTGAGATCACGACCTGAGCCGAAGGCAGCGGCCTAACCCACTAAGCCACCCAGGCGCCCCTCATCCTTTTAAAGGAAGGAAATTCTGACACATGCTACAACATGAATGTACTTTGAGACATTATGCTAAGTGAAATAAGCCTGCACAAAAGGACGAATATTAAATGATGCGACTTATATGAGATAACTAGAGTGTTGAATTTTATAGTTACAGAAGTAGAATGGTGATAGTTTGAAGAAGCAGAAATGGGGAGATGTTGTTTAGTGGTAGTTTCATTTTGCAAGATGAAACATGTTCTAGAGATGGATGATAGTGATGGTTGTACTACAGTGAGAAGATATTTAGTGCCACTGAACTATAACACTTAAAAATGGTTAAGATGGTAAATTTTGTGTATTTTACCAGTTTTTTTAATTTTAAAAATTCTTGAAAAAAATTTATAAGCACAATGGTAGTGATAGCTGAAAAGTTAGAAACAGCTCAACATTCTTAAACAATAAAGGTGATATACAATAGATTGTAATACCGAATACAAATATATGAGCTACATCAACATGAATCTGAAAAATATAACATGGAACAAAAAACCCAGAAAACATAGCAGTATAGTTATATTTAGACAAAGTTTAGAATTAGGCAAAACTGAATGGTATCTTTTGTAGGTATGTGTATACAGATAGCAAAACTAAAGGGAAGCAAGGGAATGAGGAACACAGAATTCATGATAGTGGTTACTTCTAGGGAATATGGAAAGTGACACTATCTGGGATAGACATATGCAGAGCTTCAAAGATACTATACATTATTTCTTACCTTGGCTGGTGGATTCATGGATTTTCATTATTTTCTTTGAACTATGTATTTATGATTTCTGTACATAAGTTGTGTTGTACTATAAGAAAAAATAATTTGCTAATTTAAAAATGTTCCTTTCAGTGTTTTTGCAGCAATTTTTGTTATAAAGCATCTAAGTTTTTTGAAGCACAAATTCCAAAAACTCCAGTATGGGTTCGAGAAGAGGAAAGGTAATTTAAATCATTATATATACGTTTGTTGATACATTACTTTTTGAAATATGTAGAGAGTAGTCCTAGTTTTCTGTAGAATGTTACCATTGCACACATTTTAATTGTGGGGAAATGGTTATATTTTAAGCATAGTTATTAAGGATTTTACACTTAAAATCAGAAAATTAATAAATATAAATATTGTTTCTTAGCTGTTTTAGCTTTAATCCCCAAACCTGAACTTTGCTTTCTGCTATGCCAGTTATTTCTATTAATCCTATTAATATAATAATCCTAGAGTAAGAATGTTAAAGTTTTCCAGTAGATACTAGATCTCAGGATCCAGCTGAACTGACTTTGTTGTTAGAAAACTGTATGTACTAAAAAACAAAACAAAAAACCTGTGTACTAAAGTTACTAATTTACTCAGTCTTTATTAAAAATTAGTACAATATTTTATAAATTTAAAGAAATCCAATATAGGGGATCCTGGGTGGCTCAGTGGGTTAAAGCCCCTGCCTTCGGCTCAGGTCATGATCCCAGGGTCCTGGGATCGAGCTCTGCATCCGGCTCTCTGCTCAGCAGGGAGCCTGCTTCCTCCTCTCTCTCTCTGCCTGCTTCTCTGCTTACTTGTAATCTCTGTCTGTCAAACAAATAAATAAAATCTTTAAAAAAAAAATCCAATATAATTTTAAGCAAAAACATATATGAACATTCCTAGAGTTTGCCTCTTTGGAAATGCTTAAACATTTACAGTATTTTAGTTGCTGAATTTGAGAGGAAATTTATTATTGAGGGGCAAATGCCATAATACAGAAAAGGTAACAAAAATTGTTACATAATTGAACCATATTATCCAATTTCAAGCAGGCTTAAATGAAATAATGTCCCAAATAATTCATGTTTCATAGAGAATATTGCAACACAAGGCATGTGGTAAAAGAATATCAATGCTATATAAACTTAATGACGTAAATGTAATGAGACTCAAGTTAATTAAAGATCTTTGCCTTAAGAAAAGCTTATTAAAGTCTTATCTGATGCACAAGGTATTATGAAACCACTGTAGTTTGAACTAGAATCATTTGTACCAAGGGACAGTCTCTTTGTTGGCTGACACCTTTGCCTGCAGATCCTGCTGTGTGGTTTAGAATAGGTCAAGGGATGCCTGGGTGGCTTAGTTGGTTAAGCATCTGACTCTTGATTTCAGCTTAGTTTTTATGTTAGGGTTGTGAGATTGAGCACTGAGCTGAGCTGTGTTGGGCTCTGCACTCAGCATGGAGTCTGCTTAAGGTTCTCTCCCTTTCCCCCTCCTTCAGCGCCCCCCCCCCCCCGTCTTGTTCACTCACTCTCTCTGAAAAAAAAAGAGATTTTGTAAAACATACCACCATATAGCCTTTGTTAAGTGAATTACACACAATGAAGACTAAATTGTTCACTATTTCTCCACCAGCCTGACTTTTTTATTTGGAGGATAAAGGATTATGGCATTATCCAAGGTGACTGGGAACCTAAGAGCACCTTATTTACTATCACTTTTTTTTCTTTTTAAGATTTTATTTATTTGAGAGAGAGCATGAGAAGGGGAGGGTCAGAGGGAGAAGCAGACTCCCTGCCGAGCAGGGAGCCCAATGCAGGACTTGATCCCAGGACTCAAGGATCATGACCTGAGCCAAAAGCAGTCGTTTAACCAACTGAGCCACCCAGGCGCCTACTTTTTTTTCTTTCTTAACATTTCTTTCAGCAGAGCTGCTCATCGCTTCCTTAGTCTTATGACAGCTATGTATTCTGTTCTTCAGCTATTAAAACCAGCGTGTCCTTAAGTTATCCTTAACATTGTTTCCAGTGATATCTTTTCTACTTGTTAAATTCAGCCCATCCTCATATCTGCTTTAAAATCATTTACCAAACCAGCCTTTCTGTCATCTTTATATTCTTCAGATATAATTATTGGTACTTCCTTCAGCTAATTTAAAACAGTTCTTCCCTCTTTTTTCCTAAAATCTTATTCTGTGTTCAGAATGCCCACCTTTTCCCAGAATATGAAACTCTGTCACTTTATATTTGTGGTTCTTGAAATTCTACTTTATATCCCCTTCCCTACCTCACTAAAAAAGAAAGATGAAAATGGCCTTGGTTTCCTTAATCTAAACAAATCAACTTAGTTTATATTCAGTGTGTGTAGTACGTGCTTAGTATACGACAATCTACCTACACCTGTACGAGCGCACACACACTTATGAAACCAAATCTGTGAATTTATGAGACTGACGCGCTGCCTACTACACTAAGGAGGCACCTCAAATCTGTGAATTTAAATGGAAATGTTAATGGGATGGCATAACAAGTACACAGGTGAAAAAAATTGTATTTATTCTAATGGGGATAAGTACTGGGGAACCTTCAAATGCTTTTGAACAAATTTGATCTGACATTGATGTACAAGATGAATTGGGGAAGAAAAAATCATAATTAAAGAGCTGAAAAGGGGGTGCCTGGGTGGTTCAGTGGGTTAAGGCTCTGCCTTCAGCTCAGGTCATGGTCTCAGGGTCCTGGGACCCAGCCTTTCTGCTCAGCAGGGAGCCTGCTTCCCCCTCTCTCTCTGCCTGCCTCTCTGCCTACTTGTGATCTCTCTCTGTCAAATTAATAAAAATCTTTAAAAAAAAAAAAAAAAAGAGCTGAAAGGTCCTTCGAGACAAATTAACCCAACATCTTTATCAAACGAGCTCAGAAAGATTAAGTGTATTTATTTTTTAAGCTAATGATAGGGTCTGAACAATGCCAGGAATACATTGACTGGAAGTAACCAGTGAGTAATCTATAAATAGACAGTTGTCACAATGTACATAGTGTAACTGTAGCCCTTATTTATGTATGATACTTGTCAGTACATAGCCATATTAGTATCTTTTATATCTGCATGCATAATTTATAAGTTCTTATGGGCAAGCCGTATGTCAGTTTATTTCATGAATCCACTAGAGGTCACTGTGTCTTCAGAGAATGTTTGATATTTTTAAGTGTTCTAATGAT
Source organism: Lontra canadensis (assembly GCF_010015895.1). Lineage (NCBI taxonomy): Eukaryota > Metazoa > Chordata > Mammalia > Carnivora > Mustelidae > Lontra > Lontra canadensis. Next base: position 6,205,475 of record NW_022631027.1, read on the forward strand.
AAGAATTCTAGAATTCAGTGTTCTTTTCAAAAGCCTTTCTAGCTGTTGCACATCTAAGCTCTACGGAAATGTGATTTTTAAAGAAAGTCTGTTCGTGAACGGTATGGGATATAATATTCAGATCTTCTCTTCTTTAAAGGGAAAAAATTGTTCCTTTTAAATGGCAGCATTTATTTTTATTTTTATTAGCTGAAAGTGTCATCATAATAAATTACATCACCATCATAATTAAATCACAATGTAATTATTTTATTATTTTATTAATAATAATTATCAAATAATAATAAATTTTAGATTTTTAAAAATTAAGAGCAAATTTTAAAATCCAAAGAATTGAATATTGCAATGACTTCCAAAATTTTTTACTATGAATATATTTTACAATATGATCCGATGCATACATATAACTGAAACAAAATTTTATGAAATGACATTTATCCTTACAACACAAAAAGCCTCTGATACTTTTTTAAAGTATCTGTTGCTCTTTTTTAAATGAGCTACTCTGTTGCTTTTTTAAAATGCTGGTGGTAACCCACTTAATTGGTTGATTTTGATCCACAGTGGGTTTTTTTGTTTTTGTTTTTTTAAAGATTTTATTTATTTATTTGACAGAGATCACAAGCAGGCAGAGAGGCAGGCAGAGAGAGAGGAAGGGAAGCAGGCTCCCCACTTGAGCAGAAAGCCCGATGCGGGCCCTCTTTCCCAGGACCCTGGGATCATGACCCGAGCCGAAAGCAGAGGCTTTAACCCACTGAGCCACCCAGGCGCCCCCTGATCCACAGTTTTAAGAGTACTGTTTTGTTATATCTAGTTTAGATTTTTAGTTGTGTTACTGTTAGAACGTCTGTTATCAACACTAAGCCTCAGTTTCCTCATTTGCAAAGTAGAAAGTAGCATTTAATCTCTTAGTTCCCTTTAGTTCTAACCTTTTCCAGTTCTGAGTCAGTCACTGCCACTGTAGTGAAAGTTCGCTAGATAGGAAATATCTTACTTATAAAAGTGATGAAAATTAGAACTATCAGCATAAGACTAGGGAAAGTTATACTATCTTTAGGGAAGTCTGTTTCATTTAAGAATTTAGAATAAAAGGTACTGACTTAAATAATTTGAACTCCTCAGTCTGTAAAGATGAAGGTTGTTAAAGTATTGGATCAAAATTTTTCAATTATGAAGAAAAACAAGAGTATTTTATAGAGTGTCCAGAACAAATTTTGAAGTTGATATCTTCAGGGACACTGCGATCTTGCACACTATTTAGAAATAGAATTTTGAATTTAACTCAGTATAGTCTTTCTTATATTGCTATGAAAGCTAATATAAATTTCCTTAGCAGATATCAAATACTGAAATCTGTAGTGTCTTTTAACATCTCTAAGATATTATTTTATATTATAGAAAGCTCACTACCTCATTGGTAGATATGTATAGAAAGATTAAGAAAGATTTAGACAAATTCATGAATTTTAGCTTCATACTTCTCTTGAGGCTTTGGAGTCAGAAGGGGCCTTAGAGATTTTCTACTTTCTCATTTTTATTATTAAGGTATGAAAAAATATCTGGAGTATAGCTTTAATGTCATGGAGAATAGCAGTGCTTCTCACAAAATGTCTCCTGATGCCGTGTCAGAGACAGAACATTGACCTAGATGGGCTGGGTCATGACGCAGTATGATACTTCTCATGTTGTGAGTTAGAAATTTTTCACCCACTTGGTGGCCAGAAACAGACCACATACACTTGTGTTCCTCTGAGACAGCATGCTCATTTAGTCATATAGTACACTTAGAAATCCTGTTTTGTTTGACTGTAGGCTCTGACAGGTTTTAGAAGTTTCTTTGTAACCTAAAAAATCAGAAGTTAAAACTAAGAAGAAAGGACAAACATTGAGAATCAAATTATGGTTTAAAAGATAAAATTAGGGTGAATGGTTAATGCTGACAGAGCTAAAAGCGCCATCATGTGGCCCAGAGTAGGGGATTTTCACACATGCTTCTTGGCAATAAACAGTATAATCTCAGAGGTGCGGAAGCCAAAAACCTCTGCAGAACAACTTCTATAACCTCTTCCTGAACAGCCACTTCTGTTGCTTGGTATACAGAATAAAAACTTTCTGAAAGAGGTTTTAACATGTCTCAGATTATATTTGGAAAATTTCCACCACAGAGGGCAATTGTAGCCTGCTACTTCTGTTGGTTCATGTTTAATAAACATATTCTGACTGGCATGAACATATACATCTATATGCATACATTCACAGGTTTTTTGGCACAAGGAATTTCTAATTTTAGATTTCTTTTTGCTAGTTACAGTTAATCACCTAATTTATACTTCAGTGAAAATAATACGAAGTATTTATGAAGAACCAATTTGAACGTACTCTTTAACAAGATTATTTTTGTTTTTTAAGTTAACTTATGTGAGTTAGATTGAGAATTATCTCTGGGACAACATAAACTTTGAAGGGAATGAAAGGTACATAGAGTAAAAAGAGAGATGACACTTTTAAGAAAAAGCTTTTGAATTTCATTCATCTAGGGATAAAAAAGAAAGCAACATGGTGCCTCATTCTTTCTAAAGCTCTGTAGCAAAACAAATTGAAGTTTTACACTGAGCCTTTCTTTTAATACCTCATTAAACTCAAGTCTAATTTACTTTAGGGTCATGTATCATTCTCCATTTTATAGACTGGGAATCAGGGAGACGATTAAGGCTACTCATCAAGTATCTAGAAACTATGTTCCATATAGTTCCTTTTACCCGAAGTCAGAAAAAATGAAACAAAGGAGAGGAAAATAGTAGCTTGTGAAGTATATTGAGTTCCTATGAGAGAGATTAAGCAAAGGTGTACCCTCACAACTTTGAGTCTTTTTTCTGAGTTCAATTAGGGGTAGCATGTTGTAGAAAGAGCGTGGACTTTGAAAAACTCAAATTCGAATCCTAGGTTTACTAGTTAATTAGTTAACCTCTCAAAGCTTCAGATTCCTCATTTTTAAAAATAAAGTCATAAGTTATGTGAGGATTAATGAAGTAATGTAAAAACCAGTTAGAAAATATGGGAAGATGAAAAAGCCCTGGGGATGGAGGGTGGTGATAGTTGTACAATAGTATGTATGTACTTAATGCCACTGAACTGTAACTAACTGGTTTAAATAGCAAATTTTATGTAATGTGTATGATACCATAAAGAACCCTATCTACCTTATGATAGGCACTTAGTATATTCTCATTTTCCCCTTGCCTTTAGAGATTTTCTCTTAATTCTTAGTGTTTTTCCTCAAAAGATGTCATTGTATAGCTGGATAGTTCTCATAAAACTATCTTAAATTATATTCATGATTTAGAATGTTTACATTTTGATTACCCCTTCATTCAACCATTAGACCTATTCTTATATGGGCTATTCTGCCTCCAAGATCTTGAAATAAGAGCTTCCCGTTTCTCACCACAGCCTCTATCTCATCTACAGCTATCACTCTTGATTGTGTTTTGTGACCTCATTTTGACCTCCTGTCTCTACCTCAGCTCTGTTTCAGGTTGGCCAGACCCTCATTAAATTAGCTTTCTTGGGCACTGCAGTCAGCAGTTACAGTATTGTCCTTTCAAACAATCCCAGATTCTTTCTCCCTTAACCTTCTACCATGCCTACTTTCCCAAGCTTCACTCATTCTTTTTTTTCTGTGCTTTATCGGATAAAGTTCTCACATGCTTAAATAAGCTGTCTCCTTTAGCACTTTAGTGCTTTAGATAAGCTGTCTCATTTAATTCAGTCTTTAGAAGATCCCTGGGAAATATTGTTACCCATTTCATGGGTGATGGAACTGAGGATCACAGAGATTTAGTGACTCATTCAGGAACACTTGGCTCATATATACAGATTCGGAAGTTAAACCCAGATCTGTCTGGTACCAATGCCTGCTGTCTCTTCATTCCTCTGGCCCGGTTCCAGTTTATTCTATGTAGTCTCACTTGTGTGCTCCCATGGTTGTTTTGTTTGTTTCTTATTGGCTATCCGATACATTCAGAACTTCTCTTCTTAAACTTTGAACCCAATCCCCAACTCAGAGTAGATAATTTTACCTACTGCTTAACTGAAAGGATTGAGTGCATTTGGCAGAATCTCCTTCAGCACTATTATCTTCTTACGCTCTCTCATTTCTCTGCCTCATTGCTAATACAGTACTTTTTCTCTGTTACTGATTATTTTCTCACCGAGGCTTGCTTCGTGATTTATTCCTGTTTTCTTCCTCTTTCAAACTCTCCTTTCATACTGATTATTTTTCTTCTACTTTAAAAAGGTTGGTGGGAGGGATCCTGAAAAATATCCATTAGATTTAGCATTTCTATGGTCATTGGTGATCTTAGCAAGAGCCTTATCAGTAGAGTAATGCTTACAGATTCCAGGAGGCAGAGGGTTGATGACTGAATAGGAGATGTGGGATTGAAAACCAGTGCAGACCTTAAAGAAAGCTTAAAATGAAAAATGGAGGGGGGCTGCATGATCGAAGGAAGGGTTTGCGTTTTGTAAAGTTAGATTTAAGTATGAGAACACCCTAAAAGGAAAGAAGAAAAAAAAGAGAGAGGTTTATGAAGTAAAACATCAGATCCACAAATTAGCTTTTATAATACAAACTGTATCAAATCTTTATAGACCCAACTGAATCCAAGGCTTTTCCTTTGCTCAACAAGAAATTTTTATTTATTCTTTCTTGTAGCAGCTCATGCGTATTTCATCATACTTGTCACATAGTCTCTTGAATTACATGATGCAAAATGTAGTTAAGAGCCCTGCTCTCTTGGTTTGATTCATGGCTTTACTATTACTGCTATGTGATTTTGCACTAATTGCTGATTCTTTTAGTACTCAAGTCTTTTTATCTGTAATGTGAGGATAATAGTAGTAACTACTCATTCTTATGAGGATTAACTTTGTAAAGCTCTTAGAACAGCCATTTTCCTCCTACTAAATTGTAACATCCTTAAGAATAGGAATCTATTCTTTATATTACTTAGTATGCCCAGCATAATTCATACATATAATAGTTCAGAATTTTATATTTGAAGGAATGATGGAATATACTCGCTTTTGCAGGTTAGCTATTGAGTATAAGAATTCCAGTTGAGAATCACTGGCTACACATACTTTATTCCCTATAGTGATACTCAGATCCCAGTGTAGGACCAAATGCCAGACAGCTGCAAGGTACTGAACCTTGACAATTTTAGCCCAGAAGACTTGGGTGGGGATGGATAGGAAAAATGAGAGAACTACAAGTGGAAGTGGGAGGATGTAGTCAACAGGCAATAAAACTCTCTGTTGTGAAAGTTGGCATATTATTTTGGCCAAAAATGCTCTTAATGGGAGTTATAAATAATGCTTGGAGCAGTCAAGGCTAGTCACCATTCAAGTAGTGTCCTTTGCTTTGAGGAAGACCAAACCAAGATAGCTTCTATGACTAGAGTTTTAGTGAGTGGGAAGAAGTAGGGTAAACAGGATAATTTGGATGATTGGGAAAGGTTAGCCTCAATTGGCTGAGGGACTAAGGAAGAAACAAAAATAGATTACATTTTTACTCTCAGGCAGCTCACTGCCCATTACCTCATTTTGCCCTTCCTTCTAAATTTTTCATTGTTGGTCTTGGGGAATTCCTGAACTGCAGGGGAATTCTCTAGAGCAGGGATGGCAAATACTGATTTCATCCCTTATGCCTTCTGATGTGAGGTACTGAGAAAGAATTTAATAGGAAAGAATGCCTTGATCTAGTAGTGCCTTCCATAACATAAGGAGAAGATTGGTGAGAGAGCCCATTCCCTTCAGTGCCTCTGGTGCTTAAGGCTGACCAAAGAAGACTGGATTATCTAGATAATATTATATGGTTGATGTTGTTATGTTTAATTATATAGAAAAATACTTGCAACTCTGACATTTTTTGATTGGCAGCCTTTCAAGGTTCAAATGACCTCTGGTTCCATCTGTCCATTTAATTTGACTTTTTAAAATTGCAACCCTATTTTGTCCTTTAAATGGGATTAATACTCAATGCCTTATCTTCTCTTTCATGTACACCTAGTTTCTTACATTTACTTTTTCTTCTATTAATAGACTTTATTCTTTACAGCAATTGTAGCTTCATAGCAAAATGGAGAGGAAAGTACATATACCACCCTACCCCATTTGTGTAACCTCCCCCATTACCAGCATCCCCCACCAAAATTGTACATTTGTTTCCAATAATGGGCCTATAGTGACACATCATTGTCACCCAAAGCCCATGGTTTACATTAGGGTTCACCCAAAGCTTTGTATATTCTGTGGCTGGGCAAATATATAATAACTTGTATCCAGCAATACAGTATCATACAGAATAGTTTTATAGTCTTAGAAATCCTGTGTGCTCCACTTATTCAACTCCCACCCCCCTCATAACCCCTGATCTTTTTACTATCTCAAAGTTTTATCTTTCACAGAATGTGATATAGTTGGAATTATATAGTATGTAGCTTTTTCAGGCTGGCTTAGTTCACTTATTAATATGGATTTAAGTTCTTCCATGTCTTTTCCTAGCTTGATGATGGCTCATTTCTTATTAGTGCTTAATAGTATTCTCTTCTCTAAATTTACTACAGTTTATTTAACCATTTACCTACTGAAGGACATCTTGGTTGCTTCTGCGTTTTGGCAGATATGAATAGAGCTGCAGTAAACATCCGTGTGCAGGCTTTTGTGTAGACATAAGTTTTCACCTCCTTTGGATAAATACTGAGGAGCAAGAGTCTAGATTGTATGGTTAGAGTATGTTTAGTTTTGAAAGAAATCACCAAACTGTATTTTACAATGACTGTACCATTTTGCATTCCCACTGTCAATGAATGAGAATTCTCCTGCTCCAAGTGCTCACCACCATGTGATGTTGTCAGTGTTCTGGATTTTAGCTATTCTAATAAATGTGTAGTGGTATCTCATTATTGTTTTAATTTGTATTTTGGTGATGCTGTATGATGTATGGCATTTTTTCATATGCTTATTTGCCATCCTTGTATCTTCTTTGGTGAGCTGTTAAAATCTTTGACTCATTTTTATTGAGTTGTTTTCTTATTCTTGAGTTTTAACAGTTATTTCATATTTTGGATAATAGTCTTTTGCAAGTATTTTCTCCTAATCTATGGTTTTCTTTTTATTCTCTCAACAATATCTTTCACAAAGCAGAAATTTTTGATTAAATGAAACCTGGCTTATCAATTTTTTCTTTCATGGATTGTGTTTTTGGTGTCCTATGTAAGAAGTCATCTACATTTTCTCAGGTTATCTTGTAGAAGTTTTATAGTTTTGTGTTTTATATTTAGGTCTGTGATCCATTTTGAGTTAGTTTTTGTGTCAGAAGGGTGTCTGGTCTTTGTCTTGATTCACTTTTTTGGTATATGCCCACTTTTTCTAATACCATTTGTTGAAAAGATGGTCTTCTCCTTTGTATTGCTTTCACTTCTTTGTCAAGGATAATTGACTGTAATCATGTGGGTTTCTTTCTGGGTTGTCTCTTCTATTCCAGTGATCTATTAGTCTTTTCTTTGTTAGTCCTCCACTACCACACTATCTTGATTACTATAACTTTCAAGTGTGTCTTGAAGTCAGGTAATGTCAGTCTTCCAACTTTGCTCTTCACCTTCAATACTGTTAGCTATTTAAGGTCTTTTGCCTCCCCTAAATCTTTAGACTCAATTTGGTGAGACCCCCAAAATAACTTGCTGGGATTTTGATTGGGATTGCATTGTATCCGTAGATCAAGTTGAGAAGAACTGGTATCTTGACAATATTGAGTCTTTCTGTTGATGAACATGGAATATCACTCCTTTTTTTTTTCTTCTTTGTGTATTTACTTTTATTTAATCTGTTTTGTAATTTTTAGAAGGCACTTTTCCTGAGTCACTTCAGAAGTGTTTTACAGAGTTTTCCTGTCTTCTTAGATTTACTATTTTATTTGTTCCTTTTTATGTTGGCTTTCTAAGAACTTTTTCTTCCCCTTTTTAAGTATCCATGATATCCAGCCAAATATGATTTCTAGTATTGCATAGCAAAATTGTTCCTAGAATTAAAGTAAATCACATTATATACATAGTTCATATCTGTACTGTAATACAACTGCTTTCTCAGAAATGAGAATAAAAATTGACTATAGAGAGGAAATAGAAGAGCATTATAGTACATAATCTCTGCCCTCAAGGAGCTTGTAGTTTAGTTAAGAAACCACACTAAAACATATGAAAATTTAAGACATGTAGATAAGAATTCTAGTGTTAAGTCATAGAAGAATACCTGATTAATAGGTATTAACTGAGTGTATAATACTGACTCTGGAATTTACAGAAGGAAGTGAGTTACTTTAGTCAGGTTATTCAGGGAAAATTTTACTGGGCCCATGGAAATTGAACTTACTCCTAAGATATGAATAAATTTTGGAAAAGAAAGAGATTAATCCAGATTTCTTACAGATGAGTTCCATAATACTTCGTCCTTCAAATTTTTCTTAAAAAAACTTAAAATGAACCATTTCCTTTTAGATATATTTTCTATCCAGTGTAGTTATAACAAACACTCAAATGTTTGACATATCAGTTGCTTTCAATTTTCTATTGCTGTGTTTTGTCACAGGCATCCTGATTTTCAGCTGCTACAGGAAGGACAAAGGTATGGTTGAATCAGTATTGCTTACCTTCTATATATTCATGTTAATAGAAACATTAAGAGTAAACCAGGTGATATGAGCTCTTAGACTTCCTGTGTTGATACATTATGTAAGTGCCCATTTTAGCCTACACAAAGAAATATTTGCCTTGTACAGCTTTTTCTTTTGTGATAATAAGATGCTATGTTTGATCTGTATGATTTATTGTACAGCTGTTCCTACCAAGGCAGTCTAATTGAACCTGTTGAAATATGACACAAACAGAGCTTCCATCTGAGATACTGTGCTTCTTTGTCAAGTAGATTATACCAATTACATTTGTTGAAAGGTTTTTATAACCTTATTTTATAGGATTTTGAAACTTAATATATCATTTGTTATTTGGAAGAGGGTCTAAAGCATTAATAGAAATTCCAAGTTGTGATATTTTCTAAACTCTCTTTGTGGTGGTGTTTGCCCAACTATAACCATCTCTTAAAAGACATTTTTTTTTTTAACTTTTATCAGGATAAATTTTCCTGGTTATTAGTTGCTACGTTAGCACATGGAATTGAGCTCATGTGAGAGATAGTTATTGATAAATATTTTTAATTATGGCTTTAAAGTAATATAGAAAAATATAATTACCTTAAATTTCTAAAAGAAAATATGAAACCTGAAAGTCAAAGTGTTCTAATTTTTTTAAATTATACTTCAGATGCAGGAGATAATCCCATGGCCATATATAGGCTAGCTTCTAACTAAAAAAGTGATATCTAATACTGAATAGACTTGTCATTTTTTCTTTATTCCCATCCACATCCTTACTTTCAACTCTGTTTTTCTTTTTCTTTTTTTTTATACTTTTACCTGGCACACTTCTTTTTTTTTCTTACTATTGCATTATTTTATTTCATCTTATTCTTTAATCATTTAAAAAAATTAATAGCACCTTTAGGGAGCAATTTTAGGTTTACAGAAAAATTGCCTGAAAAGTAGAAAGTTCCCATATACTCTTTTTTTCCCCATATACTCTTTTACCACCCAGTGCCCCCGCTTGACCCAGAATCCTAATCTTTTAAAGTTTTGATATGTGCATTTCCTTGAAAGTACCTGCTTATCTATTATTGCATATCTCAAGTTTGTATAGATACAGCTTCTCTTTTCCTTCATTCTTTCACAATTCTTAATCTTTTTTAAGCCTATTTGAAAATTGAAGGAACATAATCAAAGGGAAAACTATTTTTTATTGTTAGCCTTCTGTTGTAACTCTGAGTTTTCAAATATATCTTTCATCAGTAAATGTTAATTTGCTGACTTTATATTTTCTGCTATGACTTTCTAGTGTTTTTTGTTCTATCTATGAAATTGTATAACTATCAACCAGAATTGGAAAATGTTTAAATATGTCTTTTTATCCTGTTATCTTTCAAAATCTAAGCAGAGTTTCTGTAATACATTTTTCTGACAAAGCGAGAGTGAAGTTTTTAAAAGAAAACCTTTTTTTCAAAAGGATATATGAGGGGTGCCTGGGTGGCTCAGTCGGTTAAAGCCTCTGCCTTCAGCTCAGGTCATGATCCCAGGGTCCTGGGATTGAGCCCCACATTGGGCTCTCTGCTCAACAGGGAGCCTGCTTCCCCCCACCCCTCACCTGCCTCTCTGCCTACTTGTGATCTCTGTCAAATAAATAAATAAAATCTTAAAAAAGGATATATTAAATATTCACAGAAATATAACAGGCAAAAATCAACATAATTCATTAGAATGGAATTATCAAAGCTTTTTTCTTTTTGCTGTACTCTTAACACTTTTTGAGTAACGGGGAAAAAGATGGAAAGAAGATGGTGGAATTATATCAAATAAGGTATAGAGAAATAATAGATTTATAGTAGTCTTTGGAAATGTGTATATATGTATGTGTATATATATATATGCCTATAAATAAGGCTTTGCCTAGGGAGTACAAATTTTTACCTTGAAAGTTACAAAATATAAATGCTGTGGCACATTTTGCTTTTCCATTATAGTTAATGTTTTTTTTCCTTCTACAGTGGCGATTCTGGAAAGGAAGTACAGTTATGCACTAAGGCCATTAAAACATCAGATATTGACAATCCTGGCCATTTTGAGATGCATTATGAATCTAGTGCTTCTAGCTCTCATAGTGATAGTAGCAGTGATAATGAGCAAGACTTTGTTTCCACCATTCTACCAGGAAACAGACCAAATGCAACAGGTATAAGTCCACAGCTGCCCAAAAAAAGCATAATGAAAAAGAAAGCTGGTCAGAAAGCTAACTCCAAATTTGAAGACAAAGAAGAGACAGTAATAGCTGTCACTGAGCAGCTAGGCAATTGCAGATTAGATAGTCATGGGAAAGCTGCTGCTTGTGAACTTCCTTTACAGCAAGTAAGTACTCAGATTTCTTCAAATAATCCTTTGCAAGAAAAATTAGAAGCTACAGAAAATTCTGAAAATAAATACAGTAGTTCAAAAATAACTCTAGTAGGCATAAGTAAGAAAAGTGCTGAGCATTTTAAGAGAAAATTTGCCAAATCAGACCAAGTTTCTAGGTCACCTTCTAGGCCGGTGCAGATGTGTCCCGAAGTTGCAAAGGCAAGCTTACTTAAAGTCCTGAAAGAGACTTTGACTGAATGGAAGACAGAAGAAACTTTGAGGTTTTTGTATGGCCAAAATTATGCTTCTTTGTGTCTGAAACTCTCTTCATCCCCTCTGGCTAAAGAAGAAGAATTTGATGAAGATGACATATGCTCTGACTCAGATAAACATTCTCCTGCCTTGCAGGAATCTCAGAACAGCTTGGATGAGTCTTTACCTTTTAGGGCCTCAGATACAGCCATTAAACCACTGCCGAGTTATGAAAACTTGAAGAAAGAAACTGAAACATTAAATTTGAGGATAAGGGAGTTTTATAGAGGACAGTATGTTTTGAGTGAAGAAACCACCAAATCACAAGACTCTGAAGAGGTATGTCTTAACGATGATTTAAGTTTTCTGTGCTGCTAGCATATGGGACACTCACCATAACAAATCTTGAAACAGTAACATTAAAGAAATAATTGTTAAATTTTCAGGTATGTTTAGTTTATCAGTTTTTTTGGTTTAAAGTGCCATCTCCAGAGGCATCTGGGTGACTCAGTCCCTTAAGTGTATGCCCTTGGCTCAGGTTGTGATTTCAGGGTCTTGGGATCAAGTCCCACATCCAACTCCCTGCTTGGTGGAGAATCTGCTTGAGATTCTCTCTCTTCTTCTGCCTCCCCACCCTCACCACTTGTGTGTTCTTTCTCTTTCTCTCATAAATAAATATAATCTTTTTTTTTTTTAAATGCCATCTCCAGTATTGGCATTACAATTTTCCAAATAAGTTGACATTTGCACCCAGGAAATTTCATAAATGTGTAGTATTTTTCTGTAATATAGGAGTAGCCTAGAATTGTGGGATAAAGCTTTCTTTAAAACCTTTCCTCTCTCTGCCTCTCTGTCTCCTTGTGATCTCTGTCTGTCAAATAAATAAATAAAATCTAAAAAAAAAAATCTTTCATCATAATTATGGATTATTTCTACTTTTGATTTAGTAAATTTTACTTTTAATATTTTGAGACCATGTTATATGGTATTAAAAAAAAGATTGTTATGTCTTCCTAGTAAATTGAACCTCTGTATTATGAGTGACCTTTCTCTACATTGGTAAGTTTTTTTTTTTCTTACAGTCTGTTTTGCTAGCATTAGCATACTTTTATTAGTATTTTCAGGACTGCCTTTTTTTACTTAGGCTGGTAATTGTTTTTATATGGAGAATTTAGTCTGTTTACATTCAGTGTCATAATTGATATATTTGGGTTTGTGCCATCTCACTCATTGCTTTCTGCTGTCTCATCTGTTCTACGTTCCTCTTTCTCTCCTTTCCTGCTTTTGTTGAATTAAATAGTACTATTTCGTTGTTTACCATCTACTAGCTTGCTTTTTATACTTTATTTTACTAATCCGAAGTGGTTACTCTAAAGATTAAAATCTGAATTAATTGAATTATTATAAAAGTCCAATATAAGTTAATTTTTTTGCTTCCTAGATAGTTAGTACCTTAGAAACTGTAATTCTGTTTACCCTCTCTGTGCTTAGGTGTTCTTGTTGTCTGTTTTTATTCTCTCTATATTTTAAATCCTGTAAGAAGATTTATAGTCCGTATTCAGTTGGAGTTTTTCACTGACATGAACCGAAGGCAGATGCTTAATGACTGAGCCACCTAGGTGCCCCTCAACGTAGGTATTTTAAATAAAGTTGATAACATCATTTTCTGGATTCCCTGGGGGCTGTTTTCTATGGGATAATGTTTGAGATTTTGACCATATTGTCTTATTTTCTTATTATTTATGGCAAACATTGTATATTAAAAATTACAGATAACTTGAGACCAAACTGATGTTATCTTCCTCTAAAACAGATTTCTGTTTGCTTTAGGCACATGATTTGTAGCAGTTCTAAATCACGTCATTCGATGAGGGATTAAGATGATTTGAAGCTGTACTTTAGTCCCTGAAAGAGCCAGTTTCCTATTCATTCTTAGTGCTAGAGTTTGGTCCTTCTAAATTGAGCTTGAGGGAAGGGTTGCTAGTACCTCTTCCTTCTTGGCATTTCCCCAAGCTTTAATGCTTATTAGAAAAACAATGCTCAGGTTCTTAGTATCTGAATTGCTTCTTTTGGAATTAGTCACTGCCCTCTCTGGAATTACCTTCTCTAGAATCTCTGGCGTTAATTCTTTACTGCTTTGTTAGTCTCTGATGTTTTCAATCAAATGTGGGTATTTTCCCACTGTTTTTCAGCTCTCAGCAGGAGGAATGGTTAGAATTATTTTGTCTGCCATTTCTAGAAGTGGAATTCCCCATAATATATGTATGTGTATATGGTGTGTGTGTGTGTATATATATATATATATATATATATATAGTATTTGCTAATTTTATTTATTTTTTTGTATTTGCTAATTTTAAAAGCTTTGATCTCCAACATTTGTATAGCATTTAGTAGTTTACAGAGTTCCTTTGAATACATTTTCTCATTTAATAAAGAAGGTATTAGTATCCCTTGATACAGGTAAGAAAAAGTTCTCAAAATCAGGCATATGACTCAAGTTCACATCAGCCCAATGACTGAGCCAGTGCTTAAATATAAATCTTCTAATAATTCTCAATTCTAGTTTTTATTCTGCCATACCTCAGGTATGAATTTTTGTGCTTTAATGTTTATAGTTCTTATCAAAGAAGAATGTAAATTTATGATTTTGCTTTGTTTTGTTTAAAAACATGATTTTAGCATGATCCCACCTTTCCACTGATAGATTCAAGTTCTCAGAACCAGATTAGAAAACGCATCGTACTTGAAAAGTTGAGTAAAGTGTAAGTATGTAATTGTCATTCCACTTTACAATATTTAAAATTAACTTGGTATTTGTGGGTTCATAATTTATATTAATTTTTATCCTTGAATTTTGAACAGTTTGAAAAATAATTTGGAAAGTTACTTGAGAAGTTGAGATTTTTTTAAGATATCCTGCCAAGGAAATATTGAAGTTTTGTCTTGTGTAGAAGATACACAAGCACATAATGAAGAGGAAGGTTGAGATTATGAGAGTAGAAAACTAAACTGTGTCACTTCCACTTCATAATCCAGTGAAGTCAGGGAAAAAAATATCAAAGTTAAACCATTTAAATACTGATTTATGGTATATGTGTCACATCAGTTTCACATGTGAATGAAACTTTATGAAGTTTTAACGGTCTGTTAACTCACTCTGCATACATATTTATAGAACTATTTCACACTCAGCAACTTAAGAGTTTTTGTTCAAGTCAACTTTGCACTTTAGTTTTAAACTTCCTGTGGTGGAAATTATTTTTCTTGTAATTAGCCCAGTCATAAATGACATTTAAAAATTGTAATCTTGGTTTGTCTTTCAAAAGAAGTTTGAAATCTTTTTTCCAGAGATGTGAGGGCCGTCTTGAACTTTTTAATCTCTATTTTCTTTCTTTAGCAGAAAAAATGGAAAGGTGTTTTCAGTCATTGTTTAAGGTCTGTATATGGATTAGGGGCACCTGGCTGGCTCTGTGGGTGGAGCGTGCAACTCTTGATCTCACTCAGAGTTGTGAGTTCGAGCCCCCTGTTAAGTGTAGAGATTACTTTAAAATCTTTAAAAAAAAAAAAAAAAAAGGCTGTGCTTATGGAGTAGTCTTAATTTTGTAGTAGTTCAATGGTAAGAAGAACATATCTTCTGGAAGCCTTCATATTTTGAGCAGCCTACTCCTCCAAGTTTTACATTTTAAGTAACTGTTTAATATTTATCGAGTTTCTCTTATGTTAGGCTCCTCCCAGATAATCTAAGTTTGTTATTAGTTTTGTCTTTTATATGGTCCTCATACTTAGACATTTGTTTCTGTTTGATATTAGGTTGGAAAACAGTAAAAGTCACTATATGTCTGATTCATAGGACAAGAAGATATCAATCCTTGATTGTGGTTACACAGGTTTTGAAAGTTAGGTTGGATTATTGATACTTGTATGTACTCGGTAGATAGGTATTTATCTGAAAATAGTTTTCGAGACTTTTTAGCTAATGAAAGTACCCAGTTTTAAATTTAACACTCCATAGTTATGCTGTCGAAGGAATTCAGTTTCTTCTGGGCTTTGGCTGCAATAGAAGATGCCAGAAGTTGCCATGCCAGAAGACGGAATTATTGATAATAGCTCAAGAACTAAATTTGAGAAGAGGTAGAATAACTTGCGGAAACACACACAAAAAAAACACTAAGAACAAAATAATTATTGACATAGAGGATTTTTTTGGTTATTAATGAAAGCATTTCAGTTATTTCTAATTATAAAAGTAAGACTTTTTAAAAATAATAATAATAAAAGTAAGACTTTTTTGGTTTCTGATTGGAACAAAACAGTTGTAAATGGCCTTTTTTTAGATAATTGAAGAAAATGAAATATGTATTGTGTACTAGATGATATTAAGAAATTGTTAATTTGTTTAGGTATGATAATTTTATTGCAATTATGTAAGACAATGCCATTGTATTTAGAGATAGATAAATATTTAGGGGCCAAATGACTTGACGTCAGGGATTTACTTGGCAAAAAAAAGTAAAGAAGGAAGGAAAAAAATGAAGTAAGTTTAGCAAAATATTAGGAAGTTGAATCTGGGAATAGATTTATGTGGTTATTGCTATTTTCTCCGTTTTGAAATATATCTGAAACTTTATAATTTTATAATAAGTTTAAAAAAAAGTAATGCATGCTTATTGCAGAAGATTTAGGCAGTACAAAATGGTTTAAAGAAGAAAGTAAAGATCATCTATAATCCCACTGAATAGTAACTACTATTAATATTTTGATATTTAACCCTGATGCATACATAATATACATATGTGTGTGTGTGTGTGTATTCATTTCCTTTGGTTCTCTCTGTTATAGTATAAACCCTGGGAGGAATGAAATATTCTAAAACCCTGAGAGGAATGTTTGAAATATACTGTCTATCATGTATAGTGTCATTATATATAAGTCTTTATAAAAATGGGACAATACTACATATGCATTTTTCACTTAACACACATCTGTCCGCGCTAAAAAATATAGATTCACGTTATCATTTTAAAGGTTTTATTATATTCCACTATATGTTTATATCATAATTTATTTTGATTTTTCACTACTAAAAATATTTTTTGCAATAAGCATCTTTTTTATGTTTATCTGATTATTTCTTTAGGGTAAATTTTTTCATAGTAAAACTATTGGGTCAAAGAATATCCATATTTACAATGTTAACATGTATTGGCAAATTGCTCTCTAGAAATATATCAGTTTCTACTCCCACTATAAGGATTTCATAAGGAGAAATAGGTCATACTCCTAAATTGGACAGTTTGGGGGGTCCAGTTACTCTGGCCTTGTGTTCTTTCCATTTAATCTAATTATTTGAAAGTAAAGGTAAGAAAAACAAGTATAAGAATATAGGTAGCAGCCAGGATAATATTTTTCAGTGCCTCACACTGTACTGTAAACTACATAGTGGAGTATGGGATTATTATGAAATGTATCCTTATGAGTTCTCATCAGTCAGAAGCTAGCTTAACTGCTTCTACCTAAGTGCCGTTATTACTTACAGAAAATCCAGACTTAGGCAAGACTCAAAGAATATGTCTATATAAATAAATTATATTTTAAAAGAATGTAATTTTTTCTTTTCAGAGTCCCTGGACTTTTGGGGCCTCTTCATATCACATTAGGAGATATTTCTGCACAACTTAAAAATCTCATCCGAACTTTCAGGTTGGTGTTAATACCAAAATTTTCCTTCTCAGTTATTTTGACTTCTTGTGATTGCCTTGCAGAATCCATAGAAAGACTGTGTTCCCTAATAATGTATCATAGCCCCCAACTCAGGAAATGAATGAGTAAACCCAGGGCCAACTGCTCCATCCTAGGAAATCCCGAGGGGACTGGACTAATCAAAAGCATAGCTCCTGGCTGGGTTTGCCCACACTTTTGTTGAACAAACTTTGATAAACTTGTCCCAAGAGAAGCCAATAACTAAAGAGACAAGAGTTTGGAAAAGACAAAGGGAAAGATTTATTTTGGGTGCCAGCAGCCAGGGAAGATGGCAGGTCTTAACAACCAGTCTCTCCACGCACAAGATGGACTCCTAGAGTTTTATAAGGAGAGATTTAGGAAGGTCCATGCAAGAAAGCAGCAGGGAGCATATGATCATGGGTCAGGATCAGTATGTGGTCAGCCCATAATCATGGGCAGTGAAGCACACATGTGGGATATAATCTTCTAGGAATTCCTATCCTAGGTTTATTCCTAGGCATTTACTATCATGGCTTTTCTGGTCCAGCAGTTTGGGTGTTCTGGAGCATTGCAAAACACCTTCGTCAATGCCTCAAGAAAGTACAATAAGAAATAAGCACATTGGGTTTTAATTAAGACATGAGTTTTGTTAAGCCTATGTTAAGTCTTGTCTAGTTTTGATTTTAACTGTTGGGGTCTATAGTTGAGCAAGAGGGCTTTCTAACAAAAAATCCTGAAAAAAGTGACTTACCTTCAGTGTCTTAGATCTAAGAATAGTATTCTATTTTCTTCTCCACTAAACATTATCTTTTATTAAATGCAGGATCTTCTTTGCTCAAACCTTGATATAGTTAGTTTTGGATTGTTTATTTATAGAGTAGCCTAAAATTAAGAAGGAAAATGGTATCTCAGACACAAAGGTGGTTGAGCCAGCAACATATTGTATCTTAGTGAATTAGTAGATAGAGATCAAATGACCAGCACTGTGCTGCTACACACTATAGGCAATGCAGAAGAAGCACTATGCCCACCCTCAAGGAAGAACTCTCCTGTTAGAAAATAAGTTGAGCACAGTGAACAGTACAAAAACAGTGGGTAGTTTAATATTGAATTGTGTGGAACAGATTTGAAGTGGTAAGAAGTATAAAGAAAGGAAGAAACAGAGCAGTTGGGATTTTTCTAAAACCATCAAGGTGAAAATACCCAGGCTAAGGCTGTGTTCTGTACCAAGAAGCATAAGGATAGGCCTCTAAACACCGTATCAGTAGAGGTGCACCAAATACACATTTTGGCCAAATGCCTGTGACCAAATATTAAAATCATTACTTGCCTATGGCTGAAACTAGATAGCACCAACGTTGAACAAACTTCTAAATTAGAAGAATCATTCCATCCAATAAATAATCATTAGGGTTTATTGTTATCAACAGTAGTAATAAATTTTAAAAGTTTAAAATTACACTACAGAAATTATTTCTTGATATTGTTAACTGTTAGATTTCTCTTACAGTCACTGTACTATATATCAGTAAAACCAAATAGCCATTCACTTTCAACCAACACCTTTAAAAACATCACTAACATTTTTGTATGCCACGAAGTGATTCAGGAAACTGTTTTTCAATAAGATATATATATACTAGAAGGATCTAGGATTCATAGTTTGGGCAAATCTCAAAAAACCTTATCTTAATCTTCTGAGAGGATCATTTGTACCACTTTATATTTAAATATTTAGCCTTTATAGACTCAAGACTTTAGGAGTTATTTTAAGACATTCTTGTAGAGTCTTTTATTGTGAAGTTTGACTCAACAGAATGTGTTAAGGGTGCCTCAGTTTACTCTTAACAGTTTTGTCTTAACATTTCTATTATTTTTTAAGTATTTATTTATTTATTTGACACACAGAGATAGAGAAAAAACAAATAGAGAGGCGGGGTGGAGGGGGCAGGCTCCCTGCTGAGCAGAGAGCCTGATGTAGGGCTCCATCCCAGGACCCTGAGACCATGACCTGAGCCAAAGCTTAACCCACTGAGCCACCCAGGCACCCCAACATTTTTATTATTTTGATTAAAGATTGTATTAAGATTATTACATGTCTATTTACATAATTTAGTACTTTTGCAGCTCAGGATATTTTGAAGTGATGTGTTAAATTCATCATCGCAAGATTCTAAGAATTCCCCAATAGGCCATTTTCTTGAAGATTTATAACTTAAATGGCAGTAATTAAATAAAATTAAAATGTAACCCTTAAAGCTGTTAACAAAAATTCAATCAAGTCAATTTTTAAAGAGCTAATTGACTTTATTCAGTGATTAATGAAATAAGCAGAATTTCATCTAACAAATGGAAGGATGTTCAGAGGTGTTGTACAAAATAGAAGGCATTTGTAGGCAGAAATGGGACAGGACAAGGAAGTTATTAGGGAAAAAAAAATAAAGGATTGTTTCACGCAAGGTCACCTTCCCTTAGAGGGAAAGGCAGAGGGTCTTATCATGCAGAATACCTCCTTAGTGGTGATCAGAAAATTCCAGACTGATGGGTTTAAAACTCCACTCCTGGGAGAGGCTAAAACTACAGTTAGGTCCAGGTGTTAAGTCTTGGTCTTAGCATAAGGGACTCCATTTGGGGGCCTGTTGTTCCTTTTTTTTTTTTTTTTTAAGATTTTATTTATTCATTTGACAAAGATCACAAGTAGACAGAGAGGCAGGCAGAGAGAGAGAGAGAGAGAGAGAGAAGCAGGCTCCCTGCTGAGCAGAGAGCCCCATGCGGAACTCGATCCCAGGACCCTGAGATCATGACCTGAGCCCAAGGCAGCGGCTTAACCCACTGAGCCACCCAGGCGCCCCCTGTTGTTCCTTTTTAACCATAGTTATTTTCTTTAATGTTGTGAATGCTGGTATATAGTAGAGTTCTGCAAAGATTGAATTAGTATAAAATCTTATCTCTATTATTCTGTCCTACAATATTTGAATTTATATAAGCGTTTTTTCCAGATACAGCATTCTCAAGAAAATAATCTATTTAATGTATTTGCTATTTGTATTAACTGTTGATCTACTTTGCTTACTAATCAAAAATCTTTACTAATTATTTTATACATAAAATGAATGGTTTTCACAAACATCATTGATTACTGCAGCATTTTATTTTTCTGACTGACAAAAACATATAAGGACATTTTTACTTCATCTAGAATGTTTAGGTTTGAAAGTGAATGTCCACGTAATAACAGTATATCTGAATGACATGATTGTTCTGATTACTGAGGTGGTTACTCTTATTAGATAGCATGGAAATGATGCAACTACAAGATCATTAATCACACACAAATATAAGAAACCTTGATATTGTTTTTTAAATCTTTACTCTTTAGTACTTGCAGGTCAGAATCTATAGCTTTAATAAAAATTGCTTAAATTGGCTTTGCCACTTTTTAGGAAAATGTCAGTTATTTAGAGTATATAGAGTATCTCTGGTAAGATAACTCATGGGGTCTTCAGATTCTAGTAGGAACAACTTCAGAAAGTATGTGACTATTTGTGGGCTAGGACTTCTTCATGAAGTCTCTAAAAAAAAGTGCCATATTGATAACAGAGACTAATGTTGAGAGATCTTCTCAATCAATACTGACAGTGGAAAAGAGTTGACATAAATAACCGTATCCTTCCCTTTGAAATGATAATCAATAATAGGAACTTGTAAAACAGTGATTCTCAAACCAGTTGTACATCAGAATTACCTGGGGAACTTTTAACAACTACAGATGCCTGGCTCCACCCCTAGAGATTGAGTTTCATTTGATTAAGGGTTGGGCCCAGACATCAGTTTTCTTTAAAAGCCCCCTAGGTGATTCTACTGTACAGCCAGAGTTGAGAGCCTCTTAGAACTTACACATAAAGTAGTTTTTTCAGCTCTTTGAAGAATCTTTCCCCTGTGAATAGAGCTGTCCTTTCCACTGAATTGCATCACAGTCATTTATCCACAATGTTACTTTGATTTACCTGCCATAGTGGTTCCATCAGAATTTGCTTGGTAAAGATTTACTGTCATCAGTGCTGGTCAAGATATTTTTCTGAATCTGATTTTAATTAAAAAATTTTTTTAAAGATTTTATCTATTTATTTGCCAGAGAGAGACACAGAGAGAGAGGGAACACAAGCAGGGGAAGCAGGAGAGGGAGAAGCAGGCCTCCCGCCGAGCAGGAAGCCTGATGTGGGCCTCCATCCCAGAACCCTGGGATCATGACCTGAGCTGAAGGCAGCCGCTTAACAACTGAACCATCCAGGTGCCCTGAAATTGTATTTTGACACAAAAAGATCTTATGTTTTCCTCAGTGCCTGAAACAGTGATATAAAGCAGGTACTTGATACATTTTTCGGTGGATGAGTAAATGAACTCATGAAATCTTAAATTTGGCTTAACTTTGGGAGATTCAAGTATAGCAGGAAGGAATTTCTTTAAAAAAAGAAAGAATAAAGGAATATATTTTTAATTGTTTTTACCATGTTTTACATGCTTATCCTTTGACCTTTTTTGGTCATGCGCTAGATTCTGTTTTAGTTGCTCCAGACAAAGCAGTGAACAAAACAGACAAAATTCCTTCTCTCATGAAACTACTCTAATAGAATGAATATGTAAATATTTAAGAACAATACATGTACTATCATTATGAGATGATGTGCCCTTTCCCCTTCCATTCTCTTCCTTTTCTCCCAGAAGCATGGAAAAGAATTGGTACTGAGTATGGGGAGTATGATTTTTTGTCTGTGACAGATAGGTTGGTCAGGGAAGACCTTATGGAGAAGATGCCATTTATAGAAAGAGCTAAAAATTGGTAAGGGAGCAAGCCATCTTGCTCTCTGTGAAAATATATTAGGTACAACAGGCCTGGTGTATTCATAAAATTTTAAGGATGATAAGGAGGCTGGAGAAGTGAGCAGAGGCAAAGGTACACAGAAATATGGTCAGAGAAGTGGGGGCCCGTGTGGTATAGATTATATAGGCCTTATAGCTGTGATCATTCATTCACTTTTACTCCAGGTGAGATGGAGAGCAATTGGTTGATTCTGAACAGAGGAATGATATGATCTGACATACGTTTTTAATAACATCACTCTGCTGATTAAAGAATTACAATAGATGAGCAGAGGCAGGAGAACCATTTAGGATGCTGCCTTGGTAATCTAGGCAAGAAATGAAGTGGAACAAGGTGAAAGCAGTGGAGGTAATAAGTAATCAAATTCTCTTTTGAAGATAGTACCGTCAGGATTTGATGACTGGTTGGACACAGGACGTCAAGGGAGCCAAAGTTAACCACAAGATTTTTGGCCTAAGCAGCTGGATTCTGGAAGGATTACATAGCCATTTACTGAGGTGGACCTATCTGCAGGAGGACCTGGTTTTGGCGGAAGATGAGGAACTCAGTTTTGGCCATACTAAGTTTTGAGATGTCTATTACATAGTCAAGTGGAAAGGTCAGGGAGACCATTAGATATAGAAGTCCAGAATTCAAGGAAAGGGTCCAGACTAGAAATCATAAATATGAGAGCTGTCAGCACAAAGTTATCTAATATTTAAAGTTATGAGATTGGATAATAGCACCAAGGGAAGGAGCATATATAGAGGAAATGAGAGACCCACTGGCAGAGGCCATGGAGTTATCCAAAATCAGAAGGTCGGAGAAAGAGTGCCAGTCAGAGGGAGGGAAATCAAGCAGGTGGAAAGCAGATAAAGAAAGTGTCCCAAGGAGAAAGGAAGTATCATTTGTGTCAAATATTGCTAATAGGTTAAGATGAGGACTGAGAAAGGTCCGTTGAATTTGGCAACATGGATGTCTTTTGTACATTTAGTCCTCACAAGAGCTCTACAAGGTAGGTAGTATGTTGTTCTTGTTTTATGGAATTAAAAAAAAGTTTCATAGCTGTTAAATGTGTCCCAAGTACAGCCAAGTGACAGATCTGAGTATCAAACCCATGTGTCAGAATTTTTTTTTTTTTTAAGATTTTATTTATTGGGGCGCCTGGGTGGCTCAGTGGGTTAAAGCCTCTGCCTTCGGCTCAGGTCATCATCCCAGAGTCCTGGGATCAAGCCCCGCATTGGACTCTCTGCTCAGCAAGGAGCCTGCTTTCTCCCCCCTCTCTCTCTGCCTGCCTCTCTGCCTACTTGTGATCTCTGTCAAATAAATAAATAAAATCTTTTAAAAAAAAAAAAGATTTTATTTATTTATTTGACAGAGAGATCACAAGTAGGCAGAGAGACAGGCAGGGTGGGGTGGGGGGAAACAGGATCCCCGCCGAGCAGAGAGCCTGATGCAGGGCTCGATCCCAGAACCCTGAAATCACGACCCGAGCCGAAGGCAGAGGCCCAATCCACTGAGCCACTGAGGCGCCCCTCTGTCAGAATTTTTAACCACTAGAGTGTACTTTATATCTTCTGGACTTTTTAAATTTTTGTAAAACATTTTAACTATGGGAAAAATTCAGATTAATGTAATAAAGATACACATATTCTCTACTCAATTAATAGATATTAATATTTTGTAATATTTGATCCAGATGTATATTTTTTAAAGAAAATGTTAAAGGTTAAGTCAGTCATTCAGAAAAAATTAATTGAATGCCTACCTTGTTCTGGGCGTTTGGAATAAATAAGCTATGAGAAAAGAGTTAAGATGGCAGAGTAGTAGGGGGACCGCTATGCTTGCCTCATCCCTCAAACACAGCTAGATAAGTATCAAATTTTCCTGAACACCCAAGAAATCAATCTGAATAGGTGAAGAACATATAGATTCCTGCCACAGGCCAAAAAAACAAACAGATAGTAAACAATAACTATATATGTTAGAAGGTGATAGTAGAAGGATGCATGGGAGGGGCACAGTCAGTTGAATGTCGGCTCTTGGTCTCAGCTCAGGTCTGATCTCAGTGTTTTGGGATTAAGCCCTATGTTGGGCTCCAGCCATGCTTTGGTCTCTGACCTCAGCCTGAAGTCTGCTTGTGTTCCCCTCCTCCACACACACTCTTTCTGTTGTAAATAAAATAAGTCTTTTAAAAAAAGTGATAACTGGAATAGGAGAAAAAAATATATAGCCGGATAAGGGAGTCAGGAGTCTGGGGATGGGAAGTGGAAGGAATTTTCACTTTTTTTTTTTTTTTAAGATTTATTTATTTGAGGGGTGCCTGGGTGGCTCAGGGGGTTAAAGCCTCTGCCTTCAGCTCAGGTTGTGATCCTGGAGTCCTGGGATCGAGCCCCGTATCCTGCTCTCTGCTCAGCGGGGAGCCTGCTTCCCCTTCTCTCTCTGCCTGCCTTTCTGCCTACTTGTGATCTCTGTTTGTCAAATAAATAAATAAAATCTTTTTTAAAAAAGATTTTATTTATTTGAGCGAGAGAAAACATGCACATGTGAGCAGAGGGAGAAGGAGAGACTCTCCATCCGACTCCCCACTGAGCATAGAGCCCTACAGAGGGCTCGATCTCACCACTCTGAGATCATGACCTGAGCCAAAATCAAGAGTTAGATGCTTAACCGACTGAGCCACCCAGGTGCCCCTAGAAGTTTCACTTTTTAATGTGGTGGTCCAGATAGGCCTTATTGTGAAGGTGGCAAGAAAACTTCTGAGGAAGATAGTTTCAGGCAATGGAATAACCAATGCAAAGGCCCTGACGTGAATTCCCCTTTGTTCTCTTTCCCAATCCATTCTTCTTTCCTCCCCCAGAAGCAACTGATACTGTGAATTTGCTACATGTCTTTCTAGTCTTTGTTTTTATACTTCTACTTTTGTGTATCCATAAATAATACTGAGTATTATCTGTTCTTGAGTTATATAATGTGATACCATACTTGCTGTCTTCCAAATTATGATGAGCAAAATACGTAAGTCTAGTTCATTCATCATTTTGACTTTTCAACATTCCATAAGAATGCCACAATTTATTATTTTTTCCTATTACAAGCACATTAACTACCTTTATACATATCTCCATAAACATAAGTGAGAGTTTGTTTAGGGTTTTTATCTAGAAGTGAAATAGTTGAGCTGTTCATAAGCATTTCAGCTTTATTAGATATTGCCAAATTGTTGTTTGATTGCTCACATCAAGTAGGTTAAAAATGCTATTCATATTCTTACCAACCTTTGGTATTATCAGTATTTTATTTTTGCCATGTGATGGAGTGAATTATTGCTTTTATATTAGTTTTCCAGATTACTAGTGAAATTTAACTCTTACTCAATGTTTGCTGGTGAAATTAAACTCTTATTCAAATGTTTACTGACTGTTCAACTTTCCTCCTCTGTAAATTGCCTGCTTATATCCTTTGTCTATTTGTTTATTGGCTGGGTTTTTTTTAAAGACTATATTTTAAGAGCAGTTTTAAGTTCATAGCAAAATTGAGAAAAAGGTCCAGAGAGATTCCCTGTAATACTCCTTGTCCCCACATATGCGTAGCCTCCCCCATTCGCAACCTCCCAACCAGAGTTATACATTTGCTGCAGCTGATGAAGCTACATCGACAGCATCATTGTCACCCAGAGTCCACCATTTACATTAGAGTTCATTTTTGGTATTATATAATCTATAGGTTTGGATGACTGTATGACATGTACCTATCATTATAGTATCATTCAGTATTTTCACTGCCCTAAAGCACCTCTGTGCTCCACCTATTTACTACTTCTCCCCACCCCCATCCCACAACCCCTAGCAACCACTGATCTTTTTACCGTCTCCATAGTTTTACCTTTTCCCAAATGTCATATAGTTGGAATTATACAGTATATAGCCTTTTTAGACTGGCTTCTTTCACATAAGTAATATGCATATAAAGTACCTCCATTTGGGACACATGGGTGACTCAGTCTGTTAAATGTCTGACTTCAGCGCAGGTCATGATCCCAAGGTTCTGGGATAGAGTCCCATGTCAGGCTCCTTGCTTAGTGGGGAGCCTGCTTCTCCCTCTGCCTGCCGTTTCCCCTGCTTATGCGCGCGCGCGCTCTCTCTCTCTCTCTCTCTCTCTCTCTCTGACAAGTAAATAAAAATCTGTAAAAAAATAAAATAAAGTACCTCCGTGTCTTTTTGCAGCTTGATAACGCAGATCTTTAGGGCTGAGTAATATTCCATTATCTGGATGTACCACAGCTTATTTTTCCATTCACCTACTGAGGGACATTTTGGTTCCTTCTAAGTTTTGGAAATTGTAAATAGAGTTGCTATAAAGATCTGTGCACAGGTTTTTTATAGTCATAAGTTGTTGACTCCTTTGGTAAACACCAAGGAACATTATTGCTGATCAGATGGTGGAGTATGTTTAGTTTTGTAAGAAAGCAGCAAACTCTTCCAAAGTTGCTGTACCATTTTGCATTCCTGTCAGCAATGAGTAAGAGTTCCTGTTGCTCCACAGAGCAAACATTTGCTACAGAGCTAAACATTTGACCAATGTGTTAATGATGTCAGTGTAGGTTTATCATTTGTAGCAAATGTACGACTCTTGTGGATGGATTTTGATTCAGCATTTGGTTTTGTCAATGTTCAAGATTCTGACCGTTGCGATTGGTATATAGCAGTATCTTAGTTTCATTTTTTATTGCAGTTATCTTATGAGATACAAAGTGGAGCATCTTTTCATCTACCTGTTTGTCATTTGTTTATCTTTGGTGAGATGTCTGTAAAGGTGTTTGGCCCATTTTTTAATTGGGCTATTTGTTTGCCTGTTGTTAAATTTTAAGTGTTCTTTGTCTATTTTGGGTAACAGTCCTTTATCAGATATCATTGGCTGTCTTTTTTTTCTTACTGATTTATATCATTTTTTATTTAGAGCAGTTTTTCCAAATGGTTTTTGAGAAACTAAGTTGACTACAGTGTATTTTGTTATCAACTGCTAAGTGTTAGAATTAATTTAATTTTTTAAAAGTTTTTTTTATTTAAATTCAGTTAATTAACATATAATGTAATATTGGTTTCAGAGGTAGAGGTTAGTGATTCATCAGTCTTATATAATAACCAGCACTCACTATAGCACATAACCTCCCCAATGTCTATCCCCCGGTTACCCCATCCCTCCCTCCCCCGTACCTCCAGCAACCCTCAGTTTGTTTCCTATGATTAAGAGTCTCTTACGGTTTGTCTCTCTCTTTGATTTCATCTTGTTTTATTTTTTCCTCTCTTCTGCTGTGATCCTCCGTTCTGTTTCTTAAATAACACATATGAGTGATATCATATAATTGTCTTTTTCTGATTGAATTATTTTGCTTAGCATAATGCCCGGTACTTCCATCCTCCACTGCAAATGGCAAGATTTCATTTTTTGATGACTGTAGTATTCCATTGTGTATATATATATATACTACGTCTTCTTTATTCATTAATCTGTCAGTGGACATCTGGGCTCTTACCATAGTTTGGCTATTGTGGACATTGCTGCTATAAACATTGGGGTGCTGGTGCCCCTTCGTATCATAAAACTCTTTTTGTTAAAGACCTAGTCTTATAATTTATTGTCGACTCTTACTGTAAATTATGGATTATGACATCCCTTCGGTGCCTGCTGCCAACCTACCACAAGGTAGGAAGGTGCAAAAGATGAATTAAAATTAGAAATTGTCTATTAGTTTGTTAATTTAAATGAAAAAATTGATTGGGGGAAAATATAGAAGATAATGGTTACAGGGAACTGTTTGTGTATATTTTAATAAACCATGCGGTTTAGTAGCCCATATTGTTCCTATATCCCCATCATGTCTAACAGTAACATTGTTATAAATTGCTATAAATATATAGAAGTGGAGCTGGAGCACTTTCTTTTAAGATGGTCATTATCAGGGGCGCCTGGGTGGCTCAGGTTCAGCCTGAGCTGAAGCCTCTGCCTTCAGCTCAGGTCCTGGAATCGAGGCCTTGCATTGGGCTCTCTGCTCAGCAGGGAGCTTCCCCCTCTCTCTCCACCTGCCTCTCTGCCTAGTTGTGATCTCTGTCTGTCAAATAAATAAATAAAATCTTTAAAAAAATAAAATGATGGTCATTATCAGCTGCTGAAGATTAAGCCACAGTTTTATACTGCTGACTCCTATCAAACATAAAAAGAATAGAAAATAGTGCTCTTTAACACATAATGTCATAAGTCTGATTTTATTTAAAAATAGATGGTTTATGTATTTAAAGGTAACAATTCTTTGGTAAACTTTATCTTTCTATGTTATAGATTAACAAATAGAAATATTATACACAAACCTGCAGAGTGGACCTTAATTGCTGTGGTGTTGCTGTCATTGTAAGTACTCCTTCAGATTTTAATTCTAAATACTAAATAGAATTTTTATTCAGGGAAAAACCAAGTTATTCATTGATTTTATAAGCATATTTAGAAAATGTACCTCTATTTTGTGCCTTGCTTTCCTTTAGTATGTGATGAAATAACTTTCATGTAAAGTGATATGCCAATATTTTGATAAGCTTTAATTATTTATCTTTTTTACCATCTTTTCTTCTGAGGGCCTTTTTCTTCACAAATATTATTTGTTATCTTTTGAAAGAGGAGAACATCTCCATGTGGAATATATGTGGAATAGTCCTTTAATTTCATTTTTAACAATGCATTTTTTGGGGGGTGCCTGGGTGGCTCAGTGAGTTAAAGCCTCTGCCTTCAGCTCAGGTCATGATCTCAGGGTCCTGGGATCAAGCCCCGCATAGGGCTCTCTGCTCAGCTGGGAGCCTGCTTCCTCTTCTCTTTCTGCCTTCCTCTCTGCTTTGTGATTTCTGTCTGTCAAATAAATAAATAAAATTTAAAAAAAAAAAAAAAGGTATTTTTTTAACATTGAATGGGTCTCATTATTTATAACTGTAGTTTTACCAACATATTTAATGCTATTTCATTTTTTAACATATTTTATTATTAATAGCTTTGGAAAGGTTTTAATATCCAAACTAATACACATCTTTAAAATCAGACAGGTGTAAAGGAACTAAAGTAGATACTACACAAGCATATATAAAACATTTAATACTCATTCACCTTTTAAGAAATCACTAGTGGTTTCTAAAGCTGTCTTTCAGTAGGGTTAAAACCATCTAGTAAGTGTAGTGTTTTTCAGCTTGAATTGCAAGTCTTCTTTTGAGGACCATTCGTTACTGCATTACTGTTGCTACTTGGTGCTTGTTAGGTCATTGAAGCCCATAGGACATTGGATACTTACTGGACACACAGGTCAAGAAGTGTTATGAGCCAGCCTCATAGCATCTCCAGCCCTGCTTTCTCTTTCTTTGATATTTCTTCAGTCTGACATGTTGCTCTGGCTTCACTGTCCCAAGGAAGGCTGTGCTGGGAGGCATTAAAGTAGGCTTCAGTGAGCCAGCATCTGTGTCACCCAGCCAGATACAACTCACATGATTCATTAAATCAGAACACAGAAAATAACTTTACTTGAATGCCCTGATATAAATTTTTTATCAACCATAAGAACAAATCTTTTGTCATTTCTACTATTCAGTGTTCCAGTTGAATTGGTTATTTGTGAAACAGATCTTATTAATTTTTTAGAAAGTTCTTTCCATTTTATGAAATTTGTAAATATTTTGGTCACTAGCAGAAAAAAATATCAGTATCTCTGCTCACCCACCATATCCTATGCCTGCCAATAAACCCTCATAGATAACTGTTTAACTGTACTTCTGCAATTCATTATTGTAAAGAGGAAGTAACTTTTTTGGTTGACAAGTCACAGGCCTGTGCCAAGCAGTAATCTCAGAATCTTGCTTTCTAAGCCAGTAACTGGAAATATTATCTTAATGAGCAGCTGCTTACTGAGTATGCTATTAAAATTTCAAGTGATTATTCCACATAAAAATAAACTTCTAGTGTTTGATTTTAATAAAGGCCCCCATGTGGCACAAAAAATTGAAAGCTTTGCTAATCCTCTTAGACACTTTTTGACTTCCCTAACTTTGGATATAGTATAGGGAACCTCTTAATTCAAGGGTCAATGACCCATAAAAATAGTAACTTCATTGAAGTTAAGAAACAGACACACATCTTTCTTGTATTGCATGTTGAACATTATGTGGTCAGTCTTGAGGTAGCAGTAAACACTGACTAGTTCCTTTTGTCATTCACCTTGTATCCTTCTCTTTCATTACACATTAACCCATAGCTAGATCTGTCCATCTTTGTCCTGGTCTTTGGTCCTTTTGTTGCCTGTGCAGCTAAAATCCTGTCCAGTTAGGGCTCCTCTGACTTCTTTTTTAAAATCCTTGGTCACTGTAGACACCAAGTCAGCTGAAACTTTCTTGGTTTTTGCCTTTCAGATATTATTTTCTCAAAATTATAACTTTTGCCATTGGCCCTCCTTGCAGGTTATTCCCGATCCCTTCCATTCTGCATTTGCACCTTCTATGTCTTCATGGACTGAATCCCTTTATTCTTTGGTCATCAACTTCTAAGACTTTTGTCTCCTGTCCCAGTATTATTTACTTCCTCTTTTCTCAGAAAGTTCCCTTTAGCTTTTCATATTTCTTCCCCCAAAGAATCTCTGGCTGAACTCGTAAGCCCCTTCATTCTCAGCTTTGTCCTTTTATTCTTTTAGAGTAAAATTACTTTACGAGATGGGGATAAAATTAAAATACTTAGTTAAATACTAATCCTATTCACTTCTCTAAAGTATAATTATACTTCATATTTGTAGCCATCTTTCTGCCCACTTAGAGTTCACCATTACTTTTTGGGAAAGGCATTTTGTTGTTGTTGCAAGAAAAAGCAGGCTTGAAGGCCAACATTGGATAAAGAATCTTAAGCACAGTGAAAAATATGGAGACCTTAGACACCCAAAGAGACATGCACATAAAAGGAGAAAGGAAGTAAAATACTCACACATACTTGTAGAACAAAAACCACCCTCCTCAGCCTTTTAATTTATTGCTGCTAAGATTGAACATAGGCATACATGGGATTATCTTTTTTTTTTTAATGATTATTCTATGATTTGGAAAACCTTTGCATCTACTTTCAAATTTCCAGTGGAATTTTTTTAGTCATTACTTGCAGTTGTTTCTGGAATTCATGTTAAAAGTAAACTTCTTTTAAATCTTTATAGCTAGGAAAAAGATTCTGAATGGCAGTTTCAGTCACTGTAGATGAATATAAAGAGAGGGCTGGTTCTTGAATTTTCACATCTGTATTCTTAATAGTAAATCTGGTGTTTCTGTGGCATATCATCTTTTCCTCCTAATTTCCCTTGCAATTTCACAGATGTATTAACATGAGAAAAATTTAAACCACAATGTTTAATCTGTTAGTGTGTACTGATGGGAACTCTATACCCATATAATCTGAGGAAGGAATTGATCAAATCAAATTATACACTTCATCTTTGCACCCCCAATGAAATATACTTTTATATAAAAATACATCATGACCTATTCCCATTTCATTTAGATTTCTCCATATGACTCGAATGGCCTATATGACTACAACATTTTTGGATATTTATCCTTTGTACTCAGACCTTAAGTAGTTGTCAAGAGCACACAGAAAGACCTTTTAAATCAGAGCTTCAACAATATACATTTATTTAACAGTGAAGGAATTAATTTCCCTTTAGTCCTTTCATATTTATTTAATAAATGTTATAATTAGCAAAGATTCTGAAGTACTCCTTACATAGAACATCTGTAACACTGATAATTGACCCAGTATTTTTTTGTTTTGTTTTGTTCTAAAGGTTTTGTTTTTTGTTTTTGTTTTTTTAGAGAGAGAGAAAACAAGCAAGGTGGAGTGATAGAGGTTGAGGGGGAGGGAGAATCAGACTCCCTGCTGATCAGGGAGCCCAATTTGGGGCTCCATCCCATGACCCTGAGATTATGAACTGATCTGAAGGCAGACATTTAACCAACTGAGCCACCCAGGTGCCCCCTTTTTTTTTTTGCTTTTTAATAACTCATTAAAAATGCAGTAAAGGAGCCCGGTAATTGGTGTTACTGCTTAAGCACTTGCTTATAGTAATTTTTTTTTACCTTAGTTGAACTTGATCAGACTTTACTGTTACATACTATATGTCGAAATAATAGAGTTGAATCTGATTTTCCCACAAATACTCTAGTATTAGCCTCTTTCCATAGTGTTGATGCATGATTTTTCATAAAGATGTATTTAAATATATAGACAGTCTGCTATAAATATTTTAGTGCCTGTATACTCTATTGTGTAAAGCTAGTTAATGTATTTATATAATTTTGATGTGTTTATATACCAAATTAGCAAGCATAATAATTAATTACATTAAAGTACATTTTGTGATACCTCCTTATTTGTCTTTATATTCCTCATAATTCTCATCCTTCTAATAGAGGAAAAACAGAAACTGTAGAATCGCTTTTCATCATGGTCTCAGTACTCAGTATAGTTTCTTTGGGAATATTTTGACTGGTATTCTAAGAAGATTTTATAGCCGTAGGACACCCCCGTCAGCGTGATCCCTTTTCTCCTTTTCCTCTTCCCTTTGTTCTTCATCTTCCCAGTCTTCTTTGGCCTCTCATTATATTTCAGCCTATAACACAAGAGGGGACTCTGTAGATGTTGACTGAGAGCTGAGGAAGTCTAGAGAAAGATCCGGACTAGCAGCCAAAGGGAGACCATATAGAGGGCTATGGAGAAGCAATTAACTGTAGAGAAGCACATTAATTAAATTAAGGCCTGATTTACTTTATGTGTGGCCCATGTGTCAGAAATGGGAATCTTTTCCCATTTTAAAGTTTTCATATTTAAAATGGAACTTTTCCACCAAAGCTAATCTTTGTAAATAGCCACTACTTTGTATTACGACAATCTGTGGTTAATTGTAGCATAGGAGTTGAATGTCTTTTAGTGGGTAGCCAGAGAATGGGGTAAGTGTTGTTCCATGGGAATGATTTGATTATCTAATAAAGGAGATGAATACTTTGTATTACTTAGAGAAGGTAGGGTGACTTGTGGTAGTCTAACATGGATACATGCTATTGCTAGTTTAATGCCTTTGATGCTCTCTAATGGAAAGCTTTCAAGACCATCTCCAAAAATGTCTACTTTCATTTTATTTATCTGAACTGTCTGTTTCCAGTGAACTGTGGCCCACTTCCTAGGCAGAGACCATGCAATAGTTTATTCCCCCTAAAAGCTTTCAGTATTCCCATCGTTTAGGGAGTAGCGTGTTAAGTCCTGAGAAATGGTATTTAAACAAGCTCGACTTGACCATGATCACTAAACAAAAGCCTTCACTGGATATGGGCAGCCACTTTAGGTAACCATCATACATATAGACACTTAGGAGAGTCACATCCCTAGGGTACCAGGCATGAATAGAAAGATGTGACTAAAGCTTTTTGCCTCAGCAGATTGTTTTTTTAGCCCACCCATCACTAATTTCCTTAGAAAGTTTGTGAGCATACCATGAAAAATGAAGAGATGATTCCTTAGAAATTTATTGGTTTTCAGAAGTATTCCAAGGCCTTCCTTCTAACGTTTCCAGTTTGGTTCTGAGTAGTTGAGACCATAATGGCAGGTCATTGAAATAACTTTTTATTTTTCCTTATAATTATGGAATTTTTTATATTTAGTTCTTTTTATTGAGATATAAATTCATTTAACATGAAATTCACCATTTTTTTTACTATGAAGTTCTTTTTTTATTTTTATTTTTTTTTATTTCTTTTCAGTGGAAATTCACCATTTTAAAGTGAACCCTTCACTCGTTTTTAGTATATTCACTATATTATGTAATGGTCATCACTGTCTAATTCCAGAACATTACCATCACTCCAAAATGAAACCTCCTATCTATTAGCTTAGTCCCAATTTCCTCTTCTTTCATCCCCTAAGCAACCATTAATCTACTTTCTGTCTCTATGGATTTACCTATTTTGAACATTTCATACAGATGGGATGTAGCCTTTTTTATGTCAGGCATCTTTCACGTAACATGTTTCCTAAGTTCATTGATGTAGCACATAACAGTACTTCATTCCTTTTTATGTCTGAGTAATATTCCATTTTATAGATATACCACATTTTATTTATCCATTAATCAGCTGATGGACATTTAGGTTGTTTCTAATTTTTGACTGTTGTGAACGTTGTGTACAAGTTTTGGTATGAACATGTGTTTCAGTTCTCTTGTATATATACCTGAAAGTAGAGTTACTGTCATATGTTAGCTTCTTTGTTTAATCTTTTGAGGAACTGCTAGCCTGTTTTCCAAGGTGTCTTCACCATTTTAAATTTCCACTGAGGGCTCCATAGATGTAACTTTAAAGGTCTTCTCTTCTTACCTCATACCCAGTAGTCATTTTAGAGGCTTATATTTGCAGTTTTTCTAAAACTTAAACATGCTTATTTTGAGTGATTTTAGATCTTCATGGACTTGTAATATCAATTTGTTATGTTTTAGGAATTTTTCCTTAATATGCAAAACAACTACTTAGGACCCCTGCCCTTTCAGAAAGAGTGTGGTGTTGAATTATAAGACCATATAAATTGAACGTCTGAATCATAACACGTGTGGTTTTGTTTTGTTTTTTTGATTTCTCAGTATCCATAAAATTCCTTTTTTTTTTTCTTGTGTAAATCTTGGATTTATCTTGCATGTTTACTATCATAGTACCATTGTCATTGTGAAGTTTAAGTATTTGTTTACTGAGGATTAAATAATAATTTAATTATTTCTAACTCCCCTCCCCCATACATTGCTGAGAGTTTATAAAAGAAAAATATATTTTTAAATTGAAGTAACTTTACTCTGGGAATCCAGATATTTTCTAACGAAAAAATACTTGTTTAAATTTTAACCAAAGCCAGTGATTTTTTTTTCTCCTCAGAATTCCTCATACTTTTGACAATTTTATAATGTTAATGTTTTTATTTTTTCAATTTTTTTTAAATTTTTTTTAAAGATTTTATTTATTTGACAGAAATCACAAGTAGGCAGAGAGGTAGGCAGAGAGAGAGAGAGGAGGCAGCAGGCTCCCTGCCGAGCAGAGAGCCCGATGCGGGGCTCGATCCCAGGACCTGGAGATCATGACCTGAGCCCAAGGCAGAGGCTTAACCCATTGAGCCACCCAGGCGCCCCTAATGTTAATGTTTTTAACCACAAGTAGCTGAGAGTCTCCAGCTTCAGGCCACAATACATATTAAATCACCAGGGATCCTCAACAAAAAGATGTTCCCTCTTGCTTCTCATCCCCAGCAGCAATAGTGGCAGCACTGGTGACTTGCAGGTAGCAAGCACTTGGCCCTTGCCAGTCATAGGTTTGACTTGAGGAGTCAGTTTCTGTATCTACCAATGACATTTTCACATCCTGATCGAGTTCACTGATCACTGAGAGAACAGGCCTGGGGAGGCTAGGAAGCTAGAGGCTTAGGGGCATTGTTATTCCTAGCCTCAGGGTTCTGCACTGTAAGAATGAAATAATGTTGCATATGGACACCACTGGTTGGTTCCATTTCAATGTTAGAGCTTTGAAAAAAAAAAAAAAAAGTTGCAGCCACTCTTCTGAGAGAATTGCCACATAGCAACAATTATGAAGAAAAGCTTTCCAACTCTCATCTACAAAGTTGCTCTTAGAGATCTATCACAAACAGGATTTAGATATAAAGTTTAAAGTCACTACAGCCCAGCCCTTTAAACAAACCTATGTGTAATATATCACTACAAAGTGAGTTACAAAGAATTTGTTTGCTTTGAATTAGAAATATCAATGGAAAGCATCCCTGCTTCCTTATTAATAGGTAATCCTAAAGCACTAAATACAAACATTATCAGGGCATAAACCATCTGGTATAAGAAAAACATTTTATTTGGCTAGCATCGTCTTTTATAATCAAAGTTTTTATCTCCATTTCCTAGATAATAGCTATGAAGTAGAAAGCCCGTAATGACCTATTTCTTCATGGTACATTCTTCTTTTCTTCTTTATTTTTCTTGGAAGTCCTTAATAGTTAAAATCTCACATGCCTCTTGATTTGGGGACTTTAGCTTTTGTCCAGGTTAAAGTAAGTGCAATTTAAAGGCATGTCAGTAATTTTTATTAATCATTACAATACTTTTATGAAATATAATTCCCTCACCATACAGACTACCTTTAGCCGTGGAAGGGCTTTTAAAACCCTAAATTCAGTCTCATTCTGGATTATATCCTTTTTTTTTTTTTTTCCTTTGCACAGGCAGTATAGCCTTGCACAAGTTTCTTAACCTCATTTTGCATTATTTTTCTTGTTGGCGAAATGAGGGATTAGGCTATATCCAGGTTAAGTCAATTTAGTAGTGTGAATTCAACTATGAGATGTTATAAGTAAGAAGTTATTCAAATGCAGTGTGTAAAAGGCTACTGAAAGAGACAATGAGGATGAGCATATTTAGCCTAGAAAACAGTTTAATTTTACTGATAAAGAACCATGGTGACTCTGCCCAAGTATCACTTAATGATCTTAGTCATTGAGCTTGGCAGAGAAATTCTTTGAATGATACAGCTAGTCACTCTTTCTGTGGAAAGATTACGGAGTACTCGTTTAAGTCAAGGGGAGGAACACCCCTCAAGATTCCTTTACTCTCTTTCTACTACAGACTGACATTATATTAGCTGACATTATATTGCTCTCCAAATCAAAGTGAGGATGCAGAGGAAACAATGGAGTGATTTAGTACCTCAGCATTATACTTAGGGTGGTGAAAAGCAAAATAAAATGTGTATGTTGATTGTTTTTAATGTAAAAATATGGGGGGGTGTGGGTGGGGTTTTTTTTAGATTTTTATTTATTCGACAGAATGAAGACAAACAGGGGGAGCAGCAGACTCTCTGGTGAGCAGGGAGCCTGATGTGGGGGCTCAGTCCAGGACCCCAGGATCATGACTTAAGCGGAAGGGAGGCGCTTAACTGACTGAGCCACCCAGGCACCTCAGAATGCCCTCATCCTTTCATTTCTATTTCTTGAAACCCTTTCTATCCTTTAGGCCCATCACAAACCACACTTCTGTGAAACCCTCTTTTTTTTTTTTTTTATCTTTCTAGTTGAGATATTTTGCTTCTTTGAAACTCTCAATAGTCTGTGCTTCTTTTTTGCAATTTGATATATTTAACTTTTTACTGAGGTTACCTGTGCACACATTCACCTCCCCCTTTCCTCAACATCCAGCAGGCTGTAAAGTCTTTGAGTGCAGAGGCTTGGTTTAGTCTTTGTATCCCCCACAGTGCCTAAAATACAGTCTTGCCAATAGCAGCTACTCAATACACCTTTGTTGTCTATGCTTTAATTCAAATTTCTAAATATTTGGAACCTTTTCAGTTAATGCGTAGATGCCAGCTTCTACAATGATTTATAGTTACGATGTTACAATGAAGTGTGGGTCTCTTTTCCTTTTCTGGCGTATATAGGCTCTACTTATATTGATTTTCATGGCATAGAATAAAGACACAAACAAAGACTAAACCAACTCTTTAGATAGAATAAAAATCAGGGTGCCTGGGTGGCTCAGTGGGTTAAAGCCTCTGCCTTCGGCTCAGCTCATGATCCAAGGGTCCTGGGATCAAGTCCTGCACTGGGCTCTCTGCTCATCAGGGAGCCTGCTTCCCTTCCTCTCTCTCTCTGCCTGCCTCTCTGCCTACTTGTGATCTCTGTCAAATAAATAAAATAAAATCTTGAAAAAAAAAAAAAAAGAAGAAGAAGAAGAAGAAAAATCAGAGCTACAAGTCAGGTATTTATCAGCCCTTTAGCTAACAACAGGATGATACTATCTCAGAAAAGAAACTCAGGTTGCCATACCATATCTAGTTTGTTTGTTTGTCTGTCAGAGAGAGTAAGAGGGGGAGCAACAGGCAGAGGGAGAAGTGGGCTCCCCTCTGAGCAAGGAGCTTGATGTGGGACTCAATCCCAGGATGCTGGGATCATGACTTGAGCCGAAGGCAGACACTTGACTGAGCTACCCAGGCGTCCCACCATATGTAGTTAAAGAAGATTTATCAAGGAACACTTGAGATCTGTTCTTCAGTAAATGAAAAAAAAAAAGTAGGAAGTAAAAAAGGAAAATGTTATTTGAGAACCACTTTAAAAATTTCCTTAAATGTGAACTGAATAAAGAAGCTAAAATTCACATGAGCAGCTTTCTAGACATCCCAATTCACTGACAAGACTTATTCCTAGAATAAAATGTAAAAAGTGAGGGAAAAAAAGCCCACGAATTATAGAGGATTCTGTAAGCACACTTGTTACAAAACTTATTTTTACAGGGCACCTGGCTGGCTCAGTCAGTTAAGGGTCTGCCTTGGGCTCAGGTCATGATCCCAGGGTCCTTGAAATGAGCCCCACATCATCAGGCTTCCTGCTCAGTGGGGAGTCTGCTTCTCCCTCTCTTTCTGTCCCTTCCCCCAACTTGAGCATGCTCTCTTGCTGCTCACTCTCTCTCAAATAAATAAAATCTTTAAAAAAAAAAAAAAAAAAGATGAGGGCATTCTAGGAGGTACCTCTAACATGGACAAAAAAGCAAAAAGAAGGGATTTGGTGAAGAGAACAAAATAACTGGAAAGAATGGTTGGGAAGTTGGGTCTACCATAGAGATAGATCCTTTCATGGCAAAAAAACTTACTTCAGTGGACAGTGAAAGTCATTTAAGTTTTGAGCAGACTACTAATGTCATGAAACCTGCACTTTAGGAGATTAGTGTTGCAGAGATCTGGAGTCACGTCTGATCCTATCTTCTACCAGTCCTTCACCAGTCCTTCACAAGCTTCCAACTGCTCTTAAAGAAAAAAACTCTTCTTGTGGCCTACATGGCCCTGAGTAGTACAGCCCCTCCTTCTCTAGCCTCCTCTCACACCACCCTACCTTGTTCTCTTTCCCAGAACACTGACCTCCTTTGAGCCCTTCTCATCACACCCTCACTGTAGGACACTGGTTGTTCCTTCTGTCCAGAATATTCTTCCTTCCTCTCTTCCTTTGTGAGTTCCCTGACTAGAATAGATATCTTTACAAATAGGCTTTGATAACACCATGCACTTAACCTTTCCTACACTTGTTTTCAGTTTTATACTTAATTGTATGATTACTTGATTAATATCTGCCTCCGTCATTCAACTTGAAGATTTTAGGGGCTGTTTCTTTGATTTTATTCACCCTTATATACCCACTATTTAGCATTGTGCCTAATTACAGATTTACAAAAAATAGCTGACAGTGATTGAGTGAATTAATGTATGAATGAGATTAATTAGGAAACCATCCTTTCTCACTCTGTGTTGACTCCTTCCCTCCTGCATACAACTGCTTATTCATCTTTGAAGTTTAAAAAATAAAACAGAAAAACCTATCTTTTGTCCTTAACTTCACAGACCCCCCTCAGACGATCCATCCATCTACTTAGCAAACTTCTTAAAGAACTAGTTTGCTGTCAGTGATTCCAGTGACTTTTAGTACTCTCTTGCATTCTTATTCTTGCCCACAACGTTTATGAAAATGATTTCTCAAACTATCCAGTAGTGACAGTGTAGTTAACCAAAGAGCAATGAGGCAGTGAACTAAAATGAGTATGAAGAAAATTAAATGGGAGAGAGAGATGATAAGAGACATTACAACTCCAGAATCTACAAGGTTTAGCAATGTGTGTTGGGGGATAGGGAATAACAAATGATTTCAAAATACAGGCACAGTTCATTTGATTATGCTTTACATTGTGCTTTGTGGATAATTACGTTTCTTACACATTTAAGGTTTGTGGCAACCCTACATTGAGCAAGTCTCTCAGCACTCTTTTCTTTTCTTTCTTTTTTTTTTTAAGATGTTATTTATTTATTTGACAGACAGAGATCACAAGTAAGCAGAGAGGCAGGCAGAGAGAGAGGAAGGGAAGCAGGCTCCCTGCTGAGTAGAGGATCCTGGGATCATGACCTGAGCTGAAGGCAGAGGCTTTAACCCACTGAGCCACCCAGGCGCCCCTCAGCTCTATTTTCAAATAACATTTGCTCACTTCGTGTCTCTCTGTCACATTTGGTAATTTTTGCAGTATTTTGAATTTTATTATTATTAATCATCATCAGTGATCACAACTCACTGAAAGCTCGGATGATAGCATTTTTAAATTATTTCTTAATTAAGGTGGTTTAGACATAGTGCTATTGTACATAATAGACTACAGTATAGTGTAAACAAACTTTTGTATGTACTAGGAAACCAAAAAATTCATTTGACTTTATTATGGTACTCATTTTACTGCAATGGTCTGGACTAAATCCACTATATCTCTGCAGTATGCCTATATTAAGACAGATGACTGGGAAAATACTGGTGCCTTTATGGAAATGGGTAGGAGGAACTAATTTTAAGAGATGGTGCATTTGGTTTAATACCTGTTCTACAAGCACCGAGGCTCTTCCTGTTCAGGAATAGGAAAGGTTCAGGCAGATTATCCACTTGGGTGGTTCCTCACTAGGTATTGAAAATGTGGAATTGGACCTGAAGAATGGTAAGGAGTCTGCCCACATCCAGTGCTGAGTCAGACCAGCACCCCAACGTGGACCTTGAGTGCCATTGGGAAGACATTAGTCCCCAGGGGCCATGATTCAGCTTGCTGGAAGGAAACTCCGGAACATCTGTAAGGAGAGGAGTAGGAAGGACCTGAGGAGAAGCAGTAAAGGGGGGCATTGTAGAACCTTTGGAGCCAAGGACTAGAACTGACTTGCAAGACCTCTACCAGCTAGGAGTTTCATGAAGATACTCCTTTGCCAAGATCTTGGTGAATAATCTTTCACCGTATATTTGTGTCTTGGACATTATTTTACTTGTTATCACGATCACGCTCGGCTGGATGATTTTTGTTGAATTTGCATGTTATATCAACACGTTTCTGGAGTTCACTCCTTCAACTCTGAAGTGGAAAGAGAAGTAACCTATTGAGGAGAGCAAGGCACAACTGAGGACCCAGTCGTTGGATAAAGAACTGCAACTAAGAGAACCATGTGGAAGGTATATAGGTATCCCTGAGGAAGGACCCTGGTAGAAATAAGTAAAGATGATCCTGATAGAGTAATGTAGCTCTGAAGCACACCTGACCAGCTTTATAGTTCCTGTGGTTGGTTTTGTATAAAGTAATTACAAATTTTTTTGTCACATTTTACATAAAAAATTAATGTACTTTAAAAAAAAAAATGATAAGGGGGACACCTGGCTGGCTCAGTCAGAAGAGCACATGACTCTTGGTCTTGGGTTTGAGCACCACATTGTGCGGGAAGATTACTAAAATAAGTAAATTTTTTTTAAAATGGTAAGGAAAATGAGAGACCTAGACTCTGGCGTGGGCACTGAAATGGTGAGATGGCAGAGGTAGAGGGTGTTAAATGCCAAGTCAGTATGAGATAGAACCTGTGGAATAGCTGCATCCATGCCAAGGATGCCTTAGCAGTACAGGGAAAGCAGAAAGAGGGAAAGTGGACATTTTTGAACATCAACTATGTGCACCACCTTGCTAGATTCTTTATATGCATTATTTAATTTGATCTTCACAATATAGTAAGGTCAGTAATGGTGTCCCACTTCCCAGAGGAAGAAACAGACTTTGTCCAAGATTACACCTGGGACTTAGACTATATAACTTCAAAATATGTTCACTTTACTTGGCACAGTATACTTCAGAAAGGTATGTATCCAACCAGAATGCTGCCGAGGAATCCAAAGCAGTTATAAGGTTAAAGAAAGAAGTAGTAACTACCTTTCTGAGAACCTGGTATTTATCCTCTATTGAAAAAAGATGAGGTCTGAAAAAAGGCTGTGGCTTCAGCAATTAGGTGGTTGTAGGTGACCTTCAAGAAAGCAGTTTTTTAGGGTGATAGGCATGGAGACCAAATTGCAAGGACTATTGCAATAAACAGTTGTGAAGATACTATACATAGCATATGTTGACCACTCCATATGGTTGGCAGAAGAGGAGAGGGAAGCAATTATAATCCGATATGACATGGTAAATCTTCAGAAGACTTCTCAAGATAGTGGAGGCTTGGGCTTGTTGGTGGCAGGGAGCAAGGAAATGTTAGGTAGAGTACTTGGGAGTACTAAAAAGACACAGGGTAACTGGCAGGATAAGGCCCATGAAGAAACTGGGAATGTCATCAAAGGTAAATTTGCCTATTAATTTTTCTTCTCTAAACCTTGTCACCCACCTCTCTTTCCCACTGTTTCCTCCACATGTTTCTCTCTCCTTGCCTTGAATGTATTATTTGCTAACATTTTGCCTTCTTTACTTAATTTCAAAAGTGAATGAACCAAGCCTTGTATATTTCTCCTTCCAAAAATCCATGTTAGTATTATTGCTTTATTACTTACTCTGATTGATTCTTACCCTGCTCCACTGCAGGTCCTAAGAGAATTAAGTGTAAGGCAGCATTTCTAAGCTTGACCTATATACAGCCACTATTTTTCATTCTGGTGACTAACTTTTTTTCATATTCATGATTTTTACCTTCCCTTCCTTCTCATTTTTCATGACCCACAAATCATTCCTAGGGCCATATGCATGCACTTCATACATACATACACACACGCTTCTACATGAAAATAAGAGGCTACCCTTTCTTCTAGAAATTGCAGTTGGACAATGCATAAACAGTACTAACCCAGGAAAGATGTCTATAGTAAGTGAGGTGAAAACTATTTCCTTACCAAAACATAATCTCCTTCAGCCAAGGGCATTGTCTAGATTACTCTTGTCTCCCTAGTGCCAAACACTCAGTCTGGCACTTAGTAAGTAAAATACTCAGTATTTATAGAATAAATCAGGGGCACCTGGGTGGCTTAGTTAAGCGTCTGCCTTCAGTTCAGGTCATGATCCCAGGGTCCTAGGACCCAGCTCCCACATCGTGCTCCCTGCTCAGCAGGGAGCCTGCTTCTCCCTCTGCCCCTTACCTGCACTCTTTCTCTCTCTCTCTCTCTGTCTCAAATAATTTAAAAAAATCGTTTCTTATAGAATAAATCAAATGAATGGATAGGAACAACTTGGGTAAATTATTGTTGATGTTATGGACTTAAACATAGAATTGGTAGCACAGGTAAAATTGCTTTGCAAAGGAAAAAACAAAAATCATTGCTTACAATAATGAGTGAAAGGAAGGACAGTGACCTTGTGTCTCTGTAATGATTCATATTTTCCAGGGTGGGTATGGTCTGATAAGGGTGTGACTATTTAGCCTAAAAAGGATCGCTACTTTTAACCAAATCTGGCATTGCTTTTTTGCAAATAGATTGTTACAAAATCTTTAATAAAATTAATGAAAAACAGTTAAAGCTAGATGTAAATGTGAGATTGTTTTTTAACTCCTGTAATTATAAAATTAGTGACTATTTAAATTTTTTAAAAGTTTCTTTGATTTAAAAACTTGATTCCAAATACTGTTTTTCTCTTACCTTCCATGGACTTAATCTTTTATCTTCTATGGACTGATAAAATAGAAGAATTGGTTAAAGAGCAATTAATTACCAAGTATATATGGTATTGTGCCAAATATTTTATTTATCTGGTGCATCACAGACAGTATTCTGGAAAATTCTTTAAATGTTTTACATGTTGGTATTTGTTCATTGAATTGGAAGCATTTATCAAATATTAATGGGTCCTAATGGAAAATTTTACTCTAGAGGCAAACTCTTCCTTAACTAGTTTTATGAATGTATTTTATTAACTAGTCTTGCAAAGTTGAATAAAAGTTTTAAGGAGAAAAAATTATTCCCATGTGTTTTGAGCATTTGTTAAATTCAAAATCCTAATTGCCTAGTGTGTTTTTCCTCTATTGTCTTCAAACACTTCCGTTTAGATTGTTTATTATAGAGACTTAACACCTTTTCAGTATTCTTCCTGCCACTGACTTTTCTCATTCTTATGTTCTAGTTAACTGTAAAGTCACATAGTTCTTGGAGGCAAAATTCAAATGCTTCTGTTTTACTCCTTGTCTAAATATTTTTACATAGCTTTAGAGAAGATTTTAGGCCAAAGGGTAAAACAAGGCTTGATATTTTGTTATTGCTGTTTGTTTTGTTCCACTCTCCATTTTAAATGAGGAGTTTGAGAGTTGGCTTTCTGTCGTTTTAGTACAGCCAGAAAAGGTATACTCTTGCCTTAAAGGACAAGACATATTAAAATATACACAAGGCTTAATACTGAAAATTCCAGTGGAGTAATAGTACTTGGGAAACTACTACAAACTGCTTTGTGAACACCTGCAGTTACTGGAAATGAAATCATGTTATAGTAACTGAATTGCCTGTACTATTTCAGAGTTCCATTTATTTACAGATTTTTCTTTCCATTGAGTTTTTCAGCCCCCACATTATGATATTGTTTGTCATATGGAGGTTTTTAATTACAGTGATTGGCCAACCAGCTACAATGCAAAAATGTTTCCTAAGAATAAAACAGTTACCAGGTTATAACTAGTATTCTTACAGTTTCATTGCAGAGAAAAATGTTCATCTGAAAAC
Organism: Lontra canadensis; assembly: GCF_010015895.1. Classification (NCBI taxonomy): domain Eukaryota; kingdom Metazoa; phylum Chordata; class Mammalia; order Carnivora; family Mustelidae; genus Lontra; species Lontra canadensis. The sequence continues at coordinate 6,249,979 of NW_022631027.1, forward strand.
TGAGATATACACACCTTTCACATGTTCCTAGTTCCCAAAACTATAAAATTAAATGCCACTAATTCTCTGCAACTAAGGTTATACATTAAGATACATGGTTATGCAGTTGACCCTTGAATATCATGGGGGCTGGGACTCTGACCTCCCCCCTACAGTCAAAAATCCACATGTAACTTTTGACTCTCCCTAAACTTTACTAATAGCCTGATGTTGACTGGAAGCCTCACCGATAACATAAACAGATGATTAAACACATCATTTGTATGTTATATGTATATACTGTATATATACTATATTATTAGAATAAGGTAAGTTATCAAGAAAATCATTTGGAAGAAAAATATAGTACTGTACTATATATTTTAAAAAAAAAAAGTAGACCCATGTAGTTTAAACCCATGTTGTTCAGGGGTCAACTGTACATTAAAAGTAGAAGTAAAGGAATGCGTGGGTGGCTCAGTTGGTTAAGTGTCTGCCTTCAGCTTGGGTCATGATCCCAGGGTCCTGGGATCAAGTCCCACGTCAGTCTCCTTATTCAGCAGGAAACCTGCTTCTCCCTCGGCCTGCTGCTCCCCCTGCTTGTGCTCTCTCACACTTGCTCTCTCTGACAAATAACTTTTTTAAATCTTTAAAAATAAATAAATAAAAGGAATTAAGATACATATTCTTTTCCCCAAGGGGGGAAAAATGCACATTTGGAAAAAAGAAAAAGTTCTTATATAATTGGAAGGAATATATAAACTCTTATATCTGAGATTAAGATGAGGAAGTAGAGTCAGCAAATGTAGAATTCTCTGTTGAGAAACTTAATCATAAGAGTAGGAAAGAGACTGAACAGTTTGTTTTGAAAAGACACTTAAGCACATTAAAAGGGTCTGGAGAAGGAGCCAGTAAAGAAAAATAATCTGAAATTGAGAATGAGGTGGAGGGGTAGATATATACCATGGAACAGGGTCCCAGGGGAGCACAATGAAATTGGACCATGGTCACTGGCAGATGGAATAGCTTTAACAGGAGAGAACTATATCATCTGAGACTGAAAGAAAATAAGTGAAGAATAATGTGGCTATAGATAAGTTTGTAAGTAGAAGGGAGAAGGTTTTTTTTTATTTTATTATTTTGAAGAGTTTTATTTATTTGACAGAGCGAGAGAGCACATGCAGGGGGAGCGGTAGAGGGAGAGGGAGAAGCAGGCTCCCTGCCAGGAAGTCCAACATAGGGCTGGATCCCAGGACTCCCAAGATCATGACCTGAGCCAAAGGGAGATGCTTAACCTTCTGAGCCATCCAGCACCCCAAAGGGAGAGATTTTTAAATCATGCCTGACAACTTCAGTTTTCATGAAGTAGGGTATGAGTTGTGTTCTAAGAGTAAAGAGATGGTGGTTGGGTAGAGAGTGAAAATACTGATAACATCATTAAAAGGATCTGGGAAAGGCTTGGGCCAGAGAATATTGACAGGTGACCCTGGGTGCCCCAGAAGAAGCCAAAGATCATGGATTTGTAATGGTAGTGATCTCCCCTCCACCCAGGGCTCTTCAGCCATCCTGCTATATCCCTGTGGAGAAAGCAGGTTGTAACATTGATCTCAGCTTGTAGTTGTCATAAATAAGAAAGCAAAGACAAGGAAGCAAGAGATCCAGAGAGCTGGTGAGAGATTGGTTCAAGAAATCAGCACAAATATAATTGGTAAAGGATCATGGAGTTATCTTAGGAAGGAAATTAGTCATCCCAATCAAACATTTCTTGTGTCTCTCTTCCCAAAGTTGTACCTTTAGCTCTGATATTTCTCTTAGGTTGCAGACAAAACTTTATTTTTTGTTAGACATCTCCATTTGGATATTCCTCAAGCAATTCAAAGTCTCATATCTGAGGTTGAGTTCATCTTTGAAAAGTCCTCTATTTCTTTTGGTGACAGACATCTCCCTCTTCCTAATTACCCAGAATTTAAAGCCGGCTTGTCCTTAATGCTTCTCTTGTCTTTATCCACCCTATCAAGTCAATGCTGAGTCCTGCCTTTGTAACTTCCCTTACCCAGTGGTCTGTCTCCTTTAACAGTGCTGCTAACTTACATGAGGCATTCATTACTTGCCCAGACTGCTACAGTCAGAGCCTTCCCAAACAGTTCTCCTTGCCAGGTGTCTCTTCCTTCAACTAGTACATCCTTCCTCCAGCTTTAACAATAATCTCACTAAAGCTTAATCCTGATTAGGCCAGAAACCTCGTGACGCCCCACTTCCTACTATGTCATGTTGCTTGAAATGGAAGGCTCTCTTAAAGTGGTCCCAACCTGCATCTCCAACTCGGTCTCTTGTTTTCTTACATTGCGTGCACTGTTTACCTCTACAGACATCTTTGTTAGCACTCTGAACTATGTTTAAAATGCCAGTTGCAGGGCACCTTGGTGGCTCAGTTGGTTAAACAACTACCTTTGTCTCAGGTCATGATCCTGGAGTCCCAGGACCGAGTCCCAGGACCAAGTCCCGCGTCAGGCTCCCTGCTCAGCAGGGAGTCTGCTTCTCCCTCTGACCCTCCCCCCTCTTATGCTTTCTCTTGTTCTCTCTCAAATAAATAAATAACATCTTTAAAAAAATAAAATGCCAATTGCCTTTTCATATCTGTCTGTCCTAGCCTTGAAGGCCCAGTTCAAATGTCACTGCCTCCTTAGAAGCGTTCCTTAACCTCTCAGGTAGAAATAATTACTTCCTTGAATAAATTCCTATAGATGAGACTATTCTTTGAGACTCTGCTACCTTCAGTTTTCTTACTTAGCTGTTTATGCAAAGATTTCATTTCCTTTGCTATTTGGTTTCTTTTAACTGTGTAGGTAACAGGTATAACACATAATCAGAACTAAAATTTATTCTGTTGAGAAATTTACAGTACAACACTCATTGTACATTGGAATCACATAGGAAGTTTTTAAAAAATATCAATTCCTGACTCAGAGATTTTCATTCTTTGGTCTGGTGGACATATGTAGTCTTTAAGTTCCACAAGTGATTGTAATTTGTACAGGCAGAATTGAGAACCACTATCCTTAATTCTAGGGCAATTAATAGTGTACCAGAGCTATGCTAAATCAGTTGACTTAGCTATGTCTGCTAGGATTTGCTTGCTTTAAGACAGTTCTTAGCTTTCTTCTAAAGTCTTCATTGGTTAATGGTGTTGGAAGGTGCTTTTTGGCTGTCATAGAGAAAAGATTAATTATGAACAACAGACTTGTCAGTTTTCATTAGCACATTTTATTTTGCATTCATAAATTTCAGAAATTATTTGAAGAACATATACAAGTGGGCCTTTGAAATCATAAGGTATACTCAGTTCTTAAAATGAATCAGACATGTGAACTTGTGTGGTATAAGTGGTTAGAAGTGTGGACTAGTGGGAGTACTTCTGGGTTATTTGCTCATCTCTTACTGACTGTGTGACCTTAAGAAAGTCACATCAGTCACAAAGCCAAACCTTGGAGTTCACACTTACTGCAACTTCACAGAAAGGTTAAAGACCAACAAATTAGTCTCATAAAGGAAAAAAAAAAAATCTTTTGACAAACTTGGAAATCACTGAAGCTTCATATGTTTGACTCAGTGGTTGAGATCCTGCCACAAAGGGAACAACTGGGAAAACAACTGGCATTTCTTCAAGGGAAACGAATTCATTTACTCCCAATTTAGAAAGCCACCTACCAACCCTATTAAAGTATCTGAATTCCTTGTCAGTTGTAAAGCCGTGTTTACCGTCTACATAAAAACAACATCAACAGCAGCTTACGAAAGTGCCACGAGGTAGTTACCTGTGCACATGAGTCAGTCCATGTTGATAGGTGGAAAAAGAAAAGCTCTTCCTCAGGGTGGCTTTTTTGGTTCTTTCCCTGTGCTCAGGTGTATTTTGTTACTTCAGGGATGAAGCCAGGAGCCGCAGATTACACAAATGTTTTTAGAGAATCACTGACAGAGTTGAATATTCTTCTTCATTCTCCCCAGTAAGAAACAGGCAAGGTGGAAAAAGAGTTACGTTGAACATGAAATCCTCACTACTTATATGCTAAGGAGCCCTGAAGTAGATAAGATTCCTTTTCAAAGTTTTTACTAGAAAACTTTTTTTTAAATCAGAGATATGCATTTTTGCAAAATGTCTTGGGTTTGCGTGAGCCCTCAAATTTCTGAAAATAGATGACATTTTGACCCATCGTGTTACATACTGGTCTCTTTTGTTTCAGTTTTGAGTGTGTGTATGTACAGACAGAGGTATTCTGATTGAATCCTTTATCATTTAGCATTTGTTCTTGTAGAGAAGAAGGAGAAATCCCAACTCATTTTTAGAAGATAAAATATGGGTGAAGTAACAATTGTTACTGCAGGAAGGAAGGAGTAACGAGACTTCATTGGTAAGCAAGATGCCTTTGTGATAAAGGTGTCCATTTTTAGCACTGTTCTTAGCCACTGTGACCCTGGATAAATCCCTTACCCTGTCCAAAGCCTCAGATACGTCAGCTGTCAGAAGGAAACTTGGTGGATAGATTGAGACTAAATCCCACTTAAGGAAATTAAGTGGTGGAATAGCCTTATAAAAGAAGACTACGCAGGTAAACCTCAGCTTTTAGAGTCTGCACTTAGCCAGGCCATTATTAGGAAAAATACCTCATCTATCCTAGAAGACTTTTTTTGTTTTGTTTTCTTCGAAGTCCCCCAAGTGTCAGGTATTGTAGTATCTGTTCTGTTTCAACTGCTAAAGTGACAAGCCTAGTGCTGGTGCATGCTGCTTACCTTCTCCTTCCCAGCACTAGCTTCTGAAGGATGAATGAGTGTTTAAGAATTTCTTTAAAGCCCAGCATTATCTTTTAGCAGCCTCTGCATGTTCATCACCTTTATGCACGGTAATCAGCAGAACAGGTTTCCCTACTGCAACAGAACTCTGTGTGAACCCAGTAATTTCTCAAATCTGATAGGTACAGAAAAATGTGTGGCTTTTCACTTCCTGTCCCTTCCTCCAACCCCAAACCAAAGAGAAGCATGCTTTCTGGTGACATTTATTCACATAGATGTTCTCACAGCTCTTTCTTCTCTTGAGGCTGTGTTGACTTTGAGAGTATCAGTCATTGTCATTTTACAACAGCCTTCCATTTTTTATTCTGTAAGTTTGGAAATCAACAATAAGGACTCAGGAAACTCTAAGAGTTGTTGCTTTTCTTCTAGTTTTGAGGGTAAAGTTGAAGGATATCTATGCTACATCATTTCAGGCAAGTGCCTACGTGATCTTCACACATATCACCCAGATTATTCAGGAAAGGGTAATCTGGACTGGACTGATTTCTGGTGTTCCAGAAGCCACAGTATGTATTCTCCAGGAGGAATGAGTACAATGAGCAAAGCAGTAGGGACCACAATAGGGAAGGCCATATAAAAATCCGGCTTCATGACTGACTGATCGCACTGCTGGACGTGTCGTCCGCTTGCTAGCTACACCACGGCTCTAACTCTTTCTATAGCTTTCACAGTTGATGGGGTACAAACTGCACACACACTTACAGGTGACTCCGCAGACGTAAGTGTACAGCTCTGAAACCTTGAATATAATATGGGGGTTTTTTAACTGCCACTTTTTAATTAGAAATCTCTCCTTGTTTCAGCTGTCAAACTGTGAAAGTCCTCTCACTACTGTGCATAATTCCTGTTAACCAGATGTTTGATAGCTCAGTCATAACAAATGGAAGGTACTTGTCCTAACCTGACTGGCATTCTCTCCTTCTGAGGTGAAGCATGTGTGGAGCAGTCTGCTAAATAATAGTCTTATCAATAAGATGCAGTTTGACACTTGGCTTTTTGCTTTTGTTGTCATACCATTTACCATATGGTAAAGAACCAGTTATATAAGGCTGCCTGCCTTTTCAGAGTAGAGATTTGACTCTGCGGAGTTTTAATGAGAAGTTTCCTTTCTTAAGTGTGATTTCTACATTGCAAGGTATTAGGTCGTTTTTTTTCTAATTATAATCTCCAGCATACAGGTTGTAGGAAGCCATATTTGTAGTGTCACCTCTAGAGGTTTTTATTCTTACTTAAAAGTACTTGAAAGAAATAATTGAAACATAAAAGTCTTTTGTTTTTACTCATGGCCAATCACATTTTCTGTTAATTATTTTAAAGGTATTTCCTACATAAAACACATAAATACCAACTGGAGTGTATTACTGTTTATTCAAGTAGAAGTAGTTTTCGGAGCTTTATTTTTTGTTTATTGTGGCTTTCTTTAGTATTCAGTATTACAAGTTTCAGGACTAAAATAGAGGCTTGAGTCCCTTTCAATATGTAATAGAATGGGAGTTCCTTAATGAAAAAGTTAAAGTGCACAGATAAGGAGTTAGAAGAAAGGAGGAGTCTCTGGAGTCAGTTAAACAAAAAAAGGGGGGAGGAGGGTGTTTGATAAGATCCTGAGATAGTACATCAGAGATAACACAGACATGAAAGATTTTATTTTGTGGTATCTTTCTGTGAGGTGGGAAGTATATTATTGTTTTGAAGTAATTAATTAGGACAATATGTATATTTGGGGGCAGTACATTTTAGGAAAAGGAGAACCTAGGAGGGGGTTTAGGAAAGAATACCAATCTGAATAAGGAGCAGTCAGATGGCATTTATGAGGAAAGATTAAAGGACTTGAAATTAACTGAGAACTGTTTTCAAGAATACGAAGGAAAAATTTTAAAAGCCTGCCCCACAAAAAGTTCCATGACAGAGAAAATAAAACTCTGAAAGAGACATTTAGTTTATATAGGAGGAACAATGGCTAGAATTTCAAGTTTGTTATCCATTGCAACATGCTGTACACAGAAGTGTAGAATCTCCCCTCCTTCAAGATCATTGGGGTAGTTATTTGCAATCTTGTGTAAAGGGACCAAATCACTACGCTAAGAAAGGATCGAGTCTGTTTTCTTAGATCATATAAATCTTTTCTTTGTATTTATGTTTTTATTGAAGTTTAGTTGACATACAATGTTAAGTTAGTTTCAGTTGTACAACATAGTGATTCAGCAGCTCTATACGTTATGCTATCCTCACCACAGTTGTAGCTCCCATCTGTTAACCACACTACGCCTATTGCAGCACCGTGAACTTATATTCCCTGGGTTGTACCTCTTATCCCTATGACTGACCTACTTGTATCCCACTTGCCCTCACCCCTCCCCTCTGGCAACCATCAGTTGTTCTCTGTATTTATGGCTCTGTTTCTGCTTTTTTGAGTCTTTGGGTTGTTTTTTTTTTTAAGATTTATTTTTTTATTTGATGCAGAGAGAGCAAGAAGCACAAACAGGGGGAGTGGCAGACAGAGGGACAGGGAGAAGCAGGCTCCCCACAGAGCAGGGAGCCAGATGCAGGGCTCTATCTCAGGACCCTGGGATCATGACCTAAGTCGAAGGCAGATGCTTAACCAGCTGAGCCACCCAGGCACCCCTGTTTCGTGTTTTTGATTCCCAAATATAAGTGAAATCACACAGTACTTGTTTTTCTCTTTTTCTTCTTAGCTCAATATCTTCTAGATCCATCCATGTTGTTGCAGATGTCAAGCTCTCATTTTTTTATGGCCGAGGAATAATCCATGGTGCGTGTGTGTATGTAAATACATACCCAACTTTATTATCTGTCAGTGGACCCTTGGGTTGCTTCCCTGTCTTACCTTAACTATTGTAAATAATGGTGCAGTAAACATACAGGTACATATCTCCTTTTGAAATAGTGTTTTTGTTTTCTTTGGGTAAATATCCAGTAGTGGAATTACTGGATTATGTGGAATTTCTATTTTTTGTTTTTTAAGAACCTCCATACTGTTTTCCCCAGTGGCTGTAACCAACCAATTTACATTCCACCAAACAGTTCATGAGGGTTTCTTTTTCTCCACATCCTCACCAGTGCTTGTTATTTTTGTCTTTTTGATTCTAGCTAATCTGACAGGTGTAAGGTAGTATCTTTTTGTAGTTTAGATTCGTATTTCCTTGATGATTAGTGATGTTGAGCATCTTTTCATCTGCTTGTTGGCCATCTGTAGTTCTTCTTCATAAGGATTTGTCTTTAGGTCCTCTGCCCATTTATAAATCAGATTGTCTGTTTTGTTTTGTTTTGTTTTTGGTGTTGAGTTGTATTAAGTTCTTCATATGTTTTGAATATTAACCCTTTATCAGATGTATCCTTTGCAAATATCTTCTCCCATTCAGTAGATTGCCTTTTAGATTTTTGCATCCATGTTCATCAGACATACTGGCCTGTACATTTCTTTTTATTTAGTGTCTTTGTCTAGTTTTGGTATTAGGGTAAAGCGGGCTTCATAGAATGAATTTGGAAGTTTTCTTTCTTCCTGTTTTTTGGAATCATTTGAAATGAGTACTTACTCTTATTTAAATGTTTGTAGAATTCACCTGTAAAGCTACCTAGTCCTGGACTTTTGTTACTGGGAGATTTCTGATTACTCCATTTAGTTTTGTTACTAGTAATTAGTGTGTTCACATTTCGAATTTCTTCCTGATTCACTTTTTTGGAAGATTGTATATTTCTAGAAAATTATCTATTTCTTCGAGATTGTCTCATTTATTGGCATATAATTTTTCATACCAGCTTCTTAAAATCCTTTGTATTTCCATGTTGTCCATTTTTCTCATTCATTCCTGATTTTACTTGAGTCTTCTTTTTTCTTTTGATGAATCTGGCTGGAGGATTATCAATTTTATTTATTTCTTCAAAGATGCATGTCTTAGTTTCCATTGATTATTTTTTCCTTTTTTTTTTTTTAAGTCTCAATTTCATTTAATCCTGCTCTGATCTTTATTTATTGTCTCCTTCCTTCTACTAATTTTGGACTTCATTTAGTTTTCTTTTCCTAATTCTTTTAGGGCTAAGTTTTGATTGTTTGAGATTTTTCTTGTGTCTTGGTAGGCCTGTATCACTGTAAACTTCCCTCCTAGAACTGCTTTTGTTGCATTCCAAAGACTTTGGACCATTGTGTTTTCATTTCCATTCATCTCCCTGTATTTTTTAATTTCCTCTTTGATTTCTTGGTTGACCTGTTTGTTGTTTAGGAGCCTGTTGTTTATCCTCCCTATGTTTGTGGTCTTTCCAGACTTTTTTTTCTGGTATTTGAGTCCTGGTTTCATAGGATTGTGGTTGGAAAAGATGCTTGATATAACTGAAATCTTTAATTAAACTTATTGAGATTCACTTTATGGCTTAACATATGATCTGTTCTGGAGAGTGTTCTGTGTGCACTTGGAAAGAATGTATATTCTGCTGCTTTGGAATGAAATATTCTAGGTATATCTCTTAAGTCCATCTGGTCTAATGTATCATTCCAAGCCACTGTTTCCTTATTGATTTTCTGTCTAGATGATCTATCCATTGATGTAAGTGTGATGTTAAAGTCCTCTGCTGTTACTGTATTACTGTTATTTTCTCCCTTTATTTCTGTTAATATTTGCTTTATTTAGGTGTTCCTGTGTTGGGTGCATAGACATCTACAATTGTTGTATCCTTTTGTTGGATTGATCCCTTTATCACTATGTAATCCCCTTTGTCTCTTACTACAGTCTTTGTCTTAAAGTCTCTTTTGTATAGGTATTCCTCTCTTGGCTTTTTTTTTTTTTTTTTTTTTGCACTTTCTTTTGCATGGTTATATGTTTTTCCATCCCTTTCAGTCTGTTTGTGTCTTTTGATCAGAGAGAGGTGAGTCTCCTGTAGGCAGCATAATAGACGGGTTTTTTTAATCCAGTCAGTCACCCTGTGTCTTTTGATTGGAGCATTAGAACGTATACATTTAAAGTAAGATAGGTATGGACTTACTACCATTTTGTTAATTGTTTTCTGGTGGTTCTTATAGTTCTTCTCTGTCCATTCCTTTTGCTCTCTTCCCTTGTGATTAATGGCTTTCTTTAGTTTCAGGCTTGGATTCCTTTAATTTTGTGTGTATCTTTAAAAGGATTTGGGTTTGTGGTTACCATGAGGTTCATATATAACATCCTAATATATAGTGGTCTGTATTAACTTGATGGTTGCTTAAGTTCAAACTCACTCTGAAAGCACTGCATTTTTCCTATTCATGTTTTATGTATATGTCATATTTTACATCTTTTTTATTTTCTGAGTCCCTTAATTAGTTAAATATAATTGATTTTACTTTTTAAAAAAAATTATAATTCCAGTGTAGTTAATATACATTGTTATATCAGTTTCAGGTATATAATAATAGCAATTCAGCAATTCCATACATTACTCAATGCTCATCACAGTAAGTGTACTCTTAATCTCCCTCATCTATCTTACCCACGTCCCCTATGGTAACCCTCTCTTTGTTCTTAATAGTTAAGATTTTATTTTTTGGGGTCGTCTCTTTTTCCCCCCCCTTTGTTCATTTTTCTTTATTAAATACTACGTATGAGTGAAATCATACGGTAGTTCTCTTTCTCTGACTGGCTTATTTTGCTTGGCACTAAACTCTAGATCCATCCATGTTGATGTAAATGGCAAGATTTCATTCTTATGGGTGAATAATATTCTACTGTGTGTGTGTACCACATTTTCTTTATCCATTCATCTATAGATGGACACTTGGGATGCTTCCATATCTTGGTTATTGTAAATAATGCTGCAGTAAACATAAGGGTGTATGTATCCCTTCAAATTAGTGTTTTTGTAATCTTTGGGTAAGTACCAGTAGTGCAATTACTGGCTCATAGAGTAGTTCTATTTTTAAGTTTTTGAGGAACCTCCATACTGTTTTCCACAGTGGCTACACCAGTTTGCATTCCCACTAAGAGTACACAAGGGATCCTTTTTCTTCACATCTTCATCAGAACTTGTTTTTTGAGTTTTTTATTTTAGCCATCTGCCAAGTCTGAGATGATATCTCATTGTGGTTATTTGCATTTCCCTGATGAGTGATGTTGAGCATCTTTTCATAGGTCTGTTGGCCATCTAAATGTCTTTTTTAGAGAAATGTCTGCTGATTTTATTACTTTTGTCTTCTAATATTCATACTAGCTTCTTTAGTGATTGACCTATTAATTTTATGTTTACTTATGACGTTTTTTCTTTTCATAATTTCCTAATTATGACTTATCTTTTTTTGCTTAGAGAAGTCTTTTTAACATTTCTTGTAAGGCTGGTTTAGTGGTGGTAAACTCCTTAACTTTTGTCTGGGAGACTCTATAATTCTGAATACCCTTGCTAGTTGGAGTATTATTGGTTATAGGTTTTTCCTTTCAGCCCTTTGACTATATCCTACCACTTCCTTCTGGCTTGCAAAAATTCTACTGAAAAATCAGCTCATAGCTTCATGGGGTTTTCCTTACACGTAACTAGATGCTTTTCTGTTGCTACTTTTAAGATACTTTATCTTTACTCTGACATTTTAATTATCAAGTGGCTTGGTGTAGATATCCTTGGGTTCATCTTGTTGGGGCCTCTCTGTGCCTCCTGGACCTAGATGTCGGTCTCCTTCCCCAAGTTAGGGAAAATTTTTAGCTATTACTTCTTCAAATTTTCTGCCCCCTTCCTTTTTCTGGGACCTCTATCAAGTGAATGTTAGTACACTTGATGTTGTCCTAAGGATCTCTTAACCTATCCTCATTTTAAAAAATCCTTTTGGGATTTTGCTGTTCAGCTTGGATCCTTTTCATTACCCTGTTTTCTACATTGCTGATCCTTTCTTCTGTATCTTCTCATCTACTGTTGATTCCCTTTGTATATTTTTCATTTCAGTTACTTTATTCTTCAACTAGTTGGTTCTTTATACTTTTTGTCTTTCTTGAAGTTCTGAGTTTATCCACTCAAGTCCAGTGAGCATCTTTAGGACTATTACTTTTGAGTTCTTTATTATGTAGATTGCTAGGCTCTCTTTATTTTTCTGAAATTTTGCTTTCTTCTTTTGAAGCCTATTCCTCTATCTCATTTTGTTTAATTTTCTGTGTTTATGTAAATTACACAGAACAGCTATTTCTCTTAGACTTGAGGTAATGACCTTGTGTAGGAATATGTACAGTGTAGACTGTGCCTGTGACTTTAGCTGGCTGGTTGAATCCGTAACAGGTATAGGCTGGGAGTCCTGGTGTGTCCTAGCCATGAAGCATCCTGGTGGGATGGCTGGAGCCAAAGTGGGCAGCAGGGGGTGGAAGTGGGGCATCCTGGCAAGGCGGAAGGAGCTGAAGCATAACCAGGTGGTCCTTGGGTACTGCATCAGGGGGCACTATGCCAGAACAGCTGGAACCAAAGTGGCTTTGGGCTAGGAGTCACAGGGTGCTCCGTGTAGAGTGCACCTTGATGGGACAGCAGGAGCTGTAGCAGGTGTGGGCCCGGGGATCCCAAGGCACTCCATGCAGGGAGTACCCTGACAGGATGGCTGGAGCTAAGACAGATGCCATCCAGGAGGGCTCAGGGCTCTCCGCACTTGGGGCGCCCTGGCAGGTCAGCTGCTGCTGAAGCAGGTTTGGGTTGGGAGGCCCTGGGCCACTCGGTACAGTTGGTGCCCTGGTGAGTCATCTAGAGCTGAAGTGAAACAGGTACGGGCCTAGGATGCTGCATGATGATTAGGCCTGTGTTACTTGGCAAGACAGGTGGAGCTATAGTGGGTGCTGTCCAGGGGTGGTTCATTGTACACTGCACTGGGGCTACCTTAGGGAGACCGCTAGAGCTCTAGCAGGTGTGGGTTGGAGGGCCACCTGTAGGGGCAGCTGGTTTGGGTGGGGTAGGGGGCTTGGCTTACCAGGGAGGTGGCTAGGGTACCCAGACCCTGCTTTTATTTGCTATGAAGGGGAGGAGGGGAACATAAACCATGGCCCTCACCAGCATCTTAGATACTAATGTGTGCAAGCAGCTCCCTGGCCTTTTGGAAGATGCCCTAGGGCTCATTCCATTATCTTCCAGTTGTTCTCTTAATCTACAGCCTTTTTTCCTGTGCAGCAGGGCAGCTGGGGCTAGTGTGGTCTAAGGCACTGAGGCTCACTGAAGCAGCAGGCCAGCTTGGATACCTGTACCCTGCTCCTGTCTGCTGTCAGGGTGGACAGGAAATAGAAACAGTGATGCTGGCCAGTACCTGGGACCCAGGGAGAGGGTCCCTGCCATTTTTCAGCAGCTCCCTGCCATTTTTCAGATGCTCTATAGCTGGTTCCTTTATATTTTAGATGCCTTTTTAAAGTGCATCTTTTTCTTCTGTGCCACAAGGGCTGAGGGGTACTTCTGGTCCCTTGGTACTTATTATCTTCCCCACTGCACTTGGCAAGATTGCGGGGGGGGGGGGTTGATTCCTGTTAACTATGTCTCCATCTCTCCAACCTTTCTCTGCATGGTCCCTCGATTTCTACGTCAATGTGTTCCCTCCTTCTTTTAGGTGTCTATGGACACATAATGAAGTTATGATAGAATAATTTTAGCCTTAAAAGTTTGCTAGAGAAGTATCACTGTTCCTAAAATACTTTATAACCCTGGCACTTGATAGAATGATTCTTAAAAGCTGCTTCTTAATCCTCTCATTTTCTATTCTCATATGGGCATATAGGTTGAGAAATCTAGTTATCACTCTTTACTTCTAATTTGAGGGTTAAATTTTAAAACATACTAATGGAACTTTGAGAGGTAATTGAGACTTTGTTTTCATAAAAGAACCAAATACTAGTCTCTTTGAAAGTCAGGGGGCGCCTCGGTGGCTCAGTGGGTTAAAGCCTCTGCCTTCAGCTCAAGTCATGGTCCCGAGGTCCTGGGATTGAGCCCCACATTGGGCTCTCTGCTCGGCGGGGAGCCTGCTTCCCTCTCTCTCTTCTTGCCCCTCTGCCTACTTGTGATCTCTGTCAAGTAAATAAATAAAATCTTAAAAAAAAAAAAAAGTCAGAAATTGTTTTGGATGTGCCACTGACTTCTTGGTTTTATTTTAGCTTTAGTTATCCAGTCCCCAGTAACTTTGGTCTTATTGCAGGGAAAGAGCGACTATATTTGTGTGAGAAATGCCAGAGTTGACTACTGGGTTCCACCTTCACTGTAGGAAGATGCCTCAGGAAAAACTGGCCACGAATGCCTAAGTTTGCCCAAATGCCCAGATTGGGCTTGGCATTGGAAAGCTTGTGTTATCCTGTTGCCTAATGACCTTTGGAGAATACCTGCAGATAAAGCCCATTAAAATGTCAAAACCTGGTATTGCATTCTCCAACTGTAAAGAAATACAGGAGAGGTGGGGAAGCAATACACTACAGTGGGTTTCCCATGTAGAACTCTGGATTTCACTGGGCTGTTGGAGTCACCTAGTCTCCAGTTCTTGCTAAGATACCTTGAGGGATAGAGAACTTACCACCTCCTCCAAGTCCCAGCTATCTTTAGACAATGTGACAAATATTTGCTTTTACTTCTGCTTTCTATATAAGACGGCTCAGCAAGAAAGCAATTTCTGAAAAAGTAACATCTCCTCTTCCACACTTACTACTGTGGAGTTGCTCCACTCTGATTCCTTGAGTCAGAGGGTTATTTTATTTATATTTGATGTGCCTGGTGGCAGTGACCAGTGTTAAAAAAGTGCCTGGAGGACCTTCGTGGTAAGTATATTTGAGGACTAAAGAATTTTCTCCCCAAAAGCTTTCCAGAAATATAACCTGCAAAGGCTCTGTGAAGCATGCTCTCTGGAGATTATACATAACCTATACTACTTATTATATATAGTTATATATACGGTCTATGGAAAGTAATGGTCTTAATCTTTGATTAGTAAGCATGACTTTTAAAAAGTAAATAATGACATTTCATTGAAAATTACTTTTGAGAATATTATATGCAATCAATTGTGAGGGGTATTTACTGGAAGTGACTTGGGAAAGAAGCTGAGGGTTCTTTAGAAGATTGTATTAAGTGCCTTATAAGATATAATTCATCTTTTTAGTGTTTTAGAAATAAAAATGTTAAACAGGATTACCTTTTAGATGAAACCTTATCATTTTTTTTTCATTCAGGTGATATAAACATTCTCTATGGTTTTAAAGTAGTTCTCACTGCTAAGCTTCTTTCCACAGCTTCTTTTTCCGAAGTGGAAAGACTTCATTTTCATTTCTGAGCACTTGGTAGCTTTTCCTGACATAATGAAGAACATGTTATAGATTCGGGCTTTTAGGTTCCTTTCCAACTTAAGACTATGTTTGATCTTTCATTCTTTTCCTGAGATTTCTTCTCTGCCTTTATTAGTAAACCCTTCTGTCTCTGGGAATTTTGCTAAATCAGAAAGACTTTATCTCTCTGCTGTGACAAAAATCCCTTCTGCTTGTAGAACACAGAAGCCCCTTAGTCCTCCTTATTTCATGGATATGCATTTAATATTTTTGGTCTTTTCAGACTGACCCCAATTCTTGGCATTCAGAAGCATTCTCAGGAAAATATGGTGTTTACACAGTTTATAGAGACTTTGCTTGAAGAATTACATTTAAAGAATGAAGACCTTGAAAACTTAACCAGCATATTTAAAACCAGTTGTTAACCACGGAGTGGTGAGTTGGATTGTGTTTTGTTTTTTCATTTGTTGCCTGTTCGGAATCTTTTCTCATATTCAGAATTTTAAAAAACCAAGCATAGATCTCAAGATGTCCTCAGTTTGCTAAAGAAGAACATACTATCCCTTAGTCCTCAGTTGCCCTATCACTGTGTGTCTGCTCTTGTTACTCTCTGCCCCATCCTTGTTGTTATCACTCCTTATAGTTACTGCACTTAGTTCTGTTTCTGGTGCTCCAGAAAACTCTCTCCTGCCAGCTTCACAGTCGAACCTAGACCATGCTTCATGTGCCATCTTACTGGTTGAAGTAAATTGCTCTTTCTGGGAAGAAACCTCACTACTGCAGCCATCCACTGAGAACATCCTCGCCCAATTCGCTCTTTGAGGAAACCATCCTCAACCCATTTACTACTTCAGTCATCTCCTGAGCAGATAACTAGGTGAATGTCTAAGCCCTACTGTTGAATCCTAACGCTGTTCCCCGGCACACAGCCCTCCCCTCATCTCCCAGCTTCTTGCCTCTTCCACAACTACCAGGGTGTCCCCTTCCTCAGCCTGCCTTCGACATACCTCTCTCCCTTTCCTCCACTTACTTCTCACTTTGCGCTCTCAGGTGCTCAGATAGTTACTGATTTAATGTTATGATTGAAGAAATTCAGCTGAAACTACAAGTGAAGCCCTCCCAGGAACACTTTCCTTTTTTAAACTTTCAATTTCTTAAGTTATACAAACTTGTTATAAAAATTGAACAATACAGAAGTGCATAGGTAATTTAGAAAAGGAAAATCCACCTCTTACTCTGCCTCCAATCCTGTCTACTTTACAGAAACACATTTGATATATATCATTTTATGTTTTGTAAAAACAGAACCAAAACACTCCTCAAGCACATTTTTAAATATAGGAGAAGGATTTTTCAGGGAAGAATTTTGGCAGGGAAAAAAGAACAGCATGTCTTTATTGAACATGCTCAAAAATTGAATATTAGGAGTCAGCACTGTCCTTGCCTCCCTATTCATACTCACTGACTTTTTCATATGACCCTGTTTGCCCATGGACCTTGTAAAACAAAAGCTTTTACTTAGGGAGTGGGCTTAGACTGGCCTGCATAGCCATCAACTTAGAGGCCCTTCTAAGAATATAGCGAAGTTGGAGTTTGTTTTATTGAGCTTCAGATACAGAAAATTGATCTAAAAAAAAAAAAAAAAAAGCCTTAACCAGAGGTCCTTCCAGATCTGCTTTAATAGTACCAAGTAAGAATCATTTTAATTAACATATTTAAAAACTTGTATGTAAACTGATGTTGAAAGCCCTCAAAAGTACTTTTATACCAGTAGATGTTTTAAGTGGACTTAACATTTCCCTCTGTGATCACTTTTTACTTACTGCAGATAAACAATGTAAATCATCAAAGGTAAACCTTTGCCAAACTTTCGTCAATATTATAAGGGATTCTTAATGAATTGAGCCCTCATACATAATTTTCCCTATGAGAAAAAGAGATAGCTGAGAGTAGGTAGATCAGTTTTTTTTTCTCTTTACATGATTTTTGTAAATCATAAGTCCACTTGTATATAAAGACTAATGTCTAATATACTTGCTACTAGTAATTTAATACTGAAAAGTTTATTGATGTTTTCAGTTGCAAATTTTAAAAATCCAGCTTTTCTTATGATTGAATGATAGTCATCTTTTGCTGCTTAACAATTTACTCCAAAGACTTTTTTTTTTTTTTAAATCTCACATTTTCTATGAGTCAGGAATCTGGACGCAGTTTAGCTCTGGGCTTCGGGCTCACAGTCTCATGAGTATGCAGTGAAGCTATCTGATAGGGCTACAATGTCGTCTGAAGGCCCAACTAGAGGAAGATCCCCTTCTAAGGTCACTCTTTTCATTGTTGGCAGGACTTACCTGCTCACAGGCTGGTGCCCTCAGGGCCTCAGTGTCTCACGTGGCTGTCATCCAGGGACCTCTATATAGTGTACCCCATACTGGTCATGTGCCTTACCCTCATAGTGAGCAAGATGGAAGCCACACCTTTTTGTAACCAATCTCAGAAGTGACATCCCATCACTTTTTTCATGACAAGTTAGAAATTAATCACTAGGTCCATCCCACATTCAGGGTGAAAGGACTGCATAATGGCATGAATACTAGAGATAATCATTGGTGGCCATCTTCGAAGCTGAGTGGCAAAATTGTTCAGGAGTTCCCAGCTTCGTATGTAGTATATTCCAATGTCTTGGTAAGAGTCTTGAACTTCACATTGAGGGCACCCCTGAACCAGTGCATGTGCCCGTGGCATTGCTATAAACTAACCCAACCATCCTGACTAGGGATGAGGGGAGAGAAAAGAGGATTTTTTTTTTTTTTAAGATTTTGTTTTTTGACAGAGATCACAAGTAGGTAGAGAGGCAGGCGGAGAGAGAGGAAAGGAAGCAGGCTCCCTGCCGAGCAGAGAGCCTGACTCAGGGCTTGATCTCAGGACCCTTGGATCATGACCCGAGCTGAAGGCAGAGGCTTTAACCCACTGGCCACCCAGGTGCCCCAAGGAGAGGATTTTCTTACTGACGTAGACCCATCATAGCCTTCCCTCAAGCTGAATGTGAGTTGGGTCTATTCCATATAAACCACTATTGCTACATAATGAGGAAAAAAATGCAATGTGTACTGGGAAGACAACAACAGTGTTCCCAAAAGCTAGTAAAATATTTTAGATGTTTTATTCAAACTGTCTTTTTCACTTCACAGATATAATCCATGAAGACCAAATAGAAGATGAACTTCTATTCATCATTTCTGGAATTCTAGCCACAGTAATGTTCTGGTGGTAACGGATAACTAGCTTTGTTCCAAGAAAGACCTTTACCTCCTTAGATTTCAGCACCCTGGTTCCCAGTCCATAACTGTACAGTGGCTTCCCCTAGATAGAGGAGAACCACTTTGCCAACAAGGATAACCAAGTCCTTGCATCCCTAGCTGTAAGACATAGTATTTTTATTTAATTGAAAAATGAAGTCTTAAGTTGAAACTTCAATAAATATTGGCCTTATTTTTTTCCTGGATGATTCCAGCCATCATATTGGTTGGCAAAACATTTGAGAACATTCCTATTTTGACATCACAATCTAAACTGTAGATTCTAAACAGTAAAAGGTTCAATAAATGCAATCCAAGATGAAGCCCTTTGGAAGTCTAATCATTATTCTTTTAAAGAAACTGCTATAAAATAGTCCTGAACAATGTGGTTAATCTTACAAGTCTGAAACAGGAATATTCCACAATTTTCTGGACTCAAAAAAAAAAAAAAAAAAAAGGAAACTAATTTGTTTTCAGAGTTTACACAGCTGTTTCAAAATGTCTGTCAAGCATGCAAGCTACAAGGCCTCCAGAGCAGTTAAGGTAAGGGGGAGGGGGACTCAGACAATTTGGGAAGCTTTACTGGAGGGCCAAGAAATGAAATAAGAATCAGATCTACACTCTTGGACACTTGAGGAAGTGATAGCTGCTAGAAGTCTAACCATGGAAAGGGTCCAGAAAGCAGCCTGGTAGAATGGGGAGCTTAATAGATGAGAATCTACAAGTTTAGTAAGTCACAGACTACAATAGACAGAAATCAGTTGTTTTTGTATATGAGCAAAGAAAAATCCAAAAAGCAAGAAAATTCCATTCATAATAGCACCAGAAAGGATTTAGTACTTAGTAAATTTAACAAAAGAAGTTTAAGATTTGTGGGGCTCCTGGGTGCCATGTCAGTTAAGCATCTAAATCTTGATTTCAGCTCACGTCCTGATCTCAGTGTCTTGAGATATGAGCCATGGGTCAGCTCACACGGAGTACGGCGTCTGCTTGAGATTTGCTGTCCCTCTTCATCTGTCCCTCTGGCTCCTGCTCTCTTTCAAATATTTTAAAAGGGGATGGGGGGGGCAGGCATCTTGGTGGCTTAGTCCAGGTAAGTGTCCGACTCGGTTTCTGCTCAGGTCATGGTCTCAGGGTTGAGAGATTAAGCCCCATGTTGGGCTCAGCACTCAGCTTGCAGTCTGCTTGAAGATCTCTTTCCCTCTCCTTCTGCCTTCCTGCTTGTGTGCTCACTGTAAAATAAAAAATCCTTAAAAATAAATAAAAGCGTAAAACTTACAGAGTGAGAGGCGCCTGGGTGGCTCAGTTGGTTAAGCGTCTGCCTTTAGCTTGGATCCTGATCCCAGGGTTCTGGGATCAGGCTCCGTATCAGGCTCCCTGCTCAGCAGAAAGTCTGTTTCTCCCTCTCTCTTTCTGCCTCTCCTCTGCTCATACTCTCTCTCAAATAAATAAACATCTTTTTAAAAGTTGTATAATGAGGGGCGCCTGGGTGGCTCAGTGGGTTAAGGCCTCTGCCTTCGGCTTAGGTCATGGTCTCAGGGTCCTGGGATCGAGCCCCGCATTGGGCTCTCTGCTCAGTGGGGAGCCAGCTTCCTCCTCTCTCTCTGCCTGCCTCTCTCTGCCTACTTGTGATCTCTGTCAAATACATAAATAAAATCTTAAAAAGAAAAGGAATAGTGTTTAAAAAAATAAAAGTTGTATAATGATTCTATGAAACAGAAACATTAAAGAAGGTATAGAGATATTCCATGTTTATGAATTAGAAGTTTCGATTGTTAAGATGATAGTCCTCCCCACATTGCTAATAGATCACTGCAATCCCTCTCAAAATTCCAATAGGCTTTTTTGAAATATTTCAAGCTGACCCTAAAATTTCTAGGGAAATAAAAAGGATTTCCAAAATATCCAAGACAATTCTGAAAAACACTTTCTGATCTCAAAACTTACTACAAAGCTACAGTAATCAATACAGTATGATACTGATAGGCATAAAGATCAGTGCAGCAGAGGTTCAGCTGGGAAGATGGCCAAGTAGGAGGATGTCAAGCTCTTCTTGCCCCACAGATACAAGTGGGTAACACATCAGTATAAACCCAAAACATGACTGAAGCCTGGCAAGATAAACCCCACACCTAAATAAATGGTAGAGAAGAGGCCACATAGAAGAAGGTAGAAAGGGCCATGATGTGGTCTGGGAGCAAAGCGGACTAGGGCCACCCCCAATGGGAAGGAAGCCTGTAGCACAAAGGACAGAAAACCAACTTTCACACTGGGGAGCCCATAAATGGAGAGGATGAATCCCCATAATACTCACCTTTGAAAGTGAGAGGGGCCAATTTCTTGAGTTCTTACAACCCATTGGGACTTAAAAGGCTGGAATTTTTAAATCAGTGGTCTCAATTCCAGGAGAGCCTGGAGGGTATTAGGAAGCAGAGTTCCCGTGCCTAAAGAATCTGGACAGATGCAGCACAGAACCACTAGTTCGACAAACACCAGGGGTAGATGGGAAGAAGGATTTGTTCATCTCAGAACATGACCTGGAGAGAGGGATCACAAGGAGACCCATCCAGAAACAAAGGAGCCGGCAGGTTCCATATCCCTCCATCCCCCACTGCCCCCCACATAAACGATGGGTGCCTGCAGCACAAACATTTATCACCGAACTTGGCTTCAAGAAGCCCCACCCCCACACTTCTGTGAATCCACCCTTCCCAGTCACGGTCACCTTAGTCTAGTCACTGTGGGCCCCCTCTCCAAGACTAGTGGAAACCTTCCCAACACCACATCTGACTGGCACATTGTGCAGAAATTCCGATCTGGGAGCTGGTCTCATTTCACTAGCAGACCACCACACACCTTGCTAAATGCTGCCCACAATAGGCAAACACAGCCTCTGCAGACAACTGGACTGAAGAAAAAAAAAGAGGGCAAGACAACAGTAGAGCACACATAACACCCATAGGAGACATTCCCTGAAGCACCAGGCCCCGGAGAACAACAACACTGCACCAAAAGACCTCTTCTATATGAGGCTATTGTAGTTAAGAGCAAGAGAAGTAGCTGTCTTTCCTAACAAAGAAATAGACACAGGAAGTCAGACAAAACAAGGAGACAGAGGAATAGCTCTTAAATGAAAAAACAGGAACAAACCACAGCACGAGATCAAAGCAAAATAGATATAAGTGATAGGCCAGATAAAAAATTTAAAGTATGATCATAAAGATACACATCAGACCTTAGACAAGAATGGAGGACATCAGTGAGAACCTTAACCCAGATACAAAGGAACTAATGAGAGGTGAACAACACAATAAATGAAATTTAAAATACACTTGATGCAACATGTAGCAGGCTAGATAAAGCAGAGGAAATAAAAATAACGAAGACAGTAATAGTAACCAAGCTGAACAAAAGAGAGGAAAGAAAATTGTGCAGATTGAGAATAGTCTTAGAGAATTCAACGACTCCATTAGTGTAATAATATTTGCATTATAGGGATTGCAGAAGAAAGAAAAGGTGGCAGAAAATTTATTTAAATAATAGCTGAAAAATTCCCTACACATCCAGGAGGCACAGAAATCTCCCACATAGCCTACCAAATTCAACCCAAGGAATTCCACATCAAGACACATAGTAATTAAAATGGCAAAAAGTAGCAATAAGGGGAAAAAATTGCAGCTTTTTCAGCAGAAACTTTGCAGGCCAGAAGAGGTAGCAGGATGTATTCAAGATGCTGAAAGGGAAAAACCTAGAGCCAAAAATATTCTATCTAGCAAGGATGTTGTTCAGAATATAAGGAGAGATAAGAGTTTCTCAAACAAAAAAGGAATTCATGACAACTACTAAACCAGCTCTATAAGAAATATTAATGGGGACTCTGAGTGGAAAGGAAAAACTTTAGGTTGAGAGCATGAAATGTAGGAAAATGCAAAAGCAGTAAAAATAAGCATTTCTGTTAAAAAAAAAAAAAGTCTGTCAAGGCTGGTGACTGGGTGGCTCAATCATTAAGCGTCTGCCTTCAGCTCAGGTCATGATCCCAGGATCAAGCCCCACATCGGGCTCTCTGCTCAACAGGAACCCTGCTTCTCCCTCTTCCACTTCCCCTGCTTGTGTTCCCTCTCTTGGTGTGTCTCTCTCTGTCAAATAAATAAATAAAATCTTTGGGGGGAAAAAAATCAGTCAAGGGATTCACACACACACAAAAAAAGATGTAAAATATGATACCATATACCTAAAATTTGTAGGGGGAAAAGAGTAAAGAATGTTTGAACTTAAGTGACCATCAACTGCTATATGCAGAAGATACCTAATGTTATCACAAATAAAAAAACAGTAACCAATATCAAAGAATAAAAAGGAATTCAAGTACATCACTGAAGAAAGCCGATAAACCATGAAAGCAAGGATCAAAGAAAATCTACAGAAACAACAAATAAGCAACAAATTGGCAATAATTACTTACCAATAATTACTTTGAACATAGTGACTAAACACTCCAAATCAAAAGGTATAGGGTGATAGAGTAGATTAAGGAAAAAAAAAAAAAAAAAAAAAGATGCATCTCTCTCCTGCCTTTAAGAGACTTGTTTCAGAGTGAAAGACACCTGCATACTGAAAGTAAGGGGATGGAGATACATTTATCAAGCTAATGGATGTCAAAAGAAAACTGGAGTAGCAATACTTAAATCAGACAAAATAGGCTTTAAAATGAAGACTGTAACAAGAGACAAAGAAGGACACTACATACCAAGAAAGGGGATAATCCAACAAAAGGATACAATAATTGTACGTATTTATGCACCCAACATGGGAGCACCCAAATAAATAACAGGTATAACAAACACAAAGTAATTGATAGCAATATAATAACAATAAGGGACTTTAATACCTCACTCACACTGATGGACAGAACATCCAAACAACAATGACTTTGACACACTGGACCAAATAGATTTTACAGACATATTCAGAATATGCCATCCTAGAAGAACAGAATACACATTCTTTTCAAGTGCATATGGGATGTTCTCAAGACTAGATCACATTGTTGTGGCCACAAAGTAAGTCTCAACAAAACAATAAGAGAACAAAATAAAAAATAAAAGTTATATCTTGCATCTTTCCTACCAAAACAGTATGGAAATCCATCACCAGAAAAAAATCTGGGAGAGAATACAAATACATGGAGGTTAAATAACATGCTACTAAAGAGTGAATGGGTCAACCAAGAAGTCAATGAGAAAATCAAAAATTACATGGAAACAAATGAAAATGAAAACACAATAGTCCAAAATTTCTGGGATGGAGCAAAAGTGGTTCTAAGAGGGAAGTTTACAGAAATACATGCCTACCTCAAGAAGCAAGAAAAATCTCAAGCTACCTAACCTTACACCTAAAGGAGCCAGAAAGAAACAACAAATGTAACCCCAAATAAGCAGAAGGAAGAAAATAATGAAGATTAGAGCAGAAATAAAATAGAAACTAAAAAAAAAAAAAAACAAGCAGATCAATGAAACAAAGGGTTAGTTCTTTGAAAAGATCAACAAAATGGATAACTTTAACCAAACTCATTAAAAAAAGTGTGGGGACCCAAGTAAACAAAATCACTAATGAAAGTGGAGAAATAACCAACACCACAGAAATACAAACAATCATAACAGAATATTAAGAAAACCTAAATGCCAACAAAATGGACAACTTAGAAGAAATGGATAAATTCCTAGAAATCTATTTATGTTACCAAAACTAAAGCAGGAAGAAATAGAAAATTTGAATGGACAGTAATTAAATTAAATCAGATAGTCAAAACACTTCCAAAAACCAAAAGTCCAGGATCAGACAGCCTCATAGGTGAATTCTACCAAACATTTAAAGAATTAATACATATTACTTTCAAACTCTTCCAAAAAATACTAGAGGAAGGAAAACTTCCAAATTCAGTCTAGAGGCCAAAACTAGATAAAGATACCACTAAATAAATAAATAAATAAATAGGCCAGTATCACTCATGAATGTAGATGCAAAAATCCTCAACAAAATATTAGCAAACCCAATCCAACAGTACATTAAAAAAAAAAAAAAATCACTCACCACAGTCAAGTGAGATTTACTACTGGATGCAAGGCTGACTCAATATGTGTAAAACAATCAATGTGATAAATCAATAAGAGGATAAAAACCATATGATCATTTCAGTAGATGCAGGAAGAGCAATTGACAAACTACAATTCATTCATGATGGAAACCGTCTGCACAGTAGGTCTAGAGGGATCATACCTCAACATAATGCAGGCCATATGTGAAAAACCCACAGCCAACATCATACTCAGTGGTGAAAAACAGAGCTTTTCCCTAAGATCAGGAATAAGACATGGATGTCCACTGTTACTTTTTTTTTTTTTTTTAAGATTTATTTTAGAAAGCATGCATGAGTGAACACCCAACCGGGTGGTGGGGGGAGAGGGAGAGAAACTTTAGCAGACTCCACATTGAGCACAGAGCTTGACGTGGGGCTCAATCCCATGATCCTGAGATCACCACCTTAGCTGAAACCAAGAGTCTGACCCCTAAGTGACTTTGGCACCTAGGTGTTCTTCTCATTACTTTTATTCAATGTAGTACTGGAAGTCCTAGCCACAGCAACTCAACAACATAAATGAAAGGCATCCAAATTGTAAGGAAGAAGTAAAAGTTTCACTCTGTAGATGACATGATAGTATATATAGAAAATCCTAAAGACTCCACCAAAAAACTACTAAAATGGAGATGTGAATTCAGGAAAGTCACAGGATACAAAAATTAATGTACAGAAATCTGTTGCATTCTTTAATAATGAAACAGCAGAAATAAATTAAGAAAACAATCCCATTTACAATTACAACAATAATTATAAACTATCAAAGAATAAACTTAATCAAAGAGGTAAAAGACCTGTATTTGGAAAACTGTAAAACATTGGTGATACTGAAGATGAAACAAAGAGGGGTGCCTGGGCCGCTCAGCCGGTTAAGCATCTGTCATGGGCTCAGGTCATGATCCTAAGGTCCTGGGATTGAGCCCCGAATTGGACTTCCTGCTCAGTGGGGAGTCTGCTTCCCCCTCTGCCTCTGCTCCCACCCCTGCTCATGCTCACACATTCTCTGTCAAATAAATAAAATCTTAAAAAAAAAAAAAAGGATGACACAAAGAAATGTAAAGACTATTCCATGCTCATGAATTGGAAGAACAAATATCGTTAAATGTCTATAGTACGGGGGCGCCTGGGTGGCTCAGTGGGTTAGGCCTCTGCCTTCAGCTCATGTCATGATCTCAGGGTACTGGGATCGAGCCCCGCATCGGGCTCTCTGTTCGGTGGGGAGCCTGTTTCCTCTTCTCTCTCTGCCTGCCTCTCTGCCTGCTTGTGATCTCTCTTTGTCAAATAAATAAAATCTTAAAAAAAAATGTCTATAGTACCCAAAGCAATCTATATATTTAATACAATCCCTATCAAAATACCAATAGCATTTTTCACAGAATGAAAACAAACAATTCAAGTGAACCACAAAAGACCTTGAACAGCCAAAGCAATCTTGAAAAAGAAAAAACTGGGGCAACTGGGTGGCTCAGTTGGTTAAGCATCCAACTCTTGATTTTGGTTCAGGTCATGATCTCAGGGTCATGAGATTGAGGCCTGTGTCTCGCTCTGTGGTCAGTGGGCAGTCTACTTGAGATTCTCCCTCTCTCCCTGCTCCTCTTTGACCTCTCTCCAATAAAAAAAAAATCTTTATCTTGTGTGTGTGTGTGTGTGTGTGTGTGTGTGTTATGTTAGTCACCATACAATACATCATTAGTTTTTAATTAA
The DNA here is from genome assembly GCF_010015895.1 of Lontra canadensis. Lineage (NCBI taxonomy): Eukaryota > Metazoa > Chordata > Mammalia > Carnivora > Mustelidae > Lontra > Lontra canadensis. The sequence goes on from NW_022631027.1 coordinate 6,276,174, forward strand.
GGAGGGCACTGGGGGTTATAGGTAAAAAAAAATCTTTGAAAAAATTGGAGGTATCACAATTCCAGATTTTGCTATATTGCAAAGTGGTACTAATTTCAACAGTATGGTACTGGCACAAAAACGGACACATAGATCAATGGGATGGAACAGAAAACTCAGAAATAGACCCACAATTCTATGGTCAATTAATCTTCCACCAAGGAGAAATAAATGTGCAGTGAGAAAAAGACAGTCTCTTCAACAAATGATGCTTAGAAAACTGGACAGCCACATGCTAAAGATGGAAACTGGACCACTTTCTTACACCATGCACAAAAGTAAACCTATAAATGGATTAAAGACTTAAATGTGAGACCTGAAACCATAAAAATCCTAGATGAGAGGATAGGCAGTAATGTCTCTGACTATATAGGTCTCCTGAGGCAAGGGAAATAAAAACAAAAATAAATTACTGGGATGACATCAACATGAAGTTTCTGGCGGTGAAGGAAACAATCAAGAAAACTAAATGACAACTACTGAAGATGAGATGATACCTGTGAATGACATATGCAGTAAAGGTTTAGTACCCAAAATATATAAAGAACTGATACAACTCAATACCCACAGAACAAATAACCCAAGTAAAAAATGAGAACGTATGAACTGACATTTCTCCAAAGACATCCAGTTGGCCAAAAGACACATGAAAAGATGCTCAACAGCACTCATCATAAGCAACATACAAATCAAAACGACGATGAGGTATCACCCCACATCTGTCAAAATGACAAACATCAAAAACACAAGAAACAACAAGTGTTGGCAAGGGTGTGGAGAAAAATGAACTCTCCTGCACTGTTGGTAGGAATAAATAAAACTGGTGCAGACACTATGGAAAACAATATGGATGTTCCTCAAAAAATTATATATAGTACTACCCTATGATCCAGTAATTGCACTACTGGGTATTTATCCAGTAGTAACAGTAATTCAAAGGAATATACAGCATTATTTATAATAGCCAAACTATGGAAGCTGCCTGTGTGTCCACCAATAGATGAATGGATAAAGAAGATGTGGCATTTATATACAATGGAATATATTTTTCAGCCATAAAAAAAAGAACGGATCCTTGCCATTTGCAAGGACATAGGGCTAGACAGTATAATACTAACTGAATAAGTCAGAGAAAGACAAATGCCATATGATTTCACTCATATGTGGAATTTAAGAAACAAAACAAAAAGGCACAGAAAAGAGAGAAACCAAGAAACAGACTTTTTAAAAAAGATTTTATTTATTTATTTGACAGACAGAGATCACAAGTAGGCAGAGAGGCAGGCAGGGGGTGGGGATGGGGAAGCAGGCTAAATAAATTCAGTCTAAATAAATTCAAAGTGGATAAGAAACCTAAATGTCAGAGCTGGAAGTATATAACTTTGAGAGCAAACAGAAGAAAACTTACATGAAATTGTTTTACAATGAGAGTTCTTACATATGATGCCAAACATTCAATCCATAAATTATGGATTAGACTTTTGAAACTTTCTGATTTAAAACTGACTTAAAATTTTCTGACTGAAACGGACTTAAAACTTTGTCAGACTTCATCAAATAGAAGAGGTAGGAAAACTTTCAAACTCATTCTATGAGGTCAGCATTAATACTGAAAATAAAACTACAGGCCAATATCTACAATGAATATACACACAAAAACCCTCAACAAAATATTAACAAACCAAATTCAACAATACATTTAAGAAGTTGTTCACAACAATCAAGTTTGATTTATTCCAGGGATGCAAATGTGGATCAATATTTGCAAATCGATGTGATATAGCACATTAGTAAGACAAAGAATAAAAACCATATGATCATCGTATATCTATTCATGAGAAAAACGCTCAACAAAATGAGTTCAGAGGAACATACCTAAACATAATAAAGTCCATGTATGAAAAACCCACAGCCACCATCACACTCAATGGTGACAAACAGCTTTTCCTCTGAGGTCAGGAACAAGACAGGGATATCCATTTTCCCACCACTTTTATTCAACACAGTCCCCAAAACAGCAATCAGACAACATAAATAAATAAAAGGCATCAAAATTGGTAAGGAAAAAGTAAAACTGTCACTACTTACAGAAGACGTGATACTATATCTAGAAAACCCTAAAGACTCCACCAAAAAACCTAGCAGAACTGATAAATGAATTCAGTCAAGTTGCAGGATACAAAATTTACAGAAATCCGTTGCATTTATTTACACTAATAATGAAATAGCAGAAAAAGAAATAAAGATAACAATCCCATTTACAATTGTACCAAAAAGAATAAAATACCTACAGGTCTTTAAATTCCTCCTTAGTTACGGAGGTGAAAGACCTGTACTCTGAAAGGAATTGCATTCCATGCTCATGGTTTGGAAGAATTAATACTGTTAAAATGTCCATACGACCCAAAGCAATCTACAGATTCAATGTAATCCCCACAAAAATACCAATAGCATTTTTCACAGAACTAGAACAAATAATCTTAAAATTTGTATTGAAAGACCTCAATTTACCTCAATTACACAAAGACCTCAAAATAGCTAATGAAAGCTTGAGAAAGAAGAACAAAGCTGGAGATATCATAATTCCAGAACAAGCATACATTACAAAGCTACAGTAATCAGAAGAGTGTATAGTACTGGAACAAAAACAAATAGATCAATGGAACAGAATAGCCCAGAAATAAACCCATGCTTATATGGCTAACTAATTTACAACAAAAGAGGCAAGATTACACAATGGAGAAAAGACAATCTTTTCAATTAATGGTGCTGGAAAAACTGGACAGCTATATGCAGAGGAGTGAAACTGGACCACTTTCTCACCCATACACAAATTAATCTCAAAATGGATTAAAGATGTAAATGCGAGCTCTGAAACCATAAAAATCCTAGAAGAAAACAGAGGCAGTAACCTCTCTGATATTAGCCTTAGCAAATTTTTCTAGCTATGTCACTTCAGGCAATGGAAACAAAAGCAAAAATAAACTATTGAGATTACCCCAAAATAAAAAGCTTTTGCACAGCAAAGCTTTTACCTTAACAAAATGAAAAGGCAACCTACTGAATGGGAGAGGCTATTTGCAAAAGATAGATATGATAAGAGGTTAATATCCAAAATATATTAAGAACTTATACAACTTAGCACCAAACAAATTCCAATTAAAAATAGGCAAAGGAAATGTACACCAAGAAAACAAATAACCCAATTTAAAAAATGCACAGAAGACATAAGCAGACATTTCTCCAAAGACAAACAGATGGCCAATAGACACATGAAAAGATGCTCAACAGCACTCATCATCAGCAACATGCAAATCAAAACCACAATGAGGTACTACCTTGTACCTGTCAGACTGGCTAAAATAAAAGAAACAAGTGTTGGCGAGGATGTCGAGAAAAAGGAACTCTCTTGCATTGCTGGTGGGAATACAAACTGGTGCAGCCACAGTAATAAAACGTATAGAGAGGTCCTTCAAAAAAGGAAAAATAGAACGGCTGTATGATCCAGTAATTGCACTGCTGGATTTACTGGGTATTTACCTAAGGAATATAAAAACACTAAGTCCCTATGTTTACTGCAGCATTATTTACAATAGCCAAACTGTAGAAGCAACCCAAGTGTCCATCCACAGATGAACGGATAAAGAGGAGGTGGTGTTTGTGTATACTGTGTGTGTGTATATATAAATATGTACACACACAATGGAGTATTACTTAGCCATAAAAAAGATGGCCCTAGCAAGTATAATGCTAAGTTAAATAAGTCAGAGAAAGACAAATTCCATATGATCTCACTCACATGTAGAACTCAAGAAACATGAAGAAAAAAAGAGACAAAGCAAAAAAATAGACTCTTAACTCTACAGAACAAACAGGGTTACCAAAGAGGAAGTGGGTAGGGGGTGGGTAAAATTGGTAAAAGGAATTAAGTACAAGTACACTTATAATGAGCATGGAATTATGTACAGAATTATTGTATCACTGTGTTGTACACCTGAAACTAATATAACACTGTATGTTAATTATGCTAGAATCAAAATATTTTTTTTAAAGTAGGCAGAGGGCTGGCTGGCTTGTACAGTAGGTTAATGTCCAACTCTTGCTTTCAGGTCAGGTCATGATCCCAGGTCCTGAGATGGAACCCCACATCAAACTCCACACTCAGCACAGAGTCTGACTGAGATGCTCTCCCTCACTTGCTCTCTAATAAATCAATCTTTAAAAAAATAAAATAAAAAATGGGCAGAGGGCCTGAACAGACATTTTTTCAAAGACAACAGATGGCCAACAGACACACGAAAAAATGCTCAATAGTACTAATCATCAAGGAAATGCACATCAAAACCATAATGACATATCACCACAAACTAGTACAGATGGCTAAAATAAAAAAGACAAGAATAACAAGTATTAACAAGGATATGAAGAAGACAGCCCTTGTGCTTTGCTGGAAGGAGTGTAAATCAACACAGCCACTGGGGAAAACACTATGGAGCTTCCTCAAAAAATTAAAAATGAAATACTACATGATCCAGTAAACCCATTATTGGGTATTACCCAAAGAAAACAAAAATACAAAATCAAAAGGATATATGCACCACTATGTTTATTGCAGCATTATTTTCCTTTTAAAGATTTTTTATTTATTTGACAGAGAGAGGCACTGTGAGACAGGGGACACAAGCAGGGGGAGTGGGAGAGGGAGAAACAGGCTTCCTGCTGAGCAGGGATCCTGATGTGGGGCATGAACCCAGGATCCTAGGATCATGACCTGAGCCGAAGGCAGACGCCCAGGCATCTCTATTGCAACATTATTTACAATAGCCAAGATATGGCATAACCCAGTTTCCGATGATGAACCCAAGCTCAACAACAGATGGAACAAAGAGGTGATGTACACACATACACACACACACATACTCACTTACACACACATATACATACAATGGATTATTACTCTGTCATAAAAAAGAATTAAATCTTGCCATTTGTGACAACAAGAATGGACCTAGAGGGTATTACTCTAAGTGAAATAAGTCCGAGAAGGAGAAATACCATATGATTTCACTTATGTGTGGAATCTAAAAAACAAACAAAAAAGACTTTTCAATACAGTGATCAAACTGGTAGTTGCCAGAGGGGGAAAGTGTAAAGAGATCGGCAAGGATGGGAGAAAAGAGAACCTTCGAGCACTGTTGGTGGAAATGTAAATTGGTGCAGCCGCTATGGAAAACAGTAACAGAGGTTCCTCAAAAAATTGAAGTAGAGGGACGCCTGGGGTGCTCAGTGAGTTAAGTGTCTGCCTTCGGCTTAGGTCGTGATCTCGGGTCCTTGGATCAAGCCCCGCGTAGGGCTCCCTGGTCAGCAGTGAGTCTGCTTCTCCCTCTGCCCCTCCCCCCACTTGTGCACACGCCCTCTCTCTCAATTGATAAAATCTTTTTTAAAAATTTAAGTAGAATTACCATATGACCCAGTAAATTCTGCTTCTGGGTATTTATACAAAGAAAACAAAAGCACTAATTCTAAAAGATATCTGTACCCCCATGTACACTGCAGTACTATTTACAATAGCCAAGACATGGGAGCAACTTAAGTGTCCATTGACTAATTAATGGATAAAGAAAATGTGGCACATATACACAGGAGAATATTACATATCCATAAAAAAGGATAAGAATAGGGAAAGGAAAAACACCACCTTCACCAAGTGATGAAGGTTCCCGTCTGTCCCTGATGCTGTCATGTGCGTGTCATATGCCCCCTGATATGTGTGATGAGAAGGCACTTCACCTCTGTGGTATTCTTCCCCAAAACCATAACCTGGGTCTGATTATGTAAAATCAGACAAATTCAGTTTGGGCACACTTCTTCAGGAAATGTGGCCAGTACCCCTCAAGTCTCAAAGTCATGAAATACAAGGAAAGACTGAAAATTTGTCACAGACCAGGCAATACATGCCCATTAAATCCAGTATAGTATCCTGGTATGGATCAGAACAGAAAAGAGGACATTAATAGAAAAACTGATCTGGAGTTTAGGTAATAGGAATAAGCCATTACAGTTTGAGTTTTAACAAATGCACCAAGGAAATGCAAAATGTAAATAATGGAGGAAGGTGGGTGAGGGGTATGTGGGAATTCTGTACTTTTCTGCAACTTTCTGTAAATCTAATTATTTCAAAATTTAAAAGTTCATTTAAAAAAAAACAAAACTGGCTGGCCATAAGAAGGGATGCAAAGATAAGAGAAGCATTGCCCTCAGAATCTTCTGCCTTCCTACAGGAAGGAGCCATGACCAGGTTAAACACCTTGAAGGAAGATGCACCCTGGTTTGCCTGGGGCAGTCCCTAGTTTATACCCATTATCTCAGAATCATTTTAATTACAAGCACCCCCTTTTACTTCTAAAAGTACTGATTTGGACATTAAATTTTATGGTCACACCACCTAAAAGCACAGTATGCTCTGGTGGTCAGAGATAAGAGGGAACACTTGTGGTGGCAGGGAAGGATAGATGAGGGTTAAGAAGTGGAAACAAGGGGATAGGAAGGAGGAGGTCTGGCCCAGACAGGGGCAGCCTCAAGACGAATGGCCCAGAGGCAAGTAGCACCCAACGTGTATTCTTTTTAAGACAAGGAAATTTGAAGTTGAAGAAAACAGAAAAGCAGCAAACATGATTAAGAAGATGGAGTCAGGGGTGCCTGGGTGGCTCAGTGGGTTAAAGCCTCTGCCTTCAGTTCAGGTCATGATCCCAGGGTCCCAGGGTCAGGATCAGCCCCCCCATGGGGCTCTCTGCTCAGCAGGGAGCCTGCTTCCTCCTCTCTCTGCCTGCCTCTCTGCCTACTTGTGATCTCTGTCAGTCAAATAAATAAAATCTTTAAAAAAAAAAAAAAAAGATGGGGTCAAATAGAGTTGGGAGCACGTTAAAAGGACTAGCATTCTGCTGGAGCAATATGTATTTTCAAGAAGATGGGAGGGAAAGGGACTATACCACCCTACAAATGAAAAACCTACAAAAATCAACTTTCTGGAGAAAGATCCTTTTCCCTGGGGCCCTTGTCTCTTCTTCCCTAACTTTTCCTATACTTTCTCTGGACCCTTGACATATATACGGAGCTCCAGCTCACCCAAGCTAACTCTCAAGGTATTGCAAGATATCTCTGGACACGGATATTGCCATTTGTTCAGCTCTCAACATATACAAGATTCAAGCAGCCGCTTCCCCAGCCTTGAGTGTCTCACCCAAACTGCGGTTCAGTCATATGCTCTGCTGACTCAGAGCCTGCTCGCCTCCTCCCCAGAACATTAGTCCTTGACCTCCCACGTGGCCTTCTTTGCTATTGAAGTAAAGGGTCACCCTCAATAAAGCATAACCCTCAAGCCTTCTTGTGAACTCCAAATTTCAGAGAACAGGAAGAAATGCTTGACAAAAACCCTGTTGCTCTTTCAGGGAAGGAGGCTGCATTCTAAATAGTTTTACTTCGAAAAGTAAACTGTGATTCAGTTTCACTTTCTATTTAAATACTTCAGGGACTAATTCATATGCTATTATTTTCAGAGAATGTGGACTTTATATATTTTTTAAATCTTGTCCTTTGAATCATTTCATTCCCATGTGATTCTCAAACACTTAAAAATCCCCCAAAATACCACCAAGCTTGATATACTTCATGGAGTCTCTCGACGGGGTTATTTAGCATCTTCTGCTTGGAGTCAAGTCCAAAAACCAGCTGATCCGCTTACTTTTGAAGATTTATCTAGACCAAAGTAAGCGATACCATTCTGAAATCTGAGTATCTTTAATAGCTGCACACTATATGCCCTGGTAGAAAAACGAGAGTAAGAATGTTTAGAAGCCCATCTCTCCTGGGCTGTGGGTACAGAGGGGAGCAGGGGACTTTTCCTCTGCAACGTGCCCAGGAGGCCTGGACAACTGGGCCTGCTTCTGTGGCCTCTGCTGCCCAACATGGAGGCTGAGAGGTGTGGGGCAGTGGTGGCTGAGGATGCCCTCTGAGGCCACAGATAAAATTCTCCAACGAAATTTGTTCTTCCTCCATGAAACCTGCTTTCTCTGGGAATTCCTACCTTCCAAATTAAAGCAGCAGAATAGGGACTTTCATAAAACCTGCGCCATCCAGCCCTCTAATCTCTAAATTTTCAAAATTCCTTAAATTTCCTTTTGCATGTCCTTCCCTCAGCAAAAGTGCTCATGTTTTAGAAAACTGACTGCCAATAAAGTAACAGGGAGGTAGAATTAGACCAAACACGATTCTATGAGAGCAGCGACCCCGAGCCATTCCCTCTACAGGAGTAGGCCTTACTTCTGGGGCCAGTGGAGAGAAGCCCACTCCAAGGTGTTAGTCTTCAGGTGGCTTCCCAGCACCTCTGCAGTCATAACCAAAGCGAAGGAGAATATTGCATGACTTCAGAAGAAAGCCGGCCACTTTGCAACATCTTCAGGAAATTCTGCACTCCCCTAGGGCTTGCAAAACTCCCTATGTCTTGCAGCCCAAAGGCAAGATCTCAGTCACCTAGCTCTAGTTTGCATAACTAAAGAAAGTGGAAGCTGGTTGTTTTCTGGGTGACCCTTGGCCCAACCAAGCTCACATAATAAGCTCACAGAAATAAGAAAGCAATAAAATGAACTACTGCAGCAGTGAGAACTCACATGAGCAGGAAAAGCCAGGCTCCTGGGTGTGTTCATCTGACCCCTTAATCTGTGAGGGTCCCATGGCTAAAGCAGCATCCACTGAAGGTACTCTAAGATTATTCTTTTGAAGATGACACACGTGCTACTTAATGTAATTTCATGTCATAATCCATAAGACTTTTCAGAGAAATAATTGACTAAAATTTTCTGTAATACCTTTTATCTTCCTTTTTGATGTGGAAAAGCATAGCCTGTGATCTGTTTTTTACCTTCTTTCCCTCTTTCTGGTCCTTCTTCCCCTGTCCTAGTAACATATTATCCAACTCTGGGGAAAAAATTAAAACACATACACACAGAAGTTCAGAGCCATATCCAGTACGACCACACAGTGGGGAGGAAGTCCACCTTCAAAGCAAGCAGAGCAGCTCTACCTCTTCCACATGGGGCATCCAGACAGATTTCCTTTGTACAAACAGTCTCACTACTGGCGGAAAGTTTTTGAAAATCACTGAGTTACTCTAAATCCCCTCACTTTAAAGAAGCACAAATCAAGACACAGACAGGTTTACTTGGCAGGAGGTCACTTTTAGCAGAGCGATTGCTAGAAACCAGACCTCAAGCTCCTAGTCCGTGGCAGCAAAAAAGCCCAATTAGTTTAGGAGAGACAGAAGAAGCGTCACATGGGCCTCTTTCAATCAAAAGCCACCTGGGATTAGGGCAGCCACCCTGTCTGCAGAGCTAAACTAAGAGCCCTCCCCACCACCCCCACTTCCGCTGCAGAACAAGGGTCACGGCCGCGGGAGAGCTGAACCTGGGGACTGGGTTCTGGTTTGAGTCAGAGCACAATTTGGTTTTTACGCCCAGAATTTTTTTGCTTGGATACTCCAGCCTTGGTTAGAAGGTGAGAGACCTAGCAGCCCTTGGCTTTCCAGAGTTTGAGAAAGCAACTCAGTTGCACTAGGACAGAGAAGGAATATTTACTAAGTGGGAGAGGAAACTGCTGCTGAAGACCTTTCTAAGCCACTTCTGTAAGGTTCACTTCAATAAAACCAGTAAACATACCTATCACAACTTTGTTCTCTCTGTGAGTAAAACCTTGAGTGCGCGCGCGCGCGCGTGTGTGTGTGTGTGCGTGTAAAGGGACACAGCAAGCAAGCTAGCTTGCTCATTTTAGCAAGACCAAGGGTACCTACAGAAGTGAGGTTCTGGGTCATTTTGAGGATGGGAGTAATAAATTTAGCATTAATATGAAGGTCTGTGGCAGTTTCTGGATTCCTTTTTTTTGAAATATATATATATATGAAATTTCACAGTCTTCATCTTGTGCAGCTCCAGGCCCTGGGAAGCAGGCTAGCTGGGGGTTAAGTAAGGTGGTGGGGGAGGGACCCAGGCCGGGCCGGGCAGCCCGAGTTTTTCAGCATCTAGGCAGCATGGAGTTTTTGAATCTCCCCTAAAGTTGTCCCCTCCCCGCCCCCCACAGCCTGCATTCCTGGGGAGGGTCCTAACATCTGCCTGGGGCTTCAGAATCGTGCACCCTCAGTCATTCACTCAACAAACTTTATTGAGTACTCACCTCAGGCCAGGCCTTCCTATCTGGGACCACTCGCTAAGTGCCCTCCAGGGTGCTCTGTGCCCTTTCGCAAAGAGGCATGGAGGACCAGATCCCACAGACTCCTGCACTCCCCACAGTAGCTTACGGTCAGCCTGCGCTTAGAAAGCACTCAGTAAACCCATACGCACATCAGGCAAAATGAGAATAGGCTGGAATTTGTGGCCAGACTGACCCAAATGAAATCCTAACATTGGGGCAACTGGCAGTAACTAGCTGCTTGATCCTGAGCAGGTGTTAAACTTCTCTGAGCCTCAGCTTCTTTAGATGAAAATGGAGGATAAGAAAAAATATTCCTCAGACACCTGGGTGGCTCAGTCAGTTAAGCATCTGCCTTCAGCTTGGGTCATGATCCCAGGGTCCTGGGGTCAATTTTTGCATTGGGCTCCCTGCTCAGTGAGGTGCCTGCTTCTCCTTTCCCCTGCTTGTGCTCTCTCTCCTTGTCTTGCTCTCTCTGACAAATAACACCTTTAAAAAAAAAAAAAAAGAAAAAATATATTCCTTACAGGGTTATTTATAAGGGACATAAAGACATACTAGGTAAAAACACAGGGACTACCAATATTATTAGGTTAACAACTTTTTTAAGATTCAGCACATTTTTATTTTAATATATTTAATATATTATTCTAATATATTTAACATATTTATTTTAATATATTTCAAAGTAATGCCTGCACATAATTACAACAGTAATTATTGCCCTGTATTGCCTGTACAGGGCACTATTCCAAATATTTTACATAGATTAAACTTATTTACCCTAAGAACAACCTTCGAAGGTAAGTACAATTACCTGGTGTTCAACAAATGATTTAACTGAGGCACAGAGAAGTTGAGCAACTTGCTTAAGGTCACACAGCTAGCAAGTGGGCATGACCTGGCTTCAAATCATGTCCATATTCACACATTTCAATAATTCAAAAATTTCTGTAAGACTTGTTTTGAAAAGCAGCCACTCTCTGCATTTCCTTTCCTGGCATTCCCACTCTCTATATAACCAATGCTTATAGAAGATAAGGATTTAAGTTTCTATCACCATTACTGGAAACCACAGCATCCCACTCACACACCTCCCTTCCCCTCTTCCATACTTTCAGTATCAATTTTTAGTTGAATGTAATGTTTACATCATTATCACTTCTAACACTATTATAGGCTCTGCAGGGTTCCATCATTCTCTTTCCTCCCTATACAGCTACTACCTAGAGTTAAGACTCCCCTTATAAGTTTACTTAGCTTCATTGCATCTTCCACGAATTCATCACCAAACTCTCCATGTTAATCTCCTCTCCATTTATTCACACACATCAGAAGTCCTTCGATCCCTTGAACACACCTCTCCCAGAGCCTTTCTGCTGCAGCCTACACTGGACACTCCTAGTCCTCCTACACAGCCGTATCTCAGGAGCTCCTTTCATCATCCCTAGAATTACTTTTACTTCTTCCTTGGGCCAGTTCACCTGGGTCCTTTACATTCTTATGAAGTTGAATTTCTCAACTTTTTCTTTCTTTCTTTCTTTTTTTAAGGTTTGTGTCTTTTAGATCCTATTTAAGAAATCTTTTCCTCCTGTGAAATTTTTCTAAAATTTCTTCTAGAAATTTCATACTTTTAGCTTTTATGTTTCAGGCTGGGATCCATTTTTAGTTGCTTTTTGTGTATGGTGTGAAGTGAGGGTTGAGGTTCTTTATCTCAATATAGATATCCACTTGTTCCAGCATCATTTCTTTAAGAAAAATTGTCTTTTTCCCCATTGAAATACCTTGGTCTCTTTGTCAAAAATCAATGGACTATTTATGTGTGATTCTTTATCTAAACTCTCTACTGAGACACCTGGGTGGCTCAGTTGGTTAAGCATCTGTCTTCAGTTCAGGTCATGATCTCAGGGTCCTGGGATTGAGCCCCACGTCAGGCAGGGAGCCTGCTACTGTCTGTGCCAGCCGCTCCCCTGGTTATGCTCTTTTTCTCTCTGACAAATAAATAAATAAAATCTTTGAAGAAAAAAAATAAATAAGCTCTATCATTTTCTATTAGTCAATACATCTGTATTTATGCCAGGAACAGAATGTCTTGATAACTAAATTTTATAGTGAATCTTCAAATTAAGTAGTATAAGACTTGCTTTCAACCTTGCTCTTTTCAAATTTGTTTTGGCCCTTTAAGTTCTTTGCATTACCCTATACATTTTAGAATCCGTTTGATTGTGATTACACCGAATCTACAGATCAATTTGTAGAAAGTGTCTCTTTTTTTTTTTTTTAAAGAGAGAGAGAGAGAGAGAAAGAAAGAGGTGGGGAAGGGGCAGAGGAGAGAGAGAAAGAGAGTCCTAAGCAGGCTCCATGCCCAGTGCAGAGTCCTACATGGGGCTTAATCTCACAACCCTGAGATCATGACCTGAGCCAAACACAAGAGATGGATGCTTAACAGACTGAGCCACACAGGTGCCCCTGGAGAGACTGACATCTTAACAACATTAAGTCTTCCATCCGCAAACATGGCATCTCTCTCTATTCATGTAGGTCTCCTCTAACACAGCAATATTTAGTAGTCTTTTGTTTGTTTTGTTTTTTAAGATTTTATTTAATTATTACACAGAGAAAGACACAGCAAGAAAGGAAACACAAGCAGGGGGAGTGGGAGAGGGAGAAGCAGGCTTCCCGCTACGCAGGGAGCCCAATGCGGGGCTCGATCCCAGGACCCTGGGATCATGACCTGAACCGAAGGCAGACACTTAACCAACTGAGCCACCCAGGCATCCCAATGTTTAGTAGTTTTTAGTGTAAAAATCTCAAACAAATCTTGTAAAATGTCCCTGACTATTTCATGTGTTTTCTGTTTGTTTCTTTAAAAACAGACTCTATTTTTATAGAGCAGTTTTAGGTTTACAACAAAATCGATGTACAGAGTTTCCATGTAACTTCGCCCCTCCCCTCCCAAGACACACACACACAATCTCTCCCAGCTAGAGTGCTTTTTATGCTACTGTAAGTGGTATTTTTATTTTTTATGTTTTGAAACAACTTAAGCTTTTAAGGTTATTTATTTATTTAAGTAATCTCAGCACCCAACAAGGGGCTCTAACTCATGAGTCCTAAGTCAAGAATCACATGCTCTTCCAACTGAGTCAGCCAGGTGCCCCTCTAAATGGTATTTTTAAAATCCCATTTCAAAATTGTTCATTGTGAGTATACAGGGGGAAAAAATTAAACATTAATCTTGTATCCTATGAAGTTGCTGACCTACTTATTAGTGCCAGTAGTTTTCTGTAGAATCCTTGGGATTTTCTACATACTCTATCATGTCATCTGCAAATAAATATTATTTTACTCCTTCTTTGTCAGTCTGTATATCTCACTTTACAGCCCTAGCTAGAACCTTCAGAAGGATATTAAATATAAGTGATGAAAGCTAACATCCTTAGGTCTCAGATGGAAATATTCAGTCTTTCACCACGAAGTACAGCCTCATTTGTAGGTTTTCACAGAGGCCCTCCACCAGGTTGATGAAGTTCCCAGGTATTCATAGTTTACTGAGAGGTTTGTGTCTTTTTAAATCACGAGTAAGTGTTGAATTTTGCAAAACTCTTTTTTTTTTTTTAAAAGATGTATTTATTTATTTGAAAGAGACAGTGGGGAGAGGCAGAGGAAAAGGGAGAGAAATCCTCAAGCAGACTTCTACTGAGGTTGGAGCCGGACATGGGGCTCTATCCCAGGACCCTGAGAGCGTAACCTGAGTCGATATCAAGAGTTGGGTGCTCAACCAACTGAGCCACACAGTCACCTTGCCAAAGGCTTCTATGCATCTATAGAGATGATATTTTTTCTCTTCATTTCTGCTAATGTTGTAAGTTAGACTTGATGGTATTTAAATGTTAAATTAACCTTGCACTCCTGGGATAAGCTCCACTGAATCGTGATGTATTTTCCCTTTAATACTCATTTTGCTAGTTGCTTGCTAAGGTTGTTACCTATGATCATGAGGGATATTGGTTTGTAATTTTTTTCTCGTAATGTCTCTCTCTGATCTTAAAATCAAAATAATATTGGCCTCATAAAATGAGCTGGAAAGTGTACTTCCGAATTTTACCTTCTGAAAGTTCTACGTGGCTGAAGGATTGGTTTTACTTCTTCCTTAAATATTTGATATAATTCACCAGTGACACCATCAGGGACTGGGAGTTTTTTGGTGGAAAAATTTCTTTTTTTTTTTTAAGATTTTCTTTTATTTATTTGACAGAGATCACAAGTAGGGTAGGCAGAGAGGCAGGCAGGGAGATAGGGGGAAGCAGGCTCCCCGTTGAGCAGAGAGCCCGATGTGGGCCTTGATCCCAGGACCCCGGGATCATGACCTGAGCCGAAGGCAGAGGCTTTAACCCACTGACCACCCAGGTGCCCCATGTGGAAAAATTTCTTTTTTTTTTTTAATTTTATTTTTTATAAACATATATTTTTCCCCCAGGGGTACAGGTCTGTGAATCTCCAGGTTTACACACTTCACAGCACTCACCATAGCACATACCCTCCCCAATGTCCATAACCCCACCCCCCTCTCCCAACCCCCCTCCCCCCAGCAACCCTCAGTTTGTTTTGTGAGATTAAGAGTCACTTATGGTTTGTCTCCCTCTCAATCCCAACTTGTTTCATTTACTCTTCTCCTACCCCATTAACCCCCCATGTTGCATCTCCTCTCCCTCATATCAGGGAGACCATATGATAGTTGTCTTTCTCCGATTGACTTATTTCGCTAAGCATGATACCCTCTAGTTCCATCCACGTTGTCACAAATGGCAAGATTTCATTTCTTTTGATGGCTGCATAGTATTCCATTGTATATATATACCACATCTTCTTTATCCATTCGTCTGTTGATGGACATCTAGGTTCTTTCCATAGTTTGGCTATTGTAGACATTGCTGCTATAAACATTCGGGTGCATGTGCCCCTTCGGATCACTACGTTTGTATCTTTAGGGTAAATACCCAGCAGTGCAAATGCTGGGTCACAGGGTAGTTCTATTTTCAACATTTTGAGGAACCTCCATGGAAAAATTTCTTAATATGAATTTAATTACTTTCACTGATATACTGATATTCAGGAATATTTCTCCCTGAGTCAGCATTGGAAATTTGTGTTTCCCAGGAATTGTTCCATTTCTTCTAAGTTTTCAAATTTACTTGCATAGTTATTCATATCCTTTCATTATCCCTCTAATTAATGTAGGATTTTAGTAATGTTTTCTCTTTTCTAAGATCCTGGCTAATTTGTGTTTTTCTTGATCATTCTATTTTAGATATTGTCAATTTTATTGATTTTTTTTTTAAATCAAATTGACTGATTTTCTTTTTTCTATTTTTTGGTTGTTTTCTGATCTTTATTATTTCCTCTCTTTAACTTCCTTTGCGTTCAAATCCTCCTCCGCCCCTAGCTGCTTCTTCCTTTGTTTTTTTTTTTTTTAAGATTTTATTTATTTATTTGACAGAGAGGGATCACAAGTAGGCAGAGAGGCAGGCAGAGAGAGAAGAGGAAGCAGGCTCCCTGCCGAGCAGAGAGCCTGATGTGTGCCCCTAGCTTCTTAAGGCAGAGTCTAGATCACAGGTTTGAGACCTATTAAAGATACAAATTTTTTATATAAGTTTTCTTCTAAGGACTGCCTTAGCTGCATCCCATGAATTTTAAAAACTTTCTTCTTCATTCAAAATATTTAGAAATTTCCTTTGGTGATTTCTAACTTTACATTATTTAGAAGCATGCTGTTTTTTCCAAATATCTGTTATTAATTTTTAATTTAATTCTATTCTTACCAGAGGGCATACTCAGTATGATTTCAGTTGTTTTACATTTATTGAGTCTTTTTTTTTTTTTTAAAGATTTTTATTTATTTATTTGACAGAGAGAGATCACAAGTAGGCAGAGAGGCAGGCAGAGAGAGAGGAAGGGCGGGGGGAAGCAGGCTCCCCGCCGAGCAGAGAGCCCGATGCGGGACTCGATCCCAGGACCCAGAGATCATGACCCGAGCCGAAGGCAGCGGCCCAACCCACTGAGCCACCCAGGCGCCCTATTGAGTCTTTTTTTATGGCTCATCATATGGCCTAATTTGGTGAATGTTTCATATGCACTTGAAAGAAATGTGTATTCTGCTATTGTTAGGTAAAGTATTTTCTAAGTGTCAATTCGGTCAAGTCTGCTGATATTGTTTATTATCTTCCATCTCTACAAATTTTGTCAGTTTGTTCTATCACTTATTGAAAGAAGAGTATTGAATTCTCTAAATCCAAGGTTTCTTCCTCAGTTTTTGCTGCATGTATTTTGAAGCTGTTATTGGGTGTACACACATTTAGAACACACATTGGTCCTCCTGACCAATTGTACTCTCAATTATTATGAAATGATAATTTCATGTGACATTTCTTGTTCTAAGGAATACTTTGATATTAATATAGCCACTCTAGCTTTCTTATGATTGGTGCTTGCATGGTATATAACTTTCCATCCTTTCGCTTTTAATCTATGTGGGAATTTGTATTTAGCTGGAGCACCTGGGTGGTGCAGTCAGTTGGGCATCAGACTTGGTTTCAGCTCAGTCGTGATGTCAGGGTCATGGGATCAAGCTCTGTGTTCGACTCTGCACTCATTGCAGAGTCTGCTTAGGACTCTCTCTCTCTCCCTCTGTTCTCCCCCCACCCTACACATGCCCTCTCTCTCTCTCTCTCAAATAAATGAATCTTAAAAAAATAAAAATTAAAAAATAAAATGGGTTTCCTCTGAACAGTGCACAGTTTGAACTTGCTTTTTCTGTCCAGTTAGTCTAACCATCTCTGCCTTATAACTAGGGTTTTTAGACGTTTTATAATTAATTATTAAGATGATTTGGCTTAATTCTACCATCTTTGTGTTTGTTCTTTTGGTCCTATCTGCTCATTGTTCTTTTTTTCCTTTTTTGTTGCCTTGTTTTGTGATGATTATTTTTAGACTCCATTTAATCTACAATATTGACTTATTAGCTATACCTCATTAAGTTTGGTTTTTAGTAATTGTTCTAGAATTTTAAACATGCATATTTTACTTATTACACTACACCTTTAAATAATGCTATATCACCTCTGGTATAATGCAAAAACCTCATAACAAAAATATGTTATCATTTCACTTCTCCCATCCTTTGTGCTACTATTGTCACACAATTTACTTCTATAGATGGTCTGAATCCTACCATGCATGTAATCTTGGCTTTAAGTCATCAATTATATCTTAAATACGTTTTAAAATAAGGGAGAGGAGAGTATTTTATATTTACCCACATACATGCCATTTCAAGCACTCTTCATTCCTTTGTGTAAATCTACATTCGCATCTGATATTTTTCTTCTGCCTTCATGAATAACTAACATTTTTTACACTGCAAGTTTACTGACAACAAATTCTTTCAGCTTTTATTTGTATGAAAAAGCTTTTTTTTTTTGGCCTTCACTTTTGAAGAAGTATCACTTATTTCCAAGTTGTTTTATTTTTTTTTCCTTTGGCACTTTAAAGATTCCATTCCCCTGTTGGTTTGGCTAGCTTTAGACCTGAAGTCTGCAGTCTTAATTTTGTTTTTCTGTACACAGTCTTATTTCTATCTCTTTATCATTAGTTTTTAATGACTTGATTATGATATAGTTTGATGTGAATTTTTGTGTGTGTGGGTTTATTCTGTTGAGTTTCTTGTATCTTTTTCTTGGCATTTTCATCTAATTTAGAAAAATTTTCAATTTTTTTCTTACTATTATTTCTTAGTAATGAGAAAGACTTAAGATTTCTGGAGAACTTTTCTGTGTAACTCCCTCTCATCTGGAATTTTTCCTCACAACTTTCAGTTGCCTCAGTTTCCGTAAACTCCAATCTCTCTCCTTAACTAAGTGAGACCACCATGCTCTACTTGGGATTCCCCTCCCAGCTCCATGGTCTGGAATGTGCTTCCAGGTAGAAACCTAAGTGATAATAGAGCTTACCTCATTTGTCTCTCTTCTCTCAGGAATCATAATCTGTTCTACCTCTAGTCCAATATCAGAAAACAGGTATTTCATGCTTTTACACAGTTTCTGGTTATTTCTGTGGCAGGATAAAAGTGGCTCTTATTCCTCCATCATGGATTAAAACAGAGTCCATTTATGCTTTCCTAAAAATCCATTTTCTGACAATTTTTGGAAGGTAGTGGAGAGTAAACACGTGTTAAATCCAACATGCTTATCTGGAAAGCCACCTCAATTTAAAAATCTATAAACAAAACATAATAGTTTTAAAATTAATAAGTACTCCAAACAGTGAGAGAGAGTTGTTTTCAACTTTTCACCAAGGTGTCTGTAGTCAGCTCGGTGAATGAATTATAAATCAAGTTCCACATCTAGTTGTTTTCTTTACCTACTTACAGTAGGATCTTCTGATAAACTAATTGCGCCAAAAGCTTGTTCTGCTTTTTCTCCAAGCCCAACACTTAATTATTAACTTTGCTTAGGCTGGTTATTCAAGCATCTCCACATTAATATGACCTGTATATAATTTTGCTCTAAGAAGTACAGTTTTAAACAATATCTTTATAGTGGGACGCCTGGGTGGCTAAGTTGGTTAAGTGGCTGCCTTCAGCTTGGGTCATGATCCCGGCGTCCTGGGATCAAGTCCCACATCAGGCTCCTTGCTTGGCAGGGAGCCTGCTTCTCCCTCTGCCTCTGCCTGCCACTCTGTCTGCCTGTGCTCGCTCGCTCTCTCTGACAAATTAAAAAAAAAATCTAAAATTAAACAATATTTTTATACTTTTGGTCTCTTCTTTACATTTAATGACAAAACTAATCAGTTTCCTACACTCACTCTAGAAAATATCACTTGATTTACCACAGAGGTAATCACCCTTTATTTGAAAACTATGTTAAAATTTGCTGGCTTTGTGCCACTATAGGACAAAGTGTCAGAAGAAACAATGCCCTTGGGGACCATTATAATGCAATAAAGTCCAATTTTCAAACATTCAGTAATATATTTCCTATTTGAACATCTCTTTTCTATGTATTATGCTAAATCAACAGTCTTATAGATCATTTTGTCCTAGCTCATACAGATTCATGCTGTATATTCATTCATACTGAAACTGTATGCAATATTTACACATACAGAATTCTGTATGTGGCTATTAATAATATTTTCTTCATCCTCAATGGCACCCTTTAATTATTTTTGATTTGTGAGATTTAATACAACACAAAAGTAACAAAAATGTAAATTTTTACAACTAAAAATCTCAATGATGTAAAACACATTATACAAAATTATCTATAATTGACCACTGAAATTAGCTATGATGAACTTACCAATATAGTCCTTGCAGTGAATGGTATAAAACAATTATTAAGAAGGTAATAGAATTTCTATGGAAGTCTTAATTAATCTTACATTTAAAAATTAGCTAAGTGTATGTGAACAAAATTGTTTCATAATTTTTTTCTCTAAAATCATCAAACCACTTGCAAACTCCCTGATAAACCACCAGAGTTTCACAGACTATCTCTGTGAAATCCTGTTTCAAAGATACAAATTTGTATTTTTAATCAGTGGTAGTAATTACTGATTTTCAATGATTGATATATGGAAGACATTTAATACCCATCTAATAAATTATTAAGCAACAGTTTTGGGACTCATACTTTTTTTAAAAAAGATTTTGTGTATTTGTTTGACAGAGAGAGAGAGATGACAAGTAGGCAGGCAGAGAGAGAGAGGGAAGCAGGTTCCCTGCTGAGCAGACCACCTGATGCAGGACTCGAGCCCAGGACGCTGAGATCATGACCTGAGCCAAAGGCAGAAGCTTAACCCACTGAGCAGTGCCCTGGGGTTCATACATGTTAAGCACTATTCCAAACTCTGAGGATAGAGCAGTGAACCAGACAGATATGGTTTCTATTCTAGAGGCACTCCTATCTAGGGAAAAGAAGGAAACAGTACAAAGCAAGCAGGTAAGTTCAGAAAATGTTGATGATATGAAAGAAATAGTGTGATGAGATAAAGTGTGACTTAAAAGAGTTACTTTGGATGGGGTGTTCAAGAACTCACTGAAGTTACTGTTGAACAGCATGCTGCGTGATGAGAAGGAGGCAGGCATAGAGGAGCTGAGACCATTCTAGGCAGAAGGCCCAGCAAGTAGAAAACTCTGGGCAGTGGTAATGGTTTGGCCTTTTGGGGGAACAGAGAGAAAACTGAGGTGCCTGAAGCAGATTGAACAAGAGGAATATGGGATAAGAAGAGGTTGGGAAAGCACCCATGGACCAGAGTAACAGAGCCCTGTCGGCTGTTGTGAGTTTGGGAAACTACTGGAAGACTATAAACAGGTGAGTGATAGAAGCTAATTTACATCTATAAAAGATCACTAAATGTTCCATGGAGTACAAAGGAGTTGGAGAGAGGCAGAGTGAAAACAAGGAGACCAGTTACAAGGGTATTTAATAATCCAAGCAAGATGGGGCGTCTGGGTGACTCAGTCAGTTAAATGACGGCTTCCGGCTGAGACCATGATCCCAGGGTCCTGAGATCAAGCACCATGTCAGGCTCCCTACTCAGCAGGGGAGTCTGCCTCTCCTCCTTGCCCTGCTCATGCTCTCTCTCTTGCTCACTCTCTATCTTGTGAATAAATAAAATCTTATAAAAAGAATCCAAGAAAGAGGTCACTGGGGTGGAAGCAGTACAGATGCAGAGAAGTAGATGGAGTTGGGAAGTATTTTTCATCTAGAACAAGTAAGACTTGTCAACGTATTGAATGAATTAATGCATAAGGAAATTAATGAATAGTCACTAAAATGGGGAGACTTGAGAGAAAGTTTAGCATGTGCTACAGAAGCTAAGGAAAGCTTTCTGGGGGAGGCAGAATGAGAACTGGGCTTGAGAGATGAGCTAGCTATGGCTAAGAAGTACAGCAGTAGGGATTCAATTCCAAACAAAATCAGTGAGTTGGGAATGAACTTCAGTGTGTCTGGGGACTCATGAGGGACAGCCTGCTAGCGGAACGTTGATGAATGAGCAGCACGGTGGGGTAGAGCGGGATGGAAAAAGCTGCATCATGGAAGATCTGGAAAGTCTAGAAGGATGAACACTGTGGCTATCCCTATCCAATCCCCAGAACAGCTGGCGCTTGAACTTCCTACCAAGGAAAATGGCATTGAGCTCTTTGTCCTAGTTCCATGCCTGAACCCAGGCACCCATCTTAATGCCTTCTGAGAGAGGCCTCAAATGTTCACTGGTCTGCCCAACATCAAGGTGACCTGCAAGGCAGTGAGCTGGGAGATGGAACAAGTCCCTTCTACCTTTCCCATCCTTAGAGGATAGGGCAACACTTAATATCTATAAATGCTTCTGATAACAAATAAACTACCCCTTAAATTCTGAGCTAGAGGCGTAAGTCTGTCTCTGACAAAATGGTGGGTCTTTCCCAACACCAGGTGGGGAGCATTCCCAGGATTGCCTTGGAGACCACCCATACCCAGAGCTCTGCCTCCTCCTTCTCTCAGCAGTCTGACTCCCTAGACTTTGCTGTCTCTACCACGGAAGGATTGTACCTCACCACTCCATAATAGGACCCCTGTTACACCTGGAGAGGAGGCCTGGATTTCAAAATGCCAGACTCTCTAAGAGACCCCATTGGGGTGGGCAAGTTTAGATTCATAGACCCTGCTCCCTCTGTGACTGCACCAGAGACTTTCTTGCCACGTGTGAGCTCTATAGAGGCAAGGATGCTGCCTGTGTCACACACGCTTTTCCCCAGAAGCTGACACAGGGTGTTTAGACAAAAAAAAAAAAAAAAAAAAAAAAAAAAAAAGAATAAATGATTGACTATGAAATGTATGTTAAGGGATAGGACATAAAAACTACTCAATGCCTAAACAGTACCCCCCTTTAAATCTGCCTACCTCCTCCATGGAAACAATAGCTACCTTTTACTTGGTGGTGTATAATGTATGACAAAGGTGCTAGGCACATTTCCCACATTACTTCACTTAATAGTCACAACATCCACCCTTTATGTGCATTTCTACCCACGTTTTACTGATAGAGGAACTGAAAGGCAGACAAGCTAAGGTCACATAATAGCAAGAGGCAAAGCCAGGTCTCCCACTTGCCCTACAGCTAGTAGAGGTCATCTCCTAACTCACAAAATGAGATGCTTTCCAGCAGTCCTACAGCAGTTCTGTGGGTGAAAGCACTGGAGTCTCCCACCTGCCGCTCTGGAGGGCAATTCAGCAACCTTTTAGTTCGCCCTCCCACCTCAGCAGGAAGCCGTTTATCAGATTAACAACCCACCTGCTCCCACAGCAGAGAGCAGGGCTCTGAGGAAACAGAACTGGGCTTGGTTGGGCTCTCTGTGGGGGCCAAGGACCGAGGGACATCTTGGGCCTTACAGCTGGGAAGACACTTTGTGCTTTTGCCCTCCCCAGGAGGAGACTAGAATGTGTTCTTTGACCTCACTGTCAGCATGAAGTAATAGGAAGAACAGGATTTGGAGCCAGACAGATGTGGGTTTGAGTCCTGATAAGCTTTTATGATCTTGGTCAAGCCACTTAGACTCTCCATGTCTCAGTTCTTTCAGCTGACAAATGGCTTAATGCCCTCATGGAACTATCTTGGGCATTAAATGAGATGGCATATTTAAGGAGCCCACACCACAGTTGGCACCCAACAGTACTCTCAAGCAAGAGCTTTCCTTTCCTCTCTCAACTGGATAGGGCAATCATTATTGGGTCTACTTGTCAGATGAGCAAACTGAGGTGCCAAGAGATTAAGTACAACCTACAGCTAGCAGAGGTCATTTCCTAACTCACAAAATGAGGCTCTTTCCACTAACCTTTTTTCTTCTTTTTTTCCTGGCTTCTCAAAAGCAAAAACAGGTCATTCTCCCCAAAATTGGTTATTTTGCCTTGAATATGTAACCCTCTGAGCCCTTGATCTCTTCTCTTTGCTTCCCTTCTCTATATCCTTAACTCACCAGTCTCTGGAACACACAAATCAGACTGCTCATCATAAAGTAACAGAGTCACAAGCAGAAAGAGAGGTAAATACAATTCTCTCCACAAGCAAGACAAGCCCTATCTGTTGGTGCAAAATCATGACTCATTCGAAATCATTTATGATGTCCAGATGCTGAGCACATCTAAATTGCTTCTAATTGCTTCTACAGTGTACGTTAGTGGTGGGGAGGGGAACAACCAACATCTATATATATTTATACATTTACCAGGAAATGTGTTTATATTGTTTTCCAATCAGGATTAACCACAAGCCAGAAGCTCCACACCTAATGAATAAGCTAAACTCAGCCCACTGTCAACAGTGAATAGTCCTTCTCAAACATAAAAGATTTTAAATCAAAATAGATGTTAGAAGAGCATGATTCTCAGGATTGCTGGGCAGCCAGAGCCATCTCTAGCAGCTGGCAGGGTGAGTGATGGGTGTTTCTGGGCTCAAACTTTATCCTGGAAACCTTAGAAGTTAGGAAAGGGAGGCTTCCAAGGAAGGAAGAGGTCTCTTTTTGGCCTGAAACTACTCCACATTTAGGTCATTGGAAATTCCTGGTGTGATCTCTGACCACCCAGAACCCATCCCTAAGTTGGCCCACAGCCAGCAGTCCAAGTCACTCTGGAGCCACAACTTGGGTCTTCCCCAAGGCAACCTGACCCTAGAGATCTGTGTGGACTCACTATGCCTAGATGTTACATCTTGTAGACTTAGCTCACTGTCCAAAATGTAAAACTTCTCATTTGTTCTCACATTCTCAACCCCATACTGTCCCGTGTCTCTTCTCCCAAACACCAATTGCTCCTGTTTCCTGCAAAGTTTCCCTCTATGCCCACTGGAATCCTTTATTCCATGACAAATCAATCCCCTTCATCCTTCACATTATCACAGAAGGCTCTCTTCTCTTCTTGGACTTCCCTGAGACCTAGCTATTCCATGATCACAAGCATCTTCTACAGCCATCCTGAGGGATGACTTCTCATTCGCCCATGTCTACGTACCCACCTGGTTCAGCAGATGGAGCCACAAGGTGGGATCAGTGTCCTCACACTCCTATGTGTTTCAAGACCATTACTCTCCCCTAGTATAACTCCTTTGGGGATCACACTATCTAACTACACCACCTTCCTTGCATTTCTCTGTCTCCCTACTCCTGCCATCCTCCTGGAGCAGTTCAGTGTGCAGGGAGAGAACCCTCCAATGCCATACATTATGTTCCTTACATTAAATGACCCTGATCACCCTTCCATATCCATCACCCACTGCCACAGCCACATTTTTCCTTGTCACTGCCAAATACATCATTTTCTTTCTTTTTTTTTTTAATTATTGGTTTATTCATTATGTAGTGATTCTTTTTTTTTTTTTTTTTTTTTTTTAAAGAGGAAGGGAGAGGGAAAGAGAAAATCTCAAGCAGGCTTCACACCCAGTGCAGAGCCCAACATGGGGCTCGATCTCACAACCCTGAGATCATGATCTGAGCTGAAAGCAGGAGTAGAATGTTTAACTGACTTGCCCCCCAGGTGCCCCACAAATATGCCATTTTCTGACATGACCTCCCAGCCATCTAGCTGTCCATCTGTTTTTTAGCCTTTCTGAGATCACTAATCCCTTGATCCTTCCTCTTTCTACCAACCCATCATCCCCCAGTTTTCTTTTATTTCCGACAAAACTTGAACTATTCTCTCACCCACACCCTCCATGCCTGGCACTCCTGTTCTGCTGCTGCCCCCCAGTCCTCTGCACCAGGTTCCATTCAACTTCTCCTTCTCCTTTCTGCACTAGCAGCTGAGAACTACAAAAGAAAACACATGCCCCACAAACGTACCTACATCAGAGACTGCTGGTTGCCAATCCCAATATGTCTGTTAACACCATTTTAGATTCCTGATTTGGAATAAAAATCCTTATAATATTTAGAATTTTGATCTTGAATAAAAGTATTTCCCAGCATCCCCTGGAGCTAGACATGATCACATCATTCAGTTCTGGTCCAAAAGATAAGTAGAGTTATTGTGTAGCAGCTTCTGGGAAATTTCCTTACGATATACTTATGACATGCCCTTTGTCTCTCCCACTTCTGCTATGCTCCTACTGGAACATGGATGTGATGTCTGGAGTGCATCTTAGACCATAATGATGAAGGCTACATCTGAAGGAGAGCAGGATATAAAACTAGAAGTAGTCTGGGTTTCTGAGAATGATAGAGCCTGAATTGCCTATAAATAGACTTCTTTGTGTAAGAGGGAAATGAACATTATCCTATGTACTTCACTATTTTTTAGGTTTCTGTTACTCATAGCTGCTCACAGTGGAACAGTCTCCTACTGACACAATGCCCTGAACACACAACCAATTCTTCTTCTTGCACTTGGTTTGCTTCCTTTTCTAATACCCTCAGACTCCAGGCCAACTCAGCCCTGCCCCCACTGACCCTAACACATTCAATTCCCACCCTTTCTCTTATCTTACCATGTAACCTTACATCCTTTGGTAAGGTGGCTAAATATATGATAAACATTAAAAAAATGTAACTTTATTCTATCGGCAAGTATTAGCAAAGGAAATGAGTAAAGTATTACATTTAAGCAACCAGAATAATAACACACTTACAGATCTACTTAATTAGAAAGACACAGGCTTAAATGAAATAAATGTACTGGAATATATACAACAAGATCTTGAAAATGGAAAGTTATGCAGTGTTCTTAGGGAAGAAAACCTACTAGCTTAAAAAGTCAGCTTCCTCAAATTAATACGTATATATAATTTGTTCCTATTAGAATCTGAACAATACTTTTAATGAAATCTCATAAAATTATCTTCAAACTCATATGAAAAATGACTGTAAATAAAGAAGAAAGTCATAAAAAGAAAAGTTAGAGTCTTCATTTACAGAACATATTATAAAGTCAAACAGAAATGGAAAATTAGTAAAACAAAATAGAAAATCCATAAGTGACAGTCATATTCATGAATTAAGAAAGTAAAATGGATTCTACTCTTATATATTAACACAAAAAATCCAAATGGATAAAAATATCAGAGAGCAAAACTGAAAAAAAATTGCAAGAAAAATTAGGAGACTATTATGAACTGAGGATAGAGGAGAACTTCTGAACAAATACTGGAAAGTTGGAGGCTCCAAAAAAGATGAAAGACCCTCAGACCCATGTCTCACTCCACATTTTACTATGCCTTTCGCAAGAGACCCTTTCCAGCACCCTACATGGATAATGATTGTTAGTTGGGAAAACTCCAGGCTTCTAAGAAACTGCCATATAAGAACCCAATTCACCTTGCTCAGCAATAGGAACCCTGGAGTCAGCTCAGCTCAACTCCACAAACCTTCATGATGGAGGTTGTTTATGTTTTTTATCCTGAGATACCAAAGGATGACCTGGATTTCTGCTTAGCGGCCTTGTACCACAAGGACGTTCAAGAACAGAAGTGAGATACACAGCAGACCACCCAGGATACCCATGAAATCATCAAGACCCAATACCCTAAAATGTTTTTACCCTTTACTCTGCTACCTTCCATCACTTCCTGAGCTAACATCAGACACTGGATCAACCCCAAGAAGGAGACTGTCCACAGCATCCAGGGATCCATAGTGTCCCCTCACATCGCAGCCACCAATGAAGGCTATTCCTGAATGATGCTGGTTTCTTCTCTCTACCTAGTGTTGACAGGCCCCTGCACTAATTAATCATAGTGGAACATTCTGCTGCCTACCTCGATTAAATAGATTTGTGACAGATGAAAAAAAAGGTAAAAGATATATTTGACTATAAACTTTACAACTTTTGTACCACAAAGGCCACAGAGAAAAGATGTGAAAAAATATTTGTAATACGAATTTTAAAAGTTACTTTTTGTTAAGAAGTAGGGGAATATGATCCAATGAGTGTATTAAAATGATCCCAAAGATCATGCGTGTATATGTATATGTGCATATTTATGCAAAGATTTTGTCGGGACTCCAAAGGGTTCTCCATGAATAGCACCCCTCTTTCTTGTCCAAGATCCTGAAAAAGTTGAAAGAGTAAAGAGTAAATATGGGAGTCAAAATATTCTATTTTTATTGATAGAGGCTAAGTTCCCTAGCTTGTATTCCCACTAGATTGTCAAAGCTTTAAGCCTCTCCTCTATCACATTCTAGGTTGCTCACAGCCAGGCTGCATATCTACATCCTTCTTCATTCCATCTCTAGAAAAGAAGGTGGCTCTTCTGGTAAATCTTAAGGTCTCTATCTTCTCCTTGGTTCACTGTTTCTGAGTATACTCTTACATACCTGAACTGATCATAGTTAATAAATAGAATGAGACATGATGATTGGCTTAAACAATCAGACCCTTGCCTGAAGCTGGAGGGAAGGGTGTCAGTAATACTAACTAGGAGGTTAACTATGGGGGAGGAATGGATTTCCCAAATGGGAAGTCCAAGAACTTCCTGCCAGAAAAGAGGGAAAATGGAAGTGCAGAGTTAACCAGCAAATGTCCCCTACCCTGCCTTGGAGCGTGAGGTCTCCAGCCTTGGAGAGTAAGGCAACAGGCAAGCTGAGACCTGATGAATGAAAAGGAATTGGCAGGAGAAAGGAGAAGTGAAAGGCTTTTCAGGCAGAGCAAATAGGATGTATAACATTCTGGGGATAAGAGACACAGAACACAGGCAGGAACTTCTAGTATTTCAGTGTGCCTAAACCACAGACCTGGCATCCCTGCTCTCAAAGACAAAACCATACCTAGGTAGTATCCGTAAACATTTGTGGACGAAAGGACTAGCATCCCATGAGTCAGCCTTATGCCTGAATACAACTCCTTACTCCAACAGTCTCTCAGCATCCCCCTCCTGCTCTGCAGTGCCCTCCTCAATCTCAAGGAACCCACAACTGCCAAAAAGCACCCAAAGCTTAGACATAAAGCCTCCAGAGATGACTCTGCCCTATAAATGTACTTTGGCTACCAGATCCTGAAATGACACAGCAACTAGAGCTGAGGGAGGGCTGGGGAGGGCCTACGAGAAGGCTAAAAGAAGTCACAGTTGCCTGAGGGAAATCTGGAGAAAGTTGGCTAAGTGAGACTTCCCAAAGCCTTTGCTGGTCTCCTTCAGAAGCCTGGGAACATAACTCCCTCCAACATAAACTCTGGAGCCTTAGCACCCTTTTCAAAGCATAGGGAAGTGAAAAGGCCCACAGTGTCTGAAGATCTAGATGTTGGGTTTGTCACACCATCTCCCTAGAAGCTGAAGGCCTTTCAGCATCTCTGTTCAGAAGCTTCAGGACACAGACTTTTCCCAAGTACCCATGAAGGGTCTAGGGAAATGGCCAGTGTTAACCATACCATACCCACCTGATCACAAACGTGCATAGTGTGTAAAAGCTTAGACTTTGACTTTGAGCTTAGACTTTGAACACAGAACTGGATTTGAACCTTGGTTCTGCTACTCACTGTGTGACCTTGGGCAAGGCACTTTACATCCTGATCCTTAATTTTCTTATTTGTAAAATGGGGATGGTAGTGTTGAGAAGATAAGATATAGTAACATATATGAGGTGTTAGATGTGAATATCCTTTTAAGTTTTAGCTCCTTTACTTCCCTTGATGCCACCAGTCTCCTTTCCCTAACCTTGGATCCTTTCTCTTGTTCTTCAGACCCTATCTTGTCTCCTATTATTGCTGTGAAAGGACTGTCAGGAAGCTTCATAGTCCTGTCTTCTTGGAATAACTGCCTCCCAACCCAAGGCACTTGCACTTCAGGAGACTCAGGCAGTGAACAGAATTCAGTCATGTGAATTGAACACTGAGCCTGGTTTTATGCCAAGTGTGGGGGATATCATGGAGAATAAGACATAGACTCTTCCTCAAGAAGCTCTGCTTCAGTGGGAGAACGCAGTACAGAAGAACTTATAATAATACAGCACAATAACTTAGAGGTAAAAGGAGACATACCTACTGAGTCTGGGGGCATCAGGGAGGAAATGACAGATGAGTTAAGTCTTAAAAGGATAAGTAGGTGCCAGATGAAGGAAGGAAGGTGAGGAAAGAGCCAAGAGGAAAGCATTAGCAAATTAAGGAAAGGACACAGAACCTGGAATATGCAAAGAAATGGGCAGTTCTGGGCTTCCTTTAGTGGCATACAGCCTATAGGATAATAATAAAGTGGCATATAGTGTATAGGATATGCCCAGTTGTGTCTGGATAAGCATAGAAAAGAGTCTGATAGGAAGTACACTAAACTGTTTACCTAGGTTGAGGTTAAAAATATAGGAGATGGGAGTCTTTTGGATTTTACTTTATTTTTTTAAAGATTTTTTTATTTCTCTTATTTGAGAGAGAGTGAGAGAGAGAGAGAGAGAGAATGAGCACAAGCTGGGGATGGGCAGAGGCAGAGGGAAAAGCAGACTCCCAACTGAGCAGGGAGCCCAATGTGGGACTCATTCCCAGGACCCTGGGATCAAGACCTGAGCTGAAGGAGATGCTTAACTGCCTGAGCCACCAAGACACCCCCCAGGTTTTACTTTATATCCCATTACATTGTTTCAAGTATGTATTAATTTTATAATCAAAAATGTACATTTTTGAAAATGTAAAACAGTTAATTTTGGCTACCATGCATGGAACTACTTAGAGTAGGGCAAGTCTGAAGCAGAAAGACCAGTTATAAGGCTACTGCAGGTGATGAAGTTCTAAACCAGAGAAGTGGTTATAGGGATAAGGAGAAGAAGTCAAGGGTGTCAAGACTATAGAATTGTGTGTGGGTGGTGCCTTTACTGAGACAGAGACCATGAGGGAAAAGAGATCTGAGTTAGAAAGCAGAAAAAGTAGAGTCAATGAGAGCAGTTTTGTCCCTATGGCCACTGAGGTAACCATGGGATATCCAAGCGGAACTTCCCAGCTGGTAACCTGAATATATGGGTCTGACATTTGGAGATAGTTAGGACATATGAATTTGAGAAGTATCAGCATGTCAATCATAAAAATCATGAAGACAGATGATATGTGTTTATCCCAGGGAAGAGCATGGCAAGGGAGAAAAAGAGAGAAAGAACTCATGAAGGTGTCATAGAAGGAAAAGCCAGAGAAGTAGGAAGAAAACCAAGAGGTCAAGGTTCCTTGGAGGAAAAACAGTTGGGAAGAGGGACTGTTGCCAAATACTTGAGCACTGGCTACAATGCATAGAACAGCTTAGAGTGGGGTAAGTCTAAGGCAGAAAGACCAGTTATAAGGCTATTGCAGGTGGTGAAGTTCTAAACCAGAGATGTCACTATGGAGATGGGGAGAAGGAGAAGTCAAGGGTGTCAAGACTACAGAATTGTGTAGGTGGTGGTAACTTTACTGAGACAGAGACCATGAGGGAAAATAGATATTCAGAGGTCATGGAACTGAGGACTAAAAAGTGAGCTTGACATGCCCAACAAGTTCTCTGGGTTTCCTGGGAGGTGTCACTCTGAATGATCTTAGGTGGGAGGGATAGGCTATGGAGTCTTCATCCTGCTTATGGCTCTATCTGAGCCAAGATTTTCCCTTTGCTTTCTAGTCTCAATGATACAGGACCCAAATCTTGTCACTATAGTCTCAGCATGGCCTGGTACATACATCTGGAGCTCCAGAGAGTCTCCTCAAATGGAAAGGACCAGTACAAGCAAACACCTGGGCATCCTGGAAAGGTACTCATCCTGGGGCAACCCTTATTCTCTCTTTGACCCTAAGCAAGCCACACTCCTCAGTGGGCCTCAGTTTTTCCATTAGTAATTTAGAGGGCAGAGGGAATCATTTTTAAGGCCCCCTTCCAAATCCCATAGTCCATGATCCGATAAACCACATGAAGAGACAGACTCCTACCTAGCTTTTTCTGAGCAGGGAACATTTAAAAAATCCGATTTTCTGATGTAAAAAGCTTGCTCAGAGATCACAGGCTCTGTGTTAATTAGCCATGGGTACGAAAGCCTAAAGCCTGCCTGAATGACTCCCTCACTCTGCATCCACATACAGGACCTACAGTGAGCTAGATTTCAAACACGATGAAGAAAGGATATCACACTGAATAGCTGTTTGACTTCAGAGAAAGCCCTATTCTTTAAGCCCTTCTTCGGTGCTACTATACAAACCCAGCTTCAAATCCCCACTTATGAGCCGTGTGACCTCAGGCAAGTTATCTAGCCCTTCTGTGTATTGGTTTTCGCTGACATTATATAGGGATAATAATAGTGCCTACTTCATAAAATTGAGATGATGATTAAATGAATTAATATTTATAAAACACATAGAACAGCACCTGGCACATAAGAAACATAACACACATGATTGTTAAATAAAATAATAATAATACATACTGTCACAATTCCTGCCCTCCAGGAGCTTAGAGCCTAGAAAAAGTTCACCGTAGCCCAGCACAAGGAGAGAAGCATGAACGTGACAGTGTAGAGGAGAGTCACTCGACTTGGCCAGGTCAGAGGGCAAAGGGGCAAAAGAGAGTGGGAGTGAAGGTTGTTACGGAGATTCCCAAAAGAGTTGAATCTTGAAAGAGAAGTGAAGCTTCCTCAAGTGCGGGAAGGGAGAAGGAATTTCCAAGCACAGAACACCAAATGATCAAAGGCATAGAAAATGCAAGTAGTTCAGAATGATTGAAGCATAAAGTGCATGTAGGGATGGGGAGAGGAGGAAGCAGTCAGGGAAGAATGGGGAGATATGAGATGGAGAGGCCAGCAGACCCCAATTCAGGTCAGATCTGTGCTGAAATCTATGTAGCATTGGCATGAACTCAACAGTTGAAAATCTGAGGTAAGTTGAGAATAAGAAAAGATCATGCAGAACAAAAGGAACCAGGAAAGAGCCTGAAAATGTGTTACCAGAGAGGTAAAAAAAACTCGAGTAAAATAAAAGGAAAAAACATTTTAAAAGGGAAAAGATAGAAAATGGCAGCTGTTGCAAAGAGATTAGGCAGGATAGGGTCAGAGAAGACTTGTGATTAGTAATTGATGTTGACCTTGACCTCTGACAGAACCCCTTCAGTGATGGCAGAAAAGCCAGGATTTCTTAGAATTCAGTAACCTGGAGTTAAAAGCTGAAGTGATGACAGTCAGCTACTTTTATCAAAATGTTTATATTTTATGATAAAATATGTATCCAAATACTAAAAATATGCATTCAGGAACTTCTCTGAAGAAATTTGTACCAAAGAAATAATAAGGACTATGTGCAAAGATTTATTTACAAAGATTATATCCTTATGTTAATTACAGCAAATAATTGGAAAAAATCATGTTATATGATTTAAAATGGCTACATAAATAAAAGTGTATCCATCAGTGAAAATTTCTTTAGGTCTTATTTTAGAGAGAGAGAGAGCAGGGGGAAAGAGCAAAGGGAGAGTCAGAGGGAATCTTCAGCAGACTCTGCACTAAGAGCTGAGCCCAACGCGGGGCTCCATCTCGTGACTCTGAGATCATGACCTGAGCCAAAACCAAAAATCTGATGTTTAACTGGTGCTCCCATACAATAGAAATTTTAATGCAATGATTAGAAAAATACTGACACAGGAAAAGTGTCAAATTACAAAAGAGAACATCCAGAATGCCCTCTAAGTAGATCTCAAAACCTAAGAAATAAGATTAGAAGGATATAAACCAAAATGTTAACATTGGTGATTATGGGTGTCTGAGACATGTTTGAATTTTTGTACTTCCCAATTTTCTCCTACTATATTATTTTTGTAATGAGAAAAAAAATTAAGAGCTTGCCAGTAATGAAAAAAGAACACGATTAACCAAGAGAAATATGGCCCGCTTTCTTCTCGGTTGAGGAAGACTTGAGTTTGTTTATGTGTGAAGGGAAAGGAAGAGGAAAGATTGAAGCTAGGAGAGAGGTAGTAAATGAAAGAGCCAGGCTCTCAGAGATAAAGGGGATCCTGGGGAAGAGGTGAAGCTGGCAGAGAACCAAAAGGCAGTGGGAAAGAGCCCTGGTCACGGATGCACGATCACCTGCCACTCAGTGTGTGCAGAACAGGGAGATTAAAGGGATGGAGGAGGGTGGAAAAGGTTTACGACAGCTGCTGTAGGGAATTAGGAAGTCAATTAGCAGTAAGTGAAGGGATTGTAGAGAGGCTCCAAGGGAGGGCCCAGCTGCTGGTGAGGAGCAGGACTTGATCCCACTGCCAGTTAATACATTAGCTGCAGCCAAAGAGAAAATGTACAGCCTGGATCTAACCAATGAATGTCCAAATAATATCCAGAAAATATGACCCCGAATAACTGCAACACTAAGGACTATATTAATGTATTAACTAATTTAAGCCCTGTTTTTCTAGTTGGTCTCAGGCAGTTGTACATCTTCACTGTAATCATTATTTTAAGAGACAAATAAAGGAAGTGGGAAAAGGTAGTAAAATGAAGAAAGATTTAGGGAAATGACACTTTATCAGTCAAAATGATGAGTGTTGAGGGAAATTGGAAGGGGAGGTGAACCATGAGAGACTATGGACTCTGAAAAACAACCTGAGGGTTTTGAAGGGGCGGGGGGTGGGAGGTTGGGGGAACCAGGTGGTGGATATTGGGAAGGGCACGTATTGCATGGAGCACTGGGTGTGGTGCAAAAACAATGAATATTGTTACGCTGAAAAGAAATAAAAAATAATAATTAATAAAAAATACTGAGATTAAGTTATCTGTGTAGAAATATGAGAAAATTTGACAATTTGTTGTACATTCAAATAAAAATATATATATTTAAATGAAAAAAAAATGATGAGTGTTAAAACATCACTAATATATTAGTGCACGATATATAGCCAGTTGTTTCCAGGGCTGCTGGTGCTTGTTCATTCCCTGGATGAGTGTCTATAGAAGTCTTCCTAGTGTCTGACAGTAAACAGTCTCTTTGCTTCATCCTTGCAGGTTGATAACTAGAAAGTATTCCTGTTTCATAAATAAATTGTATCAGACTTTCCTATCTGACCAGTATAAATCAATATAATTTACCTAGAAGGGGAAGTATCAGGAAATTCAAGATTGTTAGAACAAAGTAGAATCCTCATCTAATATGGTTTGTGATTACTGGAATAACTTCCTGGACTGAGGGAAAGCAGCTACCATCTGTTAAGCATCTACTGTGTGCATGTTCTTTGCTAGGCCCTTTATTTTCACTGCTCTCATTTAATCCTCCCAATAGTTCTCAAGGCAGATATAACTTTCTTCATTTTACCGACAACAAGAGAAGCTCAGACATGGCAAAAAAGTGAAAATGATAGCACTGACCTCATAAGACTATTTTGAGTATTAAATGAGATAATAAATGTGAAGCATTTAAGATAGAGCAGTACAGAGTACTTTCCCCATAAACATTAACCACAATAATGACTATTGGCCATAATAATATGCCAGGGTTTATGTTATTGTTTGGCAAAATAAGATGGGTCTTCTTATCACTATTTCCAACTCACAACAAATGAAATAGGTTTAGCCGAGGTTACAGCAAGATCACTATAGTCAATATTTCAACTATCACTTTCACTAGGCTCTGCTAGACCATCATGCTTCTGCACTAGATTCAGGTTCATTTTATCTTCCTTTTGTTCCCAGTCAAATAACTTTACAATCCCTGGAGCACAAATCAGTGAGAGTGAGGAGAAGCCAGAGAAGCAGCTTGGGTTCCAACAGGAATAAGTCTGGAATCAAAAAATCTCTAAAACATAAAAACCCAGAGAAGTGAAAATATTTTCAACAAATGGTGTGGCAAAACTAGATATCCACATGCAAAAGGTTGAAATTGGGCTCTTACCTTACACCATATACGTAAATTCACTCAAAATGGATCAAAGACCTAAATATGAAACATAAAAATTTAAAACTCGTAGAAGAAAATACAGGGAAAAGCTCCATGACAGTGGATTTGACAATGATTTCTTGGCTATGACACCAAAAGCACAAACAACAACTGTGCATCAAAGGACACTGCAATAGAAAGAAAAGGCACATGTCTCTACAAAATGGAAGAAAATATTTTCAAATCACTTACCTGATAAGGGACAGATATAGGGACTAATAAGGGAACTATAAAACCTCTTACAACTCAACAACAAAAATAATCCAGTCAAAAAGTGGGAAAAGGACTTGAATAGCTATTTCTCCAAAGAACATAAACAATGGCCAAGAGGCCCATGAAAAGGTGTTCAACATCACTAATCACTAATGTGACGCAAATCAAAACCACAATGACATACCACTTCACACCCTTTAGGATAAAGATTATTGGTAAATAACTCATGTTGTCAAGGATGCACAGAAATCAGAACCTTTGTGCACTGCAAATAGGAATTTAAAATGGTGCTGCTTTACTGGGTATTTACCCTAAAGATACAAATGTAGTGATCCGAAGGGGGACGTGCACCCAACTGTTTATAGCAGTAAAGTCCACAATAGCCAAACTATGTAAAGAACCTAGATGTCCATCAACAGATGAATGGATAAAGAAGATGTGGTATATATATACAATGGAATACTATGCAACCATCAAAAGAAATGAAATTTTGCCATTTGCAATGATGTGGATGGAACTAGAGGGAATTATGCTGAGCGAAATAAGTCAATCAGAGAAAGATAATTATCATATGATCTCTCTGATATGAGGAATTTGAGAGGCACGGCAGGGGTTTCGGGGGAGGGAAGGAAAAAACGAAACAAGATGGGATCAGGAGGGAGACAAACAATAAGAAACTCTTAATCTCATGAAAGAAACTGAGCGTTGCTGGGGGGAGGGGAGGTATGGAGAGGGTGGTTGGGTTAAGGAAATTGGGGAGGGTATGTGATATGGTGAGCGCTGTGATGATTCACAGACCTGTACCCCTGGTACAAATAATACATTATATGTTAATTTTAAAAATACATTATATGTTAATAAAAAATGGTGCTGCTATGGAAAATAGTGTGGTAGTCCTCAAGGAATTAATCGCAGAATTAGCATATAAACCAGCAATTTCACTTCTGGGAATATATCCAAAAGAACTGAAATCAGGAACAAATATTTGTACATCATGTTCATAACCATTATTCACCATAGCCAAAAGGTAGAAATTACCCAAATTTCCATCAATGAACAAATAAACAAAATGTGAAATGAACTTACAGTGGACTATTATTCAGCCCTAAAACAAGGAAATTCTTATACATGCTACCATGTGGATGAACCTTAAAAATATAGTGCTAAGGGCGCCTGGGTGGCTCAGTGGGTTAAGCCGCTGCCTTCGGCTCAGGTCATGATCTCAGGGTCCTGGGATCAAGTCCCGCATCGGGCTCTCTGCTCAGCAGGGAGCCTGCTTCCCTCTCTCTCTCTGCCTGCTTCTCTGTCTACTTGTGATCTCTCTCTGTCAAATAAATAAATAAAAATCTTAAAAAAAAAAAAAAAAGTAGGGCGCCTGGGTGGCTCAGTGGGTTGAGCCTCTGCCTTTGGCTCAGGTCATGATCTCAGGGTCCTGGGATCGAGTCCCGCATCGGGCTATCTGCTCCACGGGGAGCCTGCTTCCTCCTCTCTCTCTCTCGGCCTGCCTCTCTGACTACTTGTGATCTCTGTCTGTCAAATAAAATATATATATATATATATATATATAGTGCTAAGTAAAATAAGCCAAGAACAAAAGTATTAACATTGTACAGTTGCACTTACAGGAAGTAACTAGAGTAGCAAAATCCAGAGATAGAAAGTAGAATAGTGGTTTCCAGGAGCTGGGGGAGAGAATAATGGGGGAGTTATTGTTGATTGAAACTGAATTCAGTTTGGGATGATGAAAAATTTCTGGAGATGGATAGTCATAATAGGGGCACAATGTACTTGTACTTAATGTACTTAATGCCACTGAATTGTACACTTAAATATGTTTACAATAATATATTTTATATTATATATATTTTATCACAAAAAAATCTTCTAAAAAAGTACTGCATGTAGGAAAAAAGATGGGAAAGAAGTCAATTTAAAGGTTCACAGTGGTTATCTTTAGGGTATAGAATTACAGGTTCTTTGTTTCCTTCTTTACATTTTATTATTTTCCATGTTTTCTTCAATAACATTTGAAATGAGAAAAAAGTGTTTCTTCCTTTTTCTTTCTTTCTTTTTTTTTTAAGATTCCGTTTATTTATTTAAGAGAGAGTGAGTGAGAGACAGAGCACAAGCCAGAGAGGAGAGGCAGAGGGAGAAGCAGACTCCCCACTGAGCTGGGAGCCCATGTCGGGGCTCAACCCCCAGACCCTGGGACCATGATCTGAGGCGAAGGCAAATGCCCAACTGACTGAGCCACACAGGTGCCCCATGTTTATTTCTGTGAACTGTTGTATTGCCCCTGGGATAACAATGGAGATGATATGCCACCAAGCACCAATTTTTAAAATATCAGTGATGATTTTCTTCAGAGCAAATGATGCAGTTTATCTTAATATTATACATTGAAAATAGTTTAAAAGTACTCCATTAACCTAAGCAGGGAGGTAAACTGAGGCAAGGTCAAACTATGAGAAATTCAAGTTTATTTGGGAATTGCAGAGGGAACTGCAATTTGGGAAACATGCTGTATCAAGCTACCGGTGAGTCATTTGAGGATTTGGGGCAGATTGTACTTATGAGTAAGGAGTGCAAGGAGGGGGAAGGCCTGCCAGGGAGATTCTTGGTGGATGTTCATTGGTCAGGAGATATGCCTCGATCTTCTGTAAATCAGGCATTTACAAGAAATCAGTCTCTCAGTTAAATTCCATTCTTCTGGGGGAGCATGCATGAGAGTCTCCATTTCATATCCTCCAGCTCAATTTTAGATTGAAATCCTCCCACGACTTCATTAATTTATTATTTTATTTAGCCACTTCCTTATTTGTGCACATCTAAGTTGCCTATGATTTTTGCGCAATTATAAAAATGAAATAAAATCACTTGAATATTTATCCTGGTAAGCTCTTATAACTCTTTTTGAAGGAAAAATACCTAAAAGTGAAATTGTTGGATCGTGTCACACACTTCTAATTTATGCTACTTAATTATACTTTCTAACCTATGCAGACCAACCTAAATCTTTCTTAGAACAAGGTACAAACACATAGGATGGGGATTTTACTTTCAATAGACTCAAAACTGAAAGAGGGAATTTTGTGTTTTTTTTTCAGGAAGCCCACTTAACTGGGAGTGGGTCAGGAATGTTTGGTGGAGACGGGATAGATTGTGAGATTTTACTCTATGTTCTTCACTCACTTTTTTACCTTCTTATTTAGACAACAGAAAACCTTTTGGATAACTGTCTATGGCTCATTCCAATGAACAGAAGGAAGACATTCCAACAGAAGAGGTTGCCCAGCAACAGAACTAGATCTCCTGAGGTAACTTTCCATCCCTTGAAATTGTTCAAGCTCAGGTGAAATGGTGCACAAGAGAAGCCATACATTGCGCTAGTTAAAAAAAAAAAATGCACGGACCCTCGAGTCAAGATGCCTGGATTTGAATCCTGCTTCTGATACTTAGATGGTAGATCTTGGGAAAGTTAATTAGTCCTCTGTGCCTCAATTTCCTCATTAGTAAAATAACAATAATAACAGTACCTACCTTATAGATTGTTACGCATCACTTCTTCTCTCCAGTTTTAAAAATATCTTTCAAAAGAAACACAGAGGAAGTTAGCTTTCTAAGATTATATGCCTTGCAGCAGTTTTGTTTTTTTTTTTTAATCCCCATAGAAGTTAAATCCAAGATGAGGCTCAGAGAGGAAGAAGACCTAAGGGTAAGACACTGATCAAGAATTTTGGCTTCCAATCTCCCAGCACTAGGAACAGCATCAGAACAAGGAAACTATTAAAACACAGGAATCACAGAGAATATTATAAGAGAATTCAAAGTACTTTTAGGAAATTCTCTGGAGGGAAGTAGAAAGGCATGAATCATACTCCACCAAGGTGAAGTGAAAAGAAAACCGGATGGCAATCAGGCACTGGGGTTTTAGTTCTAAATCTGACACTGTGCCGCCCTGGCCAACTGACTTCACCTGTTTGAGCCTCATTCTCCTCAAAACTAAATCATCTCTTTGCACTTTACTTTCATCAGCTCTCAAGATCTTTGACTCTAGCAATCACTACTCAAGTTGAAGAGATGTGACAGTCTGGGCCCTCACACTGAGACAAATGAAAGTCTGTAGAATGCAAAACCCTTCCATCAAGAAGGCAAATCAAGAGAAGTCTAGAGGGCTGGCATGTGGATTTGGGTGTTCGTTGAGGACTCTGTTCTCTGGGGAACAATTTGGTTTAGCTGCCATTTTCAAAGTCCTAAGAACCACAGACTGCCAGAACTGGAAAGTACCCAGTCTCACCCTCTCATTCTGCAATTAAGAAGAGGCTCAGAAAAGCTAAGTTCACTGGTCAAGGTCATCCCGCAGGACATGAGAGCCAGGACTAAACATCAATCATTTTGATAGATCAGAGTTTTTCCCACTACCCTAGCTGTCTGGAAATGTGGGAACTCAGGGCCTAGCACACAGCAAGTGATCAATTACATTTGGATTTTACTCGAACAGCGTCCTGGACACAAGCAGGGCTGAGGGCTAGGGTAGTGAAGGAGACACTAGTGCCGGGTGCAAAATTAAACAAGAGGGGGTCAAAAAACCTCAGTATTCAAAACAGTATTTTAATGAACTATTTAGAAATAAAAAATCAAGGGTCGCCTGGGTGGCTCAGTTGGTTAAGCGGCTGCCTTCAGCTCAGGTCATGACCCCAAGGTCCTGGGATCGAGCCCCGAGTCAGTCTTCCTGCTCATCAGGAAGCCTGCTTCTCCCTCTGCCTGCCGCTCCCTCTACTTGGGCTCACTCTCAATCTCTCTCTGTCAAATAAATAAATAAATAAATAAAAATAATAAATAAATTGAACAAAATACAAAATATAAAAACTGTAAAATAAAGACAGTCTGAACCTGCATTTGTACAGCCATGCCTCATCCATCTTGCTCTAATTCTGGCCCTGGTTCCAGTAAAATTTTGTTTACAAAAAAAAGTTTGACAAACCACAGCCATAGTTTTCAGATTTGATTCTTTAAAATGCTGCATTAAAATATGATTTATCTTGGGGCATCTGGATGGCTCAGTCGTTAAGCATCTGCTTTCGGCTCAGGTCATGATCTCAGGGTCCTGAGATCCAGCCCGGCATCAGGCTCCCTGCTCAGCAAGAAGCCTGCTTCTCCCTCTCCCACACCCCCTGCCTGTGTTCCCTCTCTTGCTATCTCTCTCTCTAATAAATAGTAAATAATATTTATAATAAATACCTATAATAAATAAATAATCTCTCTTTAATAAATAAATTCTTAAAATAAAATTTTATCTTGATTTCTGAGCCTTTTGATGCCCCCCCCCTTAAATTTTATGCCCAAGGCTAGTGCCTCACTTTTTTCACCTTACTCCTGCCTGGGCAAGACAAGGAATGTCAGGTGCATCTCACCAAGGCATCTGCACCTAAAATCCGTGGCTTCCTAAACTTGGGTCCATGGTTCCCCCCATGGAAGTCTGCAGATGGGTTCTGGGGATCCATGAATCTCTTCCAGTTATAGGCAAAACACTGTGTTCACATATCTTTTCCTAGGAAAACAACAGGTCTTTAATTTTTACAGTCTCAAAAAGACTCCATAAAAGTAAAAATCCTGCCATAGAACAAGGCAAAAACCACCCCACCTGCCCTTTTCCTGTCTTCATCATTCTCTATTATTCTTCCTGCATAAAATATGCATCTATAAGAAAAAAACTAATATATTCATTCTCACAGAAGTTCAAAGGACATAAGACATAAGCCCCGTAGTAGTTTATTCATCTTAGCTCAAAAGCCTTGGGCCAATGTTAAGAGTCTCTTGGAGCACCAGGGTGGGTCGGTCAGTTAAGCATCTGCTCAGGTCATGATCTCGGGGTCCTGGGATGGAGCCCCTAGGGGGCTACCTGCTCAGCGGGGAGTCTGCATCACCCTCTCCCTCTGCCACTCCCCCTTCATGCTCGGTCACTCTCTCTCGCTCTAATTAAAAAAAAAAAAAAAAGTCTCTTAAGGACGCAATTTAAGTAATAGGTACAGGCTTCAGGGGTACATCTCCCGCCCCACCCCACCCCCAAATAACACGTCTAGGAGACTTCCTTAACCCCTCCCTTGTCTTTCTCATCTACAACCAATACCCTTTTGACAAGTCAGTCGTGAACAGTGGGAAAGACAACACCTGCTAAAAATGAAAGGATCTGGTGGAAGACAGCAGCTCAGCAATCCCACAACCTGACTTTTTACCAAGGGTTCACCCTGAAGACCCATCAGGCCTCAGAAAGGCTCAGACACAAGTTCTCAAGACCGGAAGTGCGGAGGCGGGACCCGCGCAAGGGCTCACGGGGAGGGGGCAGGTCACGTCACCCAAGCGCTAGGCGGGCCCTGATTGAAGGTTGATAAGTGGCTCCTTGTTTCACGCTACCACTGTTGCTGCAATCAAAGTGGCAAATATTTACCTTGGAATCTGACTGACTGAAAATATTTGGTTGGAGCCAGATGCGTCGCGTGTCTGTCCCTGAAATATTAGCTAAAGGAGTGATTT
Organism: Lontra canadensis; assembly: GCF_010015895.1. Taxonomy (NCBI): domain Eukaryota; kingdom Metazoa; phylum Chordata; class Mammalia; order Carnivora; family Mustelidae; genus Lontra; species Lontra canadensis. The sequence continues at coordinate 6,318,068 of NW_022631027.1, forward strand.
AGGAAAATAAAATGGTGGGTGGGGTACCTGCCTGGCTAAACTATTTACTTTCCTCTGCCTCCCGTTCAGCGTGTGGAGCTTCTAACAATCCTGTAGGGAATGTGAACAGCTGGGAAGCAGGCCAGACTGGGAGAGAGTGTGACGGGGTCTGTTTTGCATTGGGCGGATAGTTTTATATAAATCAGAGATGTGGACATAGACATCTTCCTTAAAGGTTCTTGGAAATGTTCTCAAAACAGTTTACCCAGGAGAAGTAAACTGTGAAGTAGTTTTGTTACATCTTTAGTTCTGGAGTGCATCTAAAATAAGGGTACTAGTTACTTGGGAATCGACAAATCCTTTCAGGAATGCTGCTGCTTTCTGAGCTGCTTGTCTGTCCTGGGGTGTGGGCGAGACAATTCACAGAGTTTAAGATTGAGCAAGATGCTTACTGTGCGCCTGGCACTGTGGTCAGCATTATTGGCCCTCTGTCTAGCAATTCTCACAACCACAGCAAACCTGGGATGAGTTATCAATAGCTAGCTCTAATTTCCAGATAAGAATCATCTTCAGAAACACGGAATAACTTGATTCCAAGACCTCAGGACTCATGACTGGTGAAGCTGGGATTGGAACCCAGACGGTCTGACAATCCACTCTTTGCCTCCCTTTGAGAGTACTGGTGATAGGTGCATCTCTGGTCTGTGATTCTACAGATGAGGGGAATGAGATTCTTGCTGCTGACTGGGGAGGTTTTACGTGTCTGTGGCTAAAGGTGACCTCTTAGGTTGATCCTCTTTGCTATTTCATTCAGTACTAGGAAATGCTGCTTGTGAGGAAAGCAGAACTAAAAATAAATGTAACTAAAATAAGCTTCTACTTAAAAAAAAAAAACTTTTTTAAAATGTAAGAGTCAATATTTTATCTCTTTTTCAAATGTAAAGAGAATACAAAGTACATGAAGTTGTGGATTCAAGTGATAGAAATTTTGTCTCCCAAGGGCAGAAACAATCAGAGGAGGCAAATTGAGCATTTGACACCCATTACAGATTATCCTGCTTGCTCCAACCTTCCTTAACTTACTCTTTAACTAGAATGTTAAACACACGACATTTTAAAAGAGGTTACATTAATCAAATAGTTACTTTGAGAACGACCAATGGTTTTTAATCTGATTCTATTAACAGAAGCCATTTATCAAAATATAATTTTCAGCTTTCCAGTCACTTAGCCTAGAAACCTTCCAATTATTTTAGTTCCTGTGTCACCTTTGCTAGTCACAACCTCCTCAAAACCTTCAGGGGTTCCCCTCTGCATTGAGATGGCCACATACCTCTAGCCTGGCATTCTAGGCACTCCTTGATCTGTCCCACTGTAACTGGAAGCTCAGTCATGGGAGCCAAGAGAGCTCAAAGTCTAATTCCATCCCCACTACTGAATAACTGAGGGGATTTCCCTTTTTTGTAGGCCTTAGTGTCTTTATCTGTAAAATGAGTGTTGGGATAAATGATTCGCTAGTCCTTTGCTGATTCTTTGCATCTGCCCCTTAAGACTTCTTTCCTGTAAGGGGAACCCTCCTACACTGTTGGTGGGAATGCAAGCTGGTGCAACCACTCTGGAAAACAGCATGGAGGTTCCTCAAAATGTTGAAAATAGAACTACCCTATGACCCAGCAATTGCACTGCTGGGTATTTACCCTAAAGATACAAACGTAGTGATCCGAAGGGGCACGTGCACCCGAATGTTTATAGCAGCAATGTCTACAATAGCCAAACTATGGAAAGAACCTAGATGTCCATCAACAGACGAATGGATAAAGAAGATGTGGTATATATATACAATGGAATACTATGCAGCCATCAAAAGAAATGAAATCTTGCCATTTGCGAAGACGTGGATGGAACTAGAGGGTATCATGCTTAGCGAAATAAGTCAATCAGAGAAAGACAACTATCATATGATCTCCCTGATATGAGGGAGAAGAGATGCAACATGGGGGGTTAAGGGGGTAGGAGAAGAGTAAATGAAGCAAGATGAGATTGGGAGGGAGATAAACCATAAGTGACTCTTAATCTCACAAAACAAACTGAGGGTTGGTGGGGGGAGGGGGGTTGGGGGGGTAGGGTTATTATGGACATTGGGGAGGGTATGTGCTATGGTGAGTGCTGTGAAGTGTGTAAACCTGGCGATTCACAGACCTGTACCCCTGGGGAAAAAAATATATTATATGTTTATAAAAAATAAAATTAAAAAAAAAAAAGACTTCTTTCCTGTGCATTCCCTTCATGTACCATGTGCTTTAGCCCTCACTATACCGAGGACCCAGCACATGCCCTGCAGAGTCCTATCTCTGCCTTTCTGCCTTTATCTGGAATGTCCCTCCTTCTTCCCCAGATGACCAAATCCTTTACTCAAAGACTCAAATATAATGCCAACTCCCTCATGAAGCTTCTTCCTTGATTTCCTTCTTGGGAAGTCAGTTATTCAGTCTAGGAACCTGGTATCTGACTGTCGGGGACCAGCACAAAAAGTCCCAGGGGAGGCAGAGAGAGAGAGAATGGTGGGGAATTAAGAAAAACAAGAGTCAGAAAGCTGGGATCGGGAGGTGATCTGATGGGCTGATGACCCAATGGAGCCCCAACATGCATGAGAGACTTTATTTTATAGTTCAATAACAAGAATGTTTATCAAGGAGCTTGAGGTCAGAGGACCGCAAGTCCCACGTGACAGCCTTGCTTAAAAACAAAAGAGTTTACTCAAGCATATTTACAGAGGAGCTCAAGGACCGTGTCAGCTTGACCCAGAGTGCTTATGTAAGCCAAACCAATTAGTGAGTGACCTGCAGGGATTGCGGGAGCTAGCCCTCAGCAAAATTCCCTTGACTACAAGGACCGTGTCAGCTTGCAGTCAATTCCTCATATCTGACCCTGCTTTTGAGCACAGAACTGTACTTGGATTATTCATATATCTTTAGGGTCCAGGTTGTTTTTGTACCCTCCCCATTGCCAGGCAAAAAGAAGGCATTTTAAGAGCAGCAGGTAATAAATGGAAATGAAATGTTAGCTGGTACTAACTACCAGCAGGTAGAAAATACCTATTAAATGTGAGCTATTGTTTTTAATACCAATGGTGATAATTATAGATGTTTATTGAATGAGTGGAATGAATGAAATAAATTTCAAGCCAAAAAAAACCTATGAAAATATGCCAAGCTTTGTTAGGCTGGGTCTCAAGACAAAGTAAAAGGACATACACTCCTTAGTAACATCGAGGAAACTGAGGCAATATTCGGGGTCAGCTTTTCTAGTTGTATGCAGGTAGACATGTTTAAAATTTAAAGAGCCACAGGAACCTTAAAGTTTTGAACAAGCAATCTATTTTGAACAAGCCGTCTATATCAGATTTTAATCTTAGCACTTTGAAATTCTCAGTTGCAATAAATATCCTCACATATTGAGTACTTTTTAAAAATTTAAACTCTAAAATAGAAAAAAAAATAACATGACTTCTTTGTCAATTTAACCAAAAATAACACATAAATAAATTTCAAATGTGGTGGTCAAATAGTACAGTGAGCTACCTCACGTATTTTAATATGCAAATGCCTACAGGTACATGTCCTGCTGAGAACAGAACAGTAGAAATGAATGAAGGCAATGAGCAGCTGTTACATACTGTGGAACATCTGCAGGTAGAGAAAGGAAATGTCTGTCTGGAGGAAAAAGCCTTTGACGTGAATGCAGCTTGGTACCAAAACCTCACCTTGGCTAATGAGAGGGTACAACATCAAGCCTGGGGGGTCAGGGAATGGAGAAATGTTTTTCCTCAGATTCCATCCCAACTTCCCCCAATCCCAAATAATCATTGTTAACATTTTGGCACATGTTCCTCCTTTTTTTGCCTGCATGTGCTAACTTTATTATTGTTACTATTGATTTTTTCCAGAATAGGATCATAATTTATATGCCACTCAGAGACTTGCTTTGCAAAAAGTCAGATTCCTAGCATTATGATATAAGGATGTGCTGGCAACTTTGCTGATGGGTTGTTACTGATAATCCACAGTTTTAAACAATGCTCTGGTGAACAATGCTGTACACATATCCTTTTGCTATGACACTGCTTTCCAACAGGGCAGACCCAATCTTTAAGAGCTTCAGAGGAGGAACTTTAGTTCAGCAGTTTTTTATTGATAAAACAGTGCATCCTCAGAGCAGTTTCAAGGCAGATCAGATAAAAACCATAGTTGGGAACAGAAGGACTCACACCACACCCAAATTCAAAGGAACTTCCCAGGAGGCTCTCTGCCCTCCTCCCTTAGCAGCTATCACACTTACCCGGTTTATCTTTGGAAGCTGAGCCAGTTATTTTCCTTAGGGAGTTACAAGTAGGCCTGGAGGACATTGTATCACAATGTGTGTAAAATGCATGAAGCGTAGGCATTCGCATCTATGAATTAGAATGATGATGGGGAGATTCAAGTAGTTTAATATTCAAGACAGTCAGCTGAGCGGGGGAGGGGGGAGGTATTTGAAAACTCTTTATGTAACCGGGGATAGGAGAGTGGGTCTGTTGGGCCGCCTACATACTAACAGCCCAACTCCAGTGTGTTGATGCAGACCTCTGAGCCTACTTTTAGGAGCTCTGGAATTTTTTCCACCCTGGCTAGGAAAGTTGTCTTTAACATGTCTCCTCTGAGTGGAGGCTTTGCCTTGACCCTGCTCAGTGGCCTCCAAGTTTGTCAGGCTCTAGTATGAGCGAAAAGAGCCACTGCTTCCTACCTGGTGGGACCCGAATTTATTGTGAGTGCGAGATGGCCACTCACCTCAATAAATCATTTCTTTTTCTTTTAAGATTTTACTTATTTTTTAGAGAGAGAGTGAGAGAGAGCACACACACCTGAGTGAGGGGGCAGGGCAGAGAGAGAGGGAGAAGCAGACTCCCCGTTGAGTTGGGAGCCTGACCCAGGGCCTGATCCCATGACCCTGAGACCAAGACCTGAGCGGAAGGCAGATGCTTACCTGACTGAGCCACCCAGGCACCCCCACAAAAACCATTTCTGAACCTGTTTGGAGATTTCCTCTTTCTTTCAGTTAATGAGGATTTGAAGGTATAGAACCATCCAATTTTAACCTCTCAATAAACCAATCAATAAAATAAAATAAAATTGAAACAATACAGAGAAGATTAGCATGGCCCCTGTGCAAGAATGACACACAAAATAGAAATAACAGTCATAGTAATAATAAGTTGTTACACTATATAATAAATATAAAATGATACCATGCAAGATGCTGTTCTGAATCTTCTAGATGCTATTACTATTACTTTTTAAAAAACATTTATTTAATTGAGGGAGAGACAGAGATAGCGAGAGAAAGCAGGAGCAGGGAGGAGAAAGAAAAGCAGGTTCATCCGCTGAGCAGGGAGCCAGACACGGAGCTCAGTCCAAGCACCCGGGGATCATGACCTGAGCTGAGGGCAGATGCTTAACTGTCTGAGCCCCCCAGGAACCCCAGCTATTACTGTTACTTTCTTTTCTCTTTCTTGTTTTGCCTTCTCTTGAATTGATTTTTTTTTCTTTTTCTAATTCCGTTTCTCTCTAACCGGTTGGAAAGTACGTGTGTTTGTATTTATTATTTCAGGAATTAAACTAGCTAGTTTAGCATACTCATCTAACAAAATCTGAAGTTCATATCTTTACCTTACTCCTAAATGATCAAGGACCTCGGATTATTTTAATGCTAGTAGATAAGCCCAGTATTTTAATTCTAGTCTATTTTCCCTTCAAAAATTAAGAGTATATTGTTACATTATGTTATTCCGTAGTCAGTGTTTGCTGAGATATGCCCTCATACTTACCAAAATGTTTTTGTTCCATGTGTTTTTATTTTGTTTTGTTTTGTTTTTTACATCTCAGGCTTTTCATTTTTTTTCTGCAAAAGTATATGTCCTTTATGATTTCATTTAGTGATTGTCTTTGAGTGATGCATGTTCTCAAGTTATTGAAGGGGAGGAGTTGTTTTTATTGGTTTTCTCTTCTGTTTGCCTGGAAATAATATTCTTATACAATCCTTTTTTTGGAATATAGCTTCATTGAATGTGGAATTCTAAGTTGACAGCTATTTTCTTTCAACACATTGAGGAAATTCTCACATTGTATTCTCTTAGTTGCTCTTATAAAATGAAATGTCAGTCTAATTGCCCTTTTTTATAGGTGGTTTTCTTTTCTCTTTGGCTACTTTAAGATCTCTCTGTTTCTCTCTCTCTCTCACAGATTCATTTGTATTCTGCTGTTTCACTCTGATGTGTCTAGGAGATAATTTTTTCTTACATATGTTGCTAGAGATTCACTGAATTTTCTGGATTTTTTACATTTTCTGGCTCTTTTACATTCTCATTTTTTTAAAAGAGATTTTTATTTATTTGAGACTGAGTGAGAGAGAGCACAAGCAGGGAGAGCAGCAGAAGGGGAAGCCAGCTCCTCACTGAGCAAGAAGCCCATGTGGGACTCCATCCTAGGACCCTGGAATCCTGACCTGAGCCAAAGACAGATGATTAACCAAATGAGCTACCTAGGTGCCCCTGCATTCTCATTCTTATATCCTTCTGGAATTCTGTTGGACCTTCATACTCTAGTCTTATTTTTATCTCACTCTACTACATGTGGATAGGTTCTTTAGATCTAGTTCTCTAATTCTTTCTTCAGCTATGTCTGGTTTCTTTTTAATGCACTGAGGTATTTTTGTACAACTTTACTGAGGCGTAATCAACATACAATACATAGCACATATTCAAAGTGTACACTTTGATAAATTCTGACACATGCATGCACTCATGAAACCATCACCACAACCAATATGATAAATAAATCCTTTACCCTTCAAAGTTTCTTATGTCTTTTTTTTTAAGATTTTATTTTTAAAGTAATCTCTATGCCCAATGTGGGGCTCACACTCACAGCTCCTTGGTGGCACACTCACCAATTGGGCCAACCAGGTGTCCTTCCTCATGTCTTTTTTTTTTTTTTTTTTTTTTAGATTTTATTTATTTATTTGACAGAGAGAGAAAGCAAGTGCACAAGCAGCAGGAGAGGCAGAGGGAGAGGGAGAAGCAGGCTCCTGGCAAAGCAGGGGAAACCTGATATGGGACTCGATCCCAGGACCCCTGGATCATGACTTGAGTCGAAGGCAGTGGCTTAACCAACTGAGCCACCCAGGTGTCCCCCTCATGTCTTTTTGTACTGCTTTTCTCCAGCTCTTCTCTATCACTACCCTTCATCAAGTAACCACTTGCTATCGCTATAGATCAGCTTGAATTTTATAGAATTAGATAGATAGATAGATAGATAGATAGAAAGAATGATATAGTATGCCTCCTTTTTTTTTCTGGTCTGATTTCCTTCACTCAACAAAATTATTATGATGTTCATCCATGAACATTGTTAGATCTATATATAGTTTATTTATTTTTATTGCTGAGTAGTGCTCACTGTATGGATATACCATAGTCTTCTTATATTGTCACTTGTCATTGGACATTTCCAGTTCTTAGCTATTACAAATAAATTTGCCACAAACATTCGGGTACATCTTGTTATGGACATGTGCTTTCATTTTTCTCAGGTAAGTATTTAGGAATCGAATATCAGAATTATATAAATTTAACTATAATAAATAAATGTTTTACTTATTTTTAAATTGGGTTATCTCCTTATTATTGAATTATAATACTTCTCTGCATATTCTAGATAAAAGAATTTTGTCAGATACATATTTTGCAAATATCTTCTCCCAGTCTGTAGCTTATCTTTTCATTTTTTTAATTGTGTTCTTTGAAGAGCCAAAGCTTTTAATTTTTATGGACTTCCATTTATTGATATTCTTTCTTATAGTCATGATGTTTTTTGTTTTTTATATTTTTTAAAGAGTTTATTTATTTATTTGTCAGAGAGAGAATGGGAGCCACAAGCAGGGAGAGCAGGCAGAGCAGGCAGAGGGAGAAGCAGGCTCCCCTCTGAGCAGGGAGCCTGATGTGGGACTCAATCCCAGGACCTGGGATCATGACCGGAGCTGAAGGCAGATACTTAACCAACTGAGCCCCCCAGGTGCCCCATCATTGCTGTAGTTTTGTTTTGTTTTGTTTTTAAAGATTTTATTTATTTATTTGACAGACAGAGATCACAAGTAGGCAGAGAGGCAGAGAGAGAAAGAGAGAGGAAGAGAAGCAGGCCTCCTGCCGAGCAGAGAGCCCGATGCAGGGCTCGATCCCAGCACCCTGGGATCATGACCTGAGCCGAAAGCTGTGGCTTTAACCCACTGAGCCACCCAGCTGCCCCGTTTGCTGTAGTTTTTAAATAAGTTTTGAGATCCAGTGGTGTAAGTACCACAACTTTATTTTTGTTTTTTTGTTTTTGTTTGTCTTATTTTCAAAGTTGTTTAAGTTATTCTAGGTCCTTTTCATTTCTATATAAATTTCAGAATCCACAGGTCAATTTATCAAGAAACAAAGTCTGTTGGGATTTTGATTGGGATGTGTTGAATCTATAAGTCAGTTTGGGGAGGATTGATATTTTAATTATCTCTAGTCTTCTATTCCATGAACTTGATATATTATTTCTCCATCTTTTTAGGTCTTCTTTAATTTCTTTCACCAATGTCTTATAGTCATCATTATATAGTTATTGTACATCTTTTGCCAAATTTATTCCTATTTCATATTTTTATTCTGTTGTAAGTGGTATTGCTTTTGTAATTTTTTTTAAAGATTTTATTTCTTTATATATTTGCCAGAGAGAGAAATCACAAGTAGGCAGAAAGGCAAGCAGAGAGAGGGGAAGCAGGCTCCCTGCTGAGCAGAGAGCCCGATGAGGGACTCAATCCCAGGACCTGAGATCATGACCTGAGCCAAAGGCAGAGGCTTAACCCCCTGAGCCACTCAGGCACCCCTCTTTTGTAATTTTTATTTCTAATTCTTCACTACTTACATAATTGATCCTTAAACAACACAGGTTTGAAATGTATGTCCACTTATGCATGATTTTTTACAGGTACTGTAACTGTGTTTTCTCTCCCTTATGAATTTCTTAATAACATTTTCCTTTCTCTGGCTTACTTTATTGTAAGAATCCAGTGCATACTACATATAACATACAAAATATATGCTTATCAACTGATTATTGTTATTGGTAATGCTTCTGGTCAACAATAGGCTATTAGTAGTTTAGTTTTGGGAGAGTCAAAAGTTATATGCAAATTTTTTACTATGTGAGGGATCGGTCGGCGCCCCTAACCCCTGTGTTGTTCAAGGGTCAATTGTATATAGAAATGAAATTGATTTTTGCTCTATGATCAAGTATCCTAAAAATATACTCAACTCACATAATTCTTCTTAGTTCTTTTGTAGAGTCCATAAGATTATCCACAAAGATAATCAGGATGTTGGCAAATACAGTTTTTTTCTTCCTTCCTAATCCATTTACCTTTCATTTCTTAATTCTTTTTCTTGACTCGTGCACTGACTAGAAACTCCAGTACAGTGTTGCATAGAAGTTCTGAGACCAAACACGCTTGTCTTATTCCTCATCTTAGGGGGGAAGAATTCAGTTTTGTTTTTTGTGTTTTTTTTAAGATTTTGTTTATTTATTTGATAGTCAGAGATCACAAGTAGCCAGAGAGGCAGGCAAAGAGAGAGAGTGGGGAAGCAGGCTCCCTGCTGAGCAGAGAACCCGAAGCAGGTCTCGATTCCAGGACCTTGAGATCATGACCTGAGCCGAAGGCAGAGGCTTAACCCACTGAGCCACCCAGGCACCCCAGAATTCAGTTTTTCACCATTAAGCATGATATTAGCTGTAAATTTTTTATAGATGTCCTTTATTAGGTCGAGAAAATTCTCTTCTATTACTAGTTTGCTAAAAGGTTTTATGAGGAATAGATGTTGAATTTTGTCAAAATGCTTTTTCTGCACCTACTGAAATAAGCAACTGGTTTTCTATCTTTTTAGCCTGTCAATATGGTGAATTATATTAACTTTAATAGCAATCTTTTTTCAACATAAATTTATGTATTTTAAATCAAGAGTCAGATGCTTAACCAAATGACCCATCTATGTGCCCCTGTTATTCTTTTTATGTATTGTTGGATTTGATTGAGTAAAACTGTTACGAATTCTTACATCTGTGTTCATGAGGAATATTGGTCAGTTGTTTTCTTATAATGTCTTTCTTTGGCTTGGGTATCAGGATAATGCAGTCTTCATAGAATGTTATGAGAAGTAGTCCTTTTTCTTCACTTGTCTGAAAGAGTTTTTATAAAATCTGTATTGTTTCTTCCATAAATTTTTGTAGAATTTACCAGTCATGCCAGTCATGAGCACTGTTTTCTTTCAGAAAGGCCTAAGATCAATTTCTTAAGTAGATAGAGAGCTAATTCAAGTCATCTATTTCTTGAGTGAGTTTTGGCAGTTTGTGTCTTTCAAGGAATTTGTCTACTTTTAAGTTGTTGAATTTATTGACATAAATTATTCATAATTTCCTTATTATCATTTAATATCTATAGATTCTGTAGTTATACCACCTCTCTCATTCTTTTATCTTTATTATGTTCAGTTACCCGACATAGAGTACATCATTAGTTTTTGATGTAGTGTTCAACAGTTCATCAGTTGTGTATAACACCCAGTGCTCATCATAACACGTGCCCTCCTTAATACCCATCATCCAGCTACCCTTCCCCCCCCACCTTCTGTTACCCTCAGTTTGTTTCCTGGAGTCCAGAGTCTCTCATGGTTTGTCTCCCTCTCTGATTTCTTCCCCTTCAATTTTCCCTCCCTTCCCCTATGGTCCTCTGTGCTATTCCTAATGTTCCACATATGAGTGAAACCATATGATAATTGTCTCATTCTTGATGTGGCAATTTGTCTTCTTTTATCCCTGATTAGTGTGGTTAGAAGTTTATTTTTTCTGTTTTCCATTTCATTGGTTTCTGCTCTTATCATTATTATGGTCTTTATTCTGCTCACTTCAGGTATAATTTGTACCTTTTCTAGTTTCTTAAGGTGGAAGCTGAGGTAATTGACTTAAAAATTTTCTTCTTTTCTAATATAGGTGCTATAAATTTCCTTTAAGCACTGTTTTGCTGAATTCCACATATTTTGATATGCTGTATTTTCATGATCAGTTTAAAATATTTTCTAACTGCCCTTTTAATTTTTCTGATTTGTATGATACTTAGAAGTGTATTATTTAGTTTCTAAATATTTGGATATTTCAAGATACCTTGGAGCGCCTGGGTGGCTCAGTCATTAAGCGCCTGCCTTCAGTTCAGGTCATGATCCCAGAGTCCTGGGATTGAGCCCTGCATTGGGCTCCCTGCTTGGCAGGAAGCATGCTTCTTCCTCTCCAATCCCCCCACCCTCCATCCCCCACTTGTGTTCCCTCTCTGTCTGTCAAATAAAAGAATAAAATCTTAAAAAAAAATCTTTCAGTTATTGATTTCTAATTTAATTCTGTTATGATCAGAGATAAACTTTGTATTATTTGAATCACTGTAAGTATATTGGTACTTTTTCTATATCTCAGAATAAGGTCAATTTTGGCAAATATATTTTTTTACTTTAACAAGAATATATATTCCATGTGCACTTTAAAAGATTGTGTATGCTGCTGTTGTTGGATGGAATGGTCTCTATAGGCCACTTGAATCAAGTTTTTTTGATAGTGTTGCTTATGTCTATTCTACCAATTATAGAGAAAGTAATGTTGAAATCTTTGACTGTAATTGTGGATTGATCTATTTTCCTTGCAGTTTTGTCAGTTTTGCTTCATGTATTTTAAAGCTCTATTTTTAGTTGCATAATATTTGTGATTGTGTCATTTTCTTGAGAAACTGTCTCCTTTATCTCTATGAAATTCTCTCTTTATTTTTGGTAATATTTTTGCTCTGAAATCTGTTTTTTCTGACATTAAAGCAGGCACTCCAGGTTTCTTTTAATTAGTGTTACCACAGTATATCTCCTTCCATTCTTTTACTTTTAACCTATTTGGTTCTATATCTACAATATTTTTTTTAGGGGCGCCTGGGAGCCTCAGTGGGTTAAAGCCTCTGCCTTCGGCTCAGGTCATGATCCCAGAGTCCTGGGATGGAGGCCCGCATCTCTTCTCTGCTCAGCAGGGAGCCTGCTTCCTCCTCTCTCTGCCTGCCTCTCTGCCTACTTGTGATCTCTGTCAAATAAATAAATAAAATCTTTAAAAAAATAAAAATAAAATCTTTTTTTAATTCAGCATATAATTAGAACTTGCTTTTTCTATCCACTCAGATAATCTCTGACTTTTAAAAAGATTTTATTTATTTATTTGTTTGAGAGAGATTGGGAGAAAGAGAGAGCACAAGCAAGGGGAGGGGCAGAGGGAGAGAGGGAAGGACAAGCAGACTCCCTGCTAACATGGAGCCCAATGAATGTATTCATCCTAAGACCCTGAGATCATGACCTGAGAGGAAGTCAGACATATAAGTGACTGAGACAGCCAAGTACCCTGATATCTCTGACTTCTAATTGGGATCTTTGTTTTTTGTGTTTTTTTTTTTCTGTTGTTTTCTTTTTTTAGAAAGAGAGCACAAATGGAGGTGGGGGGGGCAAAGGAAGAAGGAGAGAGGATCTTAAGCAGGCTGGAACCTGATGCAGAGCTTGATCTTATGACCCTGAGATCATGATCTGAGCCAAAATCAAGAGTCAGACACTCAACGAACTGAGCCACCCAGGCTTCCCCTAATTGGGTTTTTTGGAAACGTGCTATTAATACAGTAGCCACTAGCCACTTATCCCTATTAAAATTAATTAAAATTTAAAAATCAGGGCGCCTGGGTGGCTCAGTGGGTTAAGCCGCTGCCTTCGGCTCAGGTCATGATCTCAGGGTTCTGGGATTGAGTCCCGTATCGGGCTCTCTGCTTGGCAGGGAGCCTGCTTCCCTCTCTCTCTCTCTCTCTGCCTGCCTCTCTGTCTACTTGTGATCTCTCTCTGTCAAATAAATAAATAAAAATCTTAAAAAAAAAAAATTTAAAAATCAGTTCCTCAGGCACACTAGCCAAATTTCAATAGCCACATGTGGCTAGTAGCTGGTGTATTGGACAACACTGGTTTAAATCATTCACCTTTACATATAATGGAATTACTGATATGGTTAGGTTGGAGTCTCACATCTTGCTATTTATTTTCTACTTATCCTATCTTTTCTTTGTTCTCTTTTTATTTCTGGAAGTTCTATTTGCTTTCAGATCTGCTTGGTCACTCTTTATTGTCATTATTCTCTGTTCATAATTTCACATAGTCATTTAATTTTCTTAAATATATTAAACATAGATAGTTCATATTTTGTGTCAGTTTGAATATCTGAAATGTTTGTGTGTCTCTATTTGCTGGAATTTGTTTCTGATGGTTCTCATTCATGGTGTCTTATTTCCATTGTATATTTTGTGATTTTTTTTTTTTTCAAGGCTGTCCATTTTCATTGGAATCAACCAGTAGGAATTCTTTTGAGATCTGAACTAAAGTTAAATTCCTCCTGAGAAATTTGCATTTGTTTCTATCCGTTTCCTGGGGTGCTACCAAAGTAGAACTACAATTAGATTAAAATTTTAACTTAAAATCCCCCATTAAATTAAAATGAATCCTGACAAGAGCACATGAATCCTGACAAAAGCACATGTGAGAACCAACTGGCTTTATGAATTCTCAAGGGGGAATTCTGTCCCTTCCACCAGCACCAAGGTCAATATAGGCATTTCTTCATTATCTTCTGTGCAGTGTGATTTCTTATTCAACCTTGCACTGAGGGTGTGATAAGGTAGCTTTCCTATCAGATTCTCCACCTCTGTCTGCCTCCTGTAACTCCTGGCTCCATGCTCTGCTTCATACAGCTGTCAAGGAGGAAAGTCTGGTGATAGCTGGGTTGGCACTTGTTTCCTGACCATATTTCCTACTTTCATTACTGGTTTTGAAATCAACAAATTCTTTACTTTGGATGTATTTACAATTATTAAAAAATATTTTTACCCAGAATTTTAGTTGCTTCAAACTGGAGGGGTTGTTCAGGATATTTAATCCACGATACTACCACAAGAAATGGAAATTTCCAGCTCTATTATTTTTCAAATTGAATGCTAGGTGATAAATTTCAGAGCCAATTGTTAACCCTAATAGCATAATAACTATTACATGTTGAATGCCTGCTGTGGTTCAGGCAGTTTGCACATATAATCTCCGATCTTCACAATAATCCTACAAGTAGGTATTATTCTTTCCATTGAACAGATAAAGCAATGAGGATTGAATTATCCAGTCACAGAACTAGTCAGCAAAGGAATTTGAATTCTGCTCTTTGCAGTCAAACCTGATCTCTCTTTGACTCTGCAGAATCTTTTCTCTTAATATTGAAAATACACGGTGGCTTTTATATTGAACAGCAGGCAGTGGAAGCAGGTTGAGCAGAGAAGAGATTTTAAAGGATACGATTTTCCCAATATGTAGGCTCCTGTCATTTCACCCCATATCCCTGAAACACTTCATCAGATTCCAAATGCTATGCAGTGAAATGGCCATGCAGAAACTTGCTTCATAACATTAAAAGCCAGAATCTCCCCATTCCCCTTCTATTTCCAAAGCTGCAAGTGGTCTTTATTTGTGTGAGACACAAAACCAATTCTTTCATCTGAATTCTGTTTTAGACCCTAATATACTAATGGGACTTTCTCATAACTGCAGCCTATAGATGTCATTTTTCTTCATTTTGGGGGTTGGTGGCTTTTGTCCTTAGCAGCTGTGGCCTTCAACTTTATCTGAGTTTGCAATCAGGAAGCTGTGATACTTCCTGAGACTGCTCAGGGTACAATTTACACAATACAAACTGAGTTTACTTTCTTCACTTTGGAGTTGCTCTGGGGTCCTGAAAGGGTTGACTGTACTTTGTCCAGTTTTCTTTCTACAGGTTGAATCCAGCAGTTGGTGAGAACCAACCTCTGTGGTTTACAACCACTTTTATTTCCTGAGCAACACAAGTAGAGAATTTGGAAAGAAGGCAATGATTAGGATTGGAGTCTAGAAAACCGTTAAGAAGGAGGAAGTTTATCAACTCAGTGGGAGTAAATCTCCAAACCACCTTCAGAATGCTAACACGCACACACTGTTTCTCATTGCCATGACCAATGAGCAGGTTGTTGAAGAAAACCAACCCAATACCAGAGGCAGAGAGAAGTTGGAGAAGAATCATCATTTTTAGATATGCAGATTTCTCGGCCAAAGAGAGCCAGGAATGGCATTGATTGGTGCCACTTATTATATACAAGCTTTTTCATTTGTGAAATGTTCCCAAAACTTGACCACCATTCTGTTTTTAAAGTTGTTTCCTTGATAGCTACACTTTGAAACTCTGTGATGACTTAACCTGTTTTTATATGTATTGATATAATATTTATACCACTTTTAAATACTGTTAAATTTTTTGATTAATTATTCCAATGACTAAAAAGAAAGGATAATTATGCAACATGATAGAAGTACTAAGTATCACTGTAATGGCAATAATAGTACAATATAAAAATGTATCAAATTAACATGTTGTGCACTTCAAATTTATACAAGGTCGTATGTCAAATATATTTAAATTAAACATATCTTTAAAAGCTTATTACTGGGGTGCCTGGATGGCTCAGTGAGTTAAAGCCTCTGCCTTCGGTTCAGGTCATGATCCCAGGGTCCTGGGATCGAGCCCCTAATGGGGCTCCCTGCTGAACAGAGAGCCTGCTTCCCCCTCTCTCTCTCTCTGCCTGTCTCTCTGCCTACTTGTGATCTCTGTCTGTCAAATAAATAAATAAAATCTTTAAAAAATAAAAATAGGGCGCCTGGGTGGCTCAGTGGTTAAAGCCTCTGCCTTCGGCTCAGGTCATGATCTCAGAGTCCTGGGATCGAGTCCCACATCGGGCTCTCTGCTCAGCAGGGAGCCTGCCTCCTCTTCCTGTCTCTCTCTGCCTGCCTCTCTACCTACTTGTGTTCTGTCAAATAAATTAAAAAAAAAAAAATAATAAAAAAAAAATAAAAAATAAAAATAAAAAAACAAAATAAAATAAAATAAAAGCTTATTACTGAGTTTGGGTGCTAAGAGTCTTATTTCTGGGCCTTCCTCCTTAGGGTCCTGTCTTTGTTCATTTTGACGAGAAGACCAGGGTAGGAAAGGGACAAAGGCACAAGTCAGAGTCTCTGTAAGCAGATTTGGTAAAGAGAAATTGGTGAGCACAGGAGTGGCCTGAAATTAGGGATCACGTCTGAATTAGAGAGGTTCAGCTTTGCTGGTCTCCACAAACAATGATGATCCAGAACTCAATGTCCACCACTCACTGCCTGACCACCAGAAAATAACATGGTGTTTTTGATAGCTATAGTGTCTGTCCTCTGAAATCCAAAATATTGCTTCCCTAAACCCCGCAAAGTCCCTGTGAAGTGAATGAGTAGTATTGGTATTACCATTCCCACAGAGAAAGGGGTAGGGGCAGATATGTAGGCATGAGACTACTGATTCTCATTAGGCTGAACTGTCTCCTCACCCATCACAGCCACAGAAGACTAGACTTCAAGTCTTGACTCCAACACTTAGTACCTGTGTGACCTTGGACAACTATCTTTCTGGGTTTCTTTTCTCATCTATAATACAGGCATAATGACAATTACCTAACAGGACTTTTGAATTGGGAAAATACAGGCAAAAACTTGACACATTATTAGCACTTAAGAGATGTATGTCTTTTCCCTTCCCCCACGGTTCACAGAGCCTAAATTGTCATTGCGAGTCTTCTATACTTGGAATGGAACAAAAGTATCTGAGTGTCCCTGAGGCTGGCATATATGCAGTCAAACCACACTCCATTGAAAACGTGCTAAACGAGGTATTTAAGAAAGTGACCACATGGGGGAATAAAAGAGACATTTATTATGGCAACCAAAACAGAAAAACCCACAAGGACACAATGAAAACTGAAACCACAATAATCTCTAAATAGAGAAGTAATAATTGAAGCCTATATTTAAGTGTACGGGAAGCAAGGGTTTGGGGAGGGGGGTGCCTGCTATGGAGATCATGCTTATTTTTTCCAAGTTTGTGGAGAGAACTAGAGCTGATTTTTTTTTTTTTTTAAGTTACAAAATGTTTCAGCTCTTTCTAGTCTTACCTTAAATGTATACAAATAAATGAAGAAATAAAGCATGATGCTGAAGGGAATGGACTAGGGGTAGAAATATACAGGTAGAGTCAATTGTATTAAATTCTAGTTTTTTAGCTTGGGCTGGGATCATAGTTGTTCAATTTAATTATTATACCCACAACTTACAATTTCATTACATATGTTCGTCTTTATGTAACAAATGTTACATAGTAAAAATTTAAAGTGAATTGGAAATGGCTCAGTGAGTTCCACAACAATTAAAGAGAATAATCAGTATCTAAAAGGAGATTTTTTAAAATTTTATTTATTTTTTTGACAGAGAGAGAGATCAAGATCACAAGTAGGCAGAGAGGCAGGCAGAGAGAGAGGGGGAAGCAGGCTCCCCGCTGAGCAGGGAGCCCGATGCAGGGCTGGATCCCAGGACTCTGAGATCATGACCTGAGCCGAAGGCAGAGGCTTAACCCACTGAGCCACCCAGGTGCCCTCTAAAAGGAGATTTTATCTGCAATCAAAATGATACATGTAGCCCCACTTCCCAGATGCTGCCAAAAACATATTAGCTTTTCTGATTTTAGAATCAGTAAGTTAGTGAACAAAGAGAGTGTAGCTTTACCTCTGGACATCAGTAAAGCCCTGGATCGGATGTCTCATACAATTGTACTTATTCAGGGACACAGAGAAGCCTGGGTCTCCATCAGGTAGATGGAAATAACTCAGGTGATGGGATCAAAGGGCACCAAGCAGGGCAATAGTCTCAGGCTGGGGAAGATGTCTAAATTGCAGGCCTCAGAAATGAGTGGCTAATTTTTATATATCCTCGTGAATTGTTTGAAAGAAGAAATACACTTCTGTTAATTGAATATTTGTGATTTAGTAATTCAGATTATCAGGATTTCCAGAATAAAAATTTGTCATGACCTAATTGAGAAATAAAACCAATCAATGACATGAGCTGGCCCCAGAGAAGGGTGCAAATCATCTGAGATCAGCCTTGAGAGCCAGATTGCCTGGTTCTGTCTCTAAACAGCCTGATCAATATAGTACATCATAGGAATATTGTTAGAATTAAATGAGAAAATGTATGCATGCTGAGAACTTAGCGCAGTTTTTGCAGAGAGTATTTTTTATTTTGAGAGAGAGAGGACACATGCATGTGTGTGCATATATGTGCCTATGCTAGGCGGAGGGCAGAGGGAGCGGGGAGAGAGAGAATTTTAAGCAGGCTCCATGTCCAGAGTGGGACTCGATCCCATGACCCTGAGATCATGACCTGAAATGAAACTAAAAGTCAGTTGCCTAACTGACTGAGTCACCCAGCCACACCTCAGACTAATTCTTAATAAGTGGTGGTTACTAATATTAGAACATAACAATAATGATAAAAATGTTAATGATAATAGGGCTATTTATTGAGGCTCTTCCCTGTACCAGACTCTTGACATATACAATGTGATATTTTTGCTCCTTTTTTCTTTTTGCTCTAGATTTATCTTATACAGGTGTTTAATTTGTAAGGTGGGTGGTGAGTAAAGGAAACCAGATTTTTCAAAGAGATAATGATCACAGTGAAACTGAAAGCATAAGCTAAGGAGAGATCAATCACACCATTTTCTCAGGGACCAAAAGAGCTTTTGGATACCCACAGTGTATTTGATACACAAATTAGGAGTAAAGCTAATTCCTATACACCATGGGACTAAAAAAAAGACAAGAGTTACAAGACAGCTGCTTATACTCTGAAACTGGCCATCATCCTGTGTAGGTACAGCTTGGAACATGCTCTACTATGATAACGTGGAGAAAGTGCCGCTCAACTAAATACTGACAGCAGATGCTCTGTGGCCTAGAGAAACAGTACTTGCACTCTTAATGGTAACCTTTCTGGGCCCCCACACTTCAGTTAAACCGTGAGGGATAGTCCGTTACTAGCCTCTTGCTCATTATTCTGAAATTCTTAGTGTCGATAGTAGACTCAGGCAAGATTAAAACACTACTCAGTAGGTAAACATATGATTGTTTCTAACATACTTCCCCCCAAGAAATTCTATTGCCCTGAACTTAGACTAAAACATCAACAAGGTTTAAAATTTTTTCATTCAAAAAATATTTGCTATATGCTAGGCACATTTACAGGCGCTGAGGATGCAGCAGTAAGTAAAACAGACACAATCGCTGACTTCATAGAGTCTAAAATTCAACAGGGAGTCAGGCAATAAACAAGAAAACAAATTGCAAGTCATCAGAAAATGCAGAAAAGAAGAAAAGTTGTGAACATAATTACTTTGACATAGCTCAGCCTTTTGTGAAACCCTCTTCTAGACTGTCTGGGGCTAGGTATATATAGTCTTGATCCTCTGGTACTCTAGAATCCTAGGGAAGAATCCCAAGTGATCATCGCTTTTCAAAGAAGAAGAAGAAGTTTCATGGCCACATTAATATTTGCACAAACACCTGGTAAAACTGGGCTGGCCCCATGGCCCAGGTAAGGCTACACCCTGGGAGAGGTGGTCACCTTGATCTCTGAGAACTTCAGGAAGTGAATAAACTTCTTGGTGAATAAAATCCTTGGGGACAACCCCAATCACTCTTCTTCGCTATTGGACTGTCTGAGATCTTTTCCAAGCTTCATGTTTTCAGGGCCCAGCCAAGGGTTTTGATAGGCTTACAGAAAATAGATGGTCAGAGGTGGAAAGTCCCTTAGAGAGCACTTAGTCCATCCTCCTCACTGTACAGAGAAGGAAACAGGCTCAGAGAGGGGATAAGCCCAAGGTCAGAAGCTAGTTAGGACTCTGGTCCTGCAAGATGCTCACCAGTCCCCATATTCTCTTCCTTGGCACAAAGGAAGATTACATTTTCCAGCCTTCTTTGGAGATAAATTGGAATCATTTGTTGGTATTCTGGCCAAGGGAATGCAAACAGGAGTGACCTATCCCATTGTCCAGTCTGTCTTTATAAAGTCCCCTTATGATTTTCTAAATATTCTCTAGCTTCATCATCAGCCAGCTAAATGCAGGTAATCCAGCAGAGGGTCCCAAGAAATCCTTAGAAGATGGCAGCACCATTCGACCACAGATAGGGGTGGAGGTCTCTCAAACATCTGTGAAAGCACCAATCTGAGCACACCCAAACCAACAAATAAGCTATTGTGTAAGCCACTGATTTTTGGAGCAGTTGTAGCAACTAGTGCTCCTTACTCTGACATACACATACACTGGAAGTTTAGAGACTGTGATGGTTAATTTCATTTGTCAATTTAACTGGCTCACAGGGTGCCCAGACATTTGATCAAACATTGTTCTGGATTGTCTGTGAGAGTTTTCTGGATGAGATTAACATTTGAATCAATTGACTGAGTAAAGCAGATTTTCATTCTTAATACACAAAGGTTTCACCCAATTAGTTGAAGACCAAACCAATTGAATAGAATCAGAAGACTCCAATGGAACTTTGCCTGCCTAACTGATGAGCTGGGACATTGGTCTTCTTCTGCCCTTGCACTAGAATATACATCATCACCTCTCCTGGCTCTCAGGCCTTTGAAATCAGACTGGAACTACAGCAAGGGCTCTCCTTCCTGGGTCTCCACTTTCTGACTGCCAGTCTTAGGACTTTTCAGCATCTATAATCCCATGAGATAATTTCTCATAATAAGTAAGTCTCTCAATCTCTCCCTCTCTCACAGAGAGAGGGAGACAGAGATGGATCTCATTGGTTCCAATTCTCTAGAGAACCCTGTTTCATATAGAGCCTGTACAGCAGACCTCTTGACTCCTGATTCAGTGGTGTTTTTCACAAAACTATACTGTTTCTCCAGGCTAAAAGAGACAAGATTATCCTCAGGAAACTTCATACTCACTTCCCATACTTGGAACCTCCCCATCTTGAACCAAGAGTGACCAGTGAAAAATAAATCTCCATGTGGATGCCAGGGGATCCTTAGGGATATACAAAGTATAAGTTCATGGGTGCCCTGGGATCAGCTATACCTCTGACACTAGTGATTGGACTGCAAGGTGTCTTCCAGTCTACTATCCACTATTTCGTGTGCCTGTAAGGGCACATGTGCCTTCAGTCTGTCAGCTAGAGAACTCTTTTTTTTTTTTTTTTCTCCCAGAGAGAGAGAGAGCAGGGGGCTGGGACAAAGGGAGAAGGAGAGAGAGAATCTCAAGCTCATGCTGGGCATGGAACCTGATGCCAGGCTCAATCCCAGGACTCCAAGATCATGACCTAAACTGAAATCAAGAGTCCAGGGGCACCTGGATGGCTCAGTGGGTTATGCCTCTGCCTTCAGTTCAGGTCATGATCTCAGGGTCCTGGGATCAAGCCCTGCATCAGGCTCCCTGATGAGCAGGGAGCCCTCTCTCTGCCTGCCTCTCTGCCTACTTGTGATCTCTCTCTCTTTGTCAAATAAATAAATAAATAAATAAAATCTTAAAAAAAAAAAAAAAAGGTTGGGTGCTTCATCGACAGAGCCACCCAGGTGCCCCTAGAGAACTCTATCTTAATCAGTACTTCTACATACCAATGATGACCTAAGGCTTGATTTGTGAATCAAGTAAAAATTCAGTAAAGTTTTAGTGTAGTATGACTTTGGTCTAATCTGATTTTACCCATACATGGTACAAACATAGAATCACAGTCCATTAACATAAACTTATAAGCGTCCACTGACTAGAATTGCTTACTCCTGTCCTCTCTGAATCACAGATGAAGAGACAGATTTCCAGATGGAATAGCTAGTCACAAAGCTTCCATCCTTGGTCAACCAGCAACATGGAACAATCTGGATCTCTTTTTCATAGCTCCCTGATATTAACTCTCTAAGGAGTAAAAGGACTTAGCTGGACACTCCTGAACTGTGCCTCTGTAGTTGTTAGTTTAGATTAAACCCTTATAAAAAAAGGAAGGACTTAAAATGAGAGAAACTTCAGATTGGAAAAATTTTAGAGTTCACTTGATTCTATCTTTAGTTTAAAATTTTTATTTTATGGGTTTTTAAATTTCATTTCATTTATATATTTTATATTTTCCTTTTTAAATTTAAATTCAATTAATTAATATATAATGTTATTTTATATAGTACCTAAACATGATACAACCAATGACCATGCAAAGATAAATGAGAAAGATGGTATGTAAAAATATGATACTGTCGTAGGATTCCCTTGGCTGAGTTAAGAACTTGGGGCTCTTGCTTATTGGAGTCCCATGAACAATTTTGGTAAAAGGAAAGAGGAAGTTGAATTTGTGTGAAATCTCTGGGAATGTATGTCCAAGAGATGAACTACTGACAGGCCTTCCAAAAGGTAATGAAAGATTGGTTTCTGACTCTTCCAAAAAGTCATAGGAGAGATCCTGTTAGCCTTCCTTATCCTAAAAACGACTAAGGAATTGAAGTTGCAGCAAAATCTTATAGACGCTAGCCATTCAGTTCTATTTCTCAGAAAGTGCAACCTAGAAGTTGTCTAATTCATGTTAAAAGACAGAATTGAAACTATGCTTCCTATTTCACCAAAAATAAAAAAAATTCTCAATGAAGTTCATAAAACTAACATCAAGAAGCAAATCTAACTTCCTGCTTTCGTTTGTCCTCTACAGTTACCATAAATTCAGGCTTAAAAAACTGAAAATTAGGTTTTTTCCTTGAATACTAGAAAATGAACAGACAGAGTAAAGCAGTTCTCATTCTTTTGCACAAAGTAATTGAGTACTTTTTTCCTCTAAATGTGTGTGTGATCAAAAGGACACATACACACACACACACACACACTAGTGTGCACACACGCGAAATCAAACAGCTACAGAAACCAAAGTTTGTTTACTGGAAAAAAATTACTGGAAATTTTATTTATTTTTTTAAAGATTTTATTTATTTACTTGAGAGAGAGAGAGAATGAGAGAGAGAGCATGAGAAGGGGGAGGGTCAGAGGAAGAAGCAGAGTCCCCACTGAGCAGGGAGCCCCACGAGGCTGGGCTGGATCCCAAGACTCTAAGATCATGACCTGAGCCAAAGGCAGTTGCTTAACCAACTGAGCCACCCAGGTGCCAATGACTGGAAATTTTAAATGCACTTCTAAGTACTCCTTTCAAGTTAAGAAATATTAGATAAAATGTGAAAATAAATGACAAGGAAAATATGCTGTAAAAATTGTTAAAATAGAGAAGTTTGACAAAATTGGCAAGGAAAAGATAATGGCACCAAAAAAATATTACTATGAAGTACTGAACATAATTTTAGGTATAGAAGAGATTTTTTTGAAATCAGGGAATACTCTGATTTTTTATACTATTTCAAACTGTTAGCGTGTTTGGGTTGCTCAGTCGCCATCTGCCTTCAGCTCAGGTCTTGTTTGATCTCAGATGTTAGGATCAAGCCCCACATCGGGCTTCCTGCTCAGTGGGGAGTCTGCTTCTCAGTCTCCCTCTCTCCCTCAAATAAATAAAATCTTTAAAATTTTTTTAAATAATAAAAAATAAAGCATATACTATTTTGTACTGGTTTCATATTGATTTTTAAATATAGTGGCAATTAACTTCTTAAAGGAAACAGAACATTCCCTGAAAGATGTCATTATAGCTGGTTTAAGAAGAAAGCAAAAGCCTAAATAGAACTATTATAATGAAAGCTTAAAATATACCCTCCCCTTTCCCCTTACACACACACACACACACACACACACACACACACACACAGGCCCAAATGAGCTCTATCAAGCATTCGGGGAACATATAATCTCAATCTTTCACAAATTGTTCCAGAAAACAGAAAAAGAGGAAATGCTCTCCTACTCATTTTGAAATGAGTTAAACCTTGATATCAAAACGACTTATGAGTAGTATAAGAAAGAAATGTTAAAAACATAAATGCAACAATCCCAAATAAAGTTCCGCAAACCAAATCAGTAACATAGATTTTCAAAATAACCCAGCTGAGGGGTGCCTGGGTGGCTCAGCGGGTTAAAGTCTCTGCCTTTGGCTCAGGTCATGATCCCAGGGTCCTGGGATTGGGCTTGGCAGGGAGCCTGCTTCCCCACCCCACCCCCCACTCTCTCTCTGCCTGCCTCTCTGCCTACTTGTGATCTCTGTCTGTCAAAAAATAAATAAAATCTTAAAAAAAAAAAAATAACCCAGTTGAGGTTTATTCAGCCCCCCAGAAATACAAGGATAATTTAACATTAGAAAATCTATAAATGTCATTCACCACACTGACAAAGTAAAGAATAAAAGCCATCAGATTTAGAAATTAGAAATTAGAAATTAACACACTTTTCTCAACGGATGCCCCCATATCATAGAATAAAATTAAATACGCAGACACACAAGCAGAAGTTCTTATCAAACAGAAATAGAAATTCTTAACCTGATTTTTAAAAAAGATTTTATTTATTTATTTGACAGAGAGAGATGATAAGTAGACAAAGAGGCAGGCAGAGAGAGAGGGGGAAGCAGGCTCCCTGCTGAGCAGAGACCGCCCCCACACCCCATGCAGGGCTTGATCCCAGGACCCTAAGATCATGGAGCCAAAAGTAAAGGCTTAACCCACTGAGCCACCCAGGCGCCCCCTTAACCTGATTTTTAAAAAGTTGTCTACCAAAACCTACCCAACGTATCAAATGAAATTACGAAAAATTAAAAGAATTTCCCTGGAAGAATAAGACAAGGATGTCTCCTATTCTGTCTTTGTTCAATACAACCTTGTCTTGTGCAGCAAGTCAAGGAGAGTATGTTAGAAAGACCAAACAAGGGGCACCTGGGTGGCTTAGTCATTAGGCATCTACCTTTGGCTCAGGTCGTGATACCAGGGTCCTGGGATCAAGCTCCGCATCAAGATCCCCGCTCCACAGGAAGCCTGCTTCTTCTCCCACTGCTCCGGCTGGTGTTCCTGCTCTCGCTCTCTCTCTCTCTCTCTCTGTCAAATAAATAAAGTAAAATAAAATAAAATAACCAAACAAAGCTATAATCATTTGCGTATTTTATGACTATCTTACATAGAAAATCTGAAATATCCACAACAAGCTACAAAGAAGTTTCGGCAAAGTTACAAGACACAAAGTCAATATACAAAAATAATAATAATAATAATAATTTTGTTCCCATATACCAGCAGCAGATAGTTAGAAAATGCAATTTAAAAAAAACAAAAACAAAACAACAGGGCACCTGGGTGGCTGAGTTGGTTAAAGCCTCTGTCTTCAGCTCAGGTCATGATCTCAGAGTCCTGGGATCAAGTCCCACATCGGGCTCTCTGCTCAGCAGGGAGCCTGCTTCCTCCTCTCTCTCTGCCTGCCTCTGCCTACTTGTGATCTCTTTCTGCCAAATAAATAAATAAAATCTTATACAAAAATAAATAAAAAATAAAACTACAATAGCAATGAACAAATAAAAAAAATTATGCCAAAAATTAGTAAATGTTATTAAAAGATGTAAAAGAAGACCTAAATAAATGAGTAATATACCTTATTTATGGATAGAAAGGATTAATATCAAAACGATTTCCATTCCCCCCAATTAAATAATAAATGAAGTACAAATGAAAAATCCAACAGAGTTTTTCACAAGCAAGAGCCAAGATATTCCTGAAGAGAACAAAATAGGTCAGAGAGAAACCTTCCTTACTAGCTACTGAGTTTATTATAGGTTTAATTAAGATGTTGTGGACAAAAAAAAAAAAGACATGGTGACTTTGGCATACAGATGGACAAATGACCAATGGAGCAGATTACGAAGCCCAGAGATAAAACCATACGGAAATAGAAACTTGACATATGACAGAGGTGGCTTTACAATTAGTGGGAAAAGGATATATCTGTAATAAATAATTTTGGAGTAATTGGTTATCTATGTGGGAAAATCTTTTAAAATTAGATTCTATTCATACCTGTATAAGTAGATTAAAAAGCTGATGAACCTGGGTGGTTCATTCAGTTGAGTGTTCAAATCTTGGTTTCAGCTCAGGTCATGGTCTCAGGGTTGTAGGATCGAGACCTGCATTTTGATATCTGCTTGTGATTCTCTCCCTCTCCCCTTTCCACTCTCACCCAGATGTGTGACCATGCACATACACACACACTCTCTAACATAAATAAATAAATAAATAAATAAAATATTTAATAAAAACCTAATGTTATAAGCCAACATTTTAAAGTTTTTAGAAGAAAATTATAGGGAATGAGCTTATGACCACCAATCTGGGAAGAGTTTTTTATTTAGGATATAAAAAGCATAAACCACAACCAGAAGACTGATGTATTTGACTACAATAACACACACACACAAAAACAAATCTTTCCTTCAACCAAAACAAAAAGGCAAGCTACAGACTGGGAGATGTGGGCAACACATTTAAACTTGAGAACAGTGAGTGCTTAGGACGCATTTTAAAATATAAGTTGATATGAGATGCCTGGGTGGCTCAGGTAATGATCTCAGGGTCATGGGATGAAACTTCATGTTGGGCTCTGTGTTCAGGAGGGAGTCTGCTTCCCCCGCCTGCCACTGCTCTTCCCTTGACCATGCTCTGTCTTTCTCTCAAATAAATAAGTAAAATATTTAAAAAATAAAATATAAATTGATGTAAAACAACCCAACTGAAAATGGATAAAGAACATGAACAGGTATTTCACAGGAAAGGAAAGCTGTAAGGCCATAAACTTATGAAAGGATACTCAACCCCACTAGAAATCAGGAAATGCAAATTACAATAACATTTCACTTCCATCTGATTGGCAAACATTTTTAAAGTCTGACAATACCAAATGTTTGTAAGGTGCAGAGAAATAGGAATTTTCCTACATTATTGGTCAGAATGTAAATTGGTACAACCACTTTGGAAAGCAATTTGATAATATCCATCATTTCCATTCCCAGGAATATACCCTAAAGAATCTTGCTCACAGGAGATATGTGAAAGATTGCTTACTTCAGAATTTTGTGTAATAGGAAAATTGGAAATAACCAAAACTCTCCCAACAGGAGCATACAAAAGTAATCGCCAAGTACTCATACAATGGAATTCTTTATGCAGCAGTTAGATAAATGAACAAAACTGCATGTACCAAATGGACAAATCTCAAAAAGTGTTGAGTGAAAAAAAAGGTAAGGTGGCAGAAGGATACATACACTATGATACAATACAATACAATATGATACAATACAATACTAAATAGTATTATATGTAGTTTACGGTAATATGTGTAAGTAAAGGTATAAAAATAGTCATGGCGATGGTATGTACCTATTTCGGTATAGTGGACGCCTCTGACAAGAGAAGAAAGGGAAAAAAGTTAGGAAGGAACATATTCCACCAAAATATTCAGCCATGTCTGTAATATTTTGTTTAAAAAATAAACCCTGGGGGTGCCTGGGTGACTCAGTGGGTTAAGCCTCTGCCTTCAGCTCTGGTCATGATCTCAGGATCCTGGAATCGAGCCCCACATCAGGCTCTCTGCTCAGTAGGAAGCCTGCTTCCCCCCTCTCTCTCTGCCTGCCTCTATGCCTACTTGGGATCTCTCTCTGTCAAAAACAACAACAACAACAACAACAACAACCAGACTTAAAATAAATAAATAAATAAATAAATAAATAAATAAAAATTAAAAATAAACCCTAAAGTAAACATGGCAGAATTATGTTTATTATATTATTTGTTATTTCTCATATGTTTGAAATGTTTTATTTAAAAAGTGAGTAACTTCAAAGTAAAATCGGGAAATATGTTAATGATTGATAAAATCCTAATAAAAATACATTTCAATAAAATGTAATCATTAGAACTATCAAAATTCTCATTGTAAAATATAGACATTTCAGTTTTAAGTATATGTCCATATTATAAATAAATATGAGTTATCTAGACATAAACTGCAAATTACCCTGATCATGGGGTTTAAAACATAAAATCTAAATATACACACACATGGGTAAAGATTGAAAAGCAGCACTAAAAATAAAATAAACATAAACTTTTAAGCTAGAAGGGTTTGGGGTGAAATTTCTTTAATTTTTAAAATCTGACTTTGTAAAGGAAATGTTGCTAAAATAAGTGTATTATGTACTTTCTGAAAAGTTTTTTCCATAGAAATAATATAGCTGCAGAGATTTAAACAACAGTTCTCTAGAAACGTACAGTACAAAGTAGTCAGGTCCTTTCAGGCCTTCTTCTAAATTCTCTTCTTTCTGTTAAATTATCAGGTTAAACAAACAGGAACACAACAAAATGATGTGGGTCAAATCACTATCGCCACCCAATTTTTCAAGGGTGACGGCAACTCAAGAATTTACCTGGGAGTGGTGATACTTTGCTATGCCTTTAATTAAGGTGGGCCTTTTAAAACTCAACTGTTCTATTCGTGTCTCAAATCAATCAGATGAAATTCACCTTTTACGTGGCCTGAATCCTGATAGCTCGGCACACTTGATAGGTAATTTAATCATCTCTGGTGTAGATGAACGCAAACTCAAATTAGCTAGTGAAAGAGCTGGTCTTCTCTGAGATAGCTGTGCTTTTCCACTTTTATGCAAGAGCTGAGCTTCACCAACTGGCTAGCTGGAGGTGTTATTAAAAATTTAGTGAAAGAAACAAAGGTGTGCTCTGGTGTCTCTTGTTACCCTTTCTACTGTTACTCCGGCAGACAAAAGGCATAGAGCCTGCCTCATGAATAATGTGACACGGAATATTCACGATCTATTTTTAATGGAGTCAGGTAATAACATTAAAAGAGATATTTGCAATCTTCAAATTTCACACGGTAACAGTCACAGTAATTTGTTTTGATTCTGAACTGAGGATATCAGGATGTGGTTTTTTTTCCCCTAAAAAGGCATACTGTTAACATCAAAATTACAACTTCTCATTATAGCATAAACAAGGATTATGAAAATGGCCCAGAAGTTCTATGTCATAAGAGAAGGATAGGACAGATAACTAGATTTCAATCAGTCTACTTACCTCTCGATGCAAGTTCTCTACTTTTCAAACCAGGTCGGAAATAATCAACTAGTGTGCACAGTGAATTCTGTGGGAAGGATGTTTTGTGATCTTTATTCATTGGGAATTTTGTTTTCCAGGACACTAGGAAGAGGTTCATGGATGCTGTACTGGTTCACCCATCAGTTCTGGAAAATTATCTTAAACTGCATTATAAACAAATTTAAATTTTGAATGACAGTAAACTGACATGAAAAGACATGGTGTTGAAAACCAGGTGAACACAACCAAGGACTGAGATTTGAAGAGAATGGAGAAAAGCAGTGTCAAAGCCCCCTTACCCACCAGCTCAAGCGAGTCCTATGTTCATTTGGTTTCCTAAAGTCTCAAGCAATTTCTCTTCCGATTGTGCTCTAGAAAGCAGACATGGGTAAAGACTTGACTGTCAAGATGAAGCAGGATTTTATTTTCTTTGCTTATTTACCCATTATCTCAGCAAATGCCTGCTGATCTCCTATTGTGTGCCAGGCACTGTTCTGGGAGCTAAAGATTCAGCAGTGACCCAATAAATGAACCTCTACAGGACACGGTGCTCACTGCTGTGTCCCCACCACCTAGAACAGTGCCAGGCACATGTTAGGTACTTAGTTAATATGTGTGAAGTTGATTTGAATTGAAATGGACAGTCTACTCATGGTCACCATTGAGCCATGCATAGCTTGGCTGGGAGACATTAGAATGAGCACAGGTAGTCGGCATATAGGACAGGACCTTATTCCTTTATTCTGGTTTCATTCTCATAAAGAACTGATTCATGCAAGAAACTCCCACAGGTGGGATAGAGCCAGAAAAAACCCAAATTCCAATTTTACTGCTCCTGATGGGTCTTTAGATTGAGACTTGCCTTAGGTGAGGCAACTAACCAGTATCACATACTTTCTCTCCCTTTCAGTCTTGACAGAATCAAATAGAGTTGGATTGGAATGACAGAATCATATCCACATTTTACAGTCAAGGAAATTGGAAGCAGGGAGGCCAAAGAAGGTACCTAAGTCACACAACATATTGGTGACAGAGCTTTGACTACCACTCAATTTCTGGACCTAAGTAAGACCTGTGATTTCTTTGTCTGGAGCGGTCTGGCCCATAAAAAAAAAAAAAAAAAAAAACCCCAAACCCACCCACCAACCAACCAACCAACAAAAGCAGCCCTAAGTCCTCAGAAGCACCTGTGTTCATGTGGACCCACTAGTGACTTTATACGGCAGGAGCTTAGTTTTGTATACCTAGTTTTTCTGTTGAGAAAGAAAGGATCTTAGAGGTATAGAAAGAGAAAGCAAATGAAAATCAGAGCAATTGGATTTTACTCTCTTCTGGATATTGGCTTGTCTGCTTTGCTTTTAATACCCCACTGTGGTTTCTTTCAGTGCCAACTCCTGCCACAGACTAAAACAAAGGTCTTTCCCAAATTCCCTGCCTAAAGGAAAAGCAATAGGTCGGAGTCTTAATACTTTATTAACTTAAAACGTCATTCTAATAAATACGTATTAACAAACATAATGAACTCCAGAAGATCTAAAAACATTTACAAACCTCATCGAAGTAAAAACACCACTTTTTTTCTTTATAGTACACATGAAGGGTCACTCCACATGCCTGCTAGCTTAGACATCTTAAAAATACCAGCTTAACAGTAAAAAACTGAATATACACACGCATCTTGGAAGTATCTCTTCAGCTATTTTGTTGTTGTTTATGTTTGATAAAATCCAAACATGTCAGAAAAGAAGAGTCAAGATTTTGTTTGGTCTTCTCTGAATTCCTTAGGAGGGAAAAAACAGATTCAGTCACTTGGGGGTTCAACTGTTAGCTTTTGAGGGCAGGGGCACAGCCGTAACTTTAATCTCTGGCTCCCCAATGCCTAACACAGGCCTGGGACCTGGTGGTCAGTAAACACCTGCTGGGTGAGGGGATGGGATCTTGTCCAGAGGTGGTGTTCTATCCTTCCGCCTCCAGTGATGGAGCCTTCACAAGCCTCCTGCAGAGAGGACTCTCCTCTCCTCTCCTCTCCTCTCACCAACAAGTCCATGTTTCTTCTGCTCCTGCCTGCAGCAGGCTGCCCAGGGTACTTTGTAATTTCAAAAGTATGAAGCTCCTTCCCCACATCATTTCCTGAACCAGTCTTCAAGTAGGAGAATTGATTCCTCCAAGATTGATAGGCAGCACCCAGTAGAAAGGGGTTAACAGACTCCCCAGAAAGAAAAAAAAAAAAAAACAACTCATTTTTCATTCTAGATAAAAGCATTAGCACGTGTCCACCTTGTAAATGATGACTTCTCCTCCACACAAGTATCTGGGGTGGGGCAAGAGGAGGGAAAAAACTCGAAGGACTTTCCTGTCTGTGGAGCAGGGCTGGGAATGGGAAGAACTGCAGGACCCGAGATTTTAGCTGATCCCCTCTTGACTTCGAGGCTTCAGGTGTCCGGGAGCCTATTCGACATGTCCAAAGCCCAGTCAGTCATTTGGTTCCCCCTCTGGGCTTAACTTTGAAAAGGTAATTTATCCCTTCTTGCAGTTTCCGGAAGTGAGGTGAAGGGGCTCACCCTGCTGGGAGCTCTGGACTGGACTGGAGGGTCCGAGAAGTCAGACGTGGACGGTGGCAAGTGGGGAGGCTGCCCTCCGTAGTGTTGTGTAACTGCTGCTTGCAGCCGGCCAGGGCCCTCATTTGAGCCCATGCTGGGTTTCCCGGTGCCGCCTGAGGTCCACCTTCCTCTGGAAGCCCTTCCCACACAGGTCACAGCCAAAGGGCTTGAAGCCTGTGTGCTTACGGCTGTGGGTGATGAGGTTGGAGCTCTGGCTGAACGCCTTCCCACACACCTGGCATTTGTGGGGCTTTTCACCTGCGAGGAATGGGGGGGGAGGGGAGTGTGAGTTTACGTGAAGCTGGAGGGGACTCACTGTGGCCCACATGCTCTTGGCAGCAGCTGGCTGCATCACAGTCTGAGACCTTCAAGCGACTTGGAGGGTGACGCGTGGCAACCAAGTCCTGGGAAGTCACGGGTGCACCAGGTGAAAGGGAGACTTTCTGAGTGTGGGCTCCCAGCAAAAGGCCTCAAACCGTTTCCTGCTAAACGGAAACAGCAAAGGCCACGTGCCCAGACTCACAGCTGAATCCACCCTGGCAAGACACCCCTGACTTTAGAAGCAGAGAGCACCCGCAGCAGATGTTCAATGTGGGGGTGGGGGCCATGTGACTCTGCTCTAATTCAGAGGAAGTTTTCAAATCTGTGTTTCCAAGTGGGTGTTGGTTTGTATGGACCAGTGAGCCTGCACTCTTTCTTGCTCTTGAAGGACAATAGAATGTATCTGAAGCATAGACATATTTCAAAGTCTTATTTTTAAAAATCCACATTTGGGTCACAAAGAATTTCTTAAATAGTGGATCCTTTCCAACTTGATTTTACTTTCTTTTTATAAGGATTCTTTATATCCTAGCAAGACTTCACCATAAATTAATAAGTAACAAAGAGAAAAAGTTTAGGGGGCACCTGGGTGGTTTGGTTGGTTGAGCCTCCAACTCTTGGTTTCAGTTCAGGTCATGATCTTAGGGTCATGAGATCAAGTCCCCTTTCTGGCTCTGTCCTCAGCAAAGAGTCTGCTTGAGATTCTTTCCCTCTTCCTCTTCCTACCTGCCCCCCACCCTCTCTCTCTTTCTCTCCCAAATAAATAAATAAAAATTCTTAAAAAAAAAAAAAAAGGAAAGTTTTTTTCTCCCCCCCCCCCCAATTCATGTGCTGTTTAATATTTGGGTAAATAGCATGAATTTCCAAAAAGCCTCAGCATGGCTTTACTGTCAGAGTTTGGTCTTAGAAAAGTGCACAAAATAGATGAGGTTTGTTTTTGAGGAAACTTCTGTCCCTCTTGCTGTGCCTCTTTCTGTCTTCATGCTTCTGATTTCTTTGATAAGGAACCACCCATCAAAACTTAGCTTATCCCTTTAGGATCAAACAAATCTGAGAAACCAATTCTAGCTATGAGGTAAATGTTTGATAAAAACTTAATGTTTCATTGAGTCATGATCCTAGTTGCATTTTGGTAAGGGTCTTGAACACTTTTACTTAAAAGGAGTGAGTTACAAGGAAATTTCAGGTAAGGGTCATGATTAAAGTAAGATATTTTTCTGGGTTTTCTAAAGGGATATCTACACTGCCCAAACATATTTATAAGCATCAAATTTAGGTGTTTGGAACACACTGAAATTTGTTTTGAATCCTATTCATATTCCGGAATAAAATAAAATTCTGGGTCTCTTGTACTTGTCTTATTTACTATTAAAGAGACTGCTCCTGGCATAAAAACTCCCACTGATATACAATCAAAATGTTAGAGAAAGATCCCAGGATTAGAATACAGAGCATTCCATGGCCCTAATATTTACTCTCAGTCTGATCTTTAGTAAATCATTTCATCATCATGGTTTCATCACCCTAAGGTTACTTACTGGGGTGGGAGTGAAGATCAAAAGAAGGGATGGGGTGCCTAGGTGGCTCAGTGAGTTAAGCGTCTGACTCAGGTCATGATCACAGGGTCCTGGGATCAAGCCACATGTTTGGCTCAGCAGGGAGTCGGCTTGTCCACCTCCCAACCCCACCATGCCCTTTGTCTCTCTCTCAAATAAATGACTAAAATCTTAAAAAGGGGAGGGATAGATTTTTTTAAAAGAAGGAATAGGTTTCAAAGCAGTTTGTAAATTATGAAGTATCATAATAGGTAAAGAATTACCATTATGGCATGAACTTGCTGATATTTCAAAAAAGGCAGTAAGTGAACAGAAGCTTTCTACATCTACCAACCCTAATGACTCTGAAAATAGAAAACAGTAAGTCTTCAAGATAATAGATATTAGAGGTTAGAAAGACCTGAATTTAAGTCCTGGCCCTGCCGCTTGCTGTCAGGGCCAGGGCCCTGGACAGGTTACCTGACCCTTCTGTGCCTCACTTTCCTCAGCTCTAGAATGGGGATAAGGAATAGTCCCTACCTCCCAGAGTTCTTGTGAGCATAAAATGAGATAATACATTTAAAAAATGCTTAGCAGACAGCTTAGTAATATTTACCCTGCTTTTTTCCTCCTCAATCAGAGTAAGCTCTTAGACTGCAAGAAATTCAGCCAGGAGACCACACATAATGCCTCCTGCTCCCCTAAAAGGCTGGGAGGGAGCCCTGGGGAAAGACCTCACTTTCTGGAGCTTAGTATTTCACCCAGAGCAGGCAGCAGTTGGAGCAGCAGCTAAACTAGAGGAAAATAGTCTTTGCAAAGATGGAGAACCTGAGGTTGACCAGCTGAGTGGTTCTTCAAATGCAGTCCCACACCAAGTCCCCTCTGGGGAGAACCTTGTATGTAAATGAATCTAAGAGAATCTGCTCCCTTGTTTTCTTGAACACAATGCAGTGATTAACTCCGTCTAGAAGGCCTCATCTACCATTCACTCTGTAGCCAGAGTATCACAGCAAAAGTGAATTATATTGG
The DNA here is from genome assembly GCF_010015895.1 of Lontra canadensis. Classification (NCBI taxonomy): domain Eukaryota; kingdom Metazoa; phylum Chordata; class Mammalia; order Carnivora; family Mustelidae; genus Lontra; species Lontra canadensis. The sequence continues at coordinate 6,352,708 of NW_022631027.1, forward strand.
CGTCAGGGGGAAGAACAATGCTCTTCCATGCCAGCCTTCACCAGGTGTTTTCAGACAAGCCAAGGGCCTTCAGCTTACCAGTGTGGATGAAGGTGTGTTTTTTCATGTCTGACTTCTGGTGGAACCTCTTGCCACAGTACTGACAAGGGTAGGGTCGGGTGTCTGAGTGGATGAGCAAGTGTGTGGACAACGTAGATGACCTCTTGAAGCTCTTGCCACAGATCTTACAGTCAAAGCTGCGTTCCTGTGGGTAGAAAGATGTGGCATTCCTATTGTAGTCATGAAGGCTGCCATCTTCTTCACCACTACATCAACCACAAAATCCCCCAAACCAGGGCTCTCCCTTTCTTCGGGCTCCCCTTTCACTTAGCCCGCCCCATCTTCCCTCTCCCCAGATTTATTTCCAGCCTTTGCTCTCCCCACCCCAGCCTCTTCCCCTTTAACACTTTTTCTACCCAAACACTTTTCACCCACAACCCTCCACACCGCACAGCAAAAAAGTATCCCCACCCTGCTTTTTTGACACCCATTTACAAACACTTCTCCACCCTCCTCAACAGGGGGTTTAGATCTCAGTCACTTGAGACCACCACCCCCTCCAGCTCCTGTTGAGATGGAAAAATAGTACTCTTTTTAGTAAATAAATCTCTGTAAGTAAGCATTTGCTTGTCATAGTTACTTGTGTACTTAATTGCTTATCTACCCTCTGTCACTCAACTAAACTGAAAAATTCAGGAGTGGCACCCTGTCAGGGACGCGGTGTGTTATAGGAGCCTAGCAGCTGGAAGTTGCACAACAAATACTAATCAAGGACTGCATGAAGTAATGGCAGGACAGATATGCTACTGGACGCTCTAAATGAGCGAACATGCCTTCTTTTCAGTTGGGAGGGGTCAATAAAGATTAAGTGACAGCCATTTAGTGAAAAGACTCGAGACAAAAAAATCCAGAGCTGGGGCGCCTGGATGGCTCAGTGGGTTAAGCATCTCCCTTGGGCTCAGGAGATGATATCTCGGTCCTAAGATCGAGTCCCCCATAGGGCTCTCTGCTCGGGGGAGCCTGCTTCCTCCTCTCTCTCTCTGCCTGCCTCTCTGCCTACCGAGCACTTCGCGGTCCCACAGAGAAAAGCGCGCCAAGCTGTCTGTGCTGCAGAAATGTTCTGAGCTGAGCTAAGCGGGAGAAGGTGGCCACCGTTGTGATCTCTCTCTCTGTCAAATAAATAAATAAATAAGATCTTAAACACACACACACACACACACACACACACACACACACACACAAACCCAGAGCTAATAAATCTGATATATCCGCAGCAAGAGGGCTTAGAAACCCTCCTCAAACCCAGAGTAGAGATCTGGATCACCCTCTGGAGGCTTAACAATGATGCAACACCAAACTCCAGGGCTGCCTCGAAGGCGGATCCGGCCACCTTTCCTTACACACCTACCTCTGGGCAAAGGGACATGGTGGAGGAGACTGGGGGCAGTCCGGGGAAACCCAACGGAAAAGCTGCCAGGAGAGTGGCCGGTGCTGCACAGACAAGCAGAACACCCCCGAATGCGAAAACCTGAACACGGTCGCGCGCGGCCATGCGCGCCGCGCTTACCTGCGAGTGCACGGCTTTATGCTGCTCCAGGCTCACCGCGTGCCCGAAGGTCTTGCCGCACATCTCGCATGCAAAGGGTCTCGTGCCGCTGTGGGACCTGCGCACGTGCACCTCGAGCCCGTGCGGCGTGGAGAACACCTGAGGCGGGTGGGGCCGGGGAGAAGGCCGCTGAGAGGGGCCAAGGGGCGCGGGCCGGGGGCGCGGGCGCGGAGCCGACAAAGCCAGGCGCGCGAGAGCCTCACCTTGCTGCACTTGATGCACTTGTAGGAGCCGCCGCCCAGCAGCAGGCGGGTGCACAGCAGTTCCGACTCCACCTTGACGCCAGCGCCCTTGTCCGCGTGCAGCCCGTGGCCGCGCTCTGAGTACAGCCCTCCTGCCGCCGCCGCCGGCCGCTCGTACAGCCCTGCCGCCGCGGGCCCGAAGTCGCCGTACAGCCCCAGGCCCGCGCCGCCCGCAGCGCCGCCTCTTGCGCTGCCTGCCCCAGGCGCCCCGGCCCCCGCGCCGCCCGCAGCCCGCTCGGGGCCGTAGAGCGCCGCCGGGTGGCCTGGCTCCGGGGCGCGCTCGCAGAAGAGGCCCAGGCCGGCGCCGCGCTCTAGGGCGGCGCACGGCCGGTAGCTGTGCACCAGGTGCCGCAGGTCAGAACCCGCCAGACCGCTCCAGGAGTACGGCTTAAAGGGCAGGGGGAAGGGCTGGGCTTCGTCCAGCGACGGGCACGCCGACTTCTCCGAGGCTGTGGAGGCACAAGGGGGCGTCGGGTTAGTCTTCAGACGGCGGGGCGGAGGCCGCTCGGTGGCGTCTGCCAGTCGCCGGGCACTGGGCGGAGTACTCGGTGCGCCCGGCGCCGCACTAGGTGCCATAACGCCCCCAGGATAAAACGCGCACCGGGCTCTGGGGCCTCGAGGATCACTGGAGGCGGCAGGGCGGCAAACGGATAATTAAAATGACATCGGTCGAGGAGGTGGGTAAATTCGGCGCCAGGGGAGCGGAAGTGTTAGGACGGTCTTTTCTGGCGGGACCCAAGCACTTCGCTGTCCCACAGAGAAAAGCGCGCCAAGCTGTCTGTGCTGCAGAAATGTTCTGAGCTGAGCTAAGCGGGAGAAGGTGGCCACCGTTAGCGTCTGGACAGTGCTCCTACGCAGAGGACTCAGCGTCCAGCACCAACACTCTCCCGGGCCCTACAGGTTCCCACTCCGTCTTTTACTTTCCCGGGTAGATAAGAAGGGAAGGAGAGGACCAGTAAAATACGGCCTGGCCTAGCGAAGACATCTGTTTGAAAAACAAAAAACAAAACGAGAAGGTGTTAACATTCTTAACAGTTATTAAATAGCCAGTGCAGGTAGCAAACAGGCAGAGGGAAGAGGGTTTGGAGCTTGAACTTCCTGCCAAATACTCCTATTCTCATTACTGTCATAGTTATATGGGGGACCCCAAATTTCTCAGAGAATAATAACAATTTACAATTATGGTTTAGCCACCACCTGCCGGGGACATAGCTTTCCCATATTCGTGGCTTCTGCACGCCCTGCCCAGCGTGAATTTTTATAAAACCAAATACCCAAGCTATGCTTTCTGCATTTTGCATACGGATTTACAAATCTGTTTCCACCGCACACTCCAGGCTAGCGGTTAGTGTAACAGGCTGCACCCCAGGTTTCTGTCGGAGAGATTCTGGTGGCATCCAGTCTTGCAGGCCTTGTCCTGAACAGCCAACTAGAATCCTCCAGTCTCAGGCTCCCAGACACACTCCCTGGAGTTACGGCTTTAGCCAAGTCAATGTACTGAGTGTGGGATGGGGTTGGGGTTATCTTTTAAAACTAGTAAATGCAATCTGGAAATAACAGGCACTTGGCAGAATCTGTCTGGTTTGCGTTCTCTTTCCCTGGCCAGAACCCAAGACTTGCTCCCACCCAACGTTTGCTCAAACCTCAGCTGCTGTCTAGAAATTAAGTCAATGGCCTGGTCCCCAAGGCTGGGCCAACCCGGCAGAACGAAAACTGAAACGGGCCCCCAATCCGCACATAGGAAGACTCAGAGAAGGGCAGAGATTTTCGTCCCGACCTGTCCTTCCCGCTTGGCGCCCAGCTCCACCAGGCCCGATGCTGCGGGAGCCAGAAGAAGTTTTAAAGACTGCCCAGTTCTCCGTTTGAGACTCAGGGATCTGGGTTTTGGGATTCCAGCTCTTTCTAAACAGTCAACTGATGAGAAAACGAAATGTCGAGGTTGCTGCCGGTCAAGACGACTTATTTATTTTCTCTCCCCAACGGTCTCCGTCGAACGAATGTTAGGAATGAACAACCCGGGTCCAGCCGCCGCGGATCCAAGCAGCAAATAGTCCCAGAGAAGCCAGATGCCTCCCCCACAGGCCCTTTACCCCATGAACAAGCTCTCTCCGCTCGGAAAGACTCTCCGCCACCCATTTAACATTTCTCCACCCACAGCCTCCTCAGTTTATTCCCTGCTGCCCTGGCCCCAGAGCTCCCAACAGGTTCCTACCTGGAGACACAGAAGGCGATGGAGGCCTCCAGAAATCCTCAAACTCTGAGCTCCGGTCGCAGACGCTGCCCTCACAGCTGCCGGGGGATACGGAGGATCTCTCTGGGGCCTCAGTCAACTGTGACTCGGGGGACAGACGACCCCGGGGCTCCGTCTTCGCCCCGCCTGCGCTCGAGGTGCTGCCTGCGGAGAAGAGGGAAGATAGGAGCTCAGGCTGGGCCTGATTGGGCCCGGTGGTTCTCAAGTGGCCCCCCCCAGACCGTGGCACCCCAGCGTCCTCCTCTTTTCCCAGACCTGGCGGGAGCAAAGAGGCCCTAGCATCTCGGCGACAATCCCGGAAGGCACGCGGACAGTAGAAAACGAAAAGGCAGCAAAGGGGGTGTCAGGGTCTCCCTGCCGGGTTCCTGGGTGATGGTGTGGCGGGGCTCAGAATCTATATCCCTTGGGGGCTCCGTCTGGCCCTCACACTCCGTACCTGCTCCGCCTGGCGCCAGGACATTCTCCAGGAGGAGGGAATAGTCGGGTCCCGGGGAGCGCGGCTGGTGGTAACTGTGAGCCTTCTTGCTCTTGACGAGGAACGAACGCGGCATGGTGGTCGGGCGCGCTCTCCACTCCGCTCCCTGAAGCGGCAGTCAGCCCACTGTTACCCTGAGTGCTTGTTCAGCCCCAGTTCTCCGCAGACCTGCGAGAGGAGAAGAACCGGATGGAAACTCGGGTCCGCACGCCCCGGGGCCCGGGACTGGGCAGCCGGGTGGAGAGAGAGCTCCGGCCGGGAGGAGGGAGGAAGGCCCGCGGGAGGAGGGGCTTGGCCCCGCTGCGCCGCGCTCACCAGGTGGCACTCGGACAGGTGGCGCGAGCCCGCCGCCGCCGCCACAGCTGAGCGGTAAAACCCGTCCCGGGGCCCAGGCTCAGGCCTCTTCCTTCTGCCCTGCCCACACCCCTTTGGCCCCTCCCCTTCCCTAGCAAAACTCGCTCTCACAATCAAAGTCACCGGAGAGCCGATGTCCCCAACTGTCCAGTTACCCTAAACTCGATCACTCACTGCCTGCCTGGCCCTGTTTTCGGCCTGGGGAGGAGGGCAGGGACGCGCTGATCAATTTAGGGCTGGGAGATGTGTTCCTGGTGGAGGACCGAGAAGGGGCTAGGAGGCCAAGCCCTCCAAGAGCCCGCTAGAAACTGGAGGGGGGTGGGATGGGAGGAGCGCACTAGGCCGGCTGAGGAGCAGGGTCGGGTGACAGCAGCAGAGGGGCTGAGGGCAGCAGAGGCTGAAGAAAGAAGCCAGGAGAGAAAAGGAACAGGAAGGTGGTGGGAGGGGGTATGACTGAGGACCGACCCCGGCCCCCGGTGGAGCTCGCATCCCGGTGATCTCCCTCCCTCTTCGCTCGTGCCTTACGCGAGGAAAATGTTGGTTTGGAGACACAAGTGCGGCGGAGGCAGGCAAAGTCTGGGGCAAGACATTCCAGACCATGGAGACCTAACCTCGGAAAACCAAGTCCTAGGAAAATGCACTTTTCGTTCTGCTCACCGAAAACCTTCTTTGGGGGAAGTCGAGCCCTATTCGCGCGCGCCGGCTCTGAACGGCGCGGGGTCTGGAGTCGGAGGAAAACCAACAGTTTAGCGGACCGGGAGAGCGCAGGGTGTTCCGCCGCGGCCAGAGCGCGGGGGTCCAGGCGGGGGCCTGAGAGGGAGCTAGCAGCCTGCGGCGCCGCTCTCATTAACCCCCAATCAGTTCACCTAATCCCGGGGTCGAAACCTGAGCCGGGCGGTTAGGCGGGGCAGCGCCTCCAGCTCAGCGCGGGGCTGCTGGGGGCGGAACCAGACCGGCTCCTAGGTCTGGGGAAAACGAATTTGCCTTCCTCTCGATGGAGGCCGGGTTCACATGGGAGCGCAGGCTCTTCGGGCACAGCGGCTGTCCATGGTCTTGTCTAGTTCAGAAACAAGGGTGCTGGGGTCGCAGCAAGACCCCTCGTCCTTGGCCTTCGCGAGGTTTAGGCTGCCAGATTAGGAGCAGCGCGGCTCTCAGGGCAGGATGCAGGACCTAAGTCTGCCGGTTGGCGCTCCGAGTTCAAAACGAGTTCTCAGGGACTGGTTCCCTAGAGGGCATTCCACGTCCCACTGTGGTGGGGTGCCACCTGTCCCCGTCTGAGTCCGCCCCTAAGGTCAAGGCTTGGAGGTGCTGGGGCTGCCCCAGGACGCCGTTCTACCACCACAGTTTCCCCTGGGCCTCTGCGTGAGCTGCCACTTCGGCCGTATAATTAGACACCACAAATGCAAAAACGAATTCCTTAGACAGCAGTGAAACTCAGCGGTAAAGGAAAATGGGGTGAAACCGTCTCGAGGGCCCTGCTGAGGTGTGGGTCTGCGTCGGCGCGAAGTCGGGCGGAGGGGGGGGGGACGGAGGAGGAACTGTCCCCTCGGGCGCTGAGCCTGTGCTGCCTGGGACCGCGCAGGATCAGGCGGGCACAGAGGCGTCCTCTCCACCCAGGCCTAGCCCCGCGCCCCTCTCTCCTGCTGGCTGGCCAGACCCGATCCTGGGAGAGCGGAATGGATTGGGGGTGGTAGGGACGAGGGCTGAGCGCGTGGGAAGGCTACTTCGCGCAGCAGCTGGCGGAGGGAGGGCGGGGCGGCCCCGGGGCGCACGCGGGCCGAGGCCTCTCTTCACAGTTCGGGCCCGGGAAGGCGGGAGTGGAGGCGCCGAGGGACAGCCTCCCGAGCCCAGCTGCCACCGCCTCCCCACCAGATGTTTCCTTCCCGGATGAATCCTGCTCCCCTGCGCCAAAATCCCTGGCGGATAGGGTTCTCGGGGCTCCCGCACAGTGGCCAGCAGCGGGGGGCAGGGAACCGGCAGCGCCCTCTTGTTGCCCCCGCAGTGGCGGTGCCGGGTTAGTCCCCGCGGCCGCCCCCAGCAGGGGGGCAGGCGCAGAACAGGCGCAGCGGACCTACCTGCGGGGTCAGGGCGCGGGCACTGCGCTCCGAGAGTTTTCAAACTGAGTTGCTTTCGGGAGAGACTGCGCTCTTTTTTTTTTTTTTTTTTTTTTTTAATCTCCTTCCGAGCTCAGCCCCCAAAACCACAAGCTTCACTTCCTGAGCGTTAAGGAGTAGCTCTCTTAGACCTCTCAGACCTGCCCCCCCCAACCCCCAGTCTGGGCGCGCTCCTTTGCGCAAGGGGCTAGGAGGCGGACAGGGGGCCCGGCCTTTTCAGCCGGTCTCCCAGGAGGTCCTCCGCGTTTTTGCTCTGTGGGACTGCGGGGGATGGGGAGACCCGGGGCACTAGAAATGGCTCAAAAGACAATGAACCATTCTTGGCTCTTGGGAGACTTCCGCAGCGAGAAGAAGTCACAGATTCAGGACACAGATTGACTGGAGAACCAGCTCTGAGGAGGTCTCCCCGCCCCTCTGGCCCGGGACCCCCCACCCCCACCCCAACCCCGGCCGCCTGCTTGGGCAGTGCCGCCCCCGGGTCGGGGCCGTGAATCACCCGCGGGTGGTGCCGCCGGCCTGGAGCCCGGCAAGTGGCCGCGGCGTCCGCAGAGCGAAACCTGCCCCGCTGCCCCGAAATAGCTTGTTGTGGAAACACTTCGGGATAAATACGCCCAACAAGGCTGAAAATACCTTGACACCCAATCCGAGAGGTTTGCTCATTTCCCTTCGGATTTAGGTAATGGTTAAATTTGGAAGAGGTGGGCGAGCGCCGAGCCCCCGGAGGAGAGGGCGCTGGCGGCGCGTCCCGCGGGCGCCCGGCTAGGTTGGCGGGCGCGCCCTCCCCACGCGGTGTTCACCCGCGCTCTGCCGCGTCCCCTCCGCCCGCGGCTAATTTCCGGTGGTCGGAGCTGCGAAATTAAAGACTGCGGCGGACGGAGAGAGCGGGGGCAGCAACGCAGGCAGCGATGGCCGAGGCTCGGCTGACCCCGCCCTGCCAGGGCCAGCCCGGGAGAGCGGTACCTCGGGCACCTGGTCCCGAGAGCAGCGATACGGCGCCATAAAGGCACCACCCTGATGACTCTTGAAGAGCAAATCTTCGCTCAGGCTGTGTGTTCCTTGAGGGTAGGCATGGATCTTCTCTATTATTTCCCTGGTACGCTCTTAAGAAACGTCTGTGGACTGAATAAATGAATGAATGCAGTTAGTTCTATTAATAGAACAGGTGAAAATATGTAAACCTCACCCCTAAATAAACAAATGCAGCAACTTCCAACGCTAGGAAGTCTGCCATGATCCAAAAAGGGTGGCCTGCTGTGTATACGTAAACCTGAACCCTTTCCTGACGGGGGTGAATATCGTTGTAATTACGTTACTTACCTAAGTGAATTGAGTTAGCTTTTGGTCACTACGTGCACAGTAAGTCTCCAATGTCAGATCCCGGGAGAAGGGAGTGTTGCTCCTCAGTTCTTGCAAAACAACGTACCATATTTTAGATTAACCCAAAGTTGTCACGGAAAAATAAGATCCTTATAGCCATTTCGCTAGAGAGAAATGTTTTTTAGAATGATTTTTAATTTGTCTTGTAAACCGGAAGATTTACAGAAAATATTTGGTTACCATGGCAGTAGTCCAAGCACGTTTTAATAGATTAGACATTTTATAAAGCAATGGTCCCACACCTACTGTGCGCCAGGCGCTGGATTAGACACATCTTAATAGTCTGCTTAGCTATTTTCCTTACAGGACTGTTCGTTTGTTCAATACCCCTTTCCTTATAAATTGGTTAGCACCCAGAGGTAAACAATCTTAACCATAAGAATTAAAAATACTGAATAAACTGAAGGGAAATTAAGGCATTTTGTACATAAACTTAATTCTTACATGTTTTGTCCTGGTATAAAGTATAAAAATCTCAAAGCAGTCCAAAACAGATCTTTCCCTTATTCCTTCTATCTTACGCAACAGTAGAAAAAGGCAAAATTTCAAAAAAAATTATAAATGGAACAAAAGAAAATGTATTATCAACCAAGTTCTAGAGAAAAGGTTGAACCATTTCCTTTGCACATGAGCAAGTTCAAATTTCTTGAAAAGGCACTGTGACTAGTAGTTTAGTTGAGTGTTGCTATTTGAAGTCTCAGAAAACTTGAGGGAGGCTATGAAGGGAACAAATAATCACCTAAAGTGACACCTATAGTGTCACTTTAGAATAAATCCCTTTCATTCAGATTAAATCTAGTCATCTTGCTTAGTTTGCCATTCACATCCTCTGAATTTGCAAAATAAAACTGAGGACTGGAACAGGGACACCAAGAGAAAAGCAGGCGGGAGTGAGATGGCACAGAATTTCTCTTTCTGCTCTTTTTAAGTTTTGAACCATATGGATGGATGTATTAGTGATTCAAATAAATACACATAAAAATATCTGACTAGAGAGATCAGGTCATTCCCCAGGTATATGGTCCTGACTGCCACACTTAGGGGGAACAGAGGAGAAAAGTAAGAAGAAGCATACCCAGAAAGGTTAAGAAACATGCCAAGGAGTGCTAGCTAACAGCTAGCACTGGAAATGATGATACAATGAACTTGACTTCCCGCTACTTCAAACTACCTCTCATTTACCACTAAATGGAGAATGAAGACAGTTAAGTCACCCCTGCCCCCAGAGTACACATTTTCAAAAGCTAGAAAGAATCCCTCGCCAAGTGTGCTCCTTTGGAACTGAAATAGATGGTAAGCAGAATTAGGCTTGGAGCATAGTTTTTCTATACATACTGGTTTTCCAAAAAGAGGGTGTAAAATTTACTATTTTTGTCAGTAATTTGATTTTATTAAATAATAACATCTGTAGACGACAAAAACCAAATGATGTTCTTTATACCACAAACATTTCCAAGCCCTGGCCAGTGGCCCATTTATTTCAAGTAGCATCTCAAGATCAGAATTCCCCTACAACAAAAGATTTGAGACTTAAGAAGAAGAAGAAGGAAGAAAGGAAGAAAGAAAGTAAGTAAAGTAAAGTAAAGTAAAGTAAATTGTAACAGGCTATTACCAGTGTATTTTTTGTATTTTCACAAAGCTTTACAGTTACCTTCTCTGTTCTATTTGGGATAGGCATAGGAAGTGTGGGGTTCTTGAAACCACAGAGAGGGGCAATGCCTCCATTTTCAGCATACTTTTCTGTAACGTTTGCCTCATTTGATGCTCATAGCAGGGCTACCAGGAGGGGAAAGAGTCTGGGCTTTTTGCAGACAGTCTTTTGTGGAAACAAGTCTCTGTTCTGCCATTGACTAGCCCTGTGAGCTTGGGCAAGTTAGCTCAATCCTCCCAGCCTCAGTTTCTCACCTGGAAATTCAGAATAACTACTTACCTTATAAGACCATGGAGCAGCCCTGTGATACCCAGTCTTCATGAGTTCCTCTGCGCACCAAGAATGGAAGAATTCTCCCAGTGAGGGTGTGCTAGGTTTAGCCTTCTTGTTCCATACCCTTCTTCAATTTATTCAAATTTGCATAAGTAAACTTCATTATAGTAATTTGCAGGGACTTGGATTTTTTTTTAATCAAAGGTTAGAGGAAAATGAATCAAGGATCAATTTCCATTTCTAGATATTCTATAGATTTATTTAGGGGAAGTTAAGGGAGTCACTGTCAGGACTTAGCATGCCCATCTTTAAAATGAGATTCCTCCCATGTGTCAAATACCCTGAGCTATTGGCTGAGATTAGCTATGGTAGACATACTGAAAGTAAAAATCAATGTTTAAGAAACACAGTAAAAAAAAAAATCACAGGATGGGACTGGACATGAAGCTTCTTCACAAGCCAGACAAGAGATTTTGTGTATAAGAAGGCAGTGGTTATGGGGAGTTAGGGGAAGGGAGTTGGGAGAAATTGGAAGGGGAGGTGAACAATGAGAAACTATGGACTCTGAAAAACAATCTGAAGGGTTTGAAGAGGTGGGGGGGGGTGGGAGGTTGGGGGAACCAGGTGGTGGGTATTAGAGAGGGCACGGATTGCATGGAGCACTGGGTGTGGTACAAAAACAATGAATACTGTTATGCTGAAAATAAATTTAAAAAATGATTTAAAAAAAAGAAATAAAAATGCAGTACAGGGGGAAATGTGTACTTAATACTCTCAAAATTAGGAGAAAGTAGTAGAATTTTGGGTTTATCTTAAGTCACCATAAAATCTATTAGCCCCTTTCTGCACTCCTTTTGATTTTGCTACTCTTGTTTATAAACTCATTCAAATGATTGAATAAAATACTGCCTGCTTTTGTTCTGTTAAAAAAATTTAAATAAAATAAATAAATAATATGTACTAAAAATGAAAAAAAAAAGAGAAGGCAGTGGTTTATTTTTTAAAAATAATTTGACTATAAATTATCATATATTTAATTTGATAAAGAAAAAAAGAAGAAACTCCAGTAAAACAACATACTAGTATTTTTGTTCTGCCTTTAAAAATCCACATAATTATAACCATATCATAGCTACAAAAGTGTGTTCTTTTTTCAGTGAATATTATAATCATATTTCTATTCTCTTTATTTTTCAGATTTTCTTTAATAGCAAAAAATAACAAAATTACTGAAATAAAAATCATAGCAATCATTTGCCTTTCTTTAATACTATCTTCCATCATTCTCAATTGCCAAAATAGGATTCTAGCATCTAGATTACTATAATTCATGCAATCACTCCCATCTCAGCATTTAGCTTATTTTCAGTTTTTACTACTTTAAATAATGCAATGGAAAGTTTTCCAGATATAGTTTTGCCCACATTTTAAATTGTTTCTTTAAGCTATATTTTTAGGGGTGGAATTTCGGGGTCTAACAATGAATATTTTTAAGGCTCTTGATACATACCAGAAAAAAAGTGTTTTGGATAGCATATTTATGTAATGCTTATGCCAAAAGAATTCATATCACTTAACAAACAGTTAACAGGTTATAGAAATCAACTATGGAAGAGAGACGGTGGTTAAAGACCAGACATAGAACAGGTCTTTATTTGGTACACAAGAAGCACTTGCTAGACAGTGGTCACACCCTGTCATATTGCCATGGTTTTTCCACTGGGTATTAAAAAATTGTTAATCTCTTGTTTTTGGATTAGCTTTTTGGTGAGTGTAGTCAGATAGAAATACAAGTTTTACATATTTTCTAAATTGTATCAGTTCAAAGAAAATAAATGCAGAGTGATAATTTTGTGATACTTAATTCAAATGTTAGGTAATATAATTGTCTTCCTTCTACTCTTGTTGAGTGGCAGGTTATCAAAATAAAATTCAAATGACACTATAAGTCAAAATAAGATTAGATGGTATCATCATTTATGGAAAATGGGTAATGCTTTTTTATCAACATATGCAAAAATTGGGAAATGGGGTAAAGGAGAAATTTGGAGATAAACAAATTAATGTAAGACTTATGCTATGAGTAAGACCTAATCTCGTATTAATATTTGGAACATTTTCTAACAAAAAGAAAAACACTGTTTTCTTTTAATAAACATTTTGCGACTGATATATTTAAATTTGTCATATTATAAAATATACTCTATTACTATGAAAAATTTAAACTTTTACAGTAAGGATTTCAAACATCTGAAGACATAGAGGTGCTCAGCTTTGGTGTTCAGAGTTCAAATAAGAACGTTGTTAACCTCACCACATATATATTTTTATATTGTTCCTAAGAACAGATTGACTGAATAAAGTGTCATCTTCTGTGTGGGCTGTATGAGATGACTCTTCATAGAAGCATACCCAGCGTGAACTTTTATGGAAAAAAGAAAGGGGGAGTAGATTTTACTGGTGAATGGAAAATGTAACGAGAGAGAAATGTAGAATTATTTTTCTTTTGAGTTTTTCATCATTTCCTCCAGGATGTTTGGTTATCATTTTACCCTACCCCAGATGAAACACTTCCCTTTAAAACAGAAAAGACTCTATCTTGTAATTTTAAAAATTATTGACAGAACACAGCTCCCCTAGAGGCAATGTCTGACCCCATACCTAAAGGGAAGGTAGGAGCTGGGGATCCTGGAAACCTTAGGTAAGTTCTGAGGCTCACATGACTGCCCCAGGCTCACCCTGAGAGGCAGAGCCCTGGGCAGATAGCATGAACCTCTAGTAGGAGGTGCAGCCCACTGGGTGTTCTAACCCAGCTGCTGCTCTGCTGACCTCATGGAGGAGAAGGGAAGGCTGAGAGATCTGTGAAGCAGGCATCAGAGTCTCTCTTATTTCCCACATAAGGACACCAGTGTTTAAGAAGCCCAGGTTCTGATAGCTATCAGCTTTCTAAAACCCAACCAAATCTCTTAATTCCAAATCTTGTCTCTTTCTATCAAACCACATTGAATCAGTAGATTGAGTAAAGAAGATTGCCCTCATCATTGGTTGGCATCATGCAATTTATTCAGGGCCCTAATAGAACAAAAAGGTGGAAAGGAAGGGTGAGCTCTCTCTCTGTCTATATCCATTTTTCTTATCTTGAGTTGGGATGGTCATCTTCTATTGCCCTCCTGGTTCTGGGCCCTCAGGGTCCAGGTCCACCAGCAGTCCTCCAGTTCTCACGTGTAACTGGAGTTACACCATCAGCTACACTGATTTCCAGGCATTTGGACAGAGAATGGGTTATACACTGCTCCCCTGGTTCTCTAGCTGGCAGAATGTGGCACTTCTCAGCTTCCATAATGGTGGGAGCCAATTCCTGTAATAGATCTCTTCTTATATACAGGTATCCCCGCTTTTCAAAAGTTTGCTTTGTGCCTCTTGCTTTTACAAAAGACCTAGTTAGTACCTGTTTTTGCTAACAGAAAGGAATCTGAAGAAGATCTTGCCTTGGGCGTTTATCTATGCAAAAATTAACCACGCTAGAATCTTAAGATTTATGTGTAGTTGGGGGATATTGGAAGGGGAGGTGAACAATGAGAGAATGTGGACTCTGAAAAACAATCTGAAGGGTTTGAAGAGATGGGGGGGTGGGAGGTTGGGGGAACCAGGTGGTGGGTATTAGAGAGGGCACGGATTGCATGGAGCACTGGGTGTGGTACAAAAACAATGAATACTCTTATGTTGAAAATAAATTTTAAAAAATGATTTAAAAAAGATTTATGTGTTTTGTTTGTATATAATTTATACATACAGTAAAATTTTATTTAAAAAAAGAATAAAGCACCAAAGACTTTATTTCTAGGGTTGCTTAAGAGGATATGAAAAAAGGCTAAAAAGCGAAAATTGTATTCAACATATCTTGCATCAAGCACTTACAGAGGCTATGCACACCCTGAGGAGTAAGAGTGGTCCCACCAAGCTCCTTGCTCAGGAGCTGCACTCAGCATCTCAGCATCAAGTTGCCATAGCTGTTTGGTTGTTGTTGTTCATGATTTATTTATTTTAGAGAGAGAGAAAGGGCACTAGTGGGAGGGGCAGAGGGAGAGGAAGAGACAATCTCAAGGCGACTCCCTGCTTAGCCCAGAGCCTGATGCAGAACTCGATCTCACAAACCCCAAGATCACAACCTGAGCCAAAACCAAGAGTCAGAAACTTCACTGACTGAGCCACCCAGGTGTCCCAAGTTGCCATAGCTTCAAGCAGTGTCTGTGAGCATCTGTGCTTTGTCTGGACTTATTTTGTTTATCTGTTAGCAAGATGTCTCCTAAGGTATTAGAAAAGCCTAAGAGAGGTTATTTTGGGGTCTGGGAACACTAAAAAGATGTTCAATATAAATGAATGATAATTGCTTTTTTGCTTTATACCATCTCAGCTTACAAAAGGTTTCATATGAATGTTATACTTCAGGATAGTGGGGGAAACCTGTATGTCTCTAAATATCCTATTGATCCTGCTTCTCTGGAGAACCCTGACTAATTCAACCGGTTGACCCGTTGCAGTTTGTGCTACAGATCTGAGACTTAAGGAATATGAAGCAAGGCTTAGGATTTTGGAGCATCAAAATATTCTGCTGGTTGCAGAAGGATGTGATCTACTTTTTCCATAAAGATATTTATGTGTCTGCTTTGGGAAGTATTTTGCAGTTTGGATTGTAGGAAGGCATCGATTTCAGCATATTCCATACTTCTCTTACCAAAACTTAATGTTTTTGCTAGGATTCTCTGAGGAAGGAGTCAGAGAGGGTAGATGGACAATTTCTTTCTTCCTTTCTTTCTTCCTTCCTTCCTTCCTTCCTTCCTTTCTTTCTTTCTTTTCTTTCTTTGTTTCTTTTTCTTTGTTTCTCTTTCTCTCTTTCCCTCTCATTCTCTCCCCTTCCCTCTCTCTTTCTTTAATTTTCTCTTTCTTTCTTAATTTCTAAATTGAGATTAATACTATTAACTATTTTTGGTACCAAGATCAGATAGAGTTTTCCCTGGGGTCCTAAAAAAATGGTTATTGTGATAGAAATAAACACCATTTTCAGATATCCTTAAAATAGATGCAACAAAAGTTGCTGTGTCTCATAACACTAGATATACATTGTTGACATCACACAAAAGTACAATTAGGTAAAATATATATGCGTTGGGAAACTATGACACTGTCTAGCAAGGTGCCAGCTGTCTATTGATCTGGTTTAATTCATGGATATGTTTTAGCCTAGATTATTTGAAAAAAATGCATAAACTGATGTATACTTTAAATAATCCTCCCTGAAAATTGCTTCTCCCTACTGAGTTTTAAAATAAATATTGGATGACAAAATGAGATTATACTCCCAGCTAAATCCTGGACTATAGCTGTTCTAAGTTGTCAAAATTCAGACACATATGCCTTAATAGACAATTCAGAGTAGAGTATACCCTATTATGAAAGCTGAGGTATAAAGGACAGCTAGCTGTTTTAAAGGTGTTTCTCACCTACAAGGGAAAACTGAAGTCAGGTGTAAGGTTTTCTCAAGGATATTGTTTTGAGTCTGCATAGCACACAAATGAGACCCTAAAACATTACTGCCATAGAACACAGCCAAAATAATATTCTTCCAATTTTATTATATTTTCATACAGAAAAGCTCAAAGAGTAGTATAATGAACATCCAAATAATTTCAGCTGGATTTAGCATCAATATAATCTTAATATAAAAACATCTTTTGGGCGCCTGGTTGGCTCAGTGGGTTAAAGCCTCTGCCTTCGGCTCAGGTCATGATCCCAGGGTCCTGGGATCGAGCCCCGAATTGGGCTCTCTGCTCGGCAGGGAGCCTGCTTCCCTTCCCCTCTCTCTGCCTGCCTCTCTGCCTACTTGTGATCTCTGTCAAATAAATAAATAAAATCTTTAAAAAATATATTTTAAAAAATATTAACACCAAATTAAAATCTTAATTAAACATGCCCAGGAGTCACAGCATGCTATATCCTGCCATATCTTATGGGATCAAGTATTTGTGGTGTGCCCGTAGGTAATTAAACAAATAACTTATATAACATTATTGTATCATCATAAACCAGTGACAAGGTGAGAAATATCTACCAAGTACCTACGAAATGTAAATTTATTTTGCAAATATCTAACTTTTTGGGCAGTGATTAGTCAAGAGAGTTTTATCAGGAGCTCTGAGTTTGAGATAGTAAGAATTATCTTATCTGCACATAGAATAGTGCTTGCCTTTCAGTTTTGACAACGGAAAGAGTAACCTTACTCATCTATAAAAACCATTTCGTTGTTCAGGTTCTTTCAGATTGAATATAAGTGCTAATAGGGGGCAGCAGAATAGATTGTGCCTGTGTTGAACTTGTGTAGTTAGCTCCATAACCAATTTCTGCCAACAGATCCAAAGGCTGAGAAAGTTCAAAGCAATAAATAGTAGAATGTTGGGAGAGAACAGAAAATTCATATCTAAAGTCTGTCTGGGGGGTGCTTGGGTGACTCAGTCGGTTAAGCATCTGCCTTCAGTTCAGATCATGATCCTGGGTCCTAGGATCAAGACCCACACTAGGCTCCTTGCTCCATGGGGAGTCTGTTTCTCCCTCTCCCTCTGCTACTCCCCTTGTTTGTGTGTGTGTTCTCTCTCTCTCTCAAGTAAATAATCTTTTTTAAAAATTAAAAAAAAAAAAAAGTCTGCCTGAGCCCAGCACAGGGCTTGATTCCAGGACTCTAAGATCATGATCTGAGCCAAAGGCAGACACTCAACTGACTGAGCCACTCAGCCACTCCA
This sequence comes from Lontra canadensis, assembly GCF_010015895.1. Lineage (NCBI taxonomy): Eukaryota > Metazoa > Chordata > Mammalia > Carnivora > Mustelidae > Lontra > Lontra canadensis. Next base: position 6,369,884 of record NW_022631027.1, read on the forward strand.
GTCTGCCTTGTCCTCATGTTCTCAACATTAGCTTGATAAACATGGGTTCGATATTTGCCAGTCAAGCTAGTAACTAATTTGTATTGGTTGTTAACTATGAGAGTGTGCCAAGTTCTTTCACCATATCATCTCATGGAATACAACAACCCTTGAGATAGGCACTGTTATTATTATTATTATTCCTATTTTATGGGTAGGGAAATTTTGCCCAAAGTCACACAGTAATTTAATGGCTTTCAAACCTAAGTGATTTTGACATTAAAGTCCAGATTTCTAACTCTTGTTATGCTGTCCCCCTATAGGAAGCAAACACACTAAATTGTCTTTTATTCAGGCAGGCTTTATAAAAGATGAGATAAATGATGTTATTCTGCTGGGTGTGATCATGCCTGTAGACAGAACAGGTAAGTAATACCACTTGTTTATAAGGATCAGAGCTTGTAATTACAGTAATTCTTAAACAACTCTAGAAATAGTCTTGGGTGCTTTATTCTCTTTTATAGACTTTATTGATGTATAATTTATATACAGTAAAATAGCTTGGTTAATTTTTACATAGATAAACATCTAAGTCAAGATCTAGAAGATTTCCAGCAAATCAGGTACCTCATTGAGTTCATATTTTTAAAAGATGTAGGTATTTGAGAGAGAAAGAGAGTGTGTGGGGAAGAGACAGAGGGAGAGGGAGAGAATCCTCAAGCAGACTCCCTGCTGACCTTGAGACCCTGAGACCATGACCTGAGCCAAAATCAAGAGTCAGGTGCTTAACTGGGTGAGGCACACAGGCACCCTGAATTCATATTTTTTAACCAGCTTCTTCAAGTGGAAGACCATTACTGAATCCAGTTAGAAACTGGCTTGTGAGCTACAAAAATCCAGGCCATTGACTATGGTTTGTAGAGTCAGGTACAATGAGTCTCCCGTGAGCCAACTCACATCTGGGCTACAACTCCATCATCTTGCCTCAGAGATTATGCTTAAATTGCCAAATCTAAGGGCCTAGGGGATATAGCTCAGGGGTAGAGCATTTGACTGCAAATCTAAGGGCCTAAAACACTTTCTCCCACATGTTCACAGAAAAGGAGGTTTTATTTGTGTGCATGTGTGTGTGTGTTTTGTGGGTAATATCAAACATACATAGAGAGAATAGTAAAATGTACCCTCTGTACTCACCATGGGCTTCAATAGTAAATTTACAGCCAGTTTTAAACATACCTCCCCACCCACTGCTCCCCTTCTTCACCTGACTATTTTGAAGTAAATCCCAAATATCATACCATTTCTTCTGTAAATATTTCAGGATGCATCTATAAAGAATAAGGACACTTATTAGCAATAGCTGTTGAGGCAAAGAGAAATTATAGAAGATCTTTACTTTTATAGTGGGGTTAGGTGGTTATTCCAGATTTAGGTGTTTTTTTGTTTTGTTTTGTTTTGTTTTTAATCATCACTAAACCTACTAAGATTTTGTTGGTTATCTTCTAGTCCTTGACAAATCAGGTCTAGGAAGGTGATTCCTTTATTTCTGGTGAACACTGGTTATGAGTTTTCTACAGCCAAAATAGTTTATTTAAAATTCAGCTAATAATCATCAATGGCACAGAATAAAGAGCCCAGAAATATACCCACAATTATATGGTCAATTAATTTTCACAAAGGAGGCAAGAATATGTAATGGTAACAAGTTTCATCAACAAAGGGTTTTGGAAAAATTGGATGGCTACATGCAAAAGAATGAAACTGGACCACTTTCTTACACCATGCACAAAAACAAACTCAAAATGGATTAAGGACCTAAATGTGAGACCTGAAACTATAAAAATCCTGGAAGAGAACACAGGCAGTAATTTCTCTGATATTGGCCATAGCTGCTTTTTTCTAGATATGTCTCCTGAGGCAAGGGAAACAAAAGCAAAAATAAACTATTGGGACTACATCAAGATAAAAAAAACTTCTGCACAGCAAAGTAAACAGTCACTAATAGACTACCTACTGAATAGAAGATATTTGCACATGACATATCTGATAAAGGGGTTGTATCCAGAATATATAAAGAACTTATACAACTCAGAATCCAAAAAACAAATAATCCAATTAAAAAATGGACAGAAGACATGAACAGACATTTCTCCAAAGAACACATCCAGATGGCCAACAACAGATACATGAAAAGATGCTCAACATCACTCATCAGCAGGGAAATGCAAATCAAAAGTACAATGAGGTATCATCTCATATCTGTCAGAATGACTAAAATAAAAAAACACAAGAAACTAGTGCTGGTGAGGATGTGGAGAAAAAGTAACCCTCATGCACTCTTAGTGGGAATGCAAACTGGTGCAGCCACTGTGGAAAAACAGTATAGAGATTCCTCAAAAAGATTAAAATTAGGACTACCTTAAGATCCAGTAATTCCACTACTGGTTACTTACCCAAAGAATATAAAACCACTAATTGGAAAAGATACAGGCACTCCAAAGTTTATTTCAATAGCCAAATTATGGAAGCAGCCCAAGTGTTCATTAATATTTAAATGGATAAGGTTGTGGTATACATCTATACAATGGAATATTACTCAGCCACAAAAAAGAATGAAATCTTGCCATTTGCAACAACATGGATGAAGTCAGAGAGTACAATGCTATGTGAAGTAAGTTCAATCAGAGAAAGACAAATACCATATAATCTCACTGATATATAGAATTTATTTTTAAAGATTTTACTTATGTATTTGACAGAGACAGACACAGTGAGAGAGGGGACACAAGCAGGGGGAGTGAGAGAAGGGGAAGCAGGCTTCCTGCTGAGCAGGGAGCCCGAGGCCGGTCTTGATCCCAGGACCCTGGAATCATGCTCTGAGCTGAAGGCAGATGCTTAACAACTATGCCACCCAGGCACCCCTGATATACGGAATTTAAAAAACAAATGAAAAGAGACAAATTAAAAAAAAGACTTTTTTTTTTTTTAAAGTAGGCTCCATGACCAACATAGGGCTTGAACTCACAACCCTGAGATCAAGCATCACTTGTTGTACCAACTGAGCCAGCCAGGTGCCCCACAAAAAAGCAGACTCTTAACTTTAGAGAACAGACTGATGGTTGTCAGAGGGGAGGTAGGTGGAGCGATGGGGAAACAGATGAAGGAGATTAAGAGTACACTTATGGTGATGAGCGCTGAGTAATCTATAGAATTGTTGAATCACTATACTGTATACCTGAAACTAATATAACACTGTATGTTAACTATACTAGAATTAAAATTCAAAAATAAAAAGTAAAATTCAGCTAATGGGAATCACTAGGTATTTGAAAGCTCTTGGCCACCTTACTCTCAGTGCTTTGGCCACCTTAGTAAAATGCCTCAGTATTACAGCTCTAGGACAAGGATGTTTTTCATTAAGCCAGAGAAAAGATAACTCTATGTGTAATCTGGAGTATTTGTTCTAAGGGTGGTTAGAAGCATAATAGTGTTAATATATGTTATAACTATGGTCTATGAAGCTATCTCTCAGATTAGAGATGGAAATTTCCCTCAAATATGTTTAATACCACAAGCTTTCATTTATAATGAATATGTCTTCAGTTTTAAATTAGCTGATCTGTTTCCAAAAGTATGTTCTATAAGGAAAATAAATATTTCTTCCTTAAAAAAAAAGATTTTATTTATTTGACAGAGATCACAAGTAGACAGAGAGGCAGGCAGAGAGAGGAGGAAGCAGGCTCCCCACTGAGCAGAAAGCCCGATGAGGGCCTTGATTCCAGGACCCTGGGATCATGACCTGAGCCGAAGGCAGAGGCTTTAACACACTGAGCCACCCAGGTGCCCCTATTTCTTCTTTTTTTAATACTTTATTTATTCGAGAGAGAGAGAGAGAGAGAGAATGAACAGGAGGAGGGGCAGAGGGAGAGGGAGAAGCAGAGTCCCTACTGAACAGGGAGCCTGACTCGGGGCTCGATTCCAGGACCTTGGGATCATGACCTGAGCCTACTGAGCCACCCTGGTGCCTGAAAAAATAATCATTCTTTTATATTACTAATGGAAATGTTAATTTGTGGAGGGTAATTGACATAATGTATCACAAAAAAGTATTCAAAATATCTAGGAATTCAGTTTTTAGAAAAGATTTTATTTATCTATTTGACAGAGAGAGAGAGCACAAGTAGGCAGAGAGGCAGGCAGAGAGGCAGGCAGAGAGAGAGGGGGAAGCAGGTTCTCTGCTGAGCCTGATGCAGGGCTCAATCCCAGGACCCTGAAACTATCTCCTGAGTCGAAGGCAGAGGCTTAACCCACTGAGCCACCCAGGTGCCCCAGAATTCAGTTTTTAGTAATATACCATAAAGAAATAATGATGTGTGTTATAAGTTACTTTAAGTAGTTCCATGGCAATAATAGGAACTAATAATAACATGCCCAACAATAAAACATTGGCTAAATAAATTTAAGATTGTTTCAGCCATTAAAATATGTAAAAAAAAAAGTTGTTAAAAAATCGTCACATAACAATGTATACATATATCCCAAATTTTCAAAAATGACTCACTAAATAAGAAAACCAAGAGAGAAAAAGACAGGCAAATTAGAGGATAAATCCAGGAGCCCCAGCATCTCACTAATAGAATGAGAAGGAAAATTATTATAGAAATAAGTTTGGATAAACAAAAAATGTTTCCAAATCTGAAGGACATAAGTCTCTCTATTGAAAGGATCAAGTAAGAGCACAACGCAATGAGTGAAAAAAAAAAAAAAACCCTATACCAAAGGACAGCATTGTGAAAGAATGCAAAGACATTGGGGGACATTGGGCAGTCTCTACCAAACTGCCCAAACTGTCAATCACATAGAATAAAAATGTTTTCAGGCTAGCAACATCCCATTTAACTCCATGCACCTTCCTTGGGATATAACTAGAGGATGTAGTATAATTTATCTACAATTTGGGATTGATGACAAAAATAAGAAAAATTGCATCTCTTATTAGCTATATAACCTTGGGCAAGTGACTTTGGCTCTTTATGCATTAATTTCCTCATCTGCAAAGTGAATTACATTATTGTGATGATTAAATGGTTTAACATAGAAAAAGTACTTAGCTAAATGCAGTGTGGTATCCTGAATTAGATCCTGGAATAGAGAAAAAGGGTACCTGTGGAAAAACTGGTGGGATCTAAAAGCCTACAGTTCAGTTAAAACTATCATACCATTAATAATCTCTTATTTTGATAGATGCACAATATTTATGTTAGACATTACATGAAGGTGGGTAAAGATTATAGGGGAACTCTCTGTACTATCTTTACAACTTTTCTGTAAATCTAAATTATTTCAAAATAAAGGTTTAGATTTTTAAAAAAGTACTCTACCCCTACCTCATATGGTATACAAAATGGATCACCAATCTAAATTTAAGAGCTAAACTCTCGAACTCCTAGAAGAAAATATAAGGACCTTGAATTAGGCAATAGCTTCTTAAGTATGACAGCAAAAGTATAAGCAACCAAAGGAAAAATAGACACAATGGATTTCATCAATACTAAACACTTTTGTGCTTCAAAGGATACCATTTGGAAAGTGAAAAGACAGCTTATGGGATAGGAGACAATATTTGCAAATCAAAACATGAGAAGGGACTTGCAGGCAGAATAAAGAATCTTACAACTCAACAAGAACAAAAAACCCAAACCCAATTTAAAAATGCATAAGGGCTTTGAATAGACATTTCTAAAAAATGATAAGGGTTGGTATCCAAGATCTATAAAGAACTTATCAAATTCAACACCCAAAAAATAAATAATCCAGTCAAGAAATGGACAGAATACATGAACAGATAATTCTCCAAAGAAGACATACACATGGCTAACAGACACATGAAAAAATGTTCAACATTACTAGCCATCAGGGAAAATGCAAAACAAAATCACAATGAGATACCACCTTACACGAGTTAGAATGGAAAAATTAACAAGATAGGAAACAACAAATATTGGAGAGGAGGTGGAGAAGGGGGAACTCTCTTACACTGTTCTTGGGAAAGCAAGCTGGTGTAGCCACTCTTGAAAACAGTACGGAAGTTCCTCGAGACGTTAAAAATAGAGCTACCCTATAACCCAGCAATTGCTCTTTTAGGTATTTATCCCAAAGATACAGATGTAGTGAAAAGAAGGTGCACATGCACCCCAGTGTTCATAGGAACCATGTCCACAATAGCCAAACTGTGGAAGGAGCCGAGATGTCCTTCAACAGATGAATGGTTAAAGAAGATGTGGTTCATATATACATTGGAATATTATTCAGCCATTAGAAAGAATGAATACCCACCATATGTGTCAACATGGATGAGACTAGAGGGGATTATGTTGAGCGAAATAAGTCAAGCAGAGAAAGACAATTATCATATGGTTTCACTCATATATAGAACCTGAGGAATAGCACGGAAGACCACAGGGGAAAGGAAGGACAATTGAATGGGAAGAAATCAGAATGGGGACAAACCATGAGAGACACTGGACTCCGGAAAACAAAAACAAAAACAAAAACAAAAACAAGGGTTACAGAAGGGACGGCGTTGGGGGTAGGGGGAGATGGGTATTAAGAAAGGAATGTGTTGTAATGAGCACTGGGTGTTATATGCAAGTAACGAATTGTTGAACACTACATCAAAAACTAATGTTGTACTATATATTGGCTAACCGAACATAATAAGAAAAAAATCTAGACTCTTCCCCCCCACACACACATAAAGATATACAAAGAGTCATTAAGCACATGAAAAGATGCTCAACATCATTAGTCATCAGGGAAATGCAAATCAAAAGCACTATGAGCTACCACTTCACACCTAGTAGGATGCCTAAAATTAAAAGGACAGACAATAATAAGTGTTGATGAAGGTATAGAGAAATTGGAATCCTCATACATTGTTTGTGGGATTGTAAAATACTGCAGACACTTGAAACAATCTGGTAGTTCTTCAAAATATTACCAAAAAACAGTTACCATATGACCCAGAAATTCCACTTTTAAGTATGTACCCAAGAGAATCGAAAAACCTACATCTACACAGCGGTAGCATCATTCATGATAGCAAAGAATAGTAACAACCTAAATGTTTATCGAGTGATGAAGGGATAAACAAAATGTAGTGTACCCATACACTGGAATGTTGCGGTGGAGGCGAGGAAGGAGATACTGATATATGCTACAACATGAATGAGTCGCAAAAACATTATGCTAAGTGAATCCCACACAAAAGGTCATCTATGTTTTCATTCCATGTATATGAGATGTCTCAAACAGACAAATCTATAGAAACAAAGTAGACCAGTAATTGCCTAGTAATAGTAGGGACTAGGGGAAGGAGAGAATAGAGGGTGACCACTCATGAGTATGGGGTTTCTTTTTGGTGTTATGAAAATATTCTGAAATTGATGTGAATATTCTGAAACTGGTGTGAGCCATTGTCATTAGTGATTGAATAACTGTATATATACTAAAAATTATGTAACTTTATACTTCAAAGGGCCCAATGTTTTGGTGTGTGACTTATGATAAAATTGTTTTTTAAAAAAATGTATTTAGAATAGTTAACAAATTAAGTACCATGTTTCCAAATATTCACCGCTTCTCTCTGGGGGAGTTGGATCATGTGACTTACCTCAGCCAATGAAATGTGGCTGGAAGTGAAGTGTATCACTTCCTGGCAAAAGTTTTGGGAGCATATTGTTTACCATATCACTCTTCCCTCATCCATAACAATCAGCAATGTTCCAAATAGAACTGGCTTCACCAGCTGGAGTCCTAGAATAAAAACAGTGGAGAGAAGAGCAGTGGGCAACTTTTGATGGACATGGGGCATGAATGAGAAAAGATGCTGTAAGCCACTGAGTTTTAGGATATGCAGTAACAACAAAAACAACAAAAACAACAACTGGTATTATTACCACTACTGGCAGAGATAGGAAACAGACGGTCAGGCCAGTTCTTCAAACAACACATTTATGTGGAAATACCCTGTTGATAGTGGGAATACAGAACTGAAAGGCAACGGGGAAGTCAAGGCAGGAGAAGGAACATTCAAATCAATAACTATTTTCTGAGGGGCTTGTATCCATTGGTTCTGGGGATTCAGAGATGTGACGCACAATCTCTTTTAGTTACCATTGATTGATCGCTTACTCACTTACTACGTGCCTAGTCCTTTTGGGTTTTGGCACATGTGTTGTCTCCTGTCTCACCAAAGAGCAGTTTGGTGATGAACAAGAAGCTTCTCCAATTTTGACCCACAAATAGACAATTCTATTTTAGAGAAATTAGTGAAGCAAATGAAAGGCTGTGGGATATGTTTAAAATAGCTACAGATTGTTCAGGGCTGTGAGCCAGACCAAACAGCACCTTCCCACATGCCCCACTTGGCCCTGTGATTACTCAAATCCCAGCATTGGCCCAGGCTGCTGCCCGCCACGAACATCCCTCCAAAGAGCACAACTGGAAGGTAGTTTGCCAGGAAAGGGAAGAGCTGGACTGTACCTGGGAGGGGGGAAATGCATGACATTTTCCTTTATATTTATAAGTTTAGGCTTCACATCTTGACTCCCCGCTGTTTGGTTTTCCACCTCCTCACCTGGCAGTTTGCAGAATGGGCTGGCACTCAGCCAGGCTGAGGAGGGAGAGAGGAGGGACCTGGCTCAGAGACCTCTTTAGGCTAAGCAGCCTAAACCAGACTGGAAGCTTATCTAGGAGCACAGAGGCTGCATAAATGAACATTTATTTATTCACGCACCAAAGGTTTTTAACTCTTTGTAAATGGAGCGTGGTTGGTCCAGTCCTGAGCTCTGGTGACGGACACAGGGACAGAAGCTGGACCTTGAGACATACAACAAAGAAGTGACAATGCAGGGCCGTGGGGAATAGAGGCTGTCTCTTTTCCCCACAGGAAGAATCAGCCTGGTCAAGGATAGGCAGGTCCCCGCACAATTGTGTCTTGAAGGTAGATGTGCAGCAAACACCGAGAGGGGCACCTGATCCATTCATGGGGTGGGAGAGGCAGAGGGGACACCAAAGACCAGAAGGGCCTCTGCCTGAAGAGGAAGAAGAGCCCTAGGCCAGAGAGGAGACTCTAGGTTCAAGGCTCGGTGACTTGACGGGTTGCTGTGCTCCACTCTCTGTGGAGGGCTGTGTGTGGTGGCTGCTGGTCCCACCCCCTGAAGCAGAGGCAAGGAACAGTTAGGGGCTCCCAGGTGCATCTCAACTGCCACAGCATCTTTCAGCCTTGGAGTCTCTCATGTGTACAGTATGCATTTCCTTTAAAAAAAAAATCAGAGAAACAACATCTTTAAAGCCAACTAGTTTTTTTCCAACTAGCCCTGATCTCTCCTGTTACTGAGGACAGCCTCAGAGAAGATCCCTCTCAGTCTCTGACAAGTGGCCAGCCCGGATGACAAGGGGGTGAGGACACTCACAGCCGATAGATCTCACCTGGACATGGTAGCCGCTACCTTGTGAGAGTCCATTCAGGAGGATTTAGAATGGTTCTCTGGGACCTTGTGAGAGTCCATTCAGGAGGATTTAGAATGGTTCTCTGGGCCTGAAATCTCACCTACTGGTTGAAGAGGCTTCATTTCTAGATATCCGTGGTGAAATCTAAAATGCAGGAGGGGTGTGGCCATGCGCTAAAAACAGGAGGTATCAGCACGTAGGTATGAATAGGCCATTAGATAGGAGATCGTGGGGCACCCCAGGCAGTTGTGAGGAATCACAGGCCCAGCCATGGGGCAAGATGGGGCTTCTGGATGAGTGGGGAGCAGGGGAAGGGGTCCTAAGCTGGACATAACCTTTGAATTCTCATGACATTGTATCTGTGTGTGAGGACAGGAGTTGGTCTTCTTCCTCTTTGGCCTCCTCCTCAGAGCCTGCTGGATGTCTTGTGCCAAAGCAGTGTTCAGTAATTAGAGGTCCTGGGAGCTAGGTTGGCTGCTTTGGGATTCTGGGGTTTCCACTGACATTTATGTTTCCAAAGATGTTGTTTAGCACATTTTAATAGTAAAAGTAAACAAACTGAGGTAATGTGATTTATTCAACTATTCATTCATTCAACAAACATTTATTGTGGGCTAAAGCACTATTCTGAGTAACTGGGGATAGAGCTTTCAGTCTTGAGTGGGCCAACGAAAACGAATGAAGACGTAAAATGTATAGGATGTCAGACAGTTGTCAATGCTATAGAGAAAAGTAAGTCGGGAAGAGACTTAAAAACAAATGGTCAGAAAAGGCCTCCTCTGGGGGCGATACCTGAGCAGAAACCAGGAGGAGGTGGGGAGTTAGCCTTTGGGGAACATGATCAAACACCAGTCCAGGACAGGCAAGACTCTGGATGGGAGTGTAGTATTCAAGAAGCAACAAGGAGGCCATAGAATTATGTGATTTGTACAGGTTTCATTAACACAAAGCTTGAGTCCCAGTCTAGTGTTAGAAATCTACATCTAAAAAAATTTTTTTCATGGGCACTGTAAATTTTACAACTATTCAGGTTTTTGTTTTTTCTCCCTTCTATCTTTATTTAAGCATACTTAATTAGAAGCTGGCTTAAAGTTATTAACATGTCTAATTTTTTTTTTACCATTTTAACAATTTTTAAGTGTACAATTCAACAGCATTAAATACATTTGATGTTCTGCAACCATCACCACCAAAGTCCATTTTCAGAACTTTTCATTACCCCAAACAGCAGTTCTGAATCAATTAAACAATAACTCCCCTTCGTCCCACACCCCTCTTCCCTCGTAACAGCTACTGTCTGTCTCTCTGAATGTGCTATGCTAGCTGTTTCTTATCAGTGGAACCATATTATGTATTGACCTTATTTTATTTAGCATGTTTTCAAGGTATATCCCCATTGTGGTATGTTTTAGAATTTCTTTTTTGGGGCGCCTGGGTGGCTCAGTCAGTTAAGCATCTGCATTCGGCCCAGGTCATGGTCCCAGGGTCCTGGGATCGAGCCCCGAGTCAGGCTCCCTGCTCAGCGGGGAGTCTGCTGCTCCCTCTCCCTCTGCCTCTCTCCCTGCTTGTGCTCTGTCTCTCTCTCAAATGAATAAAATTTTAAAAAAATTCTTTTTTATCATTGAGTAATATTCCATGGTATGCATGCCGCTTATTACTTACTCATTCACCTGTTACTAATGGTCATGTTGCTTCTATCCTTTGGCTATTGTGAATAATGCTATAATGAACACTCGTGTACAAATATCTGTTTGAATCTTTTCTGAGTATATACCTACAAGTGGAATTGCTGGATCAAGTGGTAATTAACTATTTTGAGGAACTGCCAAAATTTTTCACAATGGCTGCACCATTTTACATTCCCAACAATGCATTAGTTCCAATTTTTCCATATCCTTGCCAACACTTTTTTTTTTTAATTGCATTCTAATAAGTGTGACTGGCACCTCATTTTGGTTCAGGTTTTGCTTTTCTTACTGACTACTAGAAAGAGTCAAATTTGCAAACTGTATTCAATAGATGCATATATTTTTAGCTTTGGCCCTAGGGGGCTCATTGTTTCTTGACCCACTTCTAAATTTATACCACAGATTCTCAACAAGGGGTAATTTCCATTCTCAATCTTCCTTACTGGGGACATTGGCAACAACTGGAGATCTTCTGGGTCGTCACAACTGAAGGAGGGGTGGTACTGGCATCTGGTGGGTAGAAGCCACATGTGTTGCTGCACAGCCCTACAATGTGTGGGACAGCCTCCCGCCACAATTGGTCTCAAATGCCAATAGTGCCAAGGTGGACAGACCCTGGGTTACAACTATCTATTCACATTTCATTTACCTTTATAAAGTGTCTTCAATCCTTTAGGACCAAAGCAGAATATGTAGTGAACTACTGCTTCTGAAGTAAGCAATGTTAACATTGTGATAAAGATGCAGAAAACATAACTTCCTTCTCACAACAGTGTATTCAAATTATACATCTGAATATACTTATGGGCTTCATTGCTAATCACTTCAATGACCTAAACTACAATGTGAGATAAAACTATCATTATTAATATTTTCAAAAAGTTAGCATGTTCCTGGAGGAAATAGCAAATCTAGATGTCTTGCCTTTTGTTAAACTGAAAAATGTCATGTACCAGGCTCTCTGTCTGGCACTAATTATACATGGGTGGACCAGGTGGATATGGGCCCTTGTACCCACAGAGCACAAACCTCACTAATAAACACGTGGTGTTAGGCCAAGCATTGTTAATAGTGTTTTGATGCCTCCCCCCTTTTAAGTTGAACAGTTTAAGGAAACAAAAATTCTTATAAATTGAAAAACTTTAATAATTGTTTAAAGCAAAGGCACAAGTAAACATTTCAGGTTATCATACAATGTTACAAAAAGAAATTCCAACAGTAAAATGAAAAACATTATAATCTTGCATCTCTATAGTATACCTAATTTAGTATTCTATCATCTTTTCTTTGGAGTGAAAAGACAAGATAGGCAGATCAATGGATGTGCTGTAAAAAGTTGGATTATAAATAGCATCCACTCCACTTTTAACCAGTAATTTTAATTTCAGGAGAATGAATTAAAGTAAACTTAATTAGTTTAAAAAACTGTTTTTTTAATGATGGAGCAGCAATAACCTTCAGGCTAAAGCACACTGTTTTAATAAAGTAAATCACTGATTTCATAAAACATTAGCTGCTGACGTCTGGTACTACATGATAAATAAGCTGGCCATGAAAGGACTTTACTGAAATGCAATTCATATATTTATTTTACTTTAAATCTGAAAATGATAGTGTATTATGTAAAAGATAAAGGAGAATATGGAACCAATCCATTTCTTATGATGTTAGAAATAAAATACTTAAAAAGGTCTAGACCTTGTTTTCAAAGGCACTATCCGGAGAGTAACAGGCTGCACGCTCAGAGCTAAGTTTTTGTTTTTGTTTTTGTTTTTCTTAGGTGAGACTTGACATCTCAATTAGTCATCAAACACTGAGTACCTAATATCTATCAACAGAAAGGACAGAGATTGTGTAATGTGTATCTTTAACCGCTTTTTTCAGGGAGAAAAAAAAAATTTTACCATTGATTCTTAAAAGGCTGTTGAAATATTGGCTTGATCTAAAAGTTCTGTTTCATCACGTCAATGTGATTTCCATTTTATTCAGATCACCCTGTAGCTTCTACTTTTAGCTTTTCAACCTAGATGGCAACACCACCAGGAAGTAACTATCCTAAGAGAGTACTTTTGTGTGTGTGTGTTTGTTATTTATTCACTTATTCCTCCCTGAATATTCTCCAGCTCTAAGTGTTTAACTGAATAACATTTAAATGATACAAAGTAATTGTGTCAGGGATTAAATAAAATCTATCAAGAGGACATTTTCCAATATCTTGTAAATCTTAATTTAAATGTCAAATCAGAGCTTAGTATCCTGTTGCATACTAAAAACCAGGAAGATTCTAAACCCTTCTAGGGAGTATTTGAATCAAAGCTCTTGAATGAGATGATTGTTGTTTCTAGTTTTCCCATTTCCCAAATTACAAGAACATCAGTGGGTTTACGGTTCACTTACCATGATTCTTTTAACACCTAATTCCTAACCAGAAAACAGTACTTAGGAAATTCTCTAAGAATATCTTTCAGATTTAGAATTCAAACATGATTCTAGAAAGATGTTCTTATTTTAAGTCAAATTATAACATCGGCTCATTGACGCATACCTAAAGGCCAACGTGCCTGCTTGAGAGAGCAGTGCTGGGATTCTGGAATTCTTCCCTTTCTCCATTTCCAAAGGTAGAGATGTACTTCCTTTGGCATCAAAGACTTCATCATACAAAACAGCTGGAACATTTTCCATTTAGAATAGTTATGAGTTTAAGATCCACTAGCAAATTTCAGTCTTCAAAACCATTAGTTCAACACCAAAAGCAAATAGTTTGATCTTCTACTGAGACAAACTTAAGATGCAAACCTTCATTTTAGAGGGTCTGCAGACTTTTTCTCTAAAGTGCCAGACAGTAGATATTCGGGGCTGTTTGTGCCCTACGGTCTCTGTTGTAACTACTCAACTCTGCCATGGTACACGAAAGCAGCCACAGACAATATGTATATGGATAAGCATGGGTAAGCTCCAAGAACATTTTATTTATCAATACTGAATTTCATATGATTTTCATGTGATACGAAATGCTATTTTGATTCCCCCCCCACAACTATCTATAAATATTAAAAACTACTCTTAGCTTGTGGGTCATGTAAAAACAAGAAGCTGGCTAGAATAGCCTCATGGCCTATAGTTGCTGACCCTTGGTCTAGATCACTAGATTTCTTATTGTGGGGGTGAAAGCAATGTGGCCATGACTCCATCTCATTTTTCCTGGGCATCAACAGCCCCTAGGCTGACAGTAATGAACCCCAAAAGAGAATTCTAAAAGCACCAGACAATTCTAGTAGACGATTCCAGTAGAGCTGTGCAGAGTTTATGAGTGTTAATACATCTATACACAGATACTGATCTATATATATTCAGGAAACACATTTAAATCACATTAATTGAAGAAAAGCAGAGAATTGAGAAATTCACTAGCTGAACCTTTTCAGCTTGGTGTCAGAGAGATCTTGAGTACAATTTTGGCTCTGCTACTTACTAAACTTGTAACCACAGGTAAATTACTTAACCACTACAATTTGACCTGGTGGTATGGACACAACAGGCATCTGGTCAATATTGTTTCTCAAGCAAATAGCTACAAAGGGCTTGCTGGAAAAGCCTAATCTATCACGTACCATAAAGCCTGACTTTGGGCTTTAGACAAAAAATGATTTTGTCTCTTCTACTCCACTCTGTCATGTAAATTTTTTTTCTGCATGCAACATATTGTGCAAAATTGTACCTCCATACATACTGAATTCTACTTTCCTCTTATCCTTGAAGGCTATTTTTTTTCACAAGCTGCTGATGAAAATGGAAGTGGAAAGGATCCAGTCAACACATGTTTGTTATCTTTACGTCATCTCAGTGTAATTTGGTGTTTCCACCAATTTATCAATGACAGGCATTCAGGTTTCCAGGGAAAAAAGTCTGGATGAGAAAAAGGAAGAACTGGTAGGAAAGAATTCTTATGGCTTTATCTATGGATTAACTAGAGAAGCTGAAGATAATGTTCATAGATTATTTGCAGATATAGTTTTTGTGTATCTTGGACCTCAGTCCATTGCTTAAATTACATTAAGTAGATATTAGCACTAAGTAATATGTGTTATAACCTCTTTAATCATGAAAAATTTATTGTTATATACACATGAAGCAAAATACATCACCAATAGTGTTTTGAACAAGCATTAGTTCACTTATGAATCTGCTAGTGTTGAATGCCAAGCAAAATACTAAAGCTATTAAAATATTAGTGTTTGGTTTTATTTTCAATTTTCTTTTAACCTAGTATTTACAGAAGTCCTGTTAGAATGCTGAAGGCAGTCATTTGCAACATGTACATTCTCCATATAAAATGATTTTCAATGTGGGTGATGTAGATTTATAAATATGTACAAAACCCCCAATTTATTTGTAGTTAACCTACTACTCTGACTAGTAGGCAATACATGGAAGCATCATATGCACATCAAATTAGAAATTAAAACACAAAACTCTCAAGACAGATGATTGTTCATTTGTGTTTGTATAATTATATGGGGGGAAAAAAAGCTTTGTATTTGGGAGCTTTCAGCGGCCCACTACTAAAGCAGTAATTTTAACTGAAAAACAAAAAACCCCAAAAAACCCAGAAACACTCCCCCAACACAAAAACCCAAGATAAATTAGATGTATATCCTGGTCAAATGTTTGTAGACACCTGCCCTGAAAACAAATTGATAAATATGCAATTTGTTAAATGAGCATGAAATATTGCACTAGAGCAGTTTTGTCTGAAGAAAATTCAATTTTCCATAGTCCTGAACTTCAAAATGCTTCCCACATATAAATTGCATTTTCTAAATAAGAAACATTAATATTCAGTAATACTGTTAGAACCTTATTTTTCCCATTAACCATATACCAGTCTATTTTATGGCAATGGTAGTCAGTGGTGAAGATTTGGCAAAGATAAAAAGGCAGATAAGACTGTAAAATATATATATATGTATGTATATACGTATGTACATATGAAACAAGTATGTTCCAAAAACCCTTAATCATATGATAACTGATCCCTTAAAAAACCCCACAGTCTAGGTCACAGTGATGGTCAGACAGTGGTTGAATATGACTCTCTTCTTGGGGGCTGCTCCTTTCGAGCCACTCGGTTGCTGTCTCTGGTCTCCAACGCACTGTCTTCTGTTTCGCTTTCACTACCATCTGCCACAGTGGGGTCCAAAGACATCGGGCCAGACTTTCTGTGCAAAGGAAAACCAACGCCACTTTCCCGTAAGGAATCATCCATAAAATCTTCATCAGAGGAATGGAATGATTCATCATCTCCTATTAAATGGTTGACAATGTGGATTCCATCAAAAGGAGGCTGGCCTGAGAAGACCCTCTGGCCTTTTAGGCACCTGAGCTGTCAAAACAAAACCCATGTTAATATACTCAACTGGGGGAAACACATACACCAAGAAAGCAAACATTTCATGTTTAAAAAAGAAGATAACTTACCTTTTATTTTTTTTTTTTGCCATTTTTAGATAAAATAGTAACTACCAATTTTTATATGCCTCCTATGTGTTATGTAATGGACACATAACTTGTTCTTTTTTTTTTTAAGATTTTATTTATTTATTTGACACAGAGAGAGAGCGATCACAAGTAGGCCGAGAAGCAAGCAGAGAGAGAGGAGGAAGCAGGCTCCCCGCTGAGCAGAGAGTCCGATGTGGGGCTCGATCCCAGGACCCTGAGATCATGACCTGAGCTGAAGGCAGAGGCTTAACCCACTGAGCCACCCAGGCACCCCAGTAACTTGTTATTTTAATTGAATTATCACAACAGTCCTATGTGGTAGATTTTATCATCTTCATTAGAGATTAGAAAATGGAAACTCAGGTAGAGGTACTACTGTGGACACATAGGTAATAGCAAAATTTAGATTCAAATTGAACCTTCATTATATTACAGATAATATAATGAACTCCATGCACCCATCATCAAATTTCAACAACTAACATCATGGACAATCTTATTACATTATACCTCTTCTGTCTCTGGATTACTTTGAGATAAATCCCAGACATTCTATCAGTCTACCTGTAAATATTTCAGCATGCATTTCTAGAAGATGTGGACTTTAAACCATACTCAGAACTATCACACATATTGTCTCAAGAGCATGACCCCATAATAATGAAAATCAGTTACAAATAATGAAAATTTGCTATGAATCTCCATCCTATTATAATATCCCAAAGACCACCAAACCATTGTCACTCACTCACTCACTCAGGGCAGGAATGCTTCTTTCTACTAATGAGATCTCTCTCTGCAAGGAAGGAATGCCAGTAGTATATCATTTTGCCTTCTCTCCCCTACTCCTCCCCAGGGAGAAGGGGCAACTTCCTAATGAGGGAATAGGGGAGAGGAATGCCATGTATTGCTCAGCTATTTCTCTTCTCTTTCCACCTTTCAGAACCAGGTTTTGGCTATCCCAGGAGCTTCCCATGGCCACACCTCCATGGGGACATCATATGCTCCCTGTTACTGGCTGGGCAAGTCTGACTAATTCTAGAGTTCATTTTCTAGACAAAAACCCACTGTTGTCACAAATCTAAATCACATTCTCCAAAACCAGCCTTTTCAGGATTAAAGGTGACTTCTTTCTATCATCTCCCACTTCTTTGCCCCAGTTACCTTAAACTCCCAAACCCACTGCCATGGATACAACCACTTCTACTACCATAGAATTGAGACATCAGCCCTGTCGTCCTCAAGAGCTTATGTCTTAAATAGGAAATCTAATTTTGATATTGTCACTTGTTTCATTTCTCCCATACACCATGAATTTTCTCCTACAATAGAGCAGAAGAGCTGAAAACAAAACAACCAAAACAATAACTGAAAAAAACTAATTACCAAAATCTACCTTGACTTGCAAGAATTTGGCTGAAATAGATCCCATGCCTCCTACCCTTATCACTACTATTAACCTTCAACTTTGTTTCTCAGGGACAAACTCCTGGTCACTCACTATCTTTCAAATCTTAAGATAAAGCCTGTGTGAAATATTCAGGAAATATTACATATACTTTCAAAACTAACGGTTCTGAAAGTAAAGACATTACAGCCTTGCCATACACCTGCCAGCTATCCTGACAGACTTCCAGGAAGAAGTGAAGAAATGTCAGCACTTCCCTGCTGGTGTGTGAACAACGGGAAACAAGAAGGATGCTGAGACTTCAAACAGTGATGTCTGCCTCAGGCCGACCTTCAACCCTGAAGAAATCCCTATGCCCTAGGCCGAGAGAACAAAATTACAGTGATGTGCAATGTAATTTAAGTAACACTGTCTCCCTTGGCAGGGCAGAAAGGATCTAAACTCGAGGGTGAATTTTTAGGGAAAGGGCTCAGAGCACCACAAGGACCTCCCCATAGCTGTGATACCCATGGCAATACTACAACTGCCACGTTCTGATGCAACATCCTATCACCACATTGCAACACATGATTTAGCGCTCCAAGTGTTAGATTAAGTCAGTTAATCTCTTCCTTTCTTTTCTTCCCAAACCCTTTTGAAGAAATAATACAGAACATGTGTCTTCCTTTTCCCTGGCTGTTACCAAAGGAGTACAGCAGGGGAACCACAACTTCCCAATTATCTGGAAAGCTGTAGCTCTAACAAATATTACTGCAGTTAAAAAACTGCAGCCTCTTATCAGATGTCATAAGAGACCTCAAATATTAAATAAAACTAATTCTAGGTGGAGGGGTCATTTCCTCAATGTCAAAGGGGATGCAACAAGACTTTATTTGAGAACTGCTAATAAAGAATAGCAAAAAAAGGAATTTCGGAGGAAAAAAAGGTGAAGGTAAGGGACTCTCTGGTAAAACTGAAGCTGTCCCCTAGTTACCTCTTAGACGAAAGTCTGCATACTGGTTCTGAGGGGAGGGAGGCCTGTGTGTGTCCTGAAAAGGGACATCTGCTCACTGAGTTCCCATCACGTGGTCTAGAAGGGGCTGAACTTCAGGTGAGGATGTCCCGGGGGACTCCTCTTCCTATGGAGAGAGGTTTGGCTAGAGGAAGGCCAGAGCTGGGCCTTCTAATGTATAGTCTTGGGTGTCTGGATCTGAGAGCTGTACTACTGATCCTGTTACTAGACTTTTAAGAGCTAATTATATTTAAACAAACAAAAAAACCCAGACAATTTTCTCAACCTACACCCCTGAAAAAGACTTCCACAGATATTATTGTTGGTAGCACACTTAGATTAGCATATCTCAAAATATGGTCCACTGATTATCTCTATCAGGATAACCAAGGATGATTATTAAAAATTCAGAATCCAGGGGCGCCTGGATGGCTCAGTGGATTAAGCTGCTGCCTTCAGCTCAGGTCATGATCTCAGGGTCCTGGGATCGAGTTCTGCATTGGACTCTCTGCTCAGTGGGGAGCCTGCTTCCCTCTCTCTCTTTGCCTGCCTCTCTGCTTACTTGTGATCTCTCTCTGTCAAATAAATAAATAAAATCTTAAATAAATACATAAATAAATAAATAATTCAGAATCCATACCCCGATCTAAGGAATCAAAATCTGGAGAGTGAAACATTTTTTTTTAAGTTTATTTATTAATTGTTTAAATAATCTCCACTCTCAACGTGGGGCTCAAACTCACAACCCTGAGATCAAGACTGACAGGATCCACTGACTGAACCAGCCAGGTGCCCTGAGAGTGAAACAATTTTACAAGCATCTGAGGAGATAACGATACCTCACAGTTTGAGAATCACTGTGGTAGATCTGTTCAAACCAAATGAGGCTGAGTCAAAAAGGAGTTGATTTACCTGAAATGGAGCTCTTATTCACAGTAAAAGTGCTTCTGAACAGGGAACAACTGCCCGTGTGTCTGGTATACAGAAATGGATACCACCGTTCAGTAGTACAAGCAAGCTGTTCAGACCCAAATCCACTACCTGATGGTTGAAACACGGAGCAGTCTGTTTAAATGCCTTTTCCTGAAACTTTCTCCTGGCATAGGGTAGGATCCAGGAATGCGTATGTTCAAAAGACCTGAATAATTCTGATGTGCATCCCAGAGTACGGACCACTACTACAGGCAACATTTTGTCTGTTTGTTCAGCTTTGTTTGGTGTCTCCTATGAATCAATCATAGGATCAGGAATCTGACAAAAGCTACTGACTCTCTTTCTTGAAAAGTACATATATGTATTTTTGCATACCCCTCTGTAGCCCCTTGTCTTTTCTAAGTTTTGGTTAAAGACTGTTAGAACATTTTTATAAAGCAACAACAAAACAACTAAACTCTGTGAAATGCCAATAACACACTCCTATCATGAAAAAGATTTAAAAGGTATTATTTTCCTAGGTGAAATGAGACATAGGTTTTAAGGGCACTGAATGTGACTGGAAATACTTTTGAGATTCACCAAGGATTGGAATTTTAAGCAAGGGGACTCTTCTCTGGTGGAATCTTGGGATTTCCCCCAAAGAAGGGTCTCAGCTGATCATAGTCAACAAACTCTATCCAGGCATTCAGAACTTCCTGTTAGCTTTTTAAGTTCTCCAGACCTAATGTTTGAGCAGGGAGTCGGGTATTTGAAAAAATCATCTAAGAGATGCTGGGGGTAGGGGTGGGGGGACGACAACTAGGGGGAAACAGACTATTTGTGAAAAGAAAACTCTTTAAAAATCATTTATTTCCTCTGAAGAAACTGCATCCATGTAAAACAAAAAAACAAAACCAAAAACCCAGGACACTCTACAAGAGGTTTCAGACATAATTTTTTCTGACCTGAAAGACATGTGCTTTGAGACTGAAAAAGCCTACCAAGTATCTATCACAATGGATAAAAGTAGACTCATACAATGGTACCTTATAATGAAATTTCAGGACACTGGGAACAAGAAAAGATAAAGCATCCAGCCAAAACAAAAACATATTTTATATAAAAGATTAAGAATCACAATGATAGGGACACCTGGGTGGCTCAGTTGGTTACGCCTGCCTTCGGCTCAGGTCATGATCCTGGCATCCTGGGATGAGTCCCACATTGGGCTCTCTGCTCAGCAGAGTCTCCTTCTCCCTCTCTGCTGCTCCCCCCGCTTGTGCTCTCTCTGGCTCTATCGCAAATAAATTTTAAAAATCTTAAAAAAAAAAAAAAGGAATCACGATATCAGACTTCTCAACTGTAAACAGAATAGAGCAAGGCCTTCAAAATTCTGAGAAAATATTTTCAACGTACATTTAAAAAATTGAAATTATCTTAAAAAACACTTTAAATACATGGGATGATTTAATGGATTCCCATGTTGTCATCATCTAGCTATCTGGAAGCAAATGAAAAAGGATTTTTATTTTTATGGTTTTTTTCTCTTGATAAGTATGATCACATTTATTTTCAATAGATTATATTCTGCCACCAGGAATATTTGAGCATGCCTATTATATCCAGCCTTGGCCAGCATGACCATTACATATTTTTCTCCATCATAATTTGCACACTTATTGTGATTTTGTTTCTTTGATTACTGCTGGGATGATTGAGATTTTCTTTTCTTTTTTTCCAGTATAGTTAACTTATAGTATTATATTAGTTTCGGGTGTACAATATGGTGATTCAACACATTACCCACTGCTTGTCACAAGTGCCCTCCTTAATTCCCATCACTTATTTCACCCATTTCCCCCCACCCCTGTCCAGTAATCATCAGTTTTTTCTCTATAGTTAAGAGTCTGTTTCTTGGCTTGTTTCTCTCTCTTGAAATACAGTTTTTAAATAACGTTAGACTATTGAACTAGATGTTTTAGAAAAATATATAATCTTATTCTGTACTTCAGATTATTTTATTCTCAAACATGAATACATAAAATAGTAAAAACAAGCTTATTGTATGATAAAATGTTTCCTTCTAATGAGTGCCTTCTAGTTGTATAACATTTAAAATTTAGATATTAAGTAGATTTGCCATTTTCCAAATATCAGTTAAAAGACCCACAAACTATCACAGAGATGATCTCACAGACTATTCAACTCAGTAGGTCACTCTGGAGTCCTTACTTTGGGGAGAATGTTGATGTTAACAGCACCCTTTGACTCCCTAATTCTCTAGACCAGTAATTAATAAATTGTGTTATGTACAAGAACCTCCTGGGATTGTTTTAAAAATATATAGACTCTTGGGCTCTCCTCTCAGACACCTGGATTCATCAGGCAGGACTCAGTAATCTATTTTAAACAAGCACACCAGGGAGTTCTGAATAGGATGATCTGTAGATCACGTTCTGAGAGACACTGCTCTAAATGGATCATATTTAGGGATTTACTATATTAGGATCATGTTAAGAAAATTTGGTAAGGATAAATAAATTTGAACTCAAGATGTTCTTGTCAATTTATCACTGCCACACTGGCCATTGTCATATTTTAAAAATACAATGGTCTGATGTGGACACACAACTAACTCGGGGGGAAAAAGCAAATAAAAATACAAAGAACTATAAGGTAAATAAATATTTTAAGATAGGACACCTTCACCATCTAGTTTCAAATCTATTTCTCATGGGGTGTTTCAGGGGATTCATTACTGAGGAACAGCAACCAGTTTTAGACATCTCAACATCTGAGTTTATATCAAAGTGAGAGAACATATGTTTATAAAACAGAGTCAGAGCCTTCTCTTCTCTTATCGAATGTCAACCTTCAAATTCAAACTTTATGCTGAGGATCAGCTTCATATTCAGGTGACAAACTATACCTTTTGAAGGATAACATGCCTAACCTTAGGAGTATAGTTCTAGCTTTAAAACCCTTGATAGAAAAACGATTGCTTTTCTTTTCTTTTTCTTCTTCTTCTTTTTTTTAAAGATTTATTTATTTATCTTATAGGAAGGGGGAGAAAAGAGGGAGAGGGAGAGAGAAACTCAAACAGACTCTGTGCTGAGCCCAGTGCAGGGCTCAATCTCAAGACCCTGAGATCAGGACCCAGTCAAAGCCAAGAGCAGGTTGCTTAACCAACTATGCCACCCAGGTGCCTTTAAGTAGCCTGATATTAAAGAGTCTATTCTGTATGGTTCCATGTAAATAGTTTAAAAAAACAGTTTAAAAACAAGCAAAAAAAGGAGAAAAACTTGGAGTTCAGTGATAGATAACACAAAGTTCATTAAACTTATTCTCCCTGCATTTGTGAACATTTGAAAATTTCCATAATTAAAAACATGTACATTAAAAAAATAAGGTCATCAATAAAATCTCTCAAAAATACTTCCAAATTCATGTGTAGCTGACCATTTTGATAAGGAGTTAGACTCACCATAACAAAACCCCCAAATAATCCAATGGAAGAAAAAAACCCAAAAAGATAACTGCTTCCTTTATATTTGAAAGTATTTCTTTTTTGTTTTCTGGTATTATTTTGATATTAATAGTTTAAAATATTAGCATCTTAATAAATTTTTATAACATATTTAATACATCAATAGGGATAAATATTTTCATAAACTTTAATACTGTATTGATTGACACACATATATATTGGAGTATATTATTTATAGATAAGTTTTTTCTAAGTTAAGATGAATACTTAAAATCAGCATTGTCTGGATGGCTGGTCTACATATATTCTACCACTTCCGTTAGCCTCTGATGATGGTGACTGTTTCTTAATCATTTTTGTATCCTAGAACTCAGCTCTGACTGGACAAGAGTGGGCACGTAAGAAATATAGATGAACTACAGTGAAAAGATAACAGGATTCTTGAGAAAGCCCTCTGGTACTCATTATTCATTTCAGAGGGGAGTGCTAATATACGAGATGCCAATAATGTACTGTTTCTTACCTGATATGGACTGCTTCATCATGTTATGCATGAAGAGACAGAGTAAAGAAATAAAAACATACAGAATTTGTTTAAATAATACTTAAGTTACGCTGACATACTCATTATAGCTTAAAAAGCTAACAAAATCTTAACCTCTCACGAGCTTCAAAGAGATTGGATTTTAAGATTTCTCTGCATGTATTCAACAATGCTGACCCAAAGAAAGTATTTAGTAATTAGAAAAAGAAAGTGTTAAGATATTATACAACTTATAAAGAATATAGCACAAGAGGCAGTATAGCTAATAAGAAAACAGGAAACTGTCATGTTCATAGTCTGATGAACGTAGGTTTTGACAGGAAATAGCAGAGTTTCTAACTGCATGATAGTAAAAATCCAAACACTAAAAACTAGTATTAAAACCTATTACAGCTATTTCACATAAAAATTATCACTAAAATTTGAAAGCAGGGAGAAGAATCTGCAGCAATGAATGTTCTGAAGGCCCAAAGGACTTTATAATCATTAAAGATACACAAGTATTTAAAAAATTGTTCATTAGTCTACTTCATCAGCTAAACCTCTAGAGGTTAAGACAGAAGTTTCTTTTGTAAAACAGGGAAATGATATAGCACTAGAGATTTGTAGCCTTTAAATATAACTTCTCATAAATAACAAAGAAATCTGTGCTGAGAAATTTGATCATCTGGGCCAGTGTCCATGTGGAGAGAGTGTATGTATATGTTCCCTATGTGTTTGCTTTCTTCCAGTAAATTATAAACACTGAGAACTTGAAAAGGTTTGGGTTGATTTTTGCATTTGATTTTAAAGAGACACAACAGGTTATCCTTCCTCAATTTTAATGTGTAGGGGTAATAAAATTAATAATAAACCCTTATAATTATATGAGGTTTTACAGTTAAAGTGCTTCCATGCATATTATTTCAAGTAGTTAAAAAAATTTTTCCCCTGTGTGTGACTGGAGGCTGAATTGTACAGACAACTACCACTTTCTGAGATTCAAAAGAATAAGAAGCGCTGCCACTGAATATTCTGAAAGACAATCAGTCCACAACAAAGTGGAAAAAAGTCATCCACACACCAAAAAAACCCCTAACCAAATGAACTTTGATCACTACTAGACAGGGTTTAAACCATTTAAGTGAGTCATGTGATACCAAGTGAACTGCAAAACAGATGCAGTAAGTTTCCAAGACTGAGTCATATCAGATTATAAAAGCTTCTATTTGTACGTTTGGGTTTATATAATCAATCTTTGTAAAACACTGAACTATCACTGTTAAAGCAACATGTCTGTAAGTGATGTATAAGATATAAAATTTTAAATAACATTATCCTTTACATGAGAAGATGGACATAAAGTTCAATAATCACAAAGATTTGTATTTCTATGTTCTAGAGGCTTTGCTTTCTTCCTCCAAAGTATAATTGGTAATTTTGATGAAATCCTTACATAATAGTTTTAATAGTTTTTTCAGTTTGTGAAATGTAAATGTTTGTAAATATAAAAGGGAAATGATGTGCTAAATTCTCAATTATCAAATTCTTTCAAAAATGAATCGTACACATGACATAAAGATTAAAATTAGCCATAAGCACCCAAACCAAAAGATTTCCAGTGAATCAAAACAGGAAACCAATAAAAGCAATCAATTGGAGGTCATGACTTTTCGATCATTGTATTATATTGACAGGAGCAAAAATTCAGACCTAGAATACTCAAAAGTAGATTAAGTTGAAAAGTTTAAGAGTGTTTTTTCTAAAATAGTACAAAATAGACAATGTTGAAAATGGTTCTGGCTTTAAGCTAAGTAAATTATTTTTAAAAACCTGATAAAGCATTTAAATTTTAAAAACATACGGATTGTAAAAAATGTATAAAATGCAATAGTTAAAACGCATGCTTTTAGAAGCAAAGAAAAAATATGCACCCACAATAAGAAGTGAAATAGGTGGAAAGGAAAGTCTGGCACTGAAGAAATTTATACTGCGTATTTGTTACCAGAGAAGTAGAGAGGGGGAAGAATTAAGTCATTTACAAAGAACTCTAAGTCTTTCTATAGTGTATACTTAAGATTTATCCAGCATACTACGGCAAACAAAATGAAACTGCATCGTACTCTTCCTGGCAGCTGACACATCTTGATAAAATTGAAACCATTAACATTATTTAGAAGGTACTCTAATGTCAATGGTGATGAGGTTAGGAATATGTGAGCTTCTATGTAAATTTATGACCAATTACAGGAAATAAATCACTTCACACTTGTTTCACTCTGTACTTTTAAAGCTACATCAAAGTACATTTCATTTGATTTAACCTTCAGCTGAAGCACTGAAAAAATTCAAATGTTTAGCAAAACATCTCGTCAAAACAAAGTACTTCTTTTCTATCTGGACTGAACCGTTAAGAGGAATCATTCATCTCTAAAGCTAAGTCATGGGTTTTATCAGTCTATCTAATTACCCAAGTTTTAATCATTTATCTGATAAGGGACTTATATCTAAAATATATAAATAACTTCTACAAATCAATTATAAAAAGACAACCCAATTACAAAGTGGGCAAAGGATCTGGGTAAATATTTCTCTAAAGAAGATACAGATGGCTAATAAGCATATGACAAGATGCCCAATATGATTAGCCACCAGAAAAACACAAATCAAAACCAAAATGAGATGACCTTCATAGTTTCTAGAGTTGGCTGTCACAAAAAGGAGAGATAATATCAACTACTGGCAAGCATGTGGAGAAACTGGAACCCTCAGACACAGCTGGTAGAGATGTAAAATGGTACAGTTCCTTTAGAAAACAGTATATGGCAGTTCTTCAAATGATTAAACATACAGTGACAATATGACCCAGCAATTCCACTAGTAAGTAACATTCAAGACAAATGAAAACATATGGTCACAATGAAATTTGTACATAAATGCTCACATCAGCATTATCTATAAGTCAAGAGGTGAAAACAATCCAAATGTCCATCAACCAATAAATGGATAAATACAATGTGGTACCCATTTGATGGAATATTATCAGGCAATAAAAAGGAATGAAGTACTGATACATGCTACAAATAAATGAACCTTGAAAACATGCTAATAAAGAAACCAGTCACATATGACCACATATTGTATAATTCCATTTACACGAAATGTCCAGAATCAGGAAATCTGTAGAGGTAGAAAGTAGATTAGTGGTTGCCTAGGGCTGTGGGAAGGGAGCTTGTGGGAAATGAAGAATGTCTGCTAATGGGAATGGTATTAGCTTTGGAGTGATAAAAACATTCTAAAATTGTGGTAATGGCTGCATAACTCTGTGAATATACTAAAAACCACTGAACTGTACACATTTTATGGGTGAACTGTATTATATGTGAATTATTTCTCAAACCTGTTTTAAATATATATATGTATATAAATCAGATAGCCATTTGGTGGGTATATTTCCAATGGAGATATTGCCATATTGAAAATAAATAATTTCCTATTCAGGAAATGTAGAAAATTTAATTGATTTAAAAAAATTCATCAACAATGAGAATCTTCAACAACCAATTTTTCCTCAACAGAAAAAAGAAGTGGTGGCTACCTTCTCCAGCTTCATTTTAATAGGCAGAAAATATTTGCAGTAGAAAGTTTAATGCTTTAGACAGAAGTATTAAGTGAAAGGAGATTAATGCATTTGTGACATTCAGTTTTTTCCAGAAACTAATTTTAAAAATACATAATATACATATATAGCCACAGACCTACACTCTTTTGTCACTGAACACAAAATGAATTATCAAACAGAAAAGATTAGTATCCCTCTCTTCCTCATTCTGAGGTGCTCATAGGCTGCTTAGTTAAGATTGGGCACTTGTAAACCACATGACCTCATGAATGCTATCTTATCATATCACAGGTTCCTCAGACCGACCACAACAACTTAAATCAGACAGGCAGCAAAGTGTCAGACACATATTACTGGTATGACATTTTAGCTGTCCAGTTCATGGGGAGTGAAAATCTGATTATCTCAAGTCCAACTGCATCTGTGAGATAGGGTCCATAAAAAGCACATGATTTATGGCACTAAAGACTTCCAACCACAATTTAAAATTTTTAGTTTCTGTAAATCTGAGGGAGCTAGTTCATCTTTTATCAATGCTCCTTTTGTTGACACTTAGTAAGTTTGTAAAAGAACACATTTACAAACATTCCTAGTTTGAAAAACTGTCAATACTATGTTACTGTTTTGTTTTTTTTTTAAACTAGCATTTTAAAACTGAATTACTGGATGCAAAAGAAAATAAGGTTTTAAAAATGACTGGCTACATTTCAAGATCTTGGCATAGCTGAAGAAACTGGACTTTTGGATTTAAGAATATATAGCACTAAAAAAATAGGTGTGAAGTATTGGGTAGCTTCGGTAACAGGAAGAGAGTATCTAAATTAAATGGAAAAGACTCAAATTGGCTCTCAAATGCTTTGTTTGGGTCAAGGTCTTAAAGAGAATACAATACAAAACATAATCAGGGAAGAAGACTCTATTTTATGGATTTCCTCTTGTTTGATTAAGAAAGCTTTATCCTCAGCCATCAAATCAATCTCTCTGAATACTATTTTCAGAACCACACATGACGAACTGATCAGGCTAAGTCTCTGGTTTCAGAAGCGCCCCTCTCTACTGATTTCCCTGTTGTCTTTATAGCTGCTGCTTCTCTCTCTCCTGAACTCTTTACTTGCCTCCAGACATTTGTATATGATGCCCTCTCTGCCTAAACACTTTTCTACTCTCCTTTTCCTGGCTATCTTCTACTTCTCCTTCGACACAGTTCAGGTAGCCCCACACCCAGAGGCTTTTGGACGCATTTCTCATGGTTCTACCACAGCGCTGTCCATATAGACTATTCTCCCTACCAGTCTGAATTCCTTCACAAGTGGGACTATGACTTCTAGATACCCAGCGCAGGACTGGGATGGAACGCACTTTAAAGATTTCTTAGCATGACTGCTTTAGGATGCAGTAAATGAGGCAAGGCCTTAGGCATGTGTGGGAGCTAAATGATGTCCAAATGCTCACTGACTGAGTGACTGTATGAAGTAAACCGGCATCCTAAGGGCATACAGTTAACCAGTGATAGAACCAGGCCTAGAATCCAGGTCTCCTGACTCTAAGCCCAGTGTTCCAAAACTGATAGTTTCTCAACCATGTGTAGTAAGTTCTTTTTGGAGAACAAAGACACAAAATTCAGAAACAAAACTAAACATCAAATTAAAAAACAAACAAAAATCCAGAACTGTTATTAAGAATTTGATAAATTACACATATATCTATAATTTTCCCTCTCTTCTCCCTTTTATGGATGCGTTTAGAAATACTGGCATGATAATGAAAGGAGAAAGTAAGAGTTAGATGGAGAGTAGGAATAATTAATTAATTTTTTAAAGTAGGCTCCCCAACCAGTGTGGAGCCCAACACAGGGCTTGAACTCATGACCCTGAGATTAACACCTGAGCTAAGATCAAGAGTTGGGAGCTTAACCAACTGAGCTACCCAGAAGCCCCAGGATAATCAGCTTTTAAACAAATGAAACATTTTAAAAATGAGTACACAAGTCTTAAAACCTGAGTATATGAGTAAGGTCACTGGATTTTCAGACTCTAGCTCATTTGGTTGCCTGAATCAGGCTGAATGAAATCTTTAAGCATAACCTATTAGTTTCACTTAAATGTTAACGAGTACTTCTAATACTGTAGTGACATTAAAATCTTACTGGTATCATACATACTGATGAAATGGTTTCTTTAAAATAATTATATGGGTTATTTTGTGTAGTGTAAGTCAACAGTTAACCATGTAATTCATTGTAGGGGAGAGGGAGAATCTTAAGCAGGATCCACACCCAGTATTGAGCCCAATATGGGGCTTGATCTCACAACCCTGGGATCTTGACCTGAGCTGAAATCGAGAGGGGCTTAACTGACTAAGCCACTCAGGTGTCACTGAAATAGTTTGAGCATTTATATCTTATTTTTCTCATATCTAAGACTGAAGAATATGCTATTAGATGGTGTTTTCAGGGGAATGCTAATGGAATAAGTCTCTCCTATCCTTAGTCAATGAAATCTATTAAAGAACTGCTATAAGCAAACCTGTCACTACAGGTGTTATAGTTACTTCTAGTTCCTTTAAGAAATGCTTATTATTGGGGCATTTAGGTGGTTCAGTTGGTTAAGTGGCTGACTCTTGATTTCAGCTCAAGTCATGATCTCAGGGTCCTGAGATCAAGCCCTGAGTTGGGTTCCATGCTCAGCAAGGAGTCTGCTTGAGGATTTTCTCTCTTCTTCTTCCTCTGCCCCTCCCCTCACTTGCCCTTTCCCACTCTCTGTTTCCCTAAAATCAATCAGTCTTTAAAAAAAAAAAAAAGATGCTTATTATCTGTCTTTACTTTTCATGATCTAGGTGGTATCTGACACCCAGTTTCCCTTAAGTGGTTTTTAAATTTTTTTTTAAGATTTTATTTATTTATTTGACAGAGAGATCACAAGTAGGCAGAGAAGCAGGGAGAGAGAGAGAGAGAGAGAGAGAGAGAGAGAGAGAGAAGTAGGCTCCCCGCCGAGCAGAGAGCCCGATGCGGGGCTTCATCCCAGGACCCTGAGATCAGGGCCTGAGCGGAAAGCAGAGGCTTAACCCACTGAGCCACCCAGGCGCCCCATCCCTTAAGTGGTTTTTTATGACTTACATTTCCAATCTAATTGTTGGAACCACTTATTAAGCAATTTATAGATTAGCACTAATAGGCGTTGTCTCACAATGCATTTGAAAATCTAGCTATTCTTGTTTACTGTAAAGTACTATTTAAAAACTTGCCACTTAGTGGGGCACCTGGGTGGCTCAGTTGGTTAAGCGTCTGCCTTGGGCTGAGGTCATGATCCCAGGGTCCTGGGGAATTGAGTCCTGCATCAGGCTCCCTGCTTGGTGAGGAGACTGCTTCTCCCTCTCCTCCCTGCTCCTACTAGCTTGTGCTCTCTGTCTCTTTCTTCGTGTGTGTGTGTGTGTGTCTCTCTCTCAAATAAATAAAGAAAATCTTAAAACAAAACAAAATCCCCCAAAAAACCAAAAAAACTTGCCACTTAGCACCAGAAAACACAGAAGTGCTCAAAGACTAATGGGATTTTAGAAAGAAAAAAGAAAAGAAAAGAAGAGAAGAGGGGAGGGGAGGAGAGGAAGGGAGGGGTAGAGAGGAGGGGAGGGGAGGGGAAAGAAAGGAAGAACAGAAAAAAAAAAAAAAGGAAAAGAAAAGAGAAAGAGAGAGAGAGATATTTGAAAGACTTTCCACTGGTCAAATTCAGGACAATTTGATTACCAAGAGAACTGATTGGATCCAGGAGTTCATAGTACTGTGTTAGGATTTTTGAAAGACTCTTAGAAATATAAGGCTGACTAAGGCATAGTCTTTGCCTCAAGGAACGCACAGTTTAGCCTGTCCCTAAGCA
The DNA here is from genome assembly GCF_010015895.1 of Lontra canadensis. Classification (NCBI taxonomy): domain Eukaryota; kingdom Metazoa; phylum Chordata; class Mammalia; order Carnivora; family Mustelidae; genus Lontra; species Lontra canadensis. Next base: position 6,401,378 of record NW_022631027.1, read on the forward strand.
TCAAGGACAGTATAACAACCCTTAATTAAAATAAGCAAAATTGGGGCACCTGGGTGGGTGAGTTAAAGCCTCTGCCTTCAGCTCGGGTCATGGTCCCAGGGTCCTGGGATCAAGCCCCACATCAGGCTCTCTGCTCATCGGGGAGCCTGCTTCCTCCTTTCTTTCTCTCTGCCTGCCTCTGCCTACTTGTGATCTCTGTCTGTCAAATAAATAAATAAAATCTTTAAAAAAATTAAAAAATTTAAAAAAATAAAACAAGCAAAATTATGTGCTATGTTATCTCCCATTTCTGAACTATTAAGTATTCACTATCAGTATTAACCATATAGTCTTTGTTAAATTAAGTGTTCCACTTTCCCCCAGCAGACTGTAAATTCCTTGAGAGTGAGACTACACTGTACTTTGGATAGCACAGTATCAGAAAAATAGCCCACCGGACATAGTCTTGTATACAAGTCTGACTTTACAATTCTAACTGGTTCTGTTCCTTGGCCAGTGGAAGACTGTCTCTTAAGGTTATTTATTTTGTCCTTCAGTTCTGAGTACCAGATTAAAATCCCTCATTTCTGATTGATTCTATATTCTCTAATTTGGCTGCTCACCCAGATTTTACCCTAAAAATCTCTTAACTCTTTTGAGGCTTACCCTTCCCTAGTCAATGCCCCGAAGAAGCTTCTTTCCTGAGTATCTCATCCTCTCTAGGGTCTAATTCCTTCTCTTAGCTTGTTTTTTACTTTTAATTTCCCTTTTTTAAGTGATTTCATTATCTCATCTTACCCTCTTCTACTGGACCTATCTTTTTTGTCATGTTCTGAGGATTCAACTCTAGTTCTTCAATGAAATTATCATCATCAGAAACACATATTTTCATCAGCAAATTTAAACATCTTTTTTGACCTATAGTAGGAATAGGATACATACAGAGAGGCATATAATTGGGTCAAACACTGCCCCCCTTCTATGAATATAGCATAAAACTGGAATGTGGTCTAAAAGTCTTAAATAAAAAGTAGGGCACCCTGTATGGTATTATTATAGTTTTTCCTCTGTGTTTAATATTCTTTTCGGAGGCAAAGAATGAATGGAAAGATATACAGTCTTGGAGATTTTAAGAAATTAACCTAGAAACAACTGCTGAAAGTTTGGTTACAAGTTAAATAATAAACTCTTGCAGCAGAATGTATTGAATAGCTGAGCTAATTTATGTCCTTGGGTAAGCTTGTATTTCTTAAATAATAGGTATATCTGAAATGGGGTAACTATTTTTATTTAGTTCTATGTTTCTGGGAATGTCAAGTTTGGCTAGAAAAACTCAGTTGCCTCTGTTTTCAGAAAATCAACTAATATTTAAAAGTTAAGATTTTAGTAGCACCTACTGAAAACTGAAGCAGAATCTCTAGGGTCAAGTCACACAAATTCCCCAGTTTCAGATGGAAGAGAAACCCAGAACCTGATGCTGGAAGAAAAGTAAAGAATACTAGGTGGTAGTAGAGTTCTACTAAGTAGACGTTAGGTTCCCATCTGAGAGAAGTAATTAATTTAATTCAACCCTTATGAACCCCTACTACATCTAATATGTGACAATTAAATGGGTTGGCAGGACTGTGGTAGGACAGTGGGATGTAGCAGATCAGAAGTCAGAATGCCTGGGCAGTAGTTCGGGCTCTGCCACCAACTAGCTGTGTAACTTTGGGTAAGTCCCGTAACGCTTATGCCCTCAGCTTCCTCATTTATCAAGTGAAAAACCAGATAAACTTTAAGAATGTGCCTGGCTTTAAAAAATATGAATTTGAAATCTCAGCTTTATGTCTTCTACACAGTAATATTATTGCAGACATTAAATATTGTACACTGTACAGTTTTTTAATCTTATGACTTCAAATAAGATAAATTATCTGAGATTAAATGGCACATATAAAAGGAATAGGAATAACAAAACCAATTTAAAGAAGTCATTAAGAATGAATTTTTAGGGGTGCCTGGGTGGCTCAGTAGGTTGTCTGTCTGCCTTCGGCTCAGGTCATGGTCTCAGGGTCCTGGGATTGAGCCTCGCATCAGGCTCACTGCTCAGCCTGCGTCCCCACCTCCCTCTGCCTGCTGCTCTGCCTACTTGTGCTCACTCTTTACCTCTCTCCAATAAATAAAGTCTTAAAACATTTAAAAAAAAAAGAATGAATTTTTAATAGGAAGTTAAATGGAGGTTTTAAGATTTAAAAACAGTACTAAACATTTTTTTAAAGATTCTATTCATTTATTTGCAAGGCAATGCACAAGTAGGGGGAGTAGCAGGCTCCCAGCTGAGCAGGGAGCCTGACATAGGACTCCATCCCAGAACCCTGGGATCATGACCTGAGCAAGAAGGCAGATACTTAAATGACTGAGCCACCCAGGTGGCCAGAACTAAACAGTTAATTTAAAGAGCCTTAAAGCAATTTTCATAGGAGTACAAACACATTCTCTCATTATCTACATAAGACCTTCAGCAGCAAAAAAAACCCCAATTTTCCTACAGAAAGGCTTGTGAGAGCTCCTGTATGATATTTTATATTGCTTTAACTAGAGAAAAAAACAAATTTAAGGGAATACGTTCTTTTATTAAAAAGTTGCCACACTGTGGGGTGCGTGGGTGGCTCAGTGGGTTAAGCCTCTGCCTTTGGCTCAGGTCATGATCTCAGGGTCCTGGGATCGAGCCCTGCTTCGGGCTTTCTGCTCAGCGTGGAGACTGCTTCCCTCTCTCCCTCTGTCTGCCTCTCTGCCTACTTGTGATCTCTCTCTCTGTGTCAAATAAATAAATAAAATCTTTAAAAAATTGCCACACTGGGAAACTGGACACTTTTTACCATAACAATATGCATGAAAGCTTCTAACTCCCATCTATGGAAATTTTTTTAAACAATAATTCTAAAACTAAGATTCAGTTATCAACAGAATACTGTATTTATTCCTTATTTCTGCCTCCACCAGTATACTGTTGCTATCAATACAGTTTATAAAAAATGTCATTCTTATCCTCTGTAAACTAGGTAATGTACTTGGAGTTTTGCAAGATTTAAAAGGAAATAAAGACTGGTAGAAACAGGCAATACAGAATAAGCATACAGTTAAACAAAAATATTATTATTTGGTTTGAAATAAAGAGAAAAAAAATAGCTGCCAATAATTACAGCTGAATTACTAAGTTCCTTTCTACCTTTGATATTCTGATTTTAATGCCTAGATGAAGATCCATGTTAAATTGATCAATGTTATATGAGCCTTTAAGCTTCTTTATTAAAAGTTTGGGGTGCCTGAGTGGCTCAGTGGGTTAGAGCATTAGCCTTGACTCAGGTCATGATCCTGGGATTAAGCCCCGCCTGGAGCTCTACTTCTCCCTCTCCTCCCTGCTCATGCTCCCTCTTGCTGTCTCTGTCTCTCTCTCTCTCAAATAAATAAATAAAATCTTTAAAAAATAAATAAATTCAAGTTCAAGTGATTTTATTAACTACTTTTAAACTGGGAATGTAGAGCAAGGAAAAAAAGATACATAGTTACAGAAGGGTAGTCTGTCATTTGATTATAAAATCTCCTTATTTAAGAAATTCTAGTTTTGGGGCTCCGGGTGGCTCAGTTGGTTAAGCCTCTGCCTTTGGCTCAGGTCATGGTCCCAGGGTCCTGGGATCGAGCCCCACATTGGGCTGCCTGCTCGGTGGGGAGCCTCTTTCTCCCTCTCTCCCACTCCCCATTCTTGCATTCTCTATCTTGCTGTCAAATAAATAAATAAATAAATAAAATCTTTAAAAAAAATTTCTAGTTTAACAAGTGAGTATACACATTAAACATATTAATAATGGACAGGACATTCAAAATACTTTCTGGTAGATACTTTACTAAATCTATAGCTCAAGCACAAACAGTTATCAGAATTGAAAAAAGATTACTCACATATAAACATTTTCTAAGGCAAACTTCAGAATGGGCATTCTTTAGATTTCCTTTTATTTACTCAAACTCTTAATTTTGTACTTGGCTGGTAGAAATAAAAGATTCTTGTAACATACAGTAACTTAAAAAACTGTCTCCTTAACAAAGAAGACAGGATGACAAAAGCCCTGGGTACTGGGAATGAGCACACAGGCTATCCTTTAAATGAAAGTTGGCTTCATCTACCTGGGTTGTATGTTATTTATAGCATCCTATCATCGTGTTTTATGTAGTTTTGTTTCTGGCCAGCTTTGTCCTAAAATAGTTTATATTTCTTCAAGTTCTTCAGGAAGGGGGTCTCAGTAATTGTTCAGTGACAGACAATTCCTCCTGTCAAGTTCTTTCATAAATCATCCTTCATTCTCTAATAAATGGTAAAAAAAAAATGCTGAAGATATCTTTCTTAATATATTCATTCTTTAAGAGGACCAGAGAAGTTTATAATTTAATTAAAATAACTATGTTGAAATACTCTCTTCTTGAAAGTCTCCTTTCTGGGGCTCCTGTATCTACAGTCGCCAGTTTCCCTCCCATCTCACTGGTAGTTTTGATCTCCTTTATTGGCTCTCTTGATTTTATAGGTCAGGAGTACCACAGACTTGCTCCTAGAACCCCTTCCCTTTACCTATGAATAACATTTATAGGCCAATAACTACTATACCTATTTTTAGCCCCAACATCTTTTTAGAACATCATACATACCCATTGCCTACTTCATATTTTCATTTTAATGTTTAATAGTAATCTTAATTTTAACATAAACAAAACAGAGGTCTTGAGAGTCTACCCTTCTGAACCTCAGTAAATGTAACCAACCAATCATTAAGATGTCAAGTAAAGAATCTCTGGAGTCACTGACTGTTTTATCTTATGTCCCTCATACAATCCATCAGCAAGTTCTCAACCTCGAAAACCTATCTTTAATACATTCCACTTCTCCCATCCTTCTAAGGATGTGGCTAACATTTCCACTTCTCTCATCCTTCTAAGCCACCTTTGCTCTTACCTAGACTATATTAACAGCCTCCATTTCCCTGTTTCTATTCTTGCTCTCTTATAATCAATTCACCATACAGCAGGCAGGGCAAATCAGATCACATCACTCTTTGCTTAAAACCATCCAAAGGCTTCCCACTGAACCAAGAATAAAACAGTCTATTTATCCTGGCTTCTAAAGCGTTATTTAGGATTTGATTTCAAGTACCTCTTGAATCTTATCTCATACCATTTTCTTCCCCACCCTCCACTATACTCAAGCCACATTTTAGTATGATTTCTCACGAAGTCCACTACATTTCCCTCAAGGTCTTTGTACTAGTTGTTTCTTCTGCCTGGAATGTTCTTTCCACTGATTTTCTGCACATCAGGAAGCTTCTTTGTATTCCTATCACAACTTTACATTACCCTACTAGCAAAGTCTCCTGAAATAATTTATTAAAATTTTTTCCCCATGGAGTATCCATTACAGGGCAACATTGTACTAGGTACTGACTGGCGACGGGGGTCGAGGGGGGGAGTTACTCAAGTACACATTGAAACCATAATAAGAAACCTCTTCACAGCCAAAGAATGACTAAAATTAGATAAAGACAGACAATCCTACATGTTGATGAGGATGCAGAGTAAGAACTGTTTACACTGCTCATGGAGTATAAAATGGCATAACTGCCTGTAGCAATGTTCTTTCTTTCTTTCTTTTTAAAATATTTTATTTATTTATTTGACAGAGAGAGACACACAGTGAGAGAGGGGAACACAAGCAGGGGGAGTGGGAGAGGGAGAAGCAGGCTTCCTGCTGATCAGGGAGCCCAATATAGGGCTCGATCCCAGGACTCTGAGATCACCACCTGAGCTGAAGGCAGATGCTTAACTGACTGAGCCACCCAGACACCCCTGCAGCAATGTTCTTAACAGACCAAATTGGAAATAATTCAAATGTTCACCAACAAAAAAATAAATTGTAGTATATTTATACAAAGAAAAACTACACAGTGATGAGAATGAATAATCTATAGCTACATTTTAAAATAACATGGTTGAATTTCCCAACTTTAAGCCAAAGAGGCAAGACACAAAAAATATATATACTCTATGCAGCTATTTATATAAAGTTCAAAAACTTAAACTATTGTATGAAAGTTGAGATCATGGTTATCTTTGAAGAGGATGGAGTGAGTAGTGGTTGCAAGAGAGTATGAATGGGGCTTTGGGTCTATTTCTTGGACCTAGGGGGGTAGTTACATGGGTGTGATCACTTTGTGATAATTTATTGAGCTCTAAACTTGTCACCTGGGCACTTTCCTCCATGTTGTACTTCTATAAGAGGTCTTCAAAGAGTCTGTTCTTTAAACTGTTCAATTTTTATGATTATGAACCCATTCTATTATAGAATGTTAAGGATAACAGCTGGTCTATAATAGCTGATCATACTAGAAGGTTTCGTTCACAGATAAGCAATGAAGAAACTGTGGTTTGATCTTGCCATCAGAAATAGTTGTGTCTATCCTAACGATTGGTCTGTTTTCATTATACATTCACTCTGACATGTTTAAAGTGACCAGGTTTCCCATTTTTTGTGTGTAGTCTCCTGAAAACTTTAGAGCCAAGTTTAAGGTCCATTTATAAGAAATAAATAGACACTCCTGTGGTATGCGTTTTTGTATGGGTCTTATTCATGCCTCCCACATTATATTCCTATAGTTTTCTTTACTCTGTCTCACAAAATTGTAGTCTGCTATTTTGCATCATTTACAAACTTGCTTCATTATGTCTCGAACAAGGCAGGGTATTTATTAATGAACAAAAATGCTCTAAAGATTTTTTCTTTCTTTTTAAAAAGATATGGCTTGTTTTGTTTGCCTTCATATTCTAAGTTTAGTACATTGCAGTCAAATGAAAGTCCTGCTTCAAGCTTCTGCTACTTACTGATAGGTGGCTGTGGACATGTTATTTGGCCTCTCTGAGACTATATATAAAATGGGAATAATAATTTTCACAAGATAATTGTGAAGATTAAAATAATCAGCCAAAGTATTTACACCCAGTCAAGCAACTACCACTAGCAAGCTTAATGAAAAAAGGGAAAACTTGCTCTATGTATAAAACTTACTAAGCAAATATGACTAGAATTAATTTTTTGAGATTTTAAGGACATAAAGCACATTAAAACTATTATGACACAAAAATTCAGCAAAGCAGGGTCACCTGGGTGCCTCAGTCATTATTAAGCGACTGCCTTCAGCTCATCCCAGGTTCCTGGGATTGAGCCTGCATCAGGCTCCCAGCTCAGCAGGAGGCCTGCTTTCCCTCTCCCACTTCCCTTGCTTATGTTCCTGCTGTCACTGTCTCTCTCTCTGTGTCAAATAAATATATAAAATCTTTTTTTAAAAACTCAGCAAATTTTTATTAAACAAAAATCTTTTTGTTTAATAAAAAAAGATTTAATTTTTAGCATAAGTGAATTATCTTTAGACTGGAATAAATTTACCTATTCCTACAACATCTACCAGAATATATCACATCAAGAACAAGTAAAAACATAATTTATATCCAAAAACGTATTTAAATCAGCTGTTTGTATGCATTTTCCTATAAAATTGTACTGTAAAAGGCAGCAAGGCTCCAAAGGGCCCATTGAACCCCAGTCAACTGGTAATAGTTGGGTGAACAATAAGATTATACTTCTCAGTATGTCTATACCTACATGAGTCCTGAGTGTATTTCTTTTAGCTTCTAAATGAGAATAACTTTCTACCTTCTTCTATCTCCCCTTCCTGGCATTTAGAAAATATTCTTTGTCTTCAGTGGTCAGTAACCATAAGAAGACAGACCTATGTTGCAAAAGTACATGGCTTATTCATTCCTGGAACCTACAATTTTGGTTTATGTATCTGACTTACATGTTCCTGATGCTCAATCTGTGTGACAAATTTCTTCTCATTTTTCAAAACCCAACCCAGATGCTGTTACCATTTTATTCCTATATGTTTCAAAGGAGGCATAGCATATGGTAGTTAAGTGCATGAACGGGCTTGGAGTCCTATAGTCTGAACTAACCTCCTACTTCTATCACTAACTACTGTATGACCATGGGGAGTTATTTAATACCCTAGAACCTTAGTTTTATTACATTTGCAAAACACAAAAAATGACGATGCTTCCTATTTCATAGGAATGTCGTGAAGAAACGATATAAATATAACATTTAGGACAGTGTCTGGTACAGAGTGACTATTAAATGAATGATAACTACTATAATGCAGTATTTTTCATTACATATTATAATTTATTTGAATACTGATCTCTGTTGTAAGGCTGTGAGCCCCTTGGGGGATAGGAGTTGTGTTTCAATCTGTATCTTTAGTTCTAAACATAGGGCCTAATAGGTGCTATAATGATAGATGGTTGGGAGGGCAGGAGGTGGGGAAGATGGAATAAGGAAAGACTTGAACTGGGATCCAGGTTCTTGTCTATGTATGCCATGAGGACAGGATGTACAGATAGGGGAAGATTTAACCAAAGCTCTTGCCAGATCTGGGGCAGCAAGCATTTCTACAGTGGCTTCTAGGAGGGTCTTCGCAGGGTGTAAGAGGCTCCAAGTTAAAATATCCTTAAGTGAAGTAGGCAAAATTAAGAGCATTATTAGCTAGGTGGTGACAGTAGGAACTGCTGGGTCGGAAGTCAGAGTAGGCACTCGGATGGATCACAGTACACTGCAGTAAGTGAAGATAAACCTCCATTTGCAACACTGACAGGGAGGGAGAGGGAGCTTTGGGCACTAGGTCAACTGCAGAATTCACTTCTAATGTTTCAGGGAGGAACAACACAGTTAAAATATTGTCATTAAGTGCCATTCTTTAGATTTTTAAATATTGATGACATGTTTTCTAATCTAATGTCTGTAAACAGCACAGAAAAGTACAGGCCAAACTCGATTCAATCCTGGCTCAACCATTTACTACTTGTATAACCGGGTCAAGTTACTTAATTATTGTGACTCTGTTTTCCTATTTATTCAACTGAGAATACTACCATCATGTGGGAATATGATGAGGGTTAGTAATAATATATGTGAAGTATCTGACATAATGCCTGACCAATAGAGAGTATTCAATAAACAGTAACTACTATTGTTATATTATAGACCTGCAAAGTTTCTCTCAACATTTCCTTCAACAGTTTAAGAAGTATAATAGAGTGACTACTAAACAGTCACATGTTCACATATAACCTTAATATCTGAAAGTTAATTTTTTGCTGAAAGCTAAAGGTTCTGGCAAATTCTAACACAGAAGGCAAAAGTTAAGTTGGAGAGATTAGACTGTCTTTGGTTATGGGCTTTTTTCTCCAGTGTGAAGTGCTATAGCACAAGAATGAAAATCACTAGAATGAAAAAGTGATACCTTATGTAACCCTCTTAAGAAGCTGGTCTAACCAATAATATATGTATAGTTAGTGCACTTACAACCATTACCTTGATTTAAAATTTCATTTGTTTTCACTTAACCTTTCTTTAGTTGTAAAACTTTGAAACAAGTCAATGTACTAAAACCTGCTCTGAAAACATAATGAAAAGGAACCCATAACTGAAGACCTATAATGATTTTATTTTATCTAGTAAATTTAATTTTGTCTAGCTTTGAAGATTCACCATAAACTGGTTCTATTCACTCTGCCCTCACTTCCCACCACCTAATCACGTTAATTTTTAATCGAGTCTGGCCTCTAAATCCCATACCCATGCTGGCTTACTCTCACCTCTGCACTCTTGTGTGGTCCCCAGCTGCACTGTACTTAGCCTTTTCTCTACACATTTTTTCACCGGGGTCTACTTAAGCCCAGGACCTGCGTACTTTGAATAACACAACTAGCATCTCATCACAAACTGTTCTAGTTTTTACTTTACACAATCTAGCTCTTTACTTTAACAGTAGAAAATTCTACTCAGTTAATTTTCTTTCCATGTTCATGCAACACAAAAGATTACTTTCACAGCCCACACATACAGAAGTGATATTAGAGTGAGACCTCTCATAAACTGTTTTCTGCCAGTCCTGATGAGATTATCCTTATTTTTAGTTAGGGTACATAACAGGCAAAATTAATGTTGGCTTATTTTTAGACGAGTCTTGGAAATAAGGTCAATCCCCATACAATTTTCTTAATTCAGCAACATTAAAGCTTTCTAACCACTCTAAGTCAAAATCATAAAGGGAAGATGGCTTTATTATAGTCAAAAATTCCTTTGAGAAAAGCTTTTGAACACAAGGAATAATTCCTAGGGTTCTCAAAACAATAAGAATTTCTAGAACATCTTATTTATAATTTGTTCTTTTATGCATGGTTATTAGATCAGAACAGATTATAAAGACTGCACACAAATAAGTAAAGATTATACATAATCCTGATCCCTTAAATGCTATCATAGTTGAAAAATCACAGGAATGACCCCCAAAATTTCAGGATAAGTCACATTAAACTACATTTAGGATTTATCATTTTTGTTAATGTTTTGTTTCTCCATTCAGAACTTAACTTAGATTGACTACCTCCGGGAGGTATTACCCAAAACACCCAGCTTTAACTGAAGGGTGTAATACCAGGAAAGAGTAATGTCCAAACTTTTTCCTTTGAGGTTTAAATTAATTTAGGGGTCAAAATGAGTTTCTTTCTTAACAAATGAGGTTGTATTGCCCACTCAAATCTTATCATTGTGAATAAACCTTATTGTACAAATAATTCAAGATAAGAAAATGCTTTTATATTAATGTTTGGATAAGTCCTTATCATTAGAAAATAATAAAGGACAAGGAAACTGACCTAGAACCACATTAACAAAAAGTATCTCTCTAATCAAACACATTAATTTGAATTACTTGGAGTACTTAATAATAGTATTTGACAATTTCATGAGTTGAATCTCACAGATTCAAGGTAGTGCCAGTTTAAAAAGTGTTTAGATACTAAGAAATCTGTTAACTGATATTAGGCAAGTATCCTTTTTTGCAATCTCAGTAATACCACCATAAGGGAATAAGAAGACAAGAGTAAAAAGACTTCCCTCTATCCACAACGGTGAATAACACAAATCTATTTTAAAAGTATAAAGAAAACTTAAGTTTAATTGAAGTAACTTAATGACACCTGGACAAACTATCAAAGATTTTTAGATCACAATTAAAAAAATTATTTGCTATGCAAATATTAATTGAGTACTTTTAGATCATGAAAAGGTTTGAGAAAAATTAATTCTCAATATTGGAACAAAACAATTCTTACTAAAAAGACAAATTTCTAAAATATTATTATTTAATTATAATCAGTGATCCACAGATAATATTTATCATAAAAGAGTCAGTCATAACCAGTAATAAACCAGTAATACAGTGTTGTTACAATACAGAGGAAGGAAGAAAGAAATATGTGAAGATCAAAATTTATCACTTACCTCATGATTCAGCTCTGCTATCTGATCTTTCAGTTCCCTAATATACTGGTTAGAATCAGACTTGTTAAGCTGTCCTTGAAGCTTTCCTTCTTCTTTCTGTTTTGTGACAATAAAACAAACCAAAAACAAAAGACAAATTTCACAGCATGTACTCAAATATTTGAAGATATACGACAGGATAAGGGCATATCCTTTAAATGGCTAAATTCTGAACTAATCTGTTCTCAAACTATCTCTGAAAAGTAATTTATAGTAAACTATACCAAGTACTTCTAAATAATGCTTAGTGGAAGCTGTTTACAACACATACAACTTATAAAATGTACTTTTGGAGACACTTCTAGAAACCGACAATTGAATGAGTCTAGAGTGAAAAAACTACCCTAGAATTTCAAAGGCATTCTAGTTACCTTGAGCACAAATGATTTTCTATCCATACCATAAGGTATTCAACGTTTAGTTGAGAAGGTAGTAAGCTTCCCACAGCTACACTGGGAATCAGCTTTTGCTTGGTGAACACAGAAGAGAAAAAAGAAAGGTTCTGCAAACCACTCTTAAAAGGGGAAGGAGAGCTCTGAATCTCTTCTATTTAATTAAACTTAGGAATGTATATTGGGAGTCCTAGATATAGCTAATTAAAAGGTGCTCCAATACTAACAGCTAGATCCAGAACCATAATGTGATCATTTTCCAGGCATACAGATTGGGAGGGAAGAAGCTGCCTTTTCCTTTACCATTTGAAAACAAATGTGAATTTTAAGACATAGGGCTGGCACCCAGGTGGCTCAGTTGGTTAAGCATTTGTCTTTCGCCCAGGTCATGATCTCAGGGTTCTGGGATTGAGTCTGCCCAGGACTCCCTGCTCACCCAGCAGTCTACTTCTCTCTCTCCATCTGATGCTCCCCCTACTTGTGCTCTCTCTCTCTCTCCTTCCCTCTCTCGTTCTCAAAAAAAAAAAAAAAACCAAAACCCAAAAAACAAAAAAAAGACATAGGGCTTATTAGAGGATGAAATTGAATTGTTTTTGACATCTCCAGATTCTTTTTTTTTAAAGATTTGTTTTTTATTAAAATAAATTTATTTTTATTTAAAGATTTATTATTTATTTATTTGACAGACAGAGATCACAAGTAGCCAGAGAGGCAGGCAGGGGGTGGGGGAGGAGCAGGCTCCCTGCTGAGCAGAGAGCCCTTTGCGGGGCTTGATTCCAGGAACCTGAGATCATGACCTGAGCCAAAGGCAGAGGACCAACCCACTGAGCCATCCAGGCACTCCAAAGGAAGCCATTATTTTTAAAGAATGTATTTTCCAAATCCCATATGTGACGTGAGGAAACAGCCACAACTGAGTAGGTAGATATATTTCCAAAGGGGACTAATTTGATGAGAATCACTCCTTTGGGTATGTGTTCAGCTGTCTTCTTTGATGGTCTTTGAGTCTAATTTTAGCATCATGCCATATTAATTGCCTTGAAATCGTTAATTAAATGGAAAGTGCAATCAACTACTAGGAAGAAATCCTTGTGGATGAGATGGAAAGGCCAGATATTTGTGGGCTGAAATCAGATTTACAAAAGTTGCCTTTAAATCTGGTTCCCAGTGAAGGTGAAGTTCTGAAGGATTTTGGATATCCCATAGCATGAATATCATGCAGGACAAAATAAAATTCTCAGGGTGAATAAAATTATAAAGTCCAAGGTAAGTTCTAATGTGGTGAGACAGTCATTCAAGAATGCAAAATACTTTAGGTTTGAAAGGCTGTCAACTGACCATAACCAGAATTAATACCAATTCTTTCCTGGGACGCCTGGGTGGCTCAGTTGGTTGAGTGGCTGCCTTCAGCTCAGGTCATGATCCCAGAGTCCTGGGATTGAGTCCCGCATCGGGCTCCTTGCTCAGCAGGGAGCCTGCTTCTCGCTCTGCCTCTGCCTGCCACTCTGTCTGCCTGTGCTCACTCTCACGCTCTCTCTCTCTCTCTCTCTCTCTCTGACAAAAATATAAATAAAATCTTTAAAAAAAAAAATTCTTTCCTTTAAGGAAACGTGTATGAAATAAAAATTTGGTATGATAGGAATCACTAAACCTGTTTTACAAAAAGGTTAGTGACTCCAAAGATCTGTTTTCTCCAAAGGTGGATCGTAGTAAGGTTTAGCCAAAAATTTTACACCTTGATTCCTTTAGAGGAAAGGCAGTATTTAACAAAAAACAGAGCAATTGAGAAATTTTACAATAAAGTAAAGGAATGTTTTAACTTAGGGGGAACAAAAAGACTCCTGAAAGGTATTTGTGAAAATCAAAGAAGCCCTCTTTAAGAATTTATGACTAAAAAACCCAGGTGTTCCTTGAATTTCTATTCATTGTAGGAAAAAAGGCAGAATTTCAAAGAGAAAAACTTTATATATTTGACTAACATGACTGCATATAATTGTTCCTTTAAATTTAAATATAACCGTATATAATGTTAATAAAAGGGTTCTTCTGGAAACCTTTTACATACAGAAAGTCAAAAGTTTACAAAAAAAAATCTCTGATGCCCATTAAACCATTATTTCTGTAGACACACAGAAACACACACATACCCAAGTAACAATTTGTAAGGACAAACTGAAGGCAAAGGAAGGATAATTAAGCAGCTCTGGGCTCTAGCAGTGACCCCATCCCTGCACAGTTGTCACACATTAGTAGCAAGCATACCAGTGTGACAGACACACCAGTTGGAAAGCTCTGCATACGGTATTCTGATTTAAGTCTACTTTAAGGGAATATAGCTGGTATTTCAAAAACTAAAGTAATCTGAGAGATGTCCTAAATGCTATTTAATAAATTAAAATATATAAATAACATTTTATCTAAAAGTCCATGGTTTTTATGTTCTGCAAATGGGCTCTCATTTAAATATATTGATTCGAAGCTCTTTAGGGTCCTTGATAAAGATAACTAAACACATTTACAATGCCAAAAAAATACCCAGTTAACTATTATATTCTAAAAAGTGGGCAACTGAATTTCACTTTTGAGACAGTTTATTTAATTACCTAATGTTTAAGATTCTTTTTTGCAAACATTTTTATAGCTTCTATTTTCAAGCAAGTCCACATGGTTCTTTCTGATAAGCAGGTGGGAAAATGTCAGCTATCCTAATAAATTTACCAGTAACCTGGATTTTCTTGGATGTTTTCTTTTGGTCTAGCTGATAACAACAACAGATTGCCCGTTAAGTGGTTTCCTAAGCAAAACTAATTAGGTAAGTGACAAACTTAAAGAGCTCCAACACATCAACAAGTTTGGTAATTCTGTAATTTCAGTGAACAGACCTTAAATATATACCTTTTTGTCTTGCAATAAAAGAAAACTCTGTATTAAGAGAACATAAAGTAATACTTATAAAAGGCTTAAATTCACTTTCACTCTTGGATCTTTCAGTAATTATTTTAGCAATTACCTTCATGATGTTTATAATAATCTAATTCATATTAAAGCCTTATGCTATAGAGTTCCATGTATGCGTTCTCTTAGTCAAAAGGTCATCAAAAACCTAAAGATGTGCATGTTTAAGTGATTAGGGACAGAGTATAACTACGTTACTTTAACTTACTCTAAAATGCACCAAAAAAATAAGACACCTTCAGTGGTAGATGGGTAAGTATTTAATAAAGCTACAATAAAAGAAATATATAAAAATATTAATTCCAGAATGGAGGTGGTGGATGTTCACTGTACAACTCAACTTTGGTATTCTTGAAGACTTTTATAGTAAAATACTGGAAGAGGTCATCAATAAGAAAACAATACACGCCTGACCCTCCCACCACTAGAAAGCAAGCATTTAGTCCATACCATAGTTCATTTACATATGTGAGAGGTATTTATCTCCCACAGGTTATTTACTGATTTGTCGTCTAAAAATCTACCTTTTGCTCTAAGATTAGTACTTTCTTCATATTTTACTAGAAATGTAAGAAACTGAAAAATATTAAATCATAAATTAGTACCTCATTAAAACAATATAATTTTAGACCAGGCTGAGTTACAGTTCATCTCTCTAATACTTTAGAGTAGATTTTATGGTTGTTACATTGAGATCTATTTTCTCTCCTTCATTACATAGTGGTCATACAATAGGAATTATCCCCATCCTTAACCCCACAGGTAAGGCCCTGATTGGTAGGGTTTAAGCCAAACAGGACAATCACATGTTTGCGCTGTGGTGGCTGGTTCAGGTTTTGCTCAAATAGTGTGACTCTCAAAACTTTTACTGGAAATTATGGGTTATAGCTTCTTATTCTGGATATTATAAGTAGGTACAAGGCTCATTTGTTAGCCATTTTAACACAATGAGAAAAACCTCCTAAGGCTAAAAAATGAGAAGCAGAAGGGTGCCTGGGGTCGCTCAGTCAGTTTAGTGGCTGAATCTTGATTTTTGACTCAGGTCATGATCTCAGGATCTCATCCAGCTTTGTGGTCAGCGAGGAGCCTGCCTGAGGATTTTCTCTCCCCCCACTCTGCCCCTTCCCCTACTACTCACATGCGATCGTTCTCTAAAATGAATAGATTTTTATTTATTTTAGATTTTTGACTTTTTAAAAAAATGAATAAATCTTTTTAAAAAATGACAAGCAGAGAACCTTCAGACTCATGCCTAATGCAACAAGTTGGAACCCAAATCAAACTTTTCCTGAAATATATCCTATTTCTGGACTTTTCAGGTACCTGAGCCAATAAATCCCCTTTATTATTTAAGCCATAAATAAACGCAGAATGTAGTTTTCTATTATCTGCAATAAAAAACATCCTAACAGATATTTTTAAAAATATGGCTAAGTAAATGAATACAATAATATAAACAACATTAACCTAGGAAATGCTTAAAACTGTAATTCCCAAAGATGACTATGGTTGGGAGTTTTGTAAACACACCAATTAAGACAATCTATTTCTGGCCTAATGAATTCTAAATATCTGTGAATGGGGTTTGAAAAATCTGCACACTTTGAAAGCTACACGAGTGGTGGTCCTGATACAGCCAGTGTGTAGACCTATACTTGAAAGACACTAGTTTGTACCACCTTTGAAAATGAACTATTTCTTAAACAGAAATTCAAAATGTATTTATATGCCAGTTATAAAGTACTTTTATATTTTAAGAATCCCAAATAATATTTTACAAGTCTATACTCATTATAGAATTTACTCAGTATACTTTTACACATAAAAAAGAGGTAAATATTTCTTTTAACTACCACCACAATGGCAAATGTGGTAAATGACCAAGACTCATAAACAAATAGTCTTTATATTCCCAGAGTGAATATATTTTTAAAACAAAGGAAAACTGATAAGGGCTCTTAAATTAATTTCTTTTCAATTCTGCTACCAGTTTCACTTCATATTATTTCTGTTAGTTTCAGCCGGTCAGTTCCCTGTCTACAGAGGGTGGTTCATTTTGAACTCTAATCCCTTTCTTGGTTAACCTAGCTCTCAAACAGATGATATTACTATTTTAAAGCTTAGTAATATATGATGAGGAACTAAATAATGTTTAAGATCAGGAAAAAAATCTCATATATATGACCTCTATGACTGAATAGTAAGATAACTGTTCAAAAGAATAAAGAAAAACCAAAGATTTGAGGACCAGCAGAATAATTACTGAAAAACATAAAAGTATCAGCATCTATGAGGACAATGCCAATAAATAAGGGATCCAAAATTTTCTATAGTTTTTATTAGGTAACGGGTTGATACAGTCAAAAAACTTAATTTTTTTCAGTGCTCCAGAATTCACTGTTTATGCACCACACCCAGTGCTCCATGCAATACGTGCCCTCCACAGTACCCACCCCCAGGCTCACCCAATCTCCCACCCCACTCCCTTCAAAACCCTCAGTTTGTTTCTGAGAGTCCACAGTCTCTCATGGTTCGTCTCCCCCTCCAATTTCCCCCAACTCCCTTCTCTTCTCCATCTCCCCATGTCCTCCATGTTATGTTCTTTAATATAACCATAAATGTGTGTAGAGGAATATTTAGCAAAATACTTAGCAAAAAAGAGCAGTGATTCTGGTGTTTGACTACCTGCACTGTTTTTAATAACCTTAGGTATACACATTCATCTGTTTTATCCCTGCAACCACGGGGAGCTGTAATCCAGGAAAGGATGCGGTAGAGATGGAACACGCCCAAGATGTGTCCCATATTCTGTTACAGTTGATTGGAAAATCAGTACATGGTATAGTCAGCAGAAAAGAAATGAGTATTTATCCACACAATGTGTGTTTAGTCACAGTAGAAAGTGGACATTTTAATCAGAGTGATCATTGCCTACATCTGCTGTACTCCAACCTACTCTTTAAGAAGTTGAATAATCAAATGTGTTGGTGGATCAAGCTAGAAGAATTAAGTAAAAATGTGAAACGTTTTCTCTATAGCTCTAAGCAGCTTGTTTTTCATGTGTCATATTGTAGCAAAACTGAGACAAATATGATGTTAACTTGCTTTAAAAAACTGGGGGAAAAAGTGGGGTTGAGTAGCATATAATATTGAAAAATACTGCGGAAGTGAGAGAAGAGGAGGCAGAGGCTCAGGTTTGTTTAAACTCACAAATTAAGCCTCAATTTTTAAAGTGACATTGTAATAGGCATGTCTAAGAGTCCATTCGTGTTTGTTTCTTTATCTATGCTTTTAATGCTGGGTATAATTTACCCTATCTTGCCACAGGAAGGACACTTCCTTAGAGACAGGAAGATAGCAGATTTTAAAAGCTGTGTTCAAGCCATAGGCTTTTTAATACTCTGTGTGACTGAATAATTTGCTTAGAAGTTTTTGGGTTTTCTTAGAGAATTTAACCAGTTAATACCCAGTTAATGTGCTAGATGCATATTTGAGACAGTTGAAAATACAAAACATAAAAGCACCTAGTCTATCATATACATCCTTCAAAAGTTTCCTTTAGCTTTTCAGTTTTCAGAATTTTCAAATCTACAGAGGAGCTGAAATAGTATGATTTCAGCTATATTCACTTATCACTATTTTGCCACATTTGCTTTCGTTCCTTCTCTCTGGATATACAGATATCTTCTGAACCATCTGAATGTAGATTGCAGACATGACATTTCAGTACTATATATTTCAGCATGCATTTCCTGAGAATAAGGAACTGTTACACGTAAATAAATGCCATTATCACGCTTAAATAGTTTAATTCCACAGTATCATTGAATATGTAGCTCCCATTCAAATTCCCTTAAAAGGGCCCCAAATGGATTACTACTGTCCAGAATCAAACTCAGGTTTATGGTTACATTTGGTTATTATATCTCTTTGCCCTCTTTTACTCTGTAATAGTCCCTCTGCTTTTTTTTTTTTTGTCATGACTCTGTTAATATTTTTAAAAGTCCAAGTCTAGAGACTATATTATGCAAGGTAAAATACAAAAATCTCCCATTCCAACCAAACTCCAAGTACAATTCTGTTTTTATTCCTTCTTTTCAAACCAACTAGGCAGCAGGATAAACCTAATATAGTGTATATTTAATGGTTGGTTAAGGGAGGAAGCATAGAAGATAGAAGCACAGAAACTTAGGTAACTGAAGTCAAAGACTAAGAAATATGTAGGAACAGCACTAGAAGATAGCATTTTATTTATTATTCCAGTAAACATTTACTTATTATATTATTTATTATATTATTATTATTAATAGCATATTATATAATTATATTTTATTAGATACTTGATAAATGAGAAACATAATAAATATTAGTAGTTATATTTTTTGCCTCTTATTAAGAAGCAAACCAATAAGTTTAACTCTTCAATTCTTCTGAGATCCAAAGAACTCTCTCCATACCTCACAACACACAAAAGCCCTTTAGCCTTGCTTTGTGAAAATATTCTATGTTGTAGACAGATGACTTCAAATTCTGGGAAGAGCACAGGGATAGTGACAGAGAAATCACTGAGAGAGAAGACTTGTCATAAAAGGAAAGCAACAGCCACTTATTAAGCTTTACCTCATTCAGTGAGACAGTGCTCACAGCTGGAGAAAATGATAGCTGAAAAAAATGTCATGCATCTGCTGGATGGCTGGAACATCTTATTTTAATATTCTCATATTCCATTATGAGGGTTTATCATCTCAGTGAGAGATTCATCTCTGCTTTTGTTTCTTGGCTTAGTGTTTTGTTTTTGGTTTTTGTTTTGTTAAAGATTTATTTATTTATTTGACAGAGACAGAGGGATCACAAATAGGCAGAGAAGGAGGCAGAGAGAGAGGAGGAAGCAGGCTCCCCACTGAGCAGAGAGCCCGATGTGGGGCCAGATCCCCGGGCGCCGAGATCATGACCTGAGCCGAAGGCAGAGGCCCCAAACCACAGAGCCACCCAGGTGCCCCTTGTTTTTGTTTTTAATACCACAAAGTTAAACACCAAAGAGGTGTGCACCATACAGCAGCTTTTGTCTTGCTCCTTTGCCTATGAGGAAAGGATAGATGATGATACCCTGTTTACTTCAGGCTAGGCTGGGTTAAGACCTGCCAAGTCCTTTTGGAGTGCTGTCTTGGGATACTGAGACTTTTGAAGAATTAGTTTCAAAAAGCCTTTCTAAATCTAAGTATACATCATTTCATCTTCTTGCCATTCTACTACCCAGCACTGTTATTTCTCAAGATCCTCTTCTGTTAGCTTAAAGACCATTTGCCCTAGACTATTGTTTTCATACTCTGGATTCTTACCATTTATAAGAATTATAATTCTTACCACTTCTTTCTCTTAGCAGCATTTTCTCCAGCCTGATAAATTAATAAGCTGTCCTCTTTTTTGGCATGGCCCCTGTACCTGTGCATTACCCTCACAGGTGGCTTTACCTAAGTATGGCCTAGACCCAACAGCACTAGAGGACTAAACAGACTCACTGGCTAACATATCAAGGATCACATGGAAAAAGCTGGTAGAAATCAGGTTTTGCTCCTACGTCCATATTTGTGAGACAAACCTCGGCAGGATTATGTGTTAGAATTGTTTTTCTAAAAATGGTGTTGATAATTTTGTTTGATTCATAGATCTTTTCCTAGACCCTCCATAAAGAATGACACTCAGCCAAAGTTGGGGAGTACAATCCTTAGCTGTCAAAGTTTGTCATGTGTTCCTTAGCATTGAATGACTAGACAGCTTCCTATATATTCATCTCACTGATACCAGATGCTCTTCTCTCATTTTTTCCCCCAAATGCTTACTTAAATTCCAGTTAGTTAACATATAGTGCTATACTTGCTTCAGGAGTATAATTTATGACGTGATTCATCACTTACGCATAACACCCAGTGCTCATCATAACGAGTGCCCTTCTTAATGCCCATCACCCATTTATTTTTTAAAAAATTTTTAAATTAACATATATTACCTACCACCCATTTTAATGCATCCCCACCTACCTTCCTCCATCAACCCTGTTTGTTCTCTATCATTAAGAGTCTCATGGCTTGCTTCCCTCTTTCCTTCCTATATGTTTATCCATTTTGTTTCTTAAATTCCACATATGAGTGAAATCATATGGTTGTCTTTCTCTGACTTATTTCACTTAGCATAATACACTTTAGCTTCATCCACGTTGTTGCAAATAGCAAGATTTTTTTGATAGCTGAGTAATATTTCATTGTATTTGCAGTGATTATTGTTAGATATGAATTTAGTGCCATTGTAAAGCTGGTGTTTCTGGTGATGTTCTCTGTTCCTTTCTAGTCTTTATTGCATTTGGTCTTTTTTCCCCAAAGAGTCCCCTTTAATATTTCTTGTAGGGCTGGTTTAGTGGTCATAAACTCCCATAGTTTTTGTCTGGAAAGTCTTTCTCTCACTTTCTATTGTGAATGACAGCTTTGCTGGATAGAGTATTCTTGGCTGCACATTTCTTTTCTCATTTGTTTAAAAGAAACATAAAGAGCTGATTTTGCCAACAATAAGTTTTATCAACTTATTACATAATTATAATACTAGAATTTGACAGGGAGCCAGCCATTTTTATCATGTAGAGGAGAAGGCCAATATGAAAAACCAAATTATAATTATTTATCAATTTGGTAACTCCTTCCCTTATTAAGTCAAGGGAGAACAAGGTATAAAATCAAAGACAGCCCATATAAAGATAGTATCAATAATATTTTATATATTTGAGATTATTAACTAGTACTACAAAATTAATTTCCTCTCAACAATTTCAATGAGATGGTTTGGCTTGGCTGTGAATAGTACAGTTATTGAGTCATTTTTTCCCCCTGCATATGCTCCTCCATCAAACATTCATCACCTTTAGCTTATGATTTGGAGTTCACCTGTTATACAGAGGAATTTAAATCCTGAGGGGAAAAATGTAAAGAAAAACAATTTCAATGATCAATGTTAACATCTTAGAGTATGTACACCCAGCTTTTCTTTTAAAAAGAGAAATAATTGTTTCTGTAAAGTTAAACAGGTTTACCTTAAATAATTCACACAAAAGAAAAAATAAGATGAAAATTAAATCTTAAACTTTAGCTAAAATTGATAGAAAATACAAGGAACATGAGTCAGGTTTCTATCTAAATCTGTGTCCCTTGAATTGCAATTCTAATTTTCCAAATAAATGTCCAAACATGAGGTTACTGAGCTTATATGACTGAGAGACTGATTTTAATTTTGTTTAACTTAAATCAATTTAAATTTAAATCACCATTATGTGGCTAGTGCCTATCAATGCAGCAGAGCCACTGCTTCATTGGTTTCTGGCATTGAATATGCTATGAGAGATGTGGACAAGTCTTAATATTCCTTACCACTTTGTGCATAATCTGCTTTAAGTGTTTATGGAGTATTCTGTCAAATTTTCCTAGAACACAGGGTATTCTTTTGATTTGTGTATTTGAATCTTTCTGAATTTCAGGGATGACTTCTTGTCTCTATATTTTTTTAACTGAAGTATAATTAGCATACAGTGTTATATTATTTTCAGGTGTATAATACAGTGATTCAACAAGTCTATACATTACACAGTGCTCATGAAGGTAAGTATACTCTTAGTCCTCTTTATTTCATCCATTCCCCTACCCTTCTCTCCACCGGTAATCATCAGTTTGCTCTCTGTATTTAAGTCTGGGTTTGTCTCTTTTTTCTTTCTTTGGTTTATTTATTTATTTACATAATCCCTACAGCCAACATGAGGCTTGAATTTATGACCCCAAGATCAAGAGTTGCACACTCTTCTGACTGAGCCAGCCAGGTCTCCCTGTGTTGGTCTTAATTCCACATATGTGAGAAATCATGTGGTTACATATACCCAGTGGAATATTACTCAGTCATAAAAAAAGAGAATGAGATCCTGCCAATGTACCCAAAGAGTAGAACGCTAAGTGAAATAAGTCCGTTAAGGGAAGACAAGTACCACAATCTTACTCAAATATGGAATTGTTCATATTTTTTAATATATCTTCTTTCCACTTGTTGTGGGACACCAGTTATCTTTATGTGTTAGATTATCTACCTTTCATCCATACCTGCTAGCTTTACTTGTTTTACATTCTTAATCTCTGCATTCACTATGATTATCTCAAGCTTTTCAGCATTATATATTGAACAGACTATTCTTTTATTGTTTCCGTAATGATATATTGGGTTTCAATTTGTTTCCTTAGCAGTAAATCTTATCTGGGTTTTTTAAAAAAAATCATTTTTTCTTTTGATTTCTTAATTTTATTGAATTCATGGTTGTTTTATAGTGGGCAGCAACTGTAATTCCTCTCTTATCCTTGACTTACCTTTCTTCTTGGCTGGGATCTTTTTAAAATGGTATTTCTTTCACTTTCTCTGCTATAATAATATAAATCAAGTTGCCATGCCATTTCTTCTTCTCATAGCTAGGTGACTACCCAGATATTCCTAATGATTTAAGAATATGGGTTACTTATTAACTCCCCTTCTACGATATTTAAAATCTATTTTCTTTGCCCTCCAAGTTCAAGTTTGTTTTGACTTTTCTATAGTCTGAGGGATAGCACAGGGAGGGAAGAACCTGGCTAAACAAGGGCTCTGTTTATTCCTCTAAAATTTTGTTAAATATCTGTATTACCTAACTGGGGGATTGTATGTCAAAACCTGGATTTAGGATTCATATAGTTCCCCAAATTCAGTGTGTTGTCCCCAAGTTCTTCATATAAGTTAAAAATCAGATGTTCACTTTTTAATATCTTTGACTGGGTTGTACCCTCCAGAAATTTTTACAATTCCTCAGTCAGAAAATTACATACTCATTTTCTTTCTCTCCACGTTTGGGATATGATGAATCGATATTTCTGGGGATTTTGCTGACTTACCTATATAGCTTGGTGAGGGAAAGGAGAAGGAGACAGTTCAGGTTAGAAGCCAAGCCCTGCTGGGCCTCTTTGCTCTAGTCTAGTCTATTTCTTTCTTAAGCTGTCATGTTTAAAGTTTATCGTACTAGGTTTTGCTCTTTTTCCTCTCAGGCTGCTTTTAGTAGAAAAGTATTTGCCTTTAAAAAAAAAACCCTATTATTTACTATTTTGTTAGATGGTTGGATAGGAAATTATAGGATCAATTTCAATCTACTTCTGGGGCACCATCATTTAAATAAATAAATCTTTACATATACAGTTCTTAGAACATTCTACCACCTCTTATGGCATAGAATATCAAACTCCCTTACACATGGCTGTTTTCTGTCCTAAGATTCATCCTGCAATTATTTTTTTAAAGGTTTTATTTATTTATTTGATAGAGATCACAAGTAGGCAGAGAGGCAGGCAGAGAGAGGGGGGAAGCAGGCTCCCTGCTAAGCAGAGAGCCCACTGCGGGGCTCGATCGATCGCAGGACCCTGCGACCATGACCTGAGCCAAAGGCAGAGGCTTAACCCACTGAGCCACCCAGGCGCCCTCATCCTGCAATTATTTTTTGAGCTCCTGTTATATGCCAGCCAAAAGGCAAACTGCAGTAGATAAGATAAACAAGGTTCTAATATATTATATGTGGGAGTGATTTAATTCTTAAGGTGAAGATAATTAAAGACCCTGAGAAGAGTCGTAAATAATATAAAATATGATGATGAAATAGAGAGTAACGGTGTGAGGGGCCAATTTTACAAAGGTGGTCAGGAAAACTCTGAGTGGGTGACTTTTACACTGAGATAAAAACAATGAGAGGGAACCACCAGAGGAAGCTCAGGGAGTGTAATGTTCCAAATGTAGGGTAGAGCAAGAACAAAAGCCTTAAATTAGGATGAATAACCTTGGTTCAGGAAATGAAAAGAAGGATGAGGTTGCTAGAACATAATATGTGAAGCAGAATGTGATGATACTGTAGTCAGAAAAGTAGGCAGGAGCTAGAAAACTCAGGGATGTCAAGGCCGCAGAATGAGTGTGGCACTTTTGCTAGGTGGATCAAGTTGTCTTTGTTGCTATTTTCCTATGATTATTTGGAAGTTCTAATTCTTATCTCCTTTCTAGCAATGATTACTTTAAAAGTTAGTTAAATGTATATTCATTTTAAAAATTAACATAGTAATAAGTTCATATAGTGTAAAAAGTGAATTCCGGTCCCTTACTCTTTTGCACCAAGCCCTCTACTCTCCCCAGAGGGAACATTGTTAACATCTTTGATAGGAATCACACCAGACACCCTGACGTATTTAAGTATGTGTAAAACAAGTAATACACACACATATACTTTTAAAAACACACATGGAATTATGATCTACATTCTGTCTATAATTTGTTGTTCTCATTTACTATGTCTTGCAGATGTTTATTCTTTTGTAGTGGATTTATTATGGCTTAATAATTCTCCTATTGATGAGTAATTACCAGTATTTTTAAATAATAAAAATGATGTTGGATTTAGGCATCCATCTTAAGAAGTTATATAAAGAACACAAAGTAAGTCTAAAATGGAAGGAAATAGTAAAAACAAGAACAGCAATAAAACAGAAAAAAAAGTGGCTTATCATTAAATTTGCATTTCCTTATTAGTATTCTTCTAGCCAGTGATATCAGAAGTATTGGCTACTGGAAGTAATAGCATTTTTTCTTTTTTTGAATGCTCTACAGATGTTTAATATATCACCCAATTCTCAATTGAAATGTATAGTTACTACATTTTTATAACTTTAGGAAATCAATACTTAATATAGTTTAACATTTTAAGCCTCACATGTTAAAACTTAAAACAGTTTACAAATAGACATCACACCCTTAAAGGAAATAACAGAAACAATTAGTAATCTCTCTATGCTCTCTTCATAGAGATTTCAAAATAAATCTAAGGTTATACATAGGATGTGGGTTTTTCACTGGGAGTAGTATTACAGAAAGTTTGTGGTATTAGAAGGGTCATGACACAATGCAGGTTGCTTAGTCTCAAATGCAAGTGTAAAGCTTGCGTTTTAAAAATATTTTAAATTATACTCACAGATGAAAAATGTAACACAAAGACTATGCTAAAAATATATCAAGTTCTCTCTCTCCTTTGTAAAAGTTAAACTATTTCAGAGACCATAAGAAGGCATTATCTTGACTGTTTTTAAGGTTAAATAATACTTTTTTCAAGGCTATATTATGAAACTATGTTCAACGGTCACAGAAGCAACCATATTAACTTGTAGCAGGGGGACAATTTTTAAGTCCTAATTTGATATTTTCAATGCATATATTAAAGCAAAATGTATTAAGCAAATTATAACTGCATATGAAATTACTATAGTAGAAGAAAACCAATGATTTGAGTAAATCCCTGACAGTTGATAAGTAATCACTGTGATTAATCAACATAACCTTACTGAAACATCAATAGCAACCACTAAGCTCTAGTAAGTTATTACTGATTTGTACTTTGCCCTAAGAAAAATTAATCATAATAGTAAATGTGGTAAATGGTAGCCTCCCTGTGACTTCAAGGTGACTCATTTGAAACATGTAAAGACAAATCATACTCATATCATGTACCATTCTAAGTTTCTAAAACAGATTCCGGTAATTTAAAGTCATGGACAAAAAGGTTTGAATATTTTTTATGGTTTAGTAACTAGGGGAAAAAAAGTACATATAAATACTTTTAAGAAAATAATAAGGTAATTTGTAAAAGTATGGAAGAGAGAGAATAAATTCAAAATTTTATTAATGTTAAGACTGATTAATTCTATTTGAGAAGAGAAACATACAAATACACACATATTTTAAAGTGATCTTTCTTACAGGATCAACTACATGCCCACATGAAAAATAAGCATTTGCACAAGGTCCAAAAGCTAGAAAATATTTCTTTAAGTCATATTTTAATTAAAAGCAAAGCAATTTTGTGACAAATACTTAAATTTATATAATTCCAGGGGTCCCTAAAAACCATGAAATTACATAAAATATATTTTTTTAAAGATTTATTTATTTATTTGACAGACAGAAATCACAAGGAGGCAGAGAGGCAGGCAGAGAGAGAGGAGGAAGCAGGCTCCCCGCTGAGCAGAGAGCCTGATGCGGGACTTGATCCCAGGACCCTGGGATCATGACCTGAGCCGAAGGCAGAGGCTTTTAACCCACTGAGTCACCCAGGCGCCCCACATAAAATATTTTTTACAACAGACTTCTTAAAGAATAGTTTTGGGTTTACAGAAAAAATGAGAAGACAGTTTCCATATACCTCATGCACTCAATTTCCCCTATCAATAATATCTTCCATTAGTATGGTAAATTTGTTACAATTAATGAACCAATATTGATGCCTTATTACTAACCAAAGTCTATGGTTTGTTCAAATTTTCTTAGTTTTTTGTTTGTTTGTTTTTAAGCTAATGTCCTTCTTCTGTCCTAGATCCTATGGAGAATACCATATTACATTACATTTTGCTGTCATGTCTCCTTAGGTTCCTCTCCTTAGGTTCCTCCACTCCTTAGGTTCCTCTTTTTTTTTTTTTTTTTAAAGATTTTATTTATTTATTTATTTGTCAGAGACAGAGGGAGAGAGAGAGCGAGCGAGCACAGGCAGACAGAGGCAGAGGGAGAAGCAGGCTCCCTGCCGAGCAAGGAGCCCGATGTGGGACTCGATCCCAGGACGCTGGGATCATGACCTGAGCCGAAGGCAGCCGCTTAACCAACTGAGCCACCCAGGCGTCCCCCTTAGGTTCCTCTTGATAGTTTCTCAGACTTCACCTCTTTTTGATGAGCTTTGAGGAGTCTTGGTCAAGTATTTTGTAGGATGCCCCACCATTGAAATTTGTCAGGTATTTCTTCTCATGTTAAGACTGGGATTTAAAGGTTACTGGAAGACTACAGAAGCACTATTTTCATCACACCATAGTACATACTATCAATATGATAGATAACTACTGATGTTGACCTTGATTATCTGTGTGAGGCAGTGTTTGTCAAGTTTCTCCACTGTAAAGTTACTCTTTTTTTCCTTCCCTTTCCATACTATACCCTTTGAGGGAGTCATTGTACACAGTCCACACTTAAGGAAAAGGACTTCTTCTTCCTCTCCTTCAGAATACAATATCTACAACAATTATTTGGAATTCTTCTGCATAGAAATTTATCTCTTCTTTCCCACTTGTTAATTTATTTAATCATTATTTATATCAATGGACTCATGGGTATTTATTTTATACTGTGAATTAAAATCTACTATGATTTTAAACATTTTTTCCTCATTTGTTCTATCTTTGGCCATCAGGAACTCTTTCTGTTGGTTCTTCTGTCCTTTTAAGATACTCCTATTAATGTAGGGTTTTGTTTTGTTTTGTTTTTAAGCCCTTCCTTTCTCTAGTATTACAAGGGGTCTAGGCTCATCTTTGTCCTTACTGTATTTCCTCTCCCAGTATTGGAATCAGCTATTTCTCTGAGGAGCCTTGGTTTCCTTCATTAGATAATGGTATGAGAAACCAAGATGTGTATGCTAGGTGTACACAAATGAACTTTTACTAACACCAAGATGATTGCTGATATTATGGTCTTTAAGAGTCTAATCCTCCATCACTAATTCTTCAGTTGCTACAATGAGCTCATCTTGGGTATCTGAATGATATTCTTCATTTCTAAATACAGCAATACCTTAAAAGCTTCTAGGTACCTAATTTCTTTATATTTAACTGTATACTAAATTTGGGTACCAAAGAATCTGAGCACTTAAGTAAAATTTTAACTGAATTTTAGAATCCTTAATGACTACATAGCAAGCTGAATCAAATATCTTACATAACTAACTTCTTCTGTTGAGAATTACTGCTAAAACTAGATAAAATTAGAGAATAGCTAATTTTTTAAATTTAAAAGTGTTTAAAATTTTGAGAAAATCATTTAAGAAAAATGAAAAATACTTCAAGCAAGTTGCTCAAAATGGAAACCATTGTACTTAAAGGGGAAAAAAAATCTTCCAAAAAGAAGTTTGTTAGCCAAGAGTTGGCATATCAACTACCACCTGTTGTGAAACTATTAACAAATTAGCTCAGGAAATTGAAAAGCACAAACTGATCACAAAACTTTATGATAAACTCCATCACTTAGTAATGTCACTGTAATTTAACATTTATTAAAACATGTATTTTAAAGTACAGTGATAAAGATTTTATCACTTCCTCTCCATCTCTGCCAAAACTGCATACTGATCTGGGCACACTGATTTAAACCTAACTCATTCATTTTAGGTCAGAACAGAATTTTGAGTGGGTGTTTCTTAAGCCTAGAGTGGTTGGGGTATTGCCCATCTGAGGCATCCCTAGAGGTTATCTGCTGGGCAAACTAACGAAAGTGGGTAAATGTTACTGGGTACCAGGAAAAGAAAAAAAGTTGGATTTGAGTAGAACTATACAGTTTTAGATTAAAAATTTTCCATTACTTATAACAAAGCAGCATTAATTTTATAGATGCGCTTGACCCACAGAAACTTTTAATATGGTTATGACAAATTAATATGCTTATCTTTATAATAACCAAAATACAAACTCAATTCTGGGTAAAATATCAGAAAGCTTGAGTTCAATTCCCACGTGTTTTCTTCAACTATGAGCAAAAATTAATTTTTCTGTGTTTTGTTCCACCACCCGCAAAGCAGATCAAGTTTTATTCAGTGTGAACATAAAAATTAAGCCTTGGACTAAAAAATAACGTTTGGATCAATAGAATAAAGGTGGAAAATTCCACCAAGAGGAGGAAACACTTTTTAACCACCATTTCCTCCCTCCTAAATACTATGAATTACTCTTACAAGAATTTTTTTTCTGAATCAAGCTCAATTAAATTATCTTAATAGGTTAAATATCTACTAATTGATCACTCCTATGCTCAAAACCCTCTAATGACTTTCCATCTTACTCAGAGAAAGGCCAAAATTCTTAGGCCCTATATAATCTGCCCTATTTACCTCTCAGACTTCCTCTACTTCCTCTCTTACTTCATGCAGGGACTCTACTCAGACATGCTCCTGGCCTTAGGCTCTTTGCCCTTACTAGTACCTTAGCAGACAATTCTTTCCCCAAATCTGCATGACTTACAAACGCTTTCTCATTTAATACCAACAGCTCTAAAGCAGAAAACTTTCAGATTCTCTGTTCTGAATGAATAAATAAGATAGGTTAAGTAACTTAGTAAGTAGTTTGACTTCAAAATCTTATATTCTTAAATACTAAATCTCTAGCAATTATGAGAAAACAAAAAGACAAAAAGTTGTGACCACAGAGTCATTTAGAATTTAAAATCTGCTTATTCTTATTAATAATTAAATTTCTTGAAGCTTTTTATTCTGATCAGTTTCTATCATATTTATTTTTGTAGGCTATTTAAATAGAGAAACAAGAAAATCAGCTTGTAAAGTATATGTGCAGATAAGAAAAAAACAAAATTCTCCCTTAAAAGGTAACAACTCGCATCACCTCAGAGTAACTCAGATGTAACTGAAGCCACTGGCGCCAACAATAAACATACGTGAATTTTCAGAGGTTTAAATTCTATTCAACAACCTTTCAAAGAAGAGACCCACATTCAGTCCCTCCTTCTATAAGATGACAAATACATTTAGACAGAGTCTTGAGATCATTCTATCATCCTCACCAGTGACCTAATAATAAAAAATGTATGCAAATTGATGCATGTGTGAAAACAGTGATAATCTCTGAACTTTAAAAATTGGAATACTCAAAGTATATACAGTAAAAGTCACTTGTAGAAACAGCAGATGAGCGAATTATTGTATCACTTTAACATCTAATACAAATAGTTGAGCGATGGCTATGTACCAAGCATTATATACCAAGTGCTGAGATATACAGCAACTGAATGACTGGCTAGAAATTTCTCATACTGAGCTTCCACTGGTGGAGAATGTGGACAACAAGAATAACAAGAAATGTATATTTTATGGCAAGAAATAATTGATTTAATGAAAAATGAAGTGGCAGAAGAGCACAGTCATCAGAATAGTAGTATTATTTTGGATAGAAATATAGCCAAAGGAGTTTTATCTAATAAAATCATAGAGATCTGAATGAAAGGATTATATAGTATTTAAAATTCATAATGGTAATTCTGAATGGTCAAAAGATATTAAAATGACATACATGGTATAATTTTTATGTTTAATGAAAACTTAGAGTTTAACCTCTTAATTTTATAGGTGCATATCTGCTTGAAACAAGCATTATAATAGAATGATGACTAAAATCCATCATTTTGATGTAAAGTGGCATTTTGTTTGTGAAGGAGGAAACCTAGCTAATAACTTTCTCAAATAGTTCTAAGAAAATGACTAAAATTTGAAAATTGCTACACTTAAAGGTTAAATCCATTGTGAGACACTAATATAAAACAGCTCCTCCAAAGACAAGGAGGAAAAGATTATAAAAATCTTAAGTATATTACAGATACAGATACCTCAAATAATAACATAGGGAAAAATTATAAACTTTAAATCAGAATGAAGGTTTCAAGATGACTAAAGAATCTTTGAAATCAAATTTAATAAACTTTAGCCTCACAAGTGTGTCTACCACTGAATGCTAGTGTTTATAAAAATGAATATTTGTTCATCTAATGTATTTCCTTATCTAAATAGGATACTTTTAAAAGTATAATTTTCATAAATACTTTAAAAAGCAGATCTTAATCATATCAACTGATTACATAATAACATAATTTATTAAATGAAGAGTTGGAGAGAAATTGGTTTACAGGGAAAAATTTATTCACAAGAGAGTAACATTAATTGGAAGAGTTGATCTGAAGAGATATGAAGTACAAAATATTTGACAGAGTTCTCCCCCTAGTGGAACTTGAAAATGATCTAAAGTATTTCCATACTTCCATACTAAGAATAACCTAAAATGTACTATTCTTATAATTGAGAAAGGAGTTTCAGATTTTAGCAAGAGATCTATTATGGATCTGCATGTAATAAGTAAATAAATGCATGAAAGTTGAATCATCAAGACATTTACTGAAAACACATTTACTAAATGTATTAATAGTAAGGTAGCAAAGCACAACTCAGTAAAAAGAAATACCTTAAAAGCAGAGGACTAGGGATACAGAGAAACACAATTTAGGAAGATACAGCAGCTTGCACAATGGTACAGAATTCTGAAAATATGTGAAATTTTTGAAAAGTGTGTGTGTGTGCGTGGGTGTGTGTGTAAGGGGTAAGGAAGGAGTATGAAGAGATAATGCTGAAAGATGAGATGGGCAATGCAGGTTTGGGAAGCAATGAAAAGGTAAGCCATTTTAGGCTGAGAAATTCTGAGATGATTTGCTAGGTAAAAGGCAGTCAGTAAAAATTCTTATTTTATAGAAAGCTAACTCAGGATAGCTCTGTGGAAGAGCTGAGGCTGGAGAAGTGAAACTGACTAGGAAGTTACTACAATAGTTCAGGTAAGGTTGTGGACAAAATAATTCAGGGAATGGCCAGGGGAACAGAAAGGCTAAGAGAGATTAAAAGAAAAGTTTCTGAAATTAAAATCACCTTTGATTTAGTTTTAGATTTATTCCAGACTTTCCTCTTTTGAAGGAACTGAGGAGTTGGGCAAGACACTTCAGTCTTCATGAGTTATTAAAAATTATCTGAAAGTGGGACACCTGGGTGGCTCAGGTGGTTAAGCAGCTGCCTTTGGCTCAGGTCATGATCCCAGAGTCCTGGGTTCGAGTCCCACAGTGGGCTCCTTGCTTAGAGGGGAACCTGCTTCTCTCTGCTTCTGCCTGCCACTCTGCCTGCTTGTGCTCTCTCTCTGACAAATAAATAAATAAAATCTTTAAAAAATTATCTGAAAGCAAAACTACAAGAGTATGTGAGAAGGTAAAATGTTGGTTATGTTAACTAGCACAAGCACTTTGTAAAAGAATTTGATATTATCTAGTAAAGTTGAAAGTTTACATATTCTCTATATAGCCTTCATGTAGAGGGTTAAGAAAGGACTAAGTGAAGTTCTCACTAGGTTGAACAATCCGTTAAGAGATGCTACCACTGATCAAGACTAGAGATACAGAAAGAAAAACAAAAATTGGATGAAACAGGATCACATAATTTTAAACATGTTGAATTTGAAGTGCCTGTGCAACTTCCAGGTGGAGTGGTCTAGAGTCCATTAAAACTACTGGTCGACTCATCAAAAGACACAATAAGTTAAAGAACAACAAAAGACCAGTCAGAGCGGAAACAGGTATTTACAAAACATAACAGCAATAAGTAAATAACTATATATCCAAAGAAAAAGACAAAAACCTACCAGAAAAATACATATAAAAAGACTTTAGCAGACCTTTACAAAAGAGGAAATCCAAATGGCCAGCCTCATTAATAATCAGGTAAATGGAAATTAAAACCACAACAAAATATCACTGCATACCCACCAGAATGGCACAAGTTAAGACATCTGACACCACCAAGTGTTAAGAAGGATATGGAATAAGCAAGAACTTTCATACTTTCAAGAACTTTCAAACTCTTGGGAGTTTAAACTGGTACAAGCACTTTGGAAAATAAAGTTGAAGATTAGCATGCTCTGTGACACAAACATTCCACACTAGAGAAACATGTACATGTAGTCAGTATAGTGCACACGATTGCTTATAATCACAGCACTGTTCCAAACAGTCCCAATCCACAAACTCCCAAATGACCAATAATATTAGAGTGGATACATTGTGATACAGTCATAAAATGGGAACACATGACAATAAAAATGATTACTCTTACTAAAATAATGTTGAACAAAGAAAGAAGAGACAAAGATATTCAAGAACACTCTATTCAAAGTTCAGAAACAGGGAAAACTAAACTGTACAAATCAGAGAGGCATATGCAGATGACACAATTATAAGGAAAAGCAAAGGAGAGACTACCACAAAACTCAGGACAAAGGGAGTCAGATGTGATTGGGCAGACTTCTGGATACAGGCAATATTCTGTATCTTGACCTCCACCGTGATTATATGGGTAATGTTTATCCATATTATAATGTAGCTTTGTATTACAAACTTCTTGGTATATTGTGCTAATAATTTTTTAAAAGGTTTAAAAATTATTGGTTGGGGGAAACATGTAAGGGCTGGAGTTACATTAGGATCTGTTGTACAGATGGTTCCTTAAAGCCTTGTAAGTGAGATCCTTCATTTGAATACAGCCTTTAAAAAGCCAAAACCTTGGGATTCTCAGAGGAATAAAAACATTCAGAGATGATAAGAAGACTAAAACAAAAAACAAGAAAGAAGTAAGGCAAAAGTGAGTGGTGGTGGGAAAGCTATGGGAGGAGAGAATGTAAAGAGGACAACTGGTCAACAACGATAAATGAGATAAACTCAAGCAGGATAAATACCGAAAAAATACCAATGAATTTACCAATTAGGATTCCAGGGATTATTTAATCAAGAGCCATTTGATGCCAACATATTCCTGATAGTAAAAATTTCATGCATTTTCTATTTTCAGAAATGATGTAACATGCTGCATTCCACTTTAAATAAAACTTGTAGCATATCAGGCTCTTCACTTTCATAAGTATTTCAGAATAAATAAAAACAATGATATAAATCTTCCTGTTTGTGACTAACATGCATAGAAATGTAGAAAAATTTCATAATTTTCTAGATGTTAGAAAACTCCAGGCTTAAACTAGAACTGAATATGATAGCATGATTTTATTTTATTTTTTTTTATTTTTTTTTTAAAGATTTTATTTATTTATTTGACAGAGAGATCACAAGCAGGCAGAGAGGCAGGCAGAGAGAGAGGGGGAAGCAGGCTCCCTGCTGAGCAGAGAGCCCGATGCGGGCCTCGATCCCAGGACCCTGAGATCATGACCTGAGCTGAAGGCAGAGGCTTTAACCCACTGAGCCACCCAGGTGCCCGATAGCATGATTTTAAATCACTGATTACAAATATGTCATGAGGTCAGTTCATGTTTGAAGTTTTTCTGAGTATGTGCTACTTTACAGGGAATATTAGCAACAGAACATAAAGGCTAATTTTTTAATAAACTTATACAAATCATAATGTATCATGATTACTTTTGACCCAGATCAAAAGATGAAGCTGTAATACATGTAAGTCTTAGAAATTAACCAAATTTTGAATTGAAATTTAGTTCAAAAGATATTTTAAGTGGGAAGAAAATTCTAGATGTTGCAGCAAAAACTGTATTTTGGCTTGGAATAGAATATAACACATTTTGAAAGAAATAAGATTTTAAACACAGTATTTTTCCCATATGAGAAATTTACTACCTTATAAATACAATAAGAAATAGGACATAGAGTGACAAAATATTTAGTTTTGAATCTTCGTTCAAAAATTGCTTTGGCAATGTACAAATATGGTATCAAACTATCAAACGTGGACTTAGAGGCAAAAAAAGAACAGGACTAAGTTAAGTTGGACTTCAACAAAAATAAAAACTTTTGTGCATCAAAAAACAGTAACAGAACCAAAAGGCAACCCAAAGAAAGGGAGAAAACATTTGAAAACTATCTGATAAGGGATTGACCCTAAGGATACATAAGGAACTTCGATAACTCAAAAACCTGATTAAAAAAATGAGCAAAGGACTCATACAGACATTTCTGTAAAGAAGATATACAAATAGCAAAAAGCAAATGGTAAGATGGTCAACATCACTAATTAGGGAAATGCTAATCAAAACCACTATGAGCTACGACTTCATTCTGATTAGGATGGCTACCATAAAAAAAACAAACAACAACAAAAACCCCAGAAAATTAACAAGTATTGGTAAGGACATGGAGAAATAAGAGCCCTTGTGCACTGGCTAGCAAGAATGTAAAATGGTGCAGCTGCTGTGGAAAACAGTATAGCAATTACTCAAATAATTAAAAACAGGATTATCGTATGATCTATCAATCCCACTTCTGGGTAAATCCCAAAGAAATGAAAGCAGGGATTCAAAGAGATCTATACAACATCTGTACAACCATGTTCACAGAAGCATTATTCACAATAGCCAAAAGGTGGATGCAACCCAAGTGTTTACCAATGGATAAACAACAAAATGTGGTATACAGATACAATGGAATATTACTCAGTCTTATAAAGGAAGGAAATTTTTTCATATATTATTTTTCACATATTATCCATTACACATGGATAAACCTTAATGACATTATGCTAAGTGAAAAGACCCAGTCATAAAAAGACAAATACTGGGGCAACTGGTGGCTCAGTTAAAGTGGCCAAGTGTTGATTTTGGCTTAGGTCATGATCTCAGCATCCTGGGATTGAGCCCTACAGTCTGTAGGTGGGTCGGTTTGTAGGTTGATCTGTCGGGCTTCTTGCTTAGTGGGGAGTCTGCTTTCCCTCTCTCTTTCTCCCTCAGCCCCTCCCCTGACTTGTGTACTCTCTTTCTCTAGAATGAATAAATAAATCTTAAAAAAAAAAAAAAAAAAAAAGACAGGGACCCCTGGGTGGCTCAGTCACTTAAGTGTCTGCCTTCGGCTCAGGTCATGATCCCGGAGTCCTGGAATGGAGTCTTGCATGGGGCTCCTTGTTCAGCAGAGAGAGTACTTCTCCCTCTGCCTGCCGCTCTCCCTTTTTGTGTGTGCTCTTTTTATCTTTCTCTGACAATAAATAAAATCTTAAAAAAAGGAAGATAAATACTATATCATCTTACTTACATGCAGTACCGAGAGTAGTCTAATTCAGAGATAAAAAATGGAATGGTGGTATCCAGGGGTTCGGGGAAGATGGGCATGAGATGTTCAATAGGCAGATTTTCAGTTTTGCAAGATGAAAAGAGTTCTGGAGACTGGTTGTACAATGTGAATGTTCTTAATGTCATAGAGCTTATACTTTAAAATGGTCAATTTTATGTTATATGTTATGTTACCACCAAAAAAAGGACGTGGAAATGAATATGTGTTGAAAATAGAATCATACTCATTAAGAGGAAAATACAAGTCACTCTTCAGGTACAGAGTGAAATTATTTTTATGTGTACTTTATTATTTTCATATGGTACCTGGATTTCCAGCTCAGCAATGTGCTGCTGTAATTCAGCCACAGCAGCTATGCTATCTGCTTCCCGGAGTCTCACAGCCATCACTTCTTCCTTGTTCTAGGGTGGCAAACAAAACAAACCAAAAATAAACCATGTGATAAAAGTAAAATATGCTTCAAATTTTGAAAACAAATAGATTAATGATTAGATGAAAAAAAAAGTGCCATTATTTCCTGAACTTGATATAAAATGAAGACCAAATATATAGAATAACATTCTATCTTTAAGCATTCAGAAACAACACTCATATAAACAAGTGCTGCATAAAAAGTTAAAATTAAAAATGAACTTAACTTTAAAAGAATTCAAATCACTGGTGACTCTGAAAGCTGTTCATTTTTATGCAAGAACAAAAATTGAGAACTTTCAAACACTTAATTTGGACAACAGATTAACAGAGAATATGGATACTGAGAGAGTATATTAACTAGATAATATTTAACAATTCTATTCTTTCTGAAGCAATAAATGTTAAAGAACATTTACATTACACTACAAAAGAGAATAGAAGTTCAATTATATAATAATTCTAATCTTCCCAGGAAAAGCATAGTACTTAACTTTACCACCTCAAAATTGCACAAAGAAAACCCCCATACTGTATTCTACAATACCATAGCCAATTAATACTGATCCAGAAACAACAAAATATGAAGAAAATATGTTACAGAAAAGTAGGGTATGCAAAATATTTTTCTCCTCCATTAACTCCAGCTGAAATATAGCAATCATTTGTATCAAAAATTTACAGCATGGTGATCGTCAGAGAAATTTAGCATCTGACAGTACTATAATACCAAAATTTCTAAATATAACAAATTTAGAAGTGTAATAATTAAACTACTTATTCTTGTATCTTAGATACTTCTGCTTCATGTTAAGCAGATACTGCTTTAAATATTTTGCCAGTCTGCATATGGTCACATGTGTACCCTGTGCTGTGCTAATAAATGTCTAAAAATCAGGGGCACCTGGGTGGCTCAGAGGTTAAGAATCTGCCTTCGGCTCAGGTCATGATCCCAGGTTCCTGGGACTGAGCCCCATGTCAGGCTCCCTGCTTGGTGGAGAACCTGCTTCTCCCTCTGCCTCCCTCCCACTCCCCCTCCTTATGCCCCCACCCCCAACCAAATAAATAAATTCCTTAAAAAAAGTGTCTAGGGAGAGAAGCAAGATGGCAGAGGAGTAGCAGACTGAAATGACATCAGGTCCCAGGAGTTCAGCTAGGTAGTTATCAAACCATTCCAAACACCTACAAACTCAACAGGAGATAGAAGAGAAGAAGAACAGCAATTCTAGGAACAGAAAACCAAACACTTTCTGGAAGGTACGATGTGTGGAGAAATGAATCTGAAATGACAGGAAGAAAGACCACGGGAGAGGGGAGGGGTTGGCTCCCGGCAAGCAGTGGAGCAGCGGAGCACAAAATCAGAACTTTTAGAAGTCTGCTCCTCTGAGGGACATCGCTCCAGAGGCTAAGCAGGGGTGGTCCTCGCGGGGATAGTGTGGTCTCAGGTCCCGCGGGGTCACGGAAAGATCTGGGGTGTCTGTGTGTGGTAGAGCTCCCAGGTATCGGAGCGGGTAAGCCAATACAGAGACAGAGCCGAGGAGTGAGGTATCAAATCGGGGTTACCTTAAACCATGATCCAAGGCACAGTTGGGCCATTGCTCTTCCAGCAGGGACCCCACAAGTGGCGGATCCAGAAAGATCCCCTCCTTCCTTCTCCAGGAGGAGTGGCACAGAAACGTGCAGCAGGAATCTGCTGGGTTTGGAGACTTCAAATGGGGCCATGCGCCAGAGATAGAAATGCTCAGTCACAGGCCAGGTGAGTACAGAGTGTAGCTGGAGACATGGGAGATGGGAGGGATTGACTGCTTTTCTCTGAAGGCACACTGAGGAGTGGGGTCCTGAGCTCTCAGTTCCTCTAGGCCTGGAGATTGGGAGGCCGCCATTTCCATTCCCATCCTCCAAAGCTCTATGGAAAGCATTCAGGGAAAAAAAAGCTCCCCAGAGCAAACCTGAGCAGATTACTTAGCCTGGCCCCTGGCAAAGGCAGTGCAATTCCACCTCGGGGAGACATTTGAGAATCACGGCAACAGGCCCCTTCCCCAAAAGATCAACAAGAACATCCAGCCAAGACCAAGTTCACTAATGAGAACTGTGGAACTCCAGAGCTAGGGGAATGCAACACATGGAATTCATGGCTTTCCCCCCATGATCCTTCAGTCTTGCGAAGTTAAATTTTTTTTAATTTTATTTTTTTTCTTATTCTCTCTTTTTTAACTTTTCCTCTTTCCTCTTTTTTTATTTCCTTTTGGAAGATTTTTTATTTCCTTATGTTAACAGAGAGAGAGATCACAAGTAGGCAGAGAGGCAGGCAGAGAGAGAGGAGGAAGCAGGCTCCCTGCTGAGCAGAGAGACCAATGCGGGGCTCGATCCCAGAACCCTGAGTTCATGACCTGAGCCGAAAGCAGAGGCTTAACCCACTGAGCCACCCAGGCGCCCTTCCTCTTTCCTTTAAATAGTTTATCTTAATAATACCTTTCTAAAATATATATATATATTTAAACCTTCATTTTTATAGTCATATTTTATCTCTTCATTGTATTTAACCTTATTTTTGTATATGTACTTTTTTTTTTCTTTAAAATTCTGGGATACAATTCCTTCTAATAGATCAAAATATACCCTAAATCTAGCACATGGCTTTGTTCTAGTCTCCAGTCTGAACACATTCCCTCCTCTTTTTTTTCCTCTTTTTCCAACCAACTTATCAATTCCTTTTTTATAATTTTTTTTTAAAATTTCAACATTACAGTCATATTCTATCCCTTCATTGTGTTTACTCTTATTTTTATAGATATATAAGTTTTTCTTTCTTTAAAACGTTGGGAGGTAGTGGGGCGCCTGGGTGGCTCAGTGGGTTAAGCCTCTGCCTTCAGCTCAGGTCATGATCTCAGGGTTCTGGGATCGAGCCCCGCATTGGGCTCTCTGCTCAGCAGGGAGCCTGCTTCCTCCTCTCTCTCTGCCTGCCTCTCTGCCTACTTGTGATCTCTATCTGTCAAATAAATAAATAAAATCTTTAAAACAAAACAAAACAAAACAAAAAAACGTTGGGAGGTAGTTTGTTCTAAGAGACCAAAATACACCCAAAATCAAGTGGGTGGCTCTGTTCTATCCACCAGATACACACACACACACACACACACACACACACACACACACATAAATAAATAAATAAATAAAAATTAACATCCCCCTTTCTTCTCCCCCCAGACTTGGGTCTCTTCTGATTTCATTAGCATACGTTTTTCTAGGGTCTTTGCCAACCTTTTAGTATTTTATTCTGTCGTTCATATATTCTTATCTGGATAAAATGACAAGGCAGAAAAACTCACCACAAAAAAAAAAAAAAAAGAACAAGAGGCAGTACCAAAGGCTAGGCACCTAACCAATGCAAATATTGCTAATATGTCAGAACTACAGTTCAGAATGATGATTCTCAAGGTGCTAGCAGGGCTCGAAAAAGGCATGGAAGATATTACAGAAACGCTTTTTGGAGAAATAAAATCCCTTTCTGGAGAAATAAAAGAACTAAAATCTAACCAACTTGAAGTTAAAAAAAAAGCTATTAATAAGGTGTAATAAAAAATGGAGGCTCTTACTGCTAGGACAAATGAGGCAGAAGAGAGAATTAGTGATACAGAAGACCAAAAAATGGGGAATAAAGAAGCTGAGCAAAAAAGAGACAAACAACTACTGGACCATGAGGGGAGAATTCGAGAAATAAGTGATACCATAAAATGAAACAATATTAGAATAATTGGGATTCCAGAAGGAGGAGAGGGGAAGAAGGTTTATTGGAGCAAATTATAGTAGAGAATTTTCCTAATATGGCAAAGGGAACAAGCATCAAAATCCAGGAGGCACAGAGAATCAACCTCAAAATCAATAAAAAAAGGTCTACATCCCATCTTCTAATAGTAAAACTTACTAGTCTTAGTGACAAAGAAAAAAGCCTGAAAGCAGCTTGGTAC
Organism: Lontra canadensis; assembly: GCF_010015895.1. NCBI lineage: Eukaryota > Metazoa > Chordata > Mammalia > Carnivora > Mustelidae > Lontra > Lontra canadensis. The sequence continues at coordinate 6,442,333 of NW_022631027.1, forward strand.
AGGAAGTCTGTAACATACAATGGCAGAAATATTAGATTGGCAGCAGATTTATCCACAGAGACCTACAAGTCCAGAAAGAACTGGCATGATATATTCAGAGCACTAAATGAGGAAAAATATGCAGCCAAGAATACTATATCCAGCTAGGCTATCACTGAAAACAGAAGGAGAGATAAAAAGCTTCCAGGACAAACAAAAACTGAAAGAATTGTAAACACCAACCAGCCCTCAGGAAATACTGAAAGGGGTCCTTTAAGCAAAGAGAGAGCCTAAAAGTAGTAGATCAGAAAGGAACAGAGACAATACACAATAACTGTCACCTTACAGGCAACACAATGGCACTAAATTCAGATCTTTCAATAGTTACTCTGAATATAAATGGGTAAATGCCCCAATCAAAAGACACTAGAATTTCAGAATGGATAAAAAACAGAACCCATCAATATGCTATCTACAAGGAACTCATTTTACACCCAAAGACATCTCCATATTTAAAGTGAGGCGGTGGAAAACAATTTACCATGCTAATGGACATCAAAAGAAAGCTGGGGTGGCAATCCTTATAACAGATCAATTAGATTTTAAGCCAAAGAATATAATAAGAGATGAGGAAGAACACTATATCATACTCAAAGGGTCTGTCCAACAAGAAGATCTAACAATCTTAAATATCTATGCCCCTAACATGGGAGCAGCCAACTATATAAACCAACTAATAACAAAATCAAAGAAACACATCGACAATAATACAATAATAATAGGGATTTTAACAGCCCTCTCACTGAATTGGACAGGTCATCCAAGCAAAAGATCAACAAGGAAATAAAGGCCTTAAATGACACACTGGACCAGATGGACATCACAGATATATTCAGAATATTCCATCCCAAAGAAACAGAATACACATTCTTCTCTAGAGCACAAGGAACAGTCTCCAGAATAGATCACATCCTGGGTCACAAATCAGGTCTCAACTGGTACCAAAAAACTGGGATCATTCCCTGCATATTTTCAGACCACAATGCTCTGAAGCTAGAACTCAATCACAAGAGGAAAGATGGAAAGAACTCAAATACATGGAGGTTAAAGAGCATCCTACTAAAGAATGAATGGGTCAACCAGGAAATTAAAGAAGGATTGAAAAAAGTCATGGAAATAAATGAAAATGAAAACAAAACTGTTCAAAATCTGTGGGACACAGAAAAGATGGTCCTTAGAGGAAAGTATATAGCAATACAAGCCTTTCTCAAAAAAGAAGAAAGGTCTTAAGTACACATCCTAACCCTATACATAGAGAAGCTACAGAAAGAATAGCAAAGAAAGCCTAAACCCAGCAGAAGAGAAATCATAAAGATCAGAGCAGAAGTCAATGAAACAGAAATGAAAAATAACAGTAGAACAGATCAACGAAACTAGGAGCCGGGGTTTTGAAAGAAATAATAAGACTGATAAAGCCCTGGACAAACTTATCAAAAAGAAAAGAGAAAGGACTCAAATAAATAAAATCATGAATGAAAGAGGAGAGATCACAACCAACACCAAAGAAATACAAACAATTATAAGAACATATTATGAGCAACTATACGCCAGCAAATTTGACAATCTGGAAGAAATGAATGCATTCCTAGAGACATATAAATTACCAAAACTGAACTGGGAAGAACTAGAAAATGTGAACAGACCCATAACCAGTAAGGAGACTGATGCAGTCATCAGAAATCTCCCAAAAACAAAAGTCCATGGCCAGAGGGCTTCCCAGGGGAATTCTACCAAACATTTAAAGAAGAATTAATTTCTATTCTCCTGAAACTGTTCCAAAAAACAGAAATGGAAGGGAAAGTGTCAAACTCATTTTAGGAGGCTAGCATTATCTTGATCCCAAAACCAGACAAAGATCCCATCAAAAAGGAGACTTACAGACCAATATCCTTGATGAACACAGATGTAAAAATTCTCATCAAAATACTAGCCAATAGGATACAACAGTATATTAAAAGGATTATTTACCACGACCAAGCAGGATTTATTCCAGGGCTGCAAGGTTGGTTCAACATCCACAAATCAATGTGATACAATACATTAATAATAAAAAAAAAAAGAACAAGAATCATATGATACTCTCAACAGATGCTGAAAAAGCATTTGACAAAGCGCAGCATCCTTTCTTCATCAAACTTTTCAAAGTGTAGGGAGAGAGGGTACATATCTTAGTATCATCAAAGCCATCTATGGAAAACCCACAGCCAATATCATTCTCAATGGGGAAAAACTGAGAGCTTTTCTCCTAGGGTCAGGAACATGGGAGGGATGTCCACTATCACTACTGCTATTCAACATAGTACTAGAAGTTCTAGCCTCAGGAATCAGACAACAAAAAGAAATAAAAGGCATCCAAATCAGCAAAGAAGAGGTCAAACTCTCACTCTTTGCAGCTGATATGATACTTTATGTGGAAAACCCAAGACTCCACTCCAAAACTGCTAGAACTCATACAGGAATTCAGTAAAGTGTGAGGATATAAAATCAATGTACAGAAATCAGTTGCATTTCTATACACCAACAGCAAGACAGAAGAAAGAAAAATTAAGGAATCAATCCCATTTACAATTGCACCCAAAACCATATGATACCTAGGAATAAGCCTAATCAAAGAGGCAAAGAATCTGTACTCAGAAAACTATAAAGTACTCATGAAAGAAATTGAGGAAGACACAAAGAAATGGAAAAATGTTCCATGCTCATGGATTAGAAGAACAAATATTGTGAAAATGTCTATGCTACCTAAAGCAATCTACACATTTAATGCAATCCCTATCAAAATACCATTAATTTTTTTTAAAGAAATGGAACAAATAATCTTAAAATTTATATGGAACCAGAAAAGACCCCAAATAGCCAGAGGTATGTTGAAAAAGAAAGCCAAAGTTGGTGGCATCACAATTCCAGACTTCAAGCTCTATTATAAAGCTATAATCCTCAAGACTGGTACTGGCACAAAAACAGACACATAGATCAATGGAACAGAACAGAGAGCCCAGAAATGGACCCTCAACTATACGGTCAACTAATCTTCGACAAAGAGGAAAGAATGTCCAATGGAAAAAAGACAGTCTCTTCAACAAATCGTGTTGGGAAAGTTGGAGAGCCACATGCAGAAGAATGAAACTGGACCATTTCCTTACACCACACACAAAAATAGACTCAAAATGGATGAAAGACCTCAATGTGAGACAGGGATCCATCAAAACCCTTGAGGAGAACACAGGCAGCAACCTCTTCAACCTCAGCCACAGCAACTTCTTCCTACAAACATTGCCAAAGGCAGGGGAAGCAAGGGCAAAAATGAACTACTGGGACTTCATCACAATCAAAAGCTTTTGCACAGCAAAGGAAACAGTCAACAAAACTAAAAGGCAACCAACAGAATGGGAGAAGATATTCGCAAATGACATATCAGATGAAGGGCTAATATCCAAAATTTATAAAGAACTTATCAAATTCAACACCCAAAGAACAAACAATCCAATCAAGAAATGGGCAGAGGACATGAACAGACATTTCTGCAAAGAAGACATCCAGATGGCTAACAGACACATGAAAAAGTACTCCACATCACTCGGCATCAGGGAAATACAAATCAAAACCACACTGAGATACCACCTCACACCAGTCAGAATGGCTAAAATTAACAAGTGAGGAAACAACAGATGTTGGCAAGGATGAGGAAAAAAGGGGAACCCTCCTACACTGTTGGTGGGCATGCAACCTGGTGATGCCACTCTGAAAAACAGCATGGAGGTTCCTCAAAAAGTTAAAAATAGAGCTACCCTATGACCCAGCAATCATACTACTGGGTATTTACCCTAAACATACAAATGTAGTGATCCGAAGGGGCATGTTCACCCAAATGTTTATAGCAGCAATGTCCACAATAGCCAAACTATGGAAAGAACTTAGATGTCCATCAACAGATGAATGGATAAAGAAGATGTAGTATATATACACAATGGAATACTATGCAGCCATCAAAAGAAATGAAATTTTGCCATTTGCAATGATGTGGATGGAACAAGAGGGTATTATGCTTAGCGAAATAAATCAATCAGAGAAAGACAATTATCATATGATCTCCCTGACATGAGGAATTTGAGAGGCAAGGCGGGGAGTTTGGAGGGTAGGGAAGGAAAAAACGAAACAAGATGGGATCCAGAGGGAGAGAAACCATAGGAGGCTCTTAATCTCACAAAACAAACTGTGGGTGGGGGGAGGAGGGGTGTATGGAGAGGGTGGTTGGGTGATGGACATTGGGGAGGGTATAGGATATGTGAATGCTGTGAAATGTGTAAGCTGGACAATTCACAGACCTGTAACCTGGGGCAAATAATACATTATATGTTAATTAAAAAAATTGTCTAGCAATCAGCTTTGCCCATTCTGTGCAGTCACTGTATTCTCACAGAATGCTTTCACTGATTTTTTTCTAAACTACTGCATCCATGAGCCATCAATAGTTGAAACTGGGGAAAAAGTAAAGTTTTGATATAAAGGTTGACTGAATATTTTTGTTAGAGAAAAGATGAAAGTGAAACAAAGAAGACTTATGTTACAATTTCACTCATTTGTTAATAATGTGAGCAAGTTTTTTGTTGATTCTGGTAACAGTAATCAAATACTGAAGGAAAATTTCCTTAAAAATTTTGTGCTAGTCATAATGTATAGGCTGAAGATACAACATATTTTTAAACTTTTATCTGCATTAAAAATCAAGCACAGGCATCAAATGCCTTTCCTTAAAAGGCCAGATAGTAAATATTTTAGGTTTATGGGCCATATAATGTATCACAAATATTGTACCTGTCACTGCTGCAGTGTGAAAGTGGCCACGGACAATACATAAAGAAATAGGCAAGGCTGTATTCCGATAAAACTTTAATTCTAAAAACAGGCAACCAGACAGATTTGGGCTATGGGCTACAGTCTGCTAACATCTGGTCTAGATAGTCAACAAAAAATCCAGTCCTGATTTGTAGTTTGACAACTAATGTGATGTAAATCCTCCCACCATGGCTCCTTTCAAGCTATCAACGTTAACATTACTGAACACTGAGTTGGGAAGAAATGTACAGTGGAACACTATTATATGGTATTTCCACCGTACAAATACAAGGGGTCTAAATAACCTCAAAAGCACATATAGTAGTAAAATATAAGTAGGAAATGTTAAAGTTTGATTACTTATTACCTTTGTCCTATCACAATTTAATTATGCTATATGACTTAATTGTTCATATGGCTGTTTTAACAAGCAAGTCACAAAATTCCTAAAAATTTAACAACTGGTTCTTGGAAGCCTTTACTGGCTGGCACCAGCACAGCACTGTGTCTCTATTTCATAAAATTCAAATCTCATTTTGTCACTCCTTAGTTTAAATACTTTATGGCATTCCACAGATCTTGAGATAATGACTCAAGTCCTTATACTGGTGTCCTAGATTGTACATGATTTCACTCCCTATTCACTGCTCCAGCCTCATATCTTACCAGTATTCCTTATGATAATTACCTCCAGCTACAATGAACTTCTTTTAGTTCAAGCAATCTCTTCTTTCTTCTTAGTTTTATTCTTCACATATGCCATTCCCTCTGTCCAGTGAACTCTATTTATTGTCTTTCCTTAACTCCTACATAGCTTTAATGTCTTAGCTCAATCATTCCTCAGTTAGCCTTTCTTGAAGCATTATCCTAACACTAAACTCCCATTATAGTGTCCTATATACCTCCTCAATCACAGCACTACTCATCTGCATTGTGCTTGTTTCTGTACTTGTCTAAATCCTTTACTAAGAGAAATCCCCTCAAGGGCAGTGATGTCTCCAACAGTCAGCACCAACTTCCAACCTTGTGAGAGGGCCACCTAAAACACCTCATCCTTTAGCTCCAGTTAAGCCTTCAGATGACTGCAGCCTCGTAAGAGACTCTAAACCAGAACCACTTGGTTAAACTGCTCCTGAATTTCTGACCCACAAAAACTCTAGGATACTGGTGCTTATTGCTATTTTAAGCCATTAAGTTTTAGAGGTAATTTTAAAAACAGTAATAGATAACTAATACACTTATAGTCTTCTAATTTTAGTTAACAGTGTATAAAAATTATATTAATCAAATAAATTATATTATTTATAATATGACATATATAATATAAAATACTTATAAGTGTATATATTATATGCAACATATATATGTAATACTTACAAATGTAAATATTATAAATTATACAAAATTACGTTAATCACGTAAAAAATAAAAATTCCCCTTAATCTTCTCCCTCTCCAATCTAATCACCAAGACTTGTTGGTTCTGTACAAAAAATAGATTGTGAATTTATCTACTTCTCTTTATTTAAATGTCAATACCTGAGCCCAAGCTAGTACCTGTATTGTACTATCTCCTGAGGATCTCATAACAAATTTATCTCCAACCCCAGCCAAACCTATCTCTACACACAGTGGTATGTGTGTTCTTTTGAAAAATAATTACGTTAATTGTTATAAGCAATATCCCCTAACAAATGCTAAAATTAGTTGCTGAAACTTTTTTTTTTAAGATTTTATTTATTTATTTGACAGAGAGAGATCACAAGTAGGCAGAGAGGCAGGCAGAGAGAGAGAGAGAGGAAAGCAGGCTCCTTGCTGAGCAGAGAGCCCGATGCGGGACTCGATCCCAGGACCCTGAGATCGTGACCTGAGCCGAAGGCAGCAGCTCAACCCACTGAGCCATCCAGGCGCCCATAAAGATTTTATTTATTTGACAGAGAGAGATCACAAGTGGGCAGAGAGGCAGGCAGAGAGAGAGAGGAGGAAGCAGGCTCCCCGCAGAGCAGAGTCCGATGCGGGACTCGATCCCAGGACCCCAAGACCACGACCTGAGCCGAAGGCAGAGGCTCAACCCACTGAGCCACCCAGGCACCCCAGTTGCTGAAACTTTAAGGATATTTTCATGACCTCAAAACAGTTCCCCCCAAATATTTATTAATTACTGTGGTGGTTTTAATATATGTCCACAAGTTTTTTTGACACTCTTTCCTTGAGAGGGTGTAGCTTAACATCCCTGCCGGTTGTCAGACTGGGCTGGACTTGGTAACTTACTTGTAATGAACAGAGTATGAGAGGAAAAAAGCTCTGTAGTGGAGAAAACTTGGCAGACACCAACTTAAATGATCAAGGTTAACAGCATTAACATATTAATACAAAATGCCTTCTAACATGATGTGCTAAGAAGGACACTTCTATTCTGTATTCTTTCCTAAAATACATTATCTCAGTCTAGTCATGAGAAAACATACAATTCCAAGCTGAGGGATATTCTACAAAATAACTGACCAGTATTTTTCAATAATAAAGGTCTAAGGAAAGATAACAAAGCATTAAGAAACTGTCACAGATTAGAGGAGACAGAGATCTAATGGGGAGATCTGAATAAAGTCTGTAGTTTCATTCATTTCTTAGTAGTGATAAATGTATCATGGTTATATAAAATGTTAACATTAGGAGAAGCTGATTAAAAGTTATATGGTAACTGTCCTATTTATGCTGCTTTTCTGTAAACAAACAAAAAATGTCAAAATTAAACGTAAAAAAAAAAACCTGAAGGAAATATAGCCAGAAACCAGAAAAAGTCATAGTTGCTTTTCTATTTAAAACCTTTCAATGGCTTCCCACAGCACTTAAGAGTAAAACCCAAACTCATTAGTATGGGAAGTAAAATTTTGTATGATAAGACGTGGACTCCCAACCTACTTCCCTGGTTTTTATGTCATTGGCTTTTTACTTTATACAAGACTCAGCAACCAACTTTTCTGCTTTTGGATCTTGAACTCTGCGACCCTTTCATGGTGAGGATCCTTCCCCTGGCTCTTCACATGGCTGCTGCTTTCCTATTCTTCACATCCCACCTTCGATACCACCTCCTGGCACTCCATCTTAATCACCACTTCCTCTTACCTCCCACTTTACAGTACATCATTAGTAATGATCTTGTGTATTTTGTATTTATTGTTTCAATAAACATTGTGCTCACTTTCTTCACTACTGAGTCCCCAGTGCCTATAATACTAACAAATAAAGGTCGCCCAAGTATTTGATGAATATGTAAACAGATGCAGTAATTCTGTGAAGTCTCATAAGCTCACCTCCTCCCACCCTTACTTGAGAATCACTGTCCCGAAATATGCAAGTCACATCTACTTAAAATGAAAAGGTTTGGCTATACACTTTGTAAGTACCTTTGTAAGTAACATAATGGAGAAACAAGTACTATCATGCCCTCTTGGTCAGAGTACAAAAAGGTTCAACCCAAGAAGTGTCATCTGACAAAATTTTACCAAAGTACAAATGCATTTACCCACTGACCAATCTAAAGGAACATGTGGATATACCTCATAGGTATAGAATGTGGATATAACTCTGTATATCTGAAATTATATATGTACAAGAGGTTATTAACTACACTGCTTGTGGCAGCAAAAACACTGGGGACAATCCATGTGCCCATCAACAAGAATCTAGTTAAGTATACTACAATACATCCATGCAATGGAAAACAATGTACCTTAGAAACTAATAAGGCTCTTGAAGTACTGATATTGAAAGCTCTATAAAACATAATGACGTTAAAAAAAAACTATAGTGACAAAAAAAAAGGAGAAGAACACACAATATGTTAACCTTTATGTAAAAAAGTGAAAAGAAAAATTATGTACTTTTACTTGCTTGTATTTGCCTAAAAGAAACTCTGAAAGAGGGGCACCTGGATGGCTCAGTCAGTTAAACATCTGTCTTCTGCTCAGGTTATGATCCCAGGTTCCTAGAATGGATCCCCACATCAGGCTTCCTGCTCAGTGGCGAATCTGCTTCCCTATCTCCCCTGCTACTCTTCTCACACACTCTCTCTCTCTCTCTCACTCACTCTCTCTCGAATAAATAAAATCTTTAAAAAAAAAAACTCTCAAAGGACATATCAGAAAATAAAAGCAGTCACCTAGCAAAAATATAAAAGAAAGGGTATATGGTAGAGTCAGGAAGAGAATGAGATAAAAGGGGAAAGAGTATGAGCAATGCTTTCACTTATACTGTTAAAAAATCAAAGCATTATGAAAAAATGCATATGTATTAAGCTATTAAAGTTCATATTTGGGACAGCTGGGTGGCTCAATCAGTTGAGCATCTCTTTCATGATCTCAGGGTCCTGGGTTGAGTCCTGCATCAGGCTCCTTACTCAGTGGGGAGTCTCCTTCTCCCTCTGTCTGCCACTCCACCCGTTTGTACTCTCTCTCTCTGACAAAGAAATATATAAAATTTTTTAAAAAAGGTTTATATTATATATAAGCACCAGGTTTATTTTCTTCCTGTTTCCTTCTTGTCATTACTACAACTATGTACAATGTTATAATCATAGTAAAATACTCTGACTTTCCTACTTAAAATTACTTATCACATAATTTTACAAGTTTATATATGAATTACTGTACTATACCTTTTCCATGGATATATACATATCTATATTGGTATCTCTCTTTATATATGTAGAACTAGAGAATATAAAATCCTTCTATACTCTTCAAATTTAGATTTACGTAGGAAATTCCACAATCTCATTACTAAAATCTTGGGAACTAAATATATCATAGAATTTTTTATTTTTTAGATTTTAGAAAAATAATAAGATACATGAACCATACATTAGTATTATCCACAAGGTTGCATCCATAATGAAATACCTTGCTCAGTACTAAACACGATGAAACTGTAAAGTATAAATATTCATACCAAGTAGGATAAAACAAAAATTATAAATGGCCACCCAAATGAATTTCTGTGAAATTTATGAGAAAATGTTTGGGTTTCAGAGTGTTTTGAATTTTCATATTGGAGATTACAGACTTATACTATTTTCATCTTTAAGCAGGAACATTCAAATTCAGTTGTAGAAGGAAAATAACATTAATACTAAAAACAGTATCCTGATATATTACATAAATGAAAAATAAAATGAAATTTAATAGTTATTTATCAATAAATTACAAGCTATAATCATACATAACTAAATGAGGGGTGGGCACCTAGGTGACTCAATCAGTTAAGTGTCTGCCCTCAGCTCAGGTCATGATCTCAGGGTCCTGGGATGGAGCCCAGAGTCCGGCTCCCAGCTCAGTGGAGAGTGTGCTTCTTCCCCTCCCTCTAACTCTCTGCCCAACTTGTGTGCATACCTATATGTATGCTCTCTTGCTCTCAAATAAATAAAATCTAAAAAAACCAACTAAATGAAAATGAACCAGATTTCCATAATTGAAGGACTAGCTTCCTTGAAAAAGTTAGGGTTTATTCCTGAAGTGTTCCAGTATAACGAGGTAAAATATATACACTTAATTACAATGTACTAGGTGCTACGGTAATGACACACTGGGCATTCTCAAAATCTACAGAAGGTATTACAAAACATTGAATAAGTCAATATACAGGCTAAACACACACATAGATATAAGAATCAGCATCTGTAACAAATTTCACAGATTTATTACTGAACAGTTAAAAATAAATAAAATATTGGTTCTTAAAATTTTCTAAAATTCTGAATCTAAGTCTATTACTTAAATTTTAAAAAAAATATATATTTTTTTTTCATCAGCAAATCCCAAAAATTATTTCCAAAGAACACCTTACTTTCCTTAAAAGGTGCTAAGGCATTTGAGGAACAATATTAAATCCAGTAACAATGTTATCAACCTATGTTTAAGAAAAACCCCAATAATTTGAAAAGAGATTAAGTTTAGCTCTTTATTAAAAATAAGTCAGCACAGACTATATGGCATCATAAAAATTTAATCACATATTAGAAAGACAAATCAAACTGATATAACCTCATGTCACATCATTTTATTTTTAAATTAGTCTAGTCACATCCTTCTAGAGGGACTAATTTTAAGTTAGCACAAATTTCAGTACTGCCTACAGATTTCTGTCAGTGTAAATTGCAACAGCCATGCATATTTATTAGGATGTAATTTCATCTCTGGATTTCAGTGACACTGATAAACCACTCAAGCTTCACTCCGGGTTTTTAATGACACCAGAACAAGTTGATGGAATTACAGCTTCATATGTACCCATGAAAGTCTTATTTCTTATCATAGAATAATAAGGCTAGAATCTTAAAGGGCATCATTCCTGCTGTATCACCATGGAAAGATGGATGCCTACTTTATTTTTAAAATTCCATAACTTGTCCTTAGTAATCTATTCTAATGCTGAGACCACAGTCATATCTTTAGTTATTTCTCTTTCTCTCACACTCACTCTCTCTTGTTCTACCCCCCTCCTTGTCCTACCCCACTCCTCATCCCCTCACTCTCTCACCACAGCTGCACTGGCAACTGACTTCAGGAAAACATTTACTTGCATTCAAATACTTTTTGAAGCTTTATAAATCCAAATACTTCATGCATAAAAAATAGAAAAACTGATTAAAATAATAATGGGAAATGTACACAATTTTCCCAAACCATGGGCAAACACACTTCTTCTGCTCTCTACCCAGAAAACATATATCAATATTGAGTGCATACTATACCATACCAATCAAAGCAGAGTTGACCTAATCTCCCTAAATTACCTATCTATTTGGTTGTGATTTTAAAAGCTTTGGTTTTAAAGAGCTACAAGTCAAAAGAAAAATTATAAAGAGATACCAATTTTCAGCCACTTGGTTAACTTAATTTCCTAAACTGGCATTTAACCGAGTGGGTGAAATGAGGTTTCCTGCCTGAAATCCACCTCACAGCAAGATGAGCTAACCCTGTCTGAAAGCAGCCACCAAACCAAATCCAGGAAAAATGGGAAATCAAACTAGCTCTTTTTGGTTTTATTGCCTTTAAAATAATGAAGAGACAAAACAGAAAAGGCATTATTACATTGACAAAAACATTAGGTAGCCAATATATTTACCTTGCATTCAATCTCTGCTTGTTTGCGCTTTGCTTCACTTAATTGAGTAAGTAGTCCTTTGTTCTGTGCAGAAAGATACTGCACTTTCTCATGCAGACTAATCACCTCTTGTTCCGCTCTTCGAAGATGGTTACTGTTGATTTGATTCTAATAATTAAAAATATAAATATTCAGACTTTAAAGACCCCCAAAAAATCTACAAATTTTTACCTCCCCATTATATCTCAATAACATTATGTAAAATGTTATCAGTTACAGGTGATTTTATTCAACATATAATAGTTAAATGCTAAAAAAAATTATAAATATGCTTTAAAAAATCGAGTCATCCAGAAGATACTTAAGGTCTATATTAGAAACTCTTCAACTTTCTGTTTATACAATAACTATCTACAAACTTAAAGAATGTTTACACAGACCCTGAAGTATTAATTTCTGAAATAGGCAGTATCATACAAATGAGTAGGTACAGAAATATGATGAATTTAACTCCTCTTTCCCATTCCCAAAAGGACAAACTGAAAAGTACCATCACCATTTACTAGACTGTAAAATCCTTTATGTCATGAAATGTGTCATATGCACTTCTATATTCCAATGTACAGCACAGTCATTTTAAGGAACATGAACTGGTTTTGAATTCTGACTTGTTATTTGGTGATTAGGCAAACTAGTTATAATATTTCTATTTTTTTATTTGAAAAATGTATATAAAAATACTCCCTATTTCTCATTCGGGTCTCTTCAGTATTAAATGAGAGATTACATGGAACAGCACTTAATATATAGAAATAACTCAATAAATGTTGGTGTTTAATGTATTAAAACTATAGAACATGCTAAAAAATATATAGAGACTTTAATTTGACTGACATGAAGTAGTTTCCCCATGCAGGCTCCACATAGCCTGATTTCTTTCAACCCTAAGATTCTATTAGGGGTCTGAAAGAAACAGTAGGGATTTTATAATCGAAGACAGAAGAATCTGGTTCCTTATTTTACAGTTTTTCAACCTTGCTAAATTTACCTAATCCCATCAAATCCAGTACACTAGTACAAGCATAGATATTATGACTAGACTTCAAAGGCTGTGTTGTAAGAATCACATGAGTAAAGTTTATGAAAGGAATCTCACATAATGTCTGAAATTAAACAGATACTTAATAAATCCTTGGTTGTTACTATTATTACACCTATTCTACCTCACTCAATAAAAACAACCCAGCCTCCAGTTTTATTAAAAAATCTGCATCATGTAACAGTTTTAAGCTCCAAAACTTTCTACCATTTCTGAGTTTCTTCATTTTTACTTTTACTCTTCTTCCTATTTGTCTACAAAATAGTGATCTTCTTAGTACTTAGATTCAGTACTTAATCTAAGTACTCAGTACTTAGATTCAAAATGTTCTACAACTTTTTACTGTCTTCGCTTCTACCACTGAACAAATAACTACACTTCAGAAGACATAAATTCAACATAAGCTGCAAAGAATTCCCACAGATAGAATCCCTCCCTTGACCCCTCACTACAAGTCCATGATCCAAAATTATAAAACTCCACACATAAAACCGAAAATTGAAGTGAGAAATTGTAGACAAAAGGATAACAAGAAGAAATTCTTTAAAAACTCTAGATAATAATCATGTAAGGACTTTGTATAAAATAGTTTATTTAAAATGATAAGACATAAAAAGAGGGAGCAAAAACATAAGCAAAGAATAAGTAACTATCAAAAAACATTTAGCAAATTTGGGGGTGCCTGGATAGCTCAGTTGGTTAAGCATCCAATTCTTGATTTTGGCTCAGCTCATGAGCTCAGGGTCATGGCATGGAGTCCAGTGCCCGGCTCCCCGCTCAGCACAGTCTGCTTGTCCCTCTCCTTCTGCTCTTCCCCCCACTCATATATGTGTTCTCTCTCTCAAATAAATAAATGAATAATCTTTAAAAAAAAAAACAGATTTAGCAAATTTGAAAAACAACGAAATACAACTTCTAGAAGTTAATATAGTCAGTAATGTTAAAAATCAATTAAAGGGTTAAACAGAGAATTAGCTACACTGAAGAAACAGTGTTCCAGAAGAGGTCAAGAAACATAGATGAGAATAAGGAGGTACAAAATACAACTAATAGAGGTCAGAATAAAACAGAACACAAAGGAAATAGTGAGCTATGATAGTCTAGGAGATGACAATACTTAAGAATTTTTACAACTGGAAAAATTATATATATGAATCCACATTCTGGGAAACACAACTAGTTTTAGACAGGATAAATACAAATAAACCCTCACTAAGAAACATTTTAACAAAATAGAATGCTCACAAAAAGAAGAGATAAATCAAGGGCAAAACTGAGTATCTGGTAAGGGGGGAAGTGAAATACTCAGCAGACATCTCAAAAGGAAAAGTTTGTAGTGCTTAAAAAAATAAATTTCATCCTACAATAACATATTCAGCTAAACTATCATACCAGAGTGAGGAAAAAAAATACATTTACCTTTAGGAAAGTGAGAGTTTGATTGAAATCGGAAAGAAACTATTAAATAAAAGTAACAGAGAGCAAAAAGTTAGCAAATAGATAGACAAATCCAAATAAGCACTGACTCCATAAAACAACAATGGAAGAGCAATGAAGATCTTCCAAGGCCTTTATTCAGTTTAGAAGGAAGACAGAGATGATTATCAACATCAAACTTTGTTCAGTCAGGTGAGCATTTTTTATTTTTTTCAGGTAATAAACACTAACAGAAAAGGAATCATAAAAGTCAAACCAGTAGTAGAAAAAGAAACATCTAAATTAACCCAATAAAAAAGGAAGAAAAGAGGGGGAAAAAATAGAAAAAAGGGAAGAAATAAATTGAAAAAAGAAAATAATTTTAAATAGATACATCATAATAAAGAGTTTTGGTTCCTGATGGGGTTGTAGAATATAAAGAGCATTACTCCTATTCTTTTAAAAAAAAAAAAAAAAAAGCCAAACTCTAAATTCATGATTCTTGTTAAAACCAGAGAGGAAAGGTTACAAGGCAACCAACTATCCCCAAATCTAAAAACAGACAGGGCAGATGAAGCCAGAAATTGTTAGAATAATTCACCCGGAGTATTATTAAATATTAAATATTATTAAATTATTAATATTAAATATTAAATATTATTAAATTGGTTGTGGCCAAGTGTTGGCTGGCTAGAGACTGTGGAGCCCAACGGGAACAGCAGAGTTCACAAGCTCTTATACACTTTTTCTTCATGGACCCTAAAAGGTACACACAAAAAAGACTGATGAGAGTCTTAAGAAAGAGATCTCCACAGCATAGGCTTGAGGGAGAATAGCAGGCAATGGAGAAGGAGCACTAAACCTTCCCTCCTCTAGGGAATAAAAGGTTTCACAGGCTTCACAGGCCAAGAAACACTGTTGCCCCTGGAGCACTGGGGAAACCACTATACCTGAGAATGGGACAGGTCTATATTGTGGGCCTAGGACTATGCTGGTGGTCAGGCGGAGCACTAAGAAAGTCAAACACTCCAGATCCAGGGACACAATACAGCTTTATCAGAAAAATGGGGAAGACTTCTGCCCCTCCAACTTCTTGCAACAAGTAACAGTGGAACACCCTGGAGACTCTCTCTGAAATGCTGTGTAAATGGAAGACCTAAAGACACTGAGAAAACCCGCTGGCAAACCAGCCCCCAATCTAAAAATAAGATAGTGCTAGAGGAATTTGAAGGCTGTGGTGCAATGAGGGTAACCACAGAAACAACAAACCTCAAACCCAGCCCAACTCCTGACTATATTAACTCAAATCCCCCACATTAAAGGCCTAGCAGAGGAGAAGGTATGCCCATTTCCAGGCATTAAAAACTACTTACCTTAGTCTATTGTCCTACTCAAGATATTCAATTTTCAGCAAAAAATTACAAAGCATAGGAACAGGTAAG
The DNA here is from genome assembly GCF_010015895.1 of Lontra canadensis. Lineage (NCBI taxonomy): Eukaryota > Metazoa > Chordata > Mammalia > Carnivora > Mustelidae > Lontra > Lontra canadensis. The sequence continues at coordinate 6,458,268 of NW_022631027.1, forward strand.
AAAAAACAAAACACTACCAAGAGACAAAGCAATCCACAGAATCAGCCTCACATATGACACAGATATTAAATTACCTGACAGGGAATTTACAGTAACACTGATTAATATGCTAAAGGCTCTAACAGAAACGTGAAAACCATGCAAGATCACATAGTTAGTATTGACACAGAAATAAAAACTGAAAGAATCAAATGGAAATGCTAGAAATGAAAAACACAGTAATATATTTGAAGAATGCCTTCAATGGCTCATCAGACAACTCACAAAGTGGAAGAAAGAATCAGTGAACTTAATAGTAAGTCAACAGAAATATTTAAGTCAAGAGAAACTGAAACACAAAGGGAACAAATAATGAGGGGGAAAAAAGAAGAGAACATTCAAGAGTTACTATCAATATCAAATAATCTAATGTATGTGTAATGAGAATCCCAGGAGAAGAAAAGAGTATGGGTGGACAGAATATATATTTGAAGAAGAAACAACCAAGAATTTTCCAAATTTCATGGTAGACACAAAGCCAGAGGGCCAAGAAACTCAGAGGAAAAAAAACAAAGCAAAAAAGTACATCAAATCGTTTCATCTTCAGACCGCTAAAAATAAGACAAATCAAGGGTGAGCAGAGGGACAAACACATTACATGCAGAAGAACAAAAACAGAATGACAACAGAATACGAAAAATCCAAAATATCAGAAACCTGAATCAAGCCATCTGAACATGCTGTGTATGTCTCTGTATGTGTGCTCTATCATACACTTGTTTGTTTTTCAGTATTTTGATAACCGTACCTCAATATAACTGGTTTGCTTTGCAATCCTATGTATTTTACTTTATGCATTAAAAAACATTATTTTGAGAAAGGGCCCAGAGGGTTCAGACTGCCAAAGGAGTTTATAGTATAAAAAAGAGATAAGGATCCCTGTCCTGAAGAAACTCTCAGAGCTATCCACAAGGAAACATGTACAAGAATGTTCAGAGCAGCACTATCTGTAAGAGCAAAAACTGGTACACAGGAAGAAGAGTGGGGCTCAGTAAACTAAGGTGGACTCCCTAGGTGGTATTTCCTAAAAGGCACTGCAATGAAGGAGCTGAAATGTATCAACAAGGACAAATCTCTTAATCTGGATGCTCGATATGGACCATCATCAGTTCAAGCACTGGCATTTAGGAAAAAGTACTTTATGTGATTCTTCTTCCAGCAAAATCGATCCAAAATCACACTTAATCAGGTACAATTCAAAATACAAATCCTTAGGAAGCCTTTTCCTAAGCCATCTAATAGGAATTAATTTTGCCCTCCTATTTTCCACAGCAGTTTTCATCAAACTCTTTAATTACCAAATTTCTGAATTATACATTTTTTTAGATTTTATTGAGATATAATTGATACAGAGCGCTGCGTAAGTCTAAGATGTACAGCATAATGACTCGACTTACATTAATCAGAAATGATTAACCATCATGTCATATAGTGAATTATATTAAACATAGTTTTGTGCATGCCTGATTTCTTAGGTGTTAAGTTCTCTGATGGCTGGACAGTGTTTTGTATTCAAAAGTTCTCAAAACGATGTTTATGAATTTGATTCATTTATCACTCTTAAATAAAATCTGGGGTGGCTGGGTGGCTCTGTCTGTTAAGCGTCTGCCTTCCACTCTGAGCCCCTTGTTGGGCTCACTGCTCAGCAGGGATCCTGCTTCTCCTTCTCCCTATACCCCTCCTCCTGCCTGTTGCTCTCTCATGCTCTCTCACAAATAAGTAGATAAAGTCTTAGAAAGAAAGAAAGCAAGCAAGAAAGAAAGAAAACCTGAACAATGGCTTAAAAGCTGTGCTTGCATCTTTAATATGTACATGAAGATAAAATCTGTTATAAAAATAAAACTTCCCATCACAAAAGCTAGATTTCTAATTTTCATAATCTTACTGTTATTTTTAATTTTAATGAAAAATACAAGAAAATAACTTTGAACATGTAAAACAAGATATATTTAACCCAAAGGATTTACAGATTCTTGTTATCATGTTCAAGTTCGGATGATCATTTTGCACATAGGTATGCAGAATGATACCTGAGTTAACGATGCCCCCTACTGACTAGATATTTTGAAAACCAAATAACATTACAGAGAATACAGAATACGGTCCACACAAATGTACCACATAAATATCACAAGTGGTTTATAATGCAAATGAATTCCATAAAAAGGATTTTGCAGATCTTAAATCAAGTATATTTAAGGTAGAATTTATTACAGAAAGGGAAGATCTGAGAAGAAGTATAACTTTGGAATTAATGCTCAGAGTCACCAAATTACACATAAGGAAGAATCATTCACATTATAGTATATACCAATTGTTCTCAACCAGGGGAAATTCTGCCCCAAGGGGACATCTGGCAATGTGTAGAGATGCTTTTGGTCATCACAACCTGGAGTGGGAGGTACAGTGATAGTGGGATCGAGTTGGTAGAGGGATGCTGGTAAACATCCTACAATGCACAGGCCAGTCCCCCAAATGAAGGATTACCTGGTTCAAAACCCATTTTAATAGTCAAGGTTGAGAAATTTTGCTCTACATGACTATTGCCTCTCAAGTTGTGCAACAAGGGAACAAAGTTAAATGTAGTTTTATGACTTGTTCAAACTTTGCAGACTAGGTCAAAGAAGACCCTAAATCTCTGATATCAAAGACTATAATTTTTATCCCTTTTTCTTTGGGCTAAGAAATTAGTCTAGACGGTTTCATATATCCATCTTTTAGCTCTATTTTAAGGATGATAAAACCCGTGCATAAACTTTTGATCTGCTAATAGTTTTTGTTTTTGCTTTTAGAGAGAGAGCGAGAACATGTGAGGGGATGCAGGAGGGGCAGAGAGAGGGAGAGAGAGAACCTTAAGCAGACTTCACAATCTGTCTGGAACCCAGTGTGGGGCTTGATCTCATGACCTGAGTCAAAAATCAAGAATCCAGTATTTAACCAATTGACCCACGCAGGCACCCCATGCTAATGGTATTTTTAAGATTTTATTTATTTATTTGACAGAGATCACAAGTAGGCAGAGAAAGAGGAGGAAGCAGGCTCCCTGCTGAGAAGAGAGCCCAATGCGGAACTAGATCCCAGAGCCCTGGGATCATGACCTGAGCTGAAGGCAAAGGCTTTAACCCACTGAGACACCCAGGCACCCTGCTAATGGTATTTTTTAAAGCTACCAGGTTTTCCCATCATACCTGTGTTTCCATTTCCATCATCCTTTGTTTTATTTCTCTTATTTCTGCCTGAGTTTCAGCTTCTCGAAGTCGAATGGTCATCAGTTCATCCTGTAACTCATTCACAGCATTTTTCTTAGGTGGGTCTTTCCACCTCCCAGTAGTACGAGCTAAGTGGCGCTAAAAAACAAAAAAAAATTATATTGCAACAAATATTCCCACTATCAAAATAAGAGCTGACTTTCCTGGCACTTATTTCATGCCCACTACTATATTTAGCACTGTGTATACATTATTTTATTTAATCCCCAGAAAACCTTAATAGTTAGGCACTATTATAGTCATTATCCAGGTCAGATGATGGAAATGGTGGTGATTAAGTAACTTGAAAAGGTCAGAATAGCCAACAAGTGGCAAATCTGGAATACAAGCTCAGATATAGTTCAAATCTGTTTATACTGTGGCAAATTGTAAAGAATACAATTTTTACCCTAAATTTATTTTAAGAGAGATTTCCACATTTTTAATGAAATCCCAAGAAAAAAAAATGGGGCCATTCATGAATTAAGGAAGGAATATTAGGAGTGTTCTCAAAATATCCATGGTGAAGCATTAGTTTTCTTTTGTTTTTAATTTCCAGTTTATTGCTGCCTGACATTTCTGGGGAAAGAAAAAAGCTGTGGCAATGTTAAGGACTAATTTCAGTCTTTGCTAGATGTAACCCCACCCCAAATTCAAACTGAAGTCACTATTCTGAAATGGTATATAGTGTTTTTTTTCCATCCCTCTCTCCCTTCTTGCTCTGTCTTCTAGACTCATTTTTTGTTTGTTTGTTTGTTCCTTGTCAACACTTTCCCTCATATGTGAATAAATCTGCAGGCATATAAATGCCTGATTTTGTTAGATAACCAATTTTCAAAAGTTTACAAAGGTATAGACAAATTTATGTTAGTGTTACCCTCTGTTGTTTCATACTAATGGATTTAATATCAACAGAAGAAAGATGTCCTATATAAAGGAAATTTTTTTTGATTCTTTAGAGAAGTTATATAAATCACAATGATATAAGACTTGATCTCTATTTTATCTGTTTTTTAATTAAATGAATTAAAAAGGGAGAAACAGCTTAAAGGTACCTTCAACTTATAAGTGCTCTCAGATTTTACACTGAAAGAGTCCTTCTCATTTTAAACTCAAATACCAGTGTTGATCATCAGCTACTTCAAATTCACACAAACTGGGTATTCAGGTTTCACCTGCTTTTTAAAAAACATACAAAATATAATGATATACCTGCCAGTGTTCCTCTAAATCCTTGACTTGTTGTCTAAGTTCTTTCAATCCCATAATAGCTTCTGCTTCTCTCAGTTTCACAGCAATGAGCTCTTCCTGAAGTCTTGCAATATTATTCTCATCAGGAAAGGAGTTGTTTCTCTGAAGCAAGAGAAAATACAATATGGAATTTTTAAATTTAAAGAATAAAATTAAACATATGTAGTAAGAGCTATTTTGTCCCATATGTAACTATACTTAATTTTATACACTTTTACTGAGATATAAATCACAAACCATAAAACTTACCCTTTTAATGTGCACCAGTCAGTGGTTTTAACCCAATATTCACAGGGTTGTACAACCATCACCACAATCTAATTTCAGAACATTTTAATTACCCCAAAATGAAACCCTATACCCATTAGCAGTCACTCCACATTTCCCCTCCCCACAGCCTCTGACAACCACTAGTCTACTTTCTGTCTCTATGGATTTGTCTATTCTGGACGTTTCATATCAATGGAATCACACAATATGTGGTCATTTATGACTAGCTTCTTTCACCTAAGAGTGTTTTCAAGGTTCATTCCTTTTTACTGACAAATAATATTCCATCGTGTGTATATGCTACATTTTATTTATCCATTCACAGCTGACAGAAATTTGAGTTGTTTCCACTTACTGACTATTATGAAAATGTTAGGAACATTTGTGTAAAAGTGTGTGGACCTATATTTTTAATTCTCTTGAGTTTATACTAAGGAGCAGAACTGCTACTTTTAAGAAACTGTCAAGCTTTTCCAAAGCAGATTTACTGTTTTACATTTCCACAGGGAATGTATGAGGGTAACTGTACTGAATTTTGAGGACACAAAAAGTCTAACTTGCTTTGTTTAATAAAACAGTAATCAAAGTTTTAAAGCAACATGAGCAAAATGTTTTTCAACATATCAATAAGCTTACTAATCCCTGATTAGGACTCCAAACAAAGCATGGACATCATTCATACTTTAAAGATCTATGGAAACAAATTGTCCAAAGCCTGTTTTGTTGTATTTTCTCAGCATGTCACTTTGGAAAGGAGTATAAAATCTTTAAACTTTAGTTATTATTTATATTTAAGAAGTTAATACTGGGTCATCTAAATATTTGCTTAAAGAGTACAAGATTTAGGGGCACCTGGGCGGCTCAGTGGGTTAAAGCCTCTGATTTCGGCTCAGGTCACGATCCCAGGATTCTGGGATTGAGCCCCGCATTGGGCTCTCTGCTCAGCAGGGAGCCTGCTTCCTCCTCTCTCTCTGCCTGCCTCTCTGACTACATGTGATCTCTGTCTCTGTAAAATAAATAAATAAATAAATAAAATCTTAAAAAAAAAAAAAAGAGTACAAGATTTAGACTAATCTCCTGCTCTACTGAAAGACCCACCTTAGGATACAGGATAGCACTTATTACTCTGAGCCATGACCAAGAGATCCTAAATTAGGCCCTAGTAAAATCTCCTTGAGTCAACTGAGGCACTACTGAGATTTCAAGTACTGAATCTATGAAATTTTATAACTCTAAAATATTTCTAAAATATGACTATAAAATAGGACATGAAAAATTTAGCCCACAGAGATCATGAATAAAGCTATCCTTGCCAACTATACAATTTTATGATGGACTAAATATTTTCTCAATTGCTTATCAGAAATTTACTATATACGCATAAAAAGAGAATCCTACATGAAGAAATTAACCATAGGAAGTATGAAGCCTTCTAATTTCCTTTCCACTATATAACACGAATACCAACAATGCTATTTAAGAAATTCATTTTTAAACTGGATCCAAGGGCATTTTTTTCTACCTAATATTCAAAACTGAAAGGTCAAGATTCTTATCTACATTATAGTACCCACAGTACTCCTAACTTAGAAACCTAATATTTTATTATAGATTTTTTTATGGCATTCTTGGTGTCTTTTTCTCAACAAATAGGAGAATAAATTCTCCAAAAATTATATAAAAATAGCAAGAATATTTCTAGCAAAATTATTTCACTATTACTTATAGGTAGCTGGACCCTGCTTTATTTCAATTTGAGGCTATCATGTTCATTATGTATAAAGCTTTGATTCAATAGCTAGATACTACCTAATAGTGAGAAGAACAAACTTAACATAAAGCCCAAGCCATCAATAATTTTACAGATGACAAAAAAGAGATACAGGGTTTGTGATGTAGAACACAGACTTTCAAGTCTGAGAATTTTAAGAAACCTAAAAGCATTTCTGTTTCTTATCTAATCCTTAAAGTTCTTTAGTCACCTTGAAAAGAGGAAATTATCTTCTGTAAGTACACCTTAGGCTAAGATCTTCCCACATATCCTGAGGTGGCTTACAGTAACTTGGAAAGTTTTTTTGTTTTTTTTTTTTAATTAATTAATTTATTTTTTTAATAAACATATAATGTATTTTTATCCCCAGGGGTACAGGTCTGTGAATCGCCAGGTTTACACACTTCACAGCACTCACCATAGCACATACCCTCCCCAATGTCCATAACCCCACCCCCCTTTCCCGACCCCCCTCCCCCCAGCAACCCTCAGTTTGTTTTGTGAGTTTAAGAGTCACTTATGGTTTGCCTCCCTCCCAATCCCATCTTGTTTCATTTATTCTTCTCCTACCCCCCTAACCCCCCATGTTGCATCTCCACTTCCTCTTATCAGGGAGATCATATGGTAGTTGTCTTTCTCCGACTGACTTATGGTAGTAGTTTTTCTCCGACTGACTTATTTTAGTAAGCATGATACCCTCTAGTTCCATCCACATCATCGCAAATGGCAAGATTTGATTTCCTTTGATGCCTGCATAGTATTCCATTGTGTATATATACCACTTCTTCTTTATCCATTCATCTGTTGATGGACATCTAAGTTCTTTCCATAGTTTGGCTATTGTGGACATTGCTGCTATAAACATTCAGGTGCACGTGCCCCTTCAGATCACTACGTTTGTATCTTTAGAGTAAATACCCAGTAGTGCAATTGCTGGGTCATAGGGTAGTTCTATTTTCAACTTTTTGAGGAACCTCCATGCTGTTTTCCAGAGTGGTTGCACCAGCTTGCGTTCCCACCAACAGTGTAGGAGGGTTCCCCTTTCTCTGCATCCTCGCCAGCATGTCATTTCCTGACTTGTTAATTTTAGCCATTCTGACTGGTGTGAGGTGGTATCTCAGTGTGGTTTTGATTTGTATTTCCCTGATGCCGAGTGATGTAGAGCACTTTTTCATGTGTCTGTTGGCCATCTGGATGTCTTCTTTGCAGAAATGATTGTTCATGTCTTCTGCCCATTTCTTGATTGCATTATTTGTTCTTTGGGTGTTGAGTTTGCTAAATTCTTTATAGATTTGGGACACTAGCCCTTTATCTGATATGTTGTTTGCAAATATCTTCTCCCATTCTGTCAGTTATCTTTTGGTTGTTAACTGTTTCCTTTGCTGTGCAAAAGCTTTTGATGTTGATGAAATCCCAATAGTTCATTTTTGCCCTTGCTTCCCTTGCCTTTGGCGATGTTCCTAGGAAGATGTTGCTGCGGCTGAGGTCGAAGAGGTTGCTGCCTGTGTTCTCCTCAAGGATTTTGATAAATTCCTTTCTCACATTGAGGTCCTTTATCCATTTTGTGTCTATTTTCATGTGTGGTGTAAGGAAATGGTCCAATTTCATTTTTCTGCATGTGGCTGTCCAATTTTCCCAACACCATTTATTGAAGAGGCTGTCTTTTTTCCATTGGACATTCTTTCCTGCTTTGTCAAAGATTAGTTGACCGCAGAGTGGAGGGTCTACTTCTGGGCTCTCTATTCTGTTCCATTGATCTATGTGTCTGTTTTTGTGCCAGAACCATACTGTCTTCATGATGACAGCTTTGTAATAGAGCTTGAAGTCCGGAATTGTGATGCCACCAACTTTGGCTTTCTTTTTCAATATTCCTTTGGCTATTCGAGGTCTTTTCTGGTTCCATATAAATTTTAGGATTATTTGTTCCATTTCTTTGAAAAAAATGGATGGGATTTTGATAGGGATTGCATTAAATGTGTAGATTGTTTTAGGTAGCACAGACATTTTCACAATATTTGTTCTTCCAATCCAGGAGCATGGAACATTTTTCCATTTCTTTGTGTCTTCCTTAATTTCTTTCATGAGTACTTTATAGTTTTCTGAGTATAGATTCTTAGGCTCTTTGGTTAGGTTTATTCCTAGGTATCTTATAGTTTTGGGTGCAATTGTAAATGGGATTGACTCCTTAATGTCTCTTTCTTATGTCTTGTTGTAGGTGTACAGAAATGCAACTGATTTCCGTGCATTGATTTTATATCCTGACACTTTACTAAATTCCTGTACAAGTTCTAGCAGTTTTCGAGTGGAGTGTTTTGGGTTTTCCACATATAGTATCATATCATCTGCAAAGAGTGATAGTTTGACTTCTTCTTTGCCAATTTGGATGCCTTTAATTTCTTTTTGTTGTCTGATTGCTGAGGCTAGGACTTCTAGTACTATGTTGAATAGCAGTGGTGAAAATGGACATCCCTGCCGTGTTCCTGACCTTAGTGGAAAAGCTTTCAGTTTTTTCCATTGAGAATGATATTTGCGGTGGGTTTTTCACGGATGGCTTTGATAATATTGAGGTATGTGCCCTCTATCCCTACACTTTGAAGAGTTTTGATTAGGAAGGGATGCTGCACTTTGTCAAATGCTTTTTCTACATCTATTGAGAGTATCATATGGTTCTTGTTCTTTCTTTTATTAATGTGTTGTATCACATCGATTGATTTGTGGATGTTGAGCCAACCGTGCAGCCCTGGAATAAATCCCGCTTGGTCGTGGTGAATAATCCTTTTAATGTACTGTTGGATCCTATTGGCTAGTATTTTGGTGAGAATTTTTGCATCTGTGTTCATCAAGGATATTAGTCTGTAATTCTTTTTTATGGGATCCTTGTCTGATTTTGGGATCAAGGTGATGCTGGCCTCATAAAATGAGTTTGGAAGTTTTCCTTCCATTTCTATTTTTTGGAACAGTTTCAGGAGAATAGGAATTAGTTCTCCTTTAAATGTTTGGTTGAATTCCCCCGGGAAGCCATCTGGCCCTGGACTTTTGTTTGTTTGGAGATTTTTGATGACTGTTTCAATCTCCTTACTGGTTATGGGTCTGTTCAGGTTTTATATTTCTTCCTGGTTCAGTTGTGGTAGTTTACATGCCTCTAGGAATGCATCCATTTCTTCCAGATTGCCAAATTTGTTGGCATAGAGTTGCTCATAGTATGTTCTTATAATTGTCTGTATTTCTTTGGTGTTAGTTGTGATCTCTCCTCTTTATTCATGATTTTATTTATTTGGGTCCTTTCTCTTTTCTTTTGGATAAGTCTGGCCAGGGGGTTATCAATCTTACTAAATCTTTCAAAGAACCAGCTCCTAGTTTCGTTGATTTGTTCTATTGTTTTTTTAGTTTCTATTTCATTGAGTTCTGCTCTGATCTTTATGATTTCTCTTCTCCTGCTGGGTTTAGGGTTTCTTTCTTGTTCTCTCTCCAGCTCCTTTAGGTGTAGGGTTAGGTTGTGTATTTGAGACCTCTCTTGTTTCTTGAGAAAGGCTTGTATCTCTATATATTTTCCTCTCAGGACTGCCTTTGCTGTGTCCCACAGATTTTGAACAGTTTTGTTTTCATTATCATTTGTTTCCATCAATTTTTTCAATTCTTCTTTAATTTCTTGGTTGACCCATTCATTCTTTAGAAGGATGCTGTTTAGTTTCCATGTATTTGGGTTCTTTCCAAATTTCCTCTTGTGATTGAGTTCTAGCTTCAGAGCATTGCGGTCTGAAAATATGCACGGAATGATCCCAATCTTTTGATAACAGTTGAGACCTGATTTATGACCCAGGATGTGATCTATTCTGGAGAATGTTCCATGCGCACTAGAGAAGAATGTGTATTCTGTTGCTTTGGGATGAAATGTTCTAAATATATCTGTGATGTCCATCTGGTCCAGTGTGTCATTTAAGGCCTTTAGTTCCTTGTTGATCTTTTGCTTGGATGATCTGTCCATTTCAGTGAGGGGACTGTTAAAGTCCCCTACGATTATTGCATTATTGTTGATGTGTTTCCTTGATTTTGTTAGTAGTTGGTTTATATAGTTGGCTGCTCCCACCTTAGGGACATAGATATTTAAAACTGTTACACCTTCTTGTTGGACAGACACTTTGGGTATGATATAGTGTCCTCCCTTGTCTCTTATTATAGTCTTTGGCTTAAAATCTAATTGATCTGATAGAAGGATTGCCACCGCAGCTTTCTTCTGATGTCCATTAGCATGGTAAATTGTTTTCCACCGCCTCACTTTAAATCTGGAGGTGTCTTCGGGTCTAAAATGAGTTTCTTGTAGGCAGCATATTGATGGGTTTTGTTTTTTTTTATCCATTCTGATACCCTGTGTCTTTTGACTGGGGCATTTAAACCATTAACATTCAGAGTAACTATTGAGAGATCTGAATTTAGTGCCATTGTATTGCCTGTAAGGTGACTGTTACTGTATATTGTCTCTGTTCCTTTCTGGTCTACTACTTTTAGGCTCTCTCTTTGCTTAGAGGACCCCTTTCAATATTTCCTGTAGGGCTGGTTTGGTGTTTGCAAATTCTTTCAGTTTTTGTTTGTCCTGGAAGCTTTTTATCTCTTCTTCTATTTTCAATGATAGCCTAGCTGGATATAGTATTCTTGGCTGCATGTTTTTCTCGTTTAGTGCTCTGAATATATCATGCCAGTTCTTTCTGGCCTGCCAGGTCTCTGTGGATAAGTCTGCTGCCAGTCTAATATTTTTACCATTGTATGTTTCAGACTTCTTTTCCCAGGCTGCTTTCAGGATTTTCTCTTTGTTGCTAAGACTTGTACATTTTACTATTAGGTGACAGGGTGTGGACCTATTCTTGTTGATTTTGAGGTGGGTTCTCTGCGCCTCCTGGATTTTGATGCTTGTTCCCTTTGCCACATTAGGGAAATTCTCTACAATAAATTCTCTCCAATATACCTTCTGCTCCCCTCTCTCTTTCTTCTTCTTCTGGAATCCCAATTATTCTAATGTTGTTTCTTCGTATGGTGTCACTTATCTCTCAAATTCTCTCCTCGTGGTCCAGTAGCTGTTTGTCCCTCTTTTGCTCAGCTTCTTTATTCTCTGTCTTTTGGTCTTCTATATCACTAATTCTTTCTTCTGCCTCATTTATTCCAGCAGTAAGAGCCTGCCTTTTTTATTGCACCTCATTAATACCTTTTTTGATTTCAACTTGGTTAGATTTTAGTTCTTCTATTTCTCCAGAAAGGGCTTTTATCTCTCCAGAGAGGGCTTCTCTAATATCCTCCATGCCTTTTTCATGCTGGGCTAGAAACTTGAGAATCGTCATTCTGAACTCTAGATCTGACATATTACCAATGTCTGTACTGATTAGGTCCCTAGCCTTTGGTACTGCCTCTTGTTCTTTTTTTTGTGGTAAGTTTTTCCGCCTTGTCATTTTGTCCAGGTAAGAGTATATGAAGGAGCAAATAAAATACTAAAAGGGTGGCAAAGACCCCAGGAAAATGTGCTTTAACCAAATCAGAAGAGATCCCAAATCATGGGGGGAGAAAGGGGATAAAAAGAAATTCAGAAAGAAAAAAATATTAAAAAAAGAAAACAAAGAGAAAATATGAAAAAGAAAAAAAATATATATATATATAGTAGATAAACTAGTTAAAATGTTAAAAAAGAAAAGGGTAAAAGTTAAAAAAAATTAGAAGAAAAAAAAATTAAGAAAAAATTAAATTAACCTCAAGACTAAAGAATCATGGGGAGAAAGCCATGAGTTCCGTGCTTTGCTTTCTCCTCCTCTGGAATTCCGCTGCTCTCCTTGGTAAGCAAAATTGGTCTTGCCTGGATTTCTTGTTGATCTTCTGGGGGAGGGGCCTGTTGTAGTGATTCTCAAGTGTCTCTGCCCAAGGCGGAATTGCTCTGCCCTTACCAGGGGCCGGGTTCCACTCGGGTTCCCTTTTGGGAGCTTTTGTTCCCTGAACGCTTTTCGTAGAGTTCTAGAGGACGGGAATGAAGATGGCGGCCTCCCTCTCAGGAGGAGCCAAGAGCCCGGGGCCCCACTCCTCAGTGCTCCCTCAGAGAACAGCTCCCAATTACTCCCGTCACCCTGGCCTCTGGCCATGCTCCGAGCTCACTGAGCCTGTGACCGGTTCAAGGTAACCCCGAGCTGAGAGCTCACTCCTCAGCTCTGTCTCTGTAGCCGGCTTCCCCATTCTGATACCTGCAAGCTCTGCAACACTCAGACACCCCCGATCCTTCTGTGACCCTGCAGGACCTGAGGCCACACTGACCCCACGTGGGCTTCACCCCGGTTAAGCCTCTGGAGCAATGTCCCTCAGTGGAGCAGACCTTTAAATGTCCTGATTTTGTGCTCCGTTACTCCACCGTTTGCCGGGAGCCGGCCCCTCCCACCATGGTCTATTTTCCCGTCGCTTTGGATTCACTTCTCCGCCAGTCCCACCTTTCAGAAAGTGGTCGATTTTCTGTTTCAAGAATTGCTGTTCTTCTCTTCGATCTCCCGTTGGATTTGTAGGTGTTTGCAACGGTTTGATAAGCTATCTAGCTGATCTCCCGCTACCTGATGTAGTCTCAGCCTGCTACTTCTCTGCCATCTTGACTCCTTCCAGCTTGGAAAGTTTTAACAGTAACACTCATCTGAGATTTTTTTCTGAAATGTTTATGTATTAGTCATATCCTACCTCTTGCAGATGAAAGTATAATATTTGAAGACAACCGTTATTATGTATACCTTAAGTTTCTCTTCTTCAATAATTAAATATTCATATCAAATTACCCTGGTTATCTTCCTTTAAAAGGGCTCTACTCTTTTTTTTAACCCTTAAGAAAGGGGCTTTGAGTAGTATAGCAACAACAAATAATTAAGAATCTTATTTTCTTTCTCCTTTCCTCTCTTAGTTACTAATATATAAGGTTTCCAATGCATAAAAACACCAAGTCCAATTTAACTGTTTAATAAGTACATCTATCACATGTCCCTTCTAATTTGGGAGTGACGGTATTTATGTTGTTCTTACCTTCTCTATATCCAGGACTTTATCCTGCATCTCCTTTAGTGCACACTGAGACTCAGCTTCACTCAGACGGGCTTGGACCAATTCCTTCTCCAGTTGCAGCACAAAATCTTCATTGTAGTTGGAATTGCACTTATGCTATAAGTTACAGACATATAATGAAATTTTGTAGCAATAGGAACATGTACATATAATATAAATAAATGCAGTTACACAATACAGTTATTATGAGCAACCAAATGTAAAAGTTCCAACTACCCACAGCTTCTAGCTTATCTACTCCAAATAACTTTCCAAGGAATAAAAAAGTCCAGGTTTGGTATCTACTGATGCCACACATTATTCGATGTTGGTAACTGGTTATTATACAAATCAAATCCAATTCATGGAAGATAAAATCCCCTCTGGTCTGTCCATACATCCAGATACTAAGAATTTTTCCGACTATACAGACATACCCTGGACAACAGTGTAGCCATTAGCCACATGTGGCTACCCAGCACTCGAAATGTTGCTAGTGCAAATGAAAAAGGATGTAATTGTAAATATAAACTAAATTTTGAAGACTTCATATGAAATAAAAAGGCAAAATACCTCAATAATTTTTATATTGATTACAGGCCAAAATAATATTTTACACACATTGAGTTTAAGAATATTAATTTTGTCTGTAATTATTACTCCTTTTAACACAGTATTTTAAAATACATATGTGGCTCACATGATATTCCTATGGAACAGCACTGCCATACACCACAGAAATACACATTTACTGAAAATTCTATTTTCAAATAAAAGTGTTTAAATAAAAGTAAGGCATCTACAATAATGTGAACCATCCTAAATCCCAACAGAATAAAAATGTCTTTACTCTTAGAATGTAGAGCTCTTCAAAGATATGCATGAAAATCACTGCTGGAAACAGAGATAAAGAAGATGGCGTACAAAGAAATTAACCACGGAAGCACGAAACCTTTCCATTTCCTTTCCTGCTCTTTAATGTGAATACCAATGCAGCCACTTAAGAAATCCCTTTCTAAACTAGTTTCTATAAAAAGCTATTCCAAAAAAAGCAAAAAGAGATCAATTCATCTTTATGTAAGACTTCCTAAAAGAAACTATCAGTTCACATTTAATTCACACAGTAAAGAAAAGAAACAACTCAAATTCCAAAATAGTCACAGAGAGTCATCTCCTATTAAACTAGCTTGAGTAAAGAATAGTTCCTCTCACTCTTTAATACATTAGGAGTAAGACTGATGTCAAAATAAAACTTTATTTAAAAACTATGAAATGTTTAATTAAAATACGATACTCCCTTTTCCCAGCTACCCAAAAAGATGATTTTTTAAATGAATAGTTTACTTATTTTAAAAATGAGGACTTTTTGATTCAATGTATTACAGATTATTTCTCCTAGGAATTTTCTGTTACTATTAAAACAGTAATTCTATGCAAGGAGTACATCTACAACACGGATATCACTTTAGTAAATACTTACCTTACTAAATAGGGAAAAGGCACTCTCTCTTTTGGAATGACCACATCCAAAAGGCTGGTGCCATAATTTTTGTTTAATGAGATCATGGTTATTTCATGAGTAATACTAGAATTTTTTGCCCTAATGTAAAGCCTGACACCTATAGTCCACATTTGTTTGCCAAGATCCTGTATCAGGGAATCCCCAGGAAAACACCAAGCCCAGGCAGCCCATATGAGAATGGAATCACAGGATCTGGTATAAATCAGCTGCTATAACCAAGCACCCCCCAAGCCCCTCAAAAACAGTACACATTTTTACCATGAAAATTTACAAAATTTCTAATTGCCCTCTATTATTCAAGGGATAAATTCTAAATTCCATAGTTTACACACGTTATTTCTCCTTTCATACTTCCCACTGAGTGGAGGTTTGTTCCTCAATCCACTGTAAACTAGCTTTAGTTCTCAACCTTATTGAAACTGTTCTCATCACTAACAACATCAATATGCAGTAATGATATAAAAACTCAACGGTAAATAAGCCCTTTTATTCAGCTCTTACTTTACTATATTACTATATTAATAATATATTAAATAAATTAAGTAAATTAATGAATAAATAATTAAACTATATTAATACTCTATTTACTATGTTACTTACTTTACTATACTAGACAGTCTATGGAATTTAACACAATTGACCACCCTTAAAACTTTTACTTAGATTTTGAGGTGCTACTCTTCCATAGTTCTACTACCTATCTTCTCTGAGGTCTCTGCCAATTCTACTACTTGACATAGGTATGTATGACTATATGTACATGTGTATGTGTCTATCAGTCCCCAGGGTTTCAATATTGTGTTTTCTGTCAATCTTCAGTTTTCGTATTTTGTAGATTCATCCTATGTGATTTTGTCTACTATCTAATATAGTCTATATGCATAGGCATAGAGGGCATACACTAAATATTCAGAATGAATCTAACTCCACTAAGTCAGTTTCATCCAATTATCAATTTTCTAAATGGCAATGAGCCCTGTCCAATTATATTCATGTGCATTTTTACTGGACAAAAAGTACTTTCATGGGAATCAGTTCTTAATAAGCATACAGGCTCACTATGCAGAGATTCTGCATTAGTGTTGTAACTTGGGAATTAGAGAAGGTTCTAGCATTTGTTTGGTTGGCTGAAACATGGACCAGAAGATGGCCATTGTGAGTGAACTAGAAATGCCTGATATGCCTTGGTTTAATGTGGAGGAAGGGAAAAGTGATGACAAAGAAATCCACAGAAGATGTAGAGAGACCTCTCTGAATGGGCTAAAAAACATGAAGATATTTACTTGTGCCCCATGGGGAATGCTCATCAAAGGGTGACCTCCACAGAGGATTTAAAAAATCAATTGGATAGGATGACCTATTTTATGGATACCAGTCAGCCTCTTTCCTCAGCCATCCATCACTGTCCAATAGGCTTATGAACAAAGCAGCCATAGTGGGAGGGATGGAGGTTATGCATGGGTTCAGCAACACAGACTTCCATTCACTGAGGTTATGGCCACTGCTGAGAGTCTAATCTGCCAGCAGCAAAGATTAACCCCGAGCACCTGATATGACATCATTCCCTGGGGTGACTAGCCAGCTATCATGGCATGTTGCTCACACTGGACTGCTTTCATCATGGAAGGGGCAGCATTTTGATTTTACTGTTAAAAATACTTTGGATATGGATTTGCCCTCCCTGCACATGAATGCTCTTGTCAAAACTACTACCTATGGACTTATAGAATGTCTTATTCATTGTCATGGTATTCCACAAAGCATTGCTTCTGATCAAAAAATTCACCTATTATCAAAAAAAAGTGCAACAATAGGCCCATGCTCATGGAATTCACTAGTCTTGCCATATTTCCTAACATTCTGAAGCAGCTGACTTGACAGAATGGTGGAACGACCTTTTGAAAACTAAATATCTTAGAGGTCTGGGGCAAGGTTCTCCAGAATGACGAATGTGCTCTGAATCAGCATCCAATATATGGTGCCTTTTCTCCCACAATCAAAATTCACAAATCCAGGAATCAAGAGGTAGAAATGAAGAAAATATGTGGAACACAGAAGATCCTTTAGGGTCTCTCTTAGTATTATCATGCCCTGTGATTAAGGTCAATGAAAAATTAGGAAGGATTACTAATGGCCTAGACTCCTCAGGAATGAAGGTCTGGGTTATCTCACCAGACAAAGAATTACAATCAGCTGAAGTGCTTGTTGAAAGCAAAGGGAATAGAGCGGATAGTGGAAGATGGCAGTTATAAATAGTAGCTATGACCACATGACAGAAATGTGGACTGTAACTGTCACGAGTATTCCCTTCTAATTTTGCTATGAATATGTGTATGTGTGTTTTCATTCCTCTTTTACTTCCTTACAAAGATGAAAGGATTTTATATCAAAGTATTTAAGAATTGTTAATTTTACATCATAGTATTTAAGATATCAAGAAAACAGCACTGAAAGACTTTTATTTCTCTTCTGGGGAAGGAATTAGTGCATTTTCAGCTGTGCACAGGCTAATCGTGTCATGTTAGGCAGAATTATGACCTTGTTGTCTTTATGTGGAGACTAAGTATGGTTGTCAAGTTGACAAAGGTTGGACTTATGATGGTTAATTTTGTGTGTCAACTTGACTAGGCCACGGGGCCCAGATTAAACATTACTTCTGGGTGTGTCTGAGGGTGTTTCCAGGTGACTCAGTAGATTGCCCTCCCAATGTGGGTGGGCATCATCCAAACCACTAAGGGCCAGAAGAGAACAAAAAGCGACGAGAGGATGAAGGGAAGATTCACTTCCTGCCCGCCTGCCTGAGCTGGGACATGGGTCTTCTCCTACCCCTGGACCGGAATTTATACCATCAGCTTCCCTGGTTCTTAGGCCTTTGAACTGTAACTAGAATTATGCCACTTGCCTTGGATAATAGTTTTTTCAAGTGCTTTATTTTTTTAAAGATTTTATTCATTTATTTTTTGACAGACAGAGATCACAAGTAGGCAAAGAGGCAGGCAGAGAGAGAGAAAGGGGGAAGCTGACTCCCTGCTGAGCAGAGAGCCTGATACATGGCTAGATTCCAGGACCCTAGGATCATGACCTGAGCTGAAGGCAGAGGCTTAACCCACTGAGCCACCCAAGCGCCCCTTTTCGAATGCTTTAAATGTGACAGTAGATATGTACCATATTTCCATACTATTACAAATTTTATTTATTTTTGAAACAAATTGATTTTATAGGTTATTTTTGCAACATTCAGTTACCCTATGCTTAACATACAGTAAAGAGGGATATAATAATAATAGTAATGGAGGGGTGTTATTTAATCAAAGCACAGTTGACATATTAGTTTCAGGTGTACAACATAGTGATTCAAAATTTCTATGCATTATGAAATGCCCATTACAGTAAGTGTAGTTATCATCTGTCACCATACAAAGTTACTATGATTGACTGTATACCCTGTACTGTTCTTTTCATGTTGATTTTTCCTTCCCTTTTTTTGGTGGGGGAGGGACAGAGGGAAAGGGAGAATCTTAAGCAGGCTCCAGGCCTAGCATGGAGCCTGACATGGGACTCAATCTCATGACCCTGAGATCACGACCTGAGCCAAAATCAAGAGTCAGATGCTTAACTGACTACACCACCCAGACATCCCATATTGTTGTTTTTGAACCAAGAGTTGACTACTTTATTCAGCAAATATTGCTTGCTCATTTACTATGAAAAGCACAGTTTAGTTCTGACAGTACAGTAGCAAATAAGCCAAACTTTCTGGTATTGCTTGTATATATAGAGATAGATATTTTACAAATGAATTGCACAGTTATTTAATTAGAACTGTGATATATACTACAAAAGAGAATATAGAGTTCCATGAAATGTGTGGGTTCCCAAACAGGACCTATAATTATCAGGTTTTGAACTTAATTACTTAATTTATAATTAAATTCAGGGAATATTTGATATATTTGTGTAGACAATCTTTTTTCCAGTTGGAATTTTTTTTTCACTTCATAATATAAGAAACCTCTCCAAATACAAATATTTGCTTTTCACTGTATCACTCATATATCCTTCAAATATTGAATGTGAGAATTTATTTTTTTGTTTTACTCAAAACACAAGCAAAAAAGATAACTAAGGGTTTTACTGTAACTCATCTTACCTTTGTAACTTTTTAACACCAAAAAAACATATGGGATTGAAAGGCAGAGACTTCACCTACTAGAAACAATTTCTATTTCATTGGAGAGGGATTGCTGGTATCATAGAAACATAAAGAGATTCATTGACTCAAGTGAACTTGATGTTAAGAATAGGGAAGTCATTCATTAATTATAGACTTTTGAATAAATTGTTCCTTGTTGGCTTATTAGCTATCATAATTGTAGCAGTTTTCATTTGATAAGTCACATATTTGTCCAGGTTACGAATGTCAATATGAAATAAACTTTTCTAAGAATTTATTATAGGGGCACCTGGTGGCTCAGTAGTTAAGTGTCTGCCTTCGACTCAGGTCATGATTCCAGGGTTCTGGGATTGAGCCCCACGTTGGGCTCCCTGCTCAGTGGGGAGCCTGCTTCTGCCTCTCCATCTCCCCTGTGCTTGTGTTCCTTTTCTCACTGTCTCTCTCTGTGTCATAAATAAAGATCTTTAAAAAAAAAAAAAAAAGAATTTATTGTAAGAATGTTACATGAAATGTTTAGATTATTTTTAGATGCTTAGATTTTTAAATTTTATTATTTTAAAGGTTTTTTTTTTTCTTTTTATCCATTTGTGAGAGAGAGGGTGAGAGAGAACATGAGAAGGGAGAAGGTCAGAGGGAGAAGCAGACTCCCCATGGAGCTGGGAGCCTAATGCGGGACTCGATTCTGGGACTCTGGGATTGTGACCCGAGCCGAAGGCAGTCACTCAACAACTGAGCTACCCAAGTGCCGAGGTGCTTAGATTTTTAATATTATGTCATTAATTCTTAAGATAATATATATTAGAACAGTAATATTAATTTCTTAAAAATAGTATTTCAATCCTTAAATAGCTTAAAAGTTTAAAAACATGGGCCCTATAGCCCATACTCCAATTAACAGAGGTGGCAATTCCTGTATGACTTTGCTAGGTTTTTTTAGTTTTCTTCATAAAAACAAACAAACAAACAAACAAAGCACCCTGTCTTATAAATAACTTTCTGTCACTACCAATTCTACCTAGTTCTAAAACATTTCCATCAGCCCAAGTAAAACGTCTTACATATTAAGCGGTTTCTCACCCTTTCCCACCCCAACCTTTTGGCAAACACCAATCTGCTCTCTGTCTGCATGGATTTACGTGTTCTGGTTACTTCATATAAATGAAATCATGTAATATGTGATCTTTGTGTCTGGCTTCTTTCACTTAGCTTAAGGTTTTGGAGGTTCATCCATAGTAAAGCATGTGTAAGCACTTCAATCCTTTTTGTACTTGAATATTTCATTGTATGCATATACCACAATTTGTTTATCTATTCTTCCACTGAAAGACTTTTGGGCTATGTCCACTTTTTTGTGGATAATGCTGCTACAAACGTGTACACATACTTGTTTGAATACCAGTTTTCCACTCTTTTGGGGTACACACCCAGAAGATGAATTGCAGATCATGTGATAATTCTATGTTTAACTTTTTGAGGAGCCACTAATTTCCATAGCAGCTAACCATTTTATATTTCCACCAGCAGTATACAGGGTCCCAATCTCTCTATCTCCTTGCCAACCGGGTTTTTTTTAATTGCTATTCTAAGTGAGTGTGAATTGGTACCTCATTGTGGTCTGCATTTCCCTAGTGACTAATGATGTTAAGTGTTTTTTCATATACCTGTTGTCCACTTGTATATCCTCTTTGGAGAAAGGGCTATTCAAGTCCTTTCTTCATTTAAAAAAAACGTTTGAGTCCAACTTACATACAATATATTAGTTTCAGGTACAAAATGTAAAGATTCAATATTTGTCTATATTGTGAAATGATCTCCACAGTAAGTCTACTTAACGTATCACCGTAAGTTTACAAAATTTCTCGTGATGAGAACTGTAAGATCAAGTCTCTTATTAAATATGCAATACAGTAACTACAGTCATCATGCTGTACATTAAATCTCCATGACTTTAACTGGTACTATGTACCTTTTGACTCCTCTTCATCTCATTTCACCTCCCACACCCCATCTCTGGCAACCATCAACCTGTTCTCAAAGAGTTTTTTGTTTGTTTGTTTTAAGATTTCACCTAAAAGTGAGATCACATGCTATTTGTTTTTCTCTGATTTATTTCACTTAGCATAATGCTCTCAAGGCTCACCCATGTTGTTGCAAATGGCAAGATTTCACTCCTTTTAGTGGCTGAGTAATATTCCTGTGTGTGTGTGTGTGTGTGTTTATCCATCATCATTAGACACTCAGGTTGTTTCCATGTCTTGGTTTCCATAAATAATGCAGGAATCCTTTGCACATTTTAAAATTGTGTTGTCTTTTTGTTGAGTTTTTAAGAGTTCTTTATATATTCTGGATGCTAAACTCCCTATCAAATATGTAATACACAAATATTTTCTACCATTCTGTAAGTTGCCTTTTCATCTTCTGGATAATGCCCTTCAATGCCCAAAAGGTTTTAAATGAAGTCCAATCTACTGGTTCCTTTTTGTTGTACATGCTTTTGGTGTGAAAGAACCTGTATCTACGAATCCATTGCCAAATCCAAGGTCATGAAGATTTATCCATATGTGTTTTAAGAACATTATATGACTTTAAAACCATAAAAGTTATATTAAGACAGTAAAATCTCTAATTAGATCACTGATTTTATTTTAAAACTATAAAATCTCTATTTAGATCCATTTTGAGTTAATTTTTATATATGGTAGTATGTGGTAGGGGTCCCAGTTATTTGTCATGAGGATATACAGTTTTCCCAGCACCATTTGTCAGAGATTATTCTTCCTTCATTGAATGGTCTTGGCACCCACATCAAAAATCAACTGGCCATAGATATATGGGTTTATTTCTGGACTCTCAAAATTTCTACTCCACTGATCTGTTTGTCTATCTTTCTAACAGTATCATATTGTTTTGATTACTCTAGCATTGTAGTAAGTTTTCAAATTGGGAGTGTGAGTTCTGCAACTCTGTTCTTCTCTTTTAAGACTGTTTTTAATATTTAGGGCTCCTTGCAATTCCATATGAATTTCATAAGGACAAAAACCAGATTTTTGCAAAAGACAGAATTTTGTAGATCATATTGGGTAGTGTTGATATCTTATCAATATTAAGTCTTCTAATCCATAAACATAGGCTTTTTCATAGCTTTCAGTGCAAGTCTTTCATCTTCTTGGTTAAATGTATTCCTAGGTACCACAATGAATTATCACCTCCAATTACTGGATGGCTATTACTAAAAAGCAAGATATAAAACCCCCCAAAACAGAAAATAACAAGAGTTGGTGAGGAAGTAAAGAAATTTATTAGAACTCTTGTACACTGCTGGTGGGAATGTAAAATGGTGCAGCCATTGTGGAAAGCAGTTTAGTGGTTCCTCAAAAAGTTAAACAGAATTACCATATGATCCAGCAACTCCACTTCTAGTGATATATACCAAAGAATTAAAAACAGGATTAAAACAGATCCTTGTATGTTAATGATCACAGCAGCATTATTCATAATAGTCAAAAGGCAGAAAACCAAAATGACCATCAACTGATGGATAAACAAAATGTATAAACATATGTATATATATAAACATAAAGCTGAGTATTATGCAACTACCATAAAAACTAATTAAATTAGTATACATGCTACAAAAGGGATGACCCTGAAGATATTATGCTAAGTGAAATAAACTAGCTACAAAAGGACAAATACTATATGATTCTACTTGTATCAGTTACCTAGAAGAGGCAAATTCATATGAGTAACAGAAAGTAGAATAGAGATTATCAGGGGAAGGAGAAAGGGAAACTATTTTTTAATAGGTACAAACCTTCTGTTTGGGTTGATAAAAAAAGTTCAAGAAATAAATGGTGGTTATTGTTCAGAGCACTTAGTACTTCAGATGTACTTAGTGCCACTGAACTGTGCACTTCAATGGTAAATTTATGTTTTATCTGTTTTACCACAATAAAGAATAAAATTGCCAAAAAGAGTGAATATGCTAACTGAAAGAAGCCTGACACAAAAGCCTCATACCTTAATGATTCCATTTATATGAAATTCTTAAAAAGGCAAAACTACAGTGACAGCAGAATGGTTGCTAGAAGTGGAGAGATGAACTGCAAAGAGAATGATGAAAATTTGGGGGATGATAGAAATAATTTTAATTGTGGTGATGGTTATACAACTAGATACAGTTGTTAAAATACATCAAACTATACATTTAAATCTGATGAATTTTATTGCATGTGAATTATACTTCAATAAAGTTCATTTAAATAGTCAGAGACCTGAGGTGGTCTAGCCCTATGTAATCATTTTAGAGAAAAAAAAACAAAAAACAAAAACTGAGTCCTTGAATATCAAAAGTCACACAATTAGCGAAACAGTCTGACTAGAATTCAGTCCCATAAATGAAATCCAAAGCTCTTTAGATCATATAAAATGACACTACTGTAATAGAGGGTGATGGTGGTGGATGACTATATTGGTAATTCAATACCTCCTCCTGGAATAAAGGTTTCAAACATTTCAAACTCAGAATAAAGGTTTCAAACCTTTATCTGAAGAATTCATGAGATTATATTGGAAGGTTGAAATCAAAACATATAGCAACGTATGTTCACTTCCTACCACTCGTATGCTCACTACTTTGCAAAGCAACTACTCCTTTTGTCAAAATTCCAATGAGTAAGATTTTGTATCCATGGACCTTAAACACATTCTGCCCTCTGAAGCAATATCAAAAAAGGCTAATCACATTTCCATAAGATCACTCCTCAAATACTTGTAAATGACTCTATCTATGATGTTCTCATAAAGTCTTCTTTAGTACAGTCTAAAAATATCCAGAGCTGCCATAGTCTTTCCTACACTGGCCACAATGCAGTGTGTAGACAATGCACATGAGTTTTGGTTTTCTTTTACTTTTTTTTTTAAAGATTTTATTTATTTATTTGACAGAGATCACAAGTAGGCAGAGAGGCAGGCAGAGAGAGAGAGAAAGGGGGAAGTAGGCTCCCCGCTGAGCAGAGAGCTCAATGCCAGGACCCTGGGATCATGACTGAGCTGAAGGCAGAGGCTTTAACCCACTGAGCCACCCAGGCACCCCGAGTTTTGGTTTTCAAATGAAAAACAACACTACAAATTTTTTTTCTGCAAGTTACTTAGAATTAAATTGGATCTTCCAGGAAGACTACTTTGGATGGGGATGGGGAGGGTAAACTGTATTGCATTACTGGCCAATTCCTGATTTCCTATCACTTAAAATTCCTAGGTCTTTGTTATATAAAGCATCACTAAGACATCTCTCTGAATTTGAAAATTAAGGGCAAGGCTATAGATTTATTTCTGTAAAATAACCTTTTATTTTTGTTTCTTATTCTGAATATACTTTTTTTTTTTTTAAGATTTCATTTATTTATTCATGAGAGACAGAACGAGAGGCCTCTAGAGGCAGAGGCAGTGGGAGAAGCAGGCTCTCTACACCAGGACTCGATCCCATGGGATCATGACCTGAGCTAAAGGCAGATGCTTAACCACTCAGGTGCCCCTGAATATACTTTAAACATATTTTGGAATCTTTATTCACTGTGTAACATATTAGCTACATTTCTGAAATATTTCATGTATAAAATTATTAAACATACCTTGAATGTAAGGGTTTAATAACATTAAAATACTTGGAAGCATAGGTTTAGGAGACAAAGACATCTCTGATGTATTTTTGCTTCAACGTGGATAACCTCTTGACATAGTTAATCATATATAAAACCAATTAAGTTTACTATTTTCATCTATATTTCTCTACCTTAACCAGAAAGAAACCATGAGAGTACCTAACAAATTACTTTAAACTTACACTTATGGCGTTTTAAAGTTTTTCTTTACTGCAGAAACAAAGTCAGTTTTGACTTATACATAGTAAATTCCCTTTTAAAGAGTAAAAGTCACTTTTCCAATTGTTTATAAACCAGATGTTCTAGGAATTTTTTTTTTTTTTTGACAGACAGAGATCACAAGTAGGTAGAGAAGCAGGCAGAGAGAGAGAGAGAGAGAGGAGGAAGCAGGTTCTCCGCTGCACGGAGAGCCCGATGTGGGGCTCGATCCCAGGACCCTGGGATCATGACCTGAACTAAAGGCAGAGGCTTTAACCCACTGAGCCACTCAGGCGCCCCTGTTCTAGGAATTTTTAATGAAGCATCATCAAAGTCACTGGTTCTTTTTTCAGATATCTAAACATTATTACTTAAGAGCTATGTTTTACCCACCTCAAAGTCTTCAGTATCTCTTATTTTCTAAAATCCTTTAAAGACAATAATATTCTTGTATTCCTGTATTTTGCAAATTATTTTATTATCTAGAAATATGCATTTGCTTTGAAGTTAGAAATTTAACCAAGGCTCTGTTATTTTTGCCTGTTTTGTATATCACTGCTTTATATGTTTGTTTTACATTTTATTCCAGTCTAGAAGAATGTCTGCCAAGTGAGGAAAAAAAAAATGTAAACAAAATCAAAGTAGAGATCTGCACTCTACTTGTTGTATTTGAGCTCCACAATGTGAGTCTATCTTGTCTCTGAAACAGCACAGAGATTCTTTTGTTATATTTTATTTTCTAAAGCTTTATTTAGTTCATTCTGGCCATTTTTGCTTCCCCGTTTTACTTTTTTCATCATAAACAAGCTTTCTTATTTTTATGTCCTATATGTCTCAATATTTGAAAAAGCATGCAAAAAAAGCTAGTAATTCGTGATTCTAATGGATTATGACTGTAGCTTCTGCTAAATGAAAACATAACACTTACTATCTTTCCCTATAACAAAAGCACATTACATTGATAACTCAGTTTAACCTAAACCCAAACAGAAACTCCCAATTCTGTTTCTTCTATTTTTTATGCTTTGATATTGACACTTCATACAAAGGCAGGACAAAACATTTGCGTTCCCAACTTTTTTTTTTTTAAGATTTTATTTATTTATTTGACAGATAGAGATCAAAAGTAGACAGAGAGGCAGACAGAGAAAGAGGAGGAAGTAGGCTCCCTGCTGAGCAGAGAGCCCGATGCGGGGCTTGATGCGGGGCTCGATCCCAGGACCCTGGGATCATTACCCGAGCCGAAGGCAGAGGCTTTAACCCACTCAGCCACCCAGGCGCCTGCGTTCCCAACTTTTTAATATTCTTTCACCACCTTTCTATTCATTTTTCTTAATGATCTTCATTAACATTATAGAAAAAAAAATTTTTTTTCAATTGTTAATTTCTTCTTGCTTTCAGTTTTCTGATATCTATAGCCAGATTATGATGGTGTTTCTTAATTTTACTGAATAAAAGTAATGTCCAACTTTGAAGTAATTCTATTTGCCTTCCTGACCCACGTAGAGTTCTAGATTTAACATAACCTTTTCTGCCTACTCCTGTTACAGTCTAACTCCTGAGAACAGAAAACTGAAACAAGAAACAATATCTTTTTAAAAATAAACAGCTGGCTTTTCTTTTTAGCCCTCATATCCTTGATTAAGATTACACTAGTCTGAATTTGCCAATGGAAAATGCTGTCTAAGCTGCAAAATACCTGAGAATAGCTGTTTAGTAACCTAAATTAGTTAACATAACTTTTTAAAAGTTCCTTTTTTCATTTTGAAATTTCTCTCCTCTTGAAAAAATGTAAACATATATTTTAAACCATAACTTGAGGTCTTGATGTAGGAAGTTAAGGCTGTAGTTTTTCATAAGACATAAATCCCCACATTATCAAACTTTAGTGAGATAATTACATATATTCTTCATGTTGGATAATATTTCATCTGCACAATTAACAAGAACTAGCTGGAGTTAAGAATCAAAAATAACCCATGGTAAAATACCAATATGAAAAAGATTTCTAAAACCTAAGAAGCAGGTCTGATTAACATCACTTATTTTCTGTTACTTAAAATATAATGTAAGAAAAGAAAATATTACCTATTTCTAACAAAACTGTGTGGACAGAGAAAGAATGTTAGAATGAAGAGTCCTTAGACAACAATAAGACCCCTAAGTATTACAGAATATAAAACTGATTAAGAATTCAATTAAAGTAGAAAACAAAATTACTTAAAAACAAGAGCACAGAAGTTGTGCTTAAAAAAAAAAAAAAAAAAAAAGGCTTAAAGGGAAGGGGGATGAGAAAGGTGAGAAAAAGCACTACCGACTCCTTACCCATTGTTGTTGGTGCTGGAGCTTCCTGATGGTATTTTCAGCTTGCTCCAGTTTAGCACTGGCCTCATCACTCTGCTGTTTGATGGTGGCCAACTCCCGTTTTATGAGGTAGTTTTCCTCAGCCTCCTGGGCTCTTGTCACTTGTCCCTTAGGACATAATTTGTGTGTGTGTAAAGCAATTTAGGATAGATTCAAGAAAGACTGCCTTTGTGAGGTTTAG
Organism: Lontra canadensis; assembly: GCF_010015895.1. NCBI lineage: Eukaryota > Metazoa > Chordata > Mammalia > Carnivora > Mustelidae > Lontra > Lontra canadensis. Next base: position 6,485,996 of record NW_022631027.1, read on the forward strand.
TTATTTACTGTGATATGTTAAAAAAAAAAAAAAAACCCTCAGAGAACAGAACAACCTAAGTAATTATTAACCAGCAGCTCATTATTGCTCCAGCAAATTTTGGGAAGCTAAATTTAAAAAATTACCTGATAATCTTAAGAACAATTCTTCGTTCAGTCAATAAAAATTCAATTCATGCAATATTACTGAGTTGTACATGCAGGACTAAAATTTTCAATGTACAGTAGTTAATTTCGCAGAATCCACTGATTGACATTTTGGAATAAATACTTTAAGGTTAGCTTTAAAACGTGCAAAAGGTGTTTAATAAACCAAGATAACACACTGTTATCAAAAATTAAGTTTACACACATATATACCAGCCCAAAAAATTATTTCTAGGAAAATGCATGTAAAAATCATGCATTAAAATGTGAATTTCTAGGTTTAGGACTTTCCTTAGAAGTAAAGTTAGAGAAAATGCTAAAAAAACAAAAACAAAAACAAAACAAAACAAAAACTATACCTGTATCAATCTATCTGCCAAGGAAGCACTTTCCTACAAAAGGAAAAATTCAGATAGAAATTTAAGAGAAAGAAATAAAATAAAGGTGCACAAAATTAGGAATAAGAAGAAACAAAGCATACCCAAATTCCATCTACTTTTCATTGTAATTAAGATAGATATTTAGATTTGATTTTAAGGCTATTTACTGTGTTTATTATTCTTAACCTTTAAGAAAAATGTATCAAAATAAGGATAGACTACAGAAAATCATATGCTTCTAGAAGACCAAACACAAATTCCAAGATGTTTTTCATCATTGAGACAAGCAAATAGCTTCTTTTTAAAGCATACTTTTAAGTCTTCATGTTTGGAATCAGCCATATTGTCAAACAACTTATAGGAAAGGGAGAAGGAATTTGAGTAAGCAATTCCACTTATAAAGTGTGACAGCAATTTGTACAACAGCAACTTCCAAAGAAGCGAAGCAAGGAAAATATGACAAATGAAAATAATGAGCTCAACATAATAAACTATAGCAATAACTCAATAATTAAACATTTTGGTTACAGGATTTAACTAATACATAAGTATTTATAGAATTCGAAGCGCTACAGGACAGACCTAGGCTATGTAAGCCTGTAGAAAGGTACTTAATTTTCTAGAAGTAAAATCCAAACTTAACACTTTCCTACAACACCTTTATCTTTCTGACGGTTCAGTGAAATAAAAACATTTTCTCTGTGAAAATAGCTCATTCCAAAGATAAAAGACTACCTAAGAAGACAGATATTATAAATTGAATATTGAGTGGAAAAAACAATATGCAATTAGAACAACTTAACTAAAATAAGCTCAACGTTTTTAGAGTCACCAAAAGAGTAAAATTATTCTCAAAGCAACTCTAATAAGATGAAGGAAATACAGGAAAACTATTTTTGACTTAATATAATGTACCTGAAATTATTATACAACCAAAAGACATGAAATAAACATCCTATCCTTGTGTGTGGTGTGATGCTTTCAAACAAAAGACAAATAACCAAACTATCCATATCTTCATGTTTTCTCTCTTGGATATTGATCTGTAGATTTTCAAGGAAGATTTTAACCATATCATTTATTAACCTACTTACTCTCATCTTTTGTTTAAAAAAAAAAAAAAGCCCTTCCAAACGCCAAAAGACTTTGTGAATTCAGGTTTTTCTTTTAATAAACCAAAACTCTTAGACTATACTTTTATTACTCTGTATTTTCTTATAGCATCAGAACAAGACTATAATAGACATTACATCAAAAGCACAATATTAAAAATAATGCAAAACTTTCCACATTTGCCCAGTTATTTATTTTATATGAAACAGAAAGGAAGAAAGAGGTAATAAGTAGTATCAAAAAAAGTCTGAGAACCAAATGTTTAATTTAATTTTAATTGAAAATCAACACTATGGTGAATTTATATATGAGAAATCAGTCAGTCATTCTGACTAAACTAAAAGGAATCCTAGGCCTTAAAGGAATCACTGACACATTTAATACATGGCTAGAAAGTCAGGGTAACATTTGAAAGTCATTTTTAAAATACTATATAGAATGAATTCTCAATTAGGTTACCTCTAAAGAATGTACTTTTTAGAGATTATATGTAAAGAAAACAAATCAATATGTTACTCTAACAATAACCTTAATTAAAACTTTAACCTTAAAGCTCAAGGACTCATAGTGATCAATTTTTATTAATGACAAGTTATTTAGTTAAGTAGTAAGCTAGGCAAGCTAAGCAGTTAATATCACAACTTTGGAGACGTGATAGATTTCTTGTAACTTTATTCAAATAAATAGAAAAAAGTACTGTGCATTCAACAGAAACTTGCATAAGTAGTTATTTACTTACTTTTTCTAATGTTTCAATGCGCTGTTTTAAAAGTCTATTTTCTGTGCGTAACCTCTGCAAAAAAAAAAAAAAAAGAAAAGAAAAAAAAAGAAACAACAAAAAAAGAGGTTTGTTTGCAAGCATTCCTAAGGAAAAGATACTTAAATCGTAATTCTTAAATATACCACCTTTTATAAATAGGAAAGCTAAGGAATGGTTGGTTACATTATTGTCTGTCAAACTCCTATAGGCTCAGAGTAGGAAATATATAGTAAAGGAAATGAAACTTATCAGTCCAGCTGTGAATGAATTTTAGATATATGCTACAGTACATGTAGAAATAACCCCTTTCTTTAAAGTACCTACCATGACTCATAATCAACATTTTATCTGACTTAACATCCCCATTAGATAGAAAAGACTCTAACTCATTTACCTCCTACAGATACTATCTACACGAACAGTACTCAAATGTTTAATAAATAAGAAATCTGAAAAATGCAGCTCATAGGATATTCAGAACTAGACCAGCCTTCATCTATGCCTTATATATGCAAAGCTACAAAATTCCTTACATTCTGAAAATAAAAAGATTGAGTTGTTTTCATTGAATTAATTATTTATAAGTTGTTGTGACCTTAAAAAAAAAATGGAGGCACCTTGCTGACTCAGTCGGTAGAGTAGGGGACTTAATCTCAAGGTCATGAGATCAAAGCTCCATGTTGGACATGGAGCCTACTCAAAAAGAGAGTAAAAATTTTTTTAAAAATACCAAACTTAAAAAAATGAACAGTTCTGATTACTAGTATTTTCTTATAGTTCAAAAAGCAAAACCAGATTTGGGGTATCTGGGTAGCGCAGTTGGTTAAGAGACTGACTCTTGGTTTCAGCTCAGGACCTGATCTCAGGGTCCTGAGATCAAACACCGTGTTAGGCTCTGCACTCAGCACAGAGTCTGCTTAAGACTCTCTTCTTCCTCTCCCCTTTCCCCTCTTCCCACACACTCTCTCTCTCAAATACAATAAATCTTTAAATGACAAAAGGAAAGTAAAACCAGATTAAAAAAAAAATCTTCACCTAACCATTCAATATCTGACTCCCAAACCCTATCAAATTACTATTAAGTATTAAAACTAAAACACTCTACATAAAAAGTCATCTTCTTGCATATTCCATTAACATTTTCATATAAATCCTGATATAACTTCATTTTAGAATCCTTGGAGTTACTTCTCCATTTTGCCATCATTGAAATTTCAAATTTCCCTTACCTTTTGTACAAATTTACCCCAGAACTTAATCCAGCCTTCTTCCAACCCTACCATCCTCTAAATTCCTGCTTTTAAAAATGTTTTCATCGAGGGCCCCTGGGTGGCTCAGTTGGTTAAGTGACTGCCTTCAACTCAGGTCATGATCCTAGACCCAGGATGGAGTCCCTCGTCGGGCTCCCTGCTCAGCAGGGAGTTTGCTTCTCCCACTTACCCTCCCCCCTCTCCTGCTCTCTCATGCTCTCTCTCAAAGAAATAAAATCTTAAAAATCATAAATTTAACACAGAGTTCTTTTTGTCTCTCCCCTTCATTCATCCTTCTTAAATGCCTTTATGCCAAGTTTTTCAGTGATAATTTATTAGGTTCTATCCTATTTCCCAGATGTTTTTATTCCTATTTTAAGTGGAATTTCTTTTTCTAAGATATATTTTTAAGTTAAATTTATTTATTTTTTAAGATTTTATTTATTTATTACAGTGAGAGAGAGAGCACAAGCTGGGGGAGTGGCAGGCAGAGGGAAAGGGAGAGGGAGAAGCAGGCTTCTTGCAGAGCAGAGGGAACCTGATGTGGGGCTCAGTCCTAGGACCCTGGGGGGTCATCATTGGACCCTGAGATCATGACCTGAGCTGAAGACAGTCGCTTAACCAACTGACACTCAGGCACCCTTTTTCTAAGATATTTTGATACATAGGAAAATTGATGACTAAAATCTATCATTTGATTGAATTCTCATTAACTTTTGACTATCTTTTTAATTACATTTGCCAGAGTAAATGAAGAGTGTTTTCTAAACTTTAAAGTGAAAACCATAAAGAGGAAGACAGATACATATTTAAAAAAAAAAAAGAGGGAGAGACTTTTGACCTATCTAATTAGAAAAGAGAAAAAAAAATTAGAAAAGAGAAAATGAAGAGCGAGAGCAAAAATGAAATACCTAATATAAGCAAGGTGTTAGTGGAATGGAAACTCGCTGCCAAAAAGAACATACCCTGGAAATACTCTTTAGGAAATTTACTGAAAAATACTAATATCCTCTAATTCAATAATTCTACTCTTCACAACTGGCTAAGAAAACATAAGGTGCCAATAACTTTATATACAAACATGCTAACTATACGTGCTATTTTTAATGGCAAAAAATGATTTAAAAAAAAAAAAACAAAACAGAATATCCCCAAATGGGGAAATTTCAGTTTCTAACAACTCACTTTATTCTTGCCGTTTTATTCTTATTCATTTTATGAAATAACCCAAAGTCAATAATCTTCCTCATTGAGACAATCCATTGATCCTACCAACTTTCCATTGCCCCTCACTCTGATGTGCTCTCTTCCCTCTTTATAAAATTTAATTTCCTATCATTACAGATGTTCCATTTCTTTTATCCTCCCCTCTGCCCTCTCTTCCTTAGGAGATAGCATACTTGCCTGATAAAACCACCACTCTGGGTTAACATACTGACAACTCTGTGTCTGCGCCTATGTTGGTAAATATAATTGAAGGAAAATAAAACAATGAAGTTTGTTTAAATTAATTCAGTTTAATTAAATTCAGTTGGACTACTAATGTGCCCTAGCAGCAATAATGTGTTTTCTTAGACCATGCCTTCTCTCACCCTCTCAGACCCCTAATTCATACTTGTTCCTCTTTATTCAAATCAGGATCCCTTCACCCCACTGTCACTCTCAAATCACAATCTTGTTTCCGATTCCACTGAAAGAACCAAAGCAGTAAGAACAAAACTTTGCAAGCTCCCACAACTACATCCTACCTCTTACCTACATTTTTCCCATTTATTTTAGGTTCTCTCTTGTTCTTATGGATTAACTATACACACTAGGAGACCTCATCTCCTACTATGGGGTAAATCAAAACCGTGCTGACCCTAGCAATTACCCCCTGCCATTCACACACCACCAGTTTTTCCTACATGGTTATCACCATGAAAACGTTGCTATTTTTCCCATCTTAATGAAAAGTAAAGAAAAATCAAAATCCCCTTAACATCATGACCCTTTCTAAGGTACTGTTCCATTTCTCTCTTCTCTATAGCAAATTCCCTGAAAGATATCTATACTCCCTATCTCCATTTTTTTCTAGTTTCAATCAAGTTTTAGTTCCCACTATTTCTCTGCTCTTTTCCAGCTTACCTCCACGCTGACAAATTCAATGATTATTTCTCCATCCTCAACTCACAAGAATACTCTTTAGCACTGACAGAAAAATCCTTCTCTTTCTAAAACTCTCTTTTCTCGTGCCTTTAGGACACTTAGACTTCGTGTTCTCCTGCTTTGCTCTCATCTTTCTAACTTAAATGTTGGCTTATGATCAGGCTCAATTCTTTGAACTCTCTTCTCTCATCTACACTCATTCCCCCAAGTAATGTCATCCACTCTAAGGCTTTTACTATCATCATTCTGCCAATAACTTCCAAATTTATATTTTGAGCCTGCCCTATCTTAAATTCAACTCAGAATATTCAAGAAGCTACTCTGAATATCTCCTTGGCATCTGATTCTTAAATTATCTCAAACTAGGCTCTTAATACTCCTTCCCAAAGCAGAACCTCCTGCAGACTCCCCCATCTCAGGTACTGAGAACTCCGACTGTCCCCTACTAAAGCCAAAATGCTTAATTCTTATTTCTCTCATACCTCCACAATCAACTTGTCAGCTTTATCTTTAAAGTCTACTCAGAATCCAATCACTTCTAACCACCTCAGTCCAAGCCACCATCATCTGTTGCCTGTAGTACTTCATCAGCCTTCCTGTCCCCTGCAATCTACTCTCAACATACCTTCTCCTCCATTGAAAACCCAAATGGCTTTCTAGGTTCAAAGTCAACATCTTCACATGTTCAACAACAGCCAACTCCTGTTACTTTCCTGATCATGTATACTGTCCCATCTACAATGGTTTCCTTACTATTTCTCCCTGGGCACATTCTTAACTGTCCATCAGGCACATTCCTAATCTCTGTCCAGATATCTATTTATCTAGCTCGCTCACTTCCTTCAGCTATTTATTCAAAAGTAATCCAGTCAACTTCTCTAAATTTTCAATCCAAACACCACCATTTTACTCTCCCTTCCCAGATGTATTCTTTTCTCTGTTTAACACTTAACCTCATCAAAATATTATATATTTTACTTTTCTGTTTATTGTCTGATTCCCATACTAGAATGTAAGCTCCATGAGGGCAGAAACTGGTCTATTTCAGCAAAATGTTTCAAGTGCCTAGAATAGTGTTTGGACATATAGTAGGTTCTACAAATACCTAAAATGGATGACTTGAATAAATTACGTTACTGTATCACCCCCATTGGATATTATTATACAGCCATTCTTTTTTTATTGAAAGTTTATGATGCCACAGAAAAATTGGCATCTGAATCTTTCTTACATCACAATATATTAAGTCTTTTTTGGAAAGCAGCACAGTGTATATATACATTGAAGAATATGTATGGGTCTTAGAAAAACATAAATCAGATTTCAAATCCTTGACTTTCACCATTTTCTAGCAATGTGACCACTAGCATATTTTTTGAGCTTTTTGAAGAAAGAACCCTCTCATAAGGTTATTAAAAGCATAAAAGTAGATGATACATGTAAATGACCCCTTACATATTAAGTGTTAAATAAATGTGTCAGTACTAACACTTCATACTGATTGTTAAATGTAACACCTGGATGACTCATATAACATTTCTCATGTTTTCCTTTTTTACACCAGGCAGTGAATACACAAGTGTTTTTATTTTATTCTCTCTTTTTCAGCATATCTGGAACACTTCATAATTTTTAAATTAAAAAAAAAAATTGAACTTCTGACTAAAAACCAGTCAGAATCTCTAACTGTTCCCATTTGCAGGGCTTAAATCTCTGCATCCCAAAGCACAAAATTTAAATAATGAATGTTAGATTATCAGCTCAACTGTCAGTCTTAAATAGAATGGGGGAATAAAGGTTTTCTTTAAAGATTTGTGAGGTACCCTAATATAAACTAGAATTTTAATTTTTCTTACCTCCTCCCCCTCACCTGAAAGATCAATAGATTGGAAAAGGATACTGAGAAAGCTGCTTCTATTAATAAAAAATTTCACACAATAAAATGTAAGATTCTCCATATAAAACAATTACTATCAAAATCTTTCTGTAACACTTTCAGAAAAGGGTTGGAAAATACTTAAAAGTTACACCTTCATCACAGAGCCTCCAGATAGAATTCTTAGACAAAAAGGTCCACAACCCAAACGTCTTAGAATTTTAAGTGTAAAAAAAAAAAAAAAAAAAGGAAACTTTATCAATGGCAGATTTTTTACTTCCACACCAAAACATCAAATAATTTGTTAATCATACCATTTGCCTGTATAAAAAACAGTTTAAGATTATCTCTCTGAAGGCTCTGAGGAGGACTAAGGCAAGAAAGCATTAGTTTAAGAGAGCTCATCCCCTTGTTTTTATAAGGGACCCTAGAAAGAAGGGAAGAGAGTGTGACTAAGGAAGTGGCATTTCCCATTTTAGAGAAAGCCTTCAATAATACATAGCTAACTATCTGTAATGCAGTGGTCATCTGATTATGACTGAGATGAGCTGCCAGGTCCGAGTCAAAAATCAGACATACGCAAGCTTATATAAAGTAAAAAAAAGAAAGTGCAGTCCCACAAAAATGGTCATGGCTTTGCCCTTTTTTAGGTGGCAGAAGGAATAAAGAAGGAGATGAAAATGGTTTGAGAATAAGAAAAAACTATGTGGAAACAAAATTTTGTAAAAATAACAAACTACCTTTGAGATCAGATTTTATTTACCCAATGTGATACTAACTTTTTGAACTTTCATTCTCCCCCACCCCCCAGTTTCATTTCTATGAACACTTTGTGCCATCTGTTTTTTCCCAAGACACATGGAGCTAGCATTCAGAAGGATTCTGTGAGGTATATTAACCATAAATTTCTCCCAAAACTGAAGTTTGAGAAAAACTGCAAATACAAGCTAAATTGTGCTAAAGATCTTTCTGAAAAGGCCTCTTGGTATTCCTACTCTTCGTGTGATTTAATTTTAGAAGAAACTTCTTTAAGAGCAAAGATTGTTCACAGAACTGTGTGTTTTGTTTTGTTTTTTTACAATGACATAGCATGGTGACATGAACAGGATGGCTTCCCATCCTCAGATTCTTGATTTGCAGTTCCGAATATTCGTGGTATGCGATAACCCATACTCTCTCCCCACTCATCAGGATGACGTACTTTTCTACTTTCAGTAGGTTGAAGTGGAGGGTATGATTTAATGTTACTCTTACTCATGATACCTAAAAGAAAAGCAAATAGTAGAGCAGCAGTTGGGTGACATAATTTTTAAAAAGAAGGGACAAATATCCACAAGGGTCTTTTCTTTCTCTCTGAAAAATGTAGAAGTATCTATTTCCATTTAATAGGGAATACTGATAGAAATGAAAATAAAACATCTAGAAAAGGGAAATAGATGAGAGAAAGGTCACACAGAAACAAAGAAGAGGTTTCTCTGAGGAGGCTTGAGGCTTTTGAGAAGAACCATGGCAAGAAAGAATACCAATTTCATAAAACTCATTCCCTTACTTGTAAAAAGGGCCCGTAGATGTGAGTAGTGAAGAGGTACTTTATAGCAAAAGTGATTAAGTCACGGCTAAATAATCATAAGTAAGGTGGTCATCTAATGTCTTTCCAGGTTCAAGTCAAAACTCAGACACATCCAAATGTAGAGTTTAAAAAAAAAAGGGGGAGAGTCACTCAAAACTTGTTCCTTTATGTTTTTTGTAGGGTTTTGTTTTTGTTTTTTTTTTGGAAGGGGGAGATTACAGACAAAGAGATAAGAATTAGGATCAGCGAGTCACTGAGTTTCTTCACTAACTCCTGCTTCTACTCATTATCTCCATCCTGAAATGTCAACATAAAACCTATAGAACTTTCCTTAACTTCCAGCTGAATAATGCCAAAGATCCTCAACTTAAGAACTTCTGACTTACAGGGGGTACAAATAAAAATTTTAAGGTATACACAGGAATTTATATATCCCTCACAATTGGCAATATGCCTGGTTCCTATAGAGAGTTCAAAAGTATAACCTTTGCTTAGAGATTAGAAAATTGAATTAGTCCAAGTTTCCTGAAGCTCTAAGGCAGCCGTAATTAGTTCTGGTGCAATGATTTGCTCTATTTGGTGTACCTCAGACTACACTGCTGCTAGTCTATGTACATTATAGATAGACTTCTCCATATTTTTAAAAGCATGCTTAAATGAAGTGGTCATTATCTTCCCCACAGCAGTATTTTCTCTTGACGACCCACCAACAAATCTAGAAACAGCTGTTCTCACACTAGAATGAAAACCACTTGTTGCATTATTCTGGATTTTGAAGTGTCTATTTTTAACTATAACATAGTGGGATGATAAATTCATCAGTAAGTAATGACAAACATCGCTGTTAAATGTGTTACAGGAAATAGATATATCAACATAACCAAATGACTGACTTTAATAAGTTTATGTTTGGCACTTTAAAAAAGTCCTGAGATGCTTACTTTAATTTCAACTTGCTCTTCCATTTCTTTAGTTTTTATTGTAGTGTATTCCTTTTCAAGCCTAAGAAGGAAAAAGAAATTAACAATATGTTTTTATTTAGTTACTAAATTATAAAATTTTAACCTATTTATTAACACAAAATATAATTCCAGTAGGTACCCACAACTTATAAATTGAGATACTTGATATTAGAAAAATAATCTGAATAATTACATGGATTCTTACCTAAAAAACTATTTCACAAATAACAAAAATGAAAACCACACACAAATAAACTTTAGAAAGTGAAATATATAAGGCATTTAAGAACTGAGTATACAGATTCTATTTAGCCCTAAACTTATAAAAAGAACTATCATTCTTCCTCAGATTAAAATACAATGGTTAAAATCCACTTTAACTAAAAAAAAAAAAAAAAGTACTAAAAATGGTATTAAAGTTATAATGGGGAAAGAGGAACAATTCTTTTTTAAATATTTTATTTATGAAAAAAAAAAAAAAGATTTTATTTATGTATTTGAGACAGTGAAACAGAACAAGTAGGAGGAGCAGCATAGGGAGAGGGAGAAGCAGGCTTCCCAATGAGCAGGGAGCTTAATGTGGGGCTTAATCCCAGGACCCTGAAATCATGACCTGAGCCAAAGGCAGACATTTAACTGACTGAGCCACCTGGGTGTCCCGGAACAGCTCTTTCCAATAAAAGGATTCCTGAACACAGAAAGAGTGAGGAAATAAAAAATCACCATGAAAAAATAGTAATAATAAAAATAAATTAAATAAATTAAAAATCACCATTAGAATTCTCCCAGAAGCAAGAAAACCCCCACAGGCAAGGAAAACCAGTGGAAGCTAAAATTAGTAGGTAAAAAGTGTAAGCACAGTCTTAAAGTATCTCTCAAAAGATTTAGATATTACCAAGGGAAAAACAGTAGATTTGTACTACAGTATCTTGACAGCACCTGAGTTAACTGATCAAGGTTAATACTACTAATAATACATGTTGATATCAAGCACCCCTTGTTAAGATGTACTGAGAAGGGCACCTCACCTCCATGATATCCTTCCCAAGAACATATATCCTCAATCTAATCAAAAGAAATCATCAAACTCAAATCAGCAAACCCACTGACAGGCTCACTTCAGAAATATCAAGGTCATGAAAGATAAAACTAAAGAACTGAAGAACTGTCACTAACTATAGAAGAGTAAGAAATGACAAATGCAATGTACTACATTTATACTACTGTAAGTATAAAATTATCTTTACAAAAATTTATAGGCCATAGAAAAGTTATTCCCACCAAGTTATTTTTAGATCTTACTCTGGGCCAAAAATGTTAATAACAAGTTTAACTACTCCTAATACTAAAAACCTAGGCCCCCAAAACTTAGAGCTGTCAAAAATCAAATTCTCCCTCAAAGGAGAAAAACCTATTATTTACCATATATAAAATTTAACTCACAATAACTTTTTTTACTGTGATAAAATACACATAGCAAATTTTACCATCATAACCATTTTTAGCTACACAGTTCAGTGGTATTAAATACATTTATAATGTTGTACAGCCATCACCATCATGTGCATTGTTTTGTTCTTTTTATCAACTGAAATTCTATACCCTTAAATAAGAAAACCCATTCCTCTCACCAGGTCCTGGCAACAACCATTTTACATTCTGTCTCTATAATTCTGACATTAAGTATATCATATATATGGAATCACACAGTATTTGTACCATTGTGAGGAGCTTATTTTACCCAGCTTAAAGTCCCCCGGGTTCATCTATATTATACCTATGTTGAGCATCTTTTTATGTACTTATTGTCATTTGTATTTCTTCTTTGGAGAAATGTCTATTCAAGTCCTTTGCCAATTTTTGAATCCACTTGTGTTTTTTGCTGCTGAGTTTTAGGAGTTCTCAGTACACTGTGAATATTAATCATTTATCCAATATATGCTTTGCAAGTATCTTCTCCCACTTTGAGAGTGTCTTTGGATGTGCAAAATTTTTAAATTTTCACAAAGTTCAATTTGTCTATTTTGTATTTTGTTACTTAAACCTTTAGTGTCAAATCCAAAAAGTCATTGTCAAATCTAATTCCAAGCTTTTTGTCCAATGTTTTCATCTAAGAGTTTTACTGTTTTAGTTCTTACATTTAAATGTTTGATCCATTCTGACTTATATTGTGCATATGATATTAAAAAGGGTCCAACTTTGTTTTTCTGCATGTGACTATCCAGTTTTCCCAGCATCATTTGTTGAAAAGACAGACCTTTCCCTACTGAATGGTCTTAGCACCCGTCAAAAATCATCTTGGGAGATTTCTTGGGAGTGCTATTCTCTTCCATTGGTCTAGATGTCTATCTTTATTCTAGTACCCTGTTTTGATTATGATAGCTTTATAGTAAGCTTGGAAATCAGGAAGTATGAGTTCTCCAGGTTTTTGGTTCTTTTTCAAGATGGTTTTAACTATTTGGGTCCTTTCACTTTACTAATGAAGTTTAGGATGGAGTTTTCTATTTTTGCAAAAAATATCATTTTAAGAGAGACTTCAGTTCACTCCATAGATCATATTGGGTAATACTGACGTGTTAACAATATTACATTGTCTTCCAATCAATGAACATAGAACATGCTTTTATTTATGTCTTAATATCTTTCAGAAATGTCTGCAGTTTTCATTGTATACATCTTTCACTTCCTTGGTTAATTATCCGTATTTTATTCTTTTTGATGCTATTGTAAATGGAATAGTTTTCTTAATTCCTTCTATGTTATTCATTGTTAAGGTATAGAAATGCAACTAACTTTTTGTGGGTTGACTTTGTAACCTACTATTTTGCTGCATTCATTAGCTGTTTTTTGTAGAAGGGTTTTTCTACATAAAAGATCATGTTGTCTGTCAACTGAGATAATCTTAATTTTTCTTTTCCAATTTGGATTTTTATTTCTTTTCCTCTTTATTTCTTTTGCTAATTCCAGTACTATGTTGAACAGAAATGGCAATATCAAGGATCCTTGCCTTGTTTCTGACCTTAGAGGGAAAGTTTTTAGTCTTTCACCATTGAGTAAAATGCTCACTGTGCGTTTTTCATATATGGATGGCTTTTATTATGTTGAGGTAAGTTGCCTTCTTTTCCTTCTCTGTTGAGTGTTTCAATCATCAAAGGATACTGAATTTTGACAAATACATTTTATCTGTCAATTGAGATGATCCTCTTTTCTTTCCCTTTGTTCTGTTAATGTGGTATATTACATTGATCAATTTTTGTATGTTGAATTATCCCTGCATTCTAAGAATAAATCCCATTTGGTAGTGGTATATAGTCTTTTTAGTACACTGCTGAATTTGGTTTACCAATATTTTGTTGAGGACTTTTGCATCAGTGTTTTTAGGGATATTTATGTATAGTTTTCTTATAGTGTCCTTATCTTTCCTTATCTGGTTTTCGTATCAGGGTCATAACGCTGGCCTCCTAGAATGAGTTAGGAAATATTCCCTTGTATTTTTGAAAAAGTTTAAAAAGATATTAGTTCTTTAAATGTGTAGTAGAATTCACCAGTAAACCAACAAATCCAGGGATTTTCTTCTTAAAAGACCTTTGATTATAGATTCAGTCACCTTACTAGTTATAGATCTACTCTGATTTTCCATTCCTTTGTGATTTAGTCTTTGTGTGCATGTGCACTGGCCATAATCACTTTTTAAGATATTTTTAAATGTTTAAAATTTTAACTCCAGTGTAGTTAACACAAAGTGTTATATTAGCTTCACGTATACAGTATCTACTCTTAAATTATGTAGAAAACAAGCTTTGGAGTTACAAACAAAAATTACATTAATACTAGCTTTGAGACCAGTAATTGTTCTTTTTTTAAGATTTCATTTATTTATTTGAGAGGGAGAGATAGGAAGAGAGCAAGCAAGCAGGGAGAGGGACAGAGGGGGAGAAGAAAGGAGAGGGAGAGCATCTCAAGTAAACTCTGTGCCAGAGCACACAATCCAATATGGGCCTCAGTCCCATGACCCTGGGATCATGACCTGAGCCAAAATTAAGAGTCAGACACTCAACCAAGTCACCCAGACACTCCAGTTTTCTTTAACATATTAGCCTTAATTCATGTAGAAAACAAAAAGTGGAGTTACAACCCACTGTTAAAATAATAACTTTTATAATTGCCCATGTGTTTACCTTAATTAGGATCTTTTTATTATTTTAAGATTTTATTTATTTATTTGACAGAGACAGACACAGTGAGAGAGGGAGCACAAGCAGGAGGAGTGGGAGAGGGAGAAGCAGGCTTCCCACCAAGCAGACAGCCTGATATTCTCTCTGACTCTTCCTCTCTTCTGGGACTCCCACAATGTGTATGTTGGTCCCCTTAGGCTCTGTTCAGTTTTCTTTTATCTTTTTTCTTTTTGTTCCTCAAATTCAGTAATTTCTAATATTTTGTCTTCAAGTTCACTTATTCTTCTGCCTGCTCAAATCTGCTTTTTAATCACTCTATGAATTTTTCATTTCAGTTACTGAACTTCTCAGATCCAGAATTTTTGTTTCCTTTTAAGTTTTCTATCTCTTTACTGGTATTTCCATTTTGTTTGTCTTTTTCTCAATCTTCCCCACATCTTCCTTTAGTTCTTTGAGCTTCTTCTAAAGTCTCTGTCTACTTTATCTACCATCAAGTCTCTTTCAGAGAGACCTGAACTTGAACAACATGAGAATCAGAAGTGCTGACACCCCTGGACAGTTGAAAATCTGTGTATAAATTTTGATACTCTAAAAAGTTCACTACAGTTGACTGGAGCCCTTACCAATAGCACAGTCAACATATGTTTTCTATATATTATATACAGTAATCTTATGATGAATATAAGTATAGAAAAGAAAATGTTACTAAGAAAATTATAAGAGAAAATACATTTGCAATACTGTACTGCATTTATCAAAAACAATCTGCATATAAGTGGATGAGTGCAGTTCAAATCCATGTTGTTCAAGGGTTAATATTCTTTTCCTTTGGGGCATACTTTTCTTTTTTTCCATATGCCTGTGATTTTTGTTAAAAACTAGACATTTGTGGGGCTCCTGGGTGGCTCAGTGGGTTAAAGCCTCTGCCTTCAGCTCAGGTCATGATCCCAGGGTCCTGGATCAAGCCCCGCGCATCATCGGGTTCTCTGCTCAGCAGGGAGCCTGCTTCCCCCTCTCTCCCTCTCTCTGCCTGCCTCTCTGCCTACTTGTGATCTCTGCCTGTCAAATAAATAAAATCTTAGAAAAAAAAAAAAAACTAGACATTTGAAACTAGTAATGTAGTAACTCGAAAAATCAGTCTCCCCTCTCCTCAGAGCTCGCTGTTTTTTGTTACTGATTTTGTCTTGTTGATTGTTATAGGCTACCTTTGTGCTGAAGATGAACCTGATAGTTCAGGTTCTGAGCTGTAAACTGTCTCGGGACTTTTCTGAGACTTTCCCTGGGCATGCACAGTTACTTTCCCATTTCCCTCAAATACGCAGTTTTTTTAATGTTCCAGTCTTTCCTGTCCGTCTCCCAAAAGGGCAAAGAAAGAAAAATAAAGGGAAGAGAAAGGATAATGTCCTTTAAATCTCTTGGCAGTTATGTCAGCTGGAGGAAGAGGGGACTTGCAACAATGGGGAGTGGTGCAACACCAATGGCTGCTCACTTCCTTGCACCTACGATCAGCAACAGCACTGCAACCACCGATCAGAGCACACAGATCCCTGATATCTACAAGACAAGGTCATTTTTGCCCACCCTGGTTCCCACAACTGCATGAAGGTTGCTCAAAAAATACTAGCACAGCTGCCTACCATGAGGCTGAAGGGTAGAGGAGAGTGCTAAGGGGTGCTAATGTGCTAAGAGTTAAAACTGACCAAATTAACCACAATTCACCATCGAAGGCTTCCCCTAAAAGTTCAAAGGTTTATAGTAAGCCCCAGGGTTCCAAAACAGTCCCATCAGATTCTGCTACTGCAACTGTTTTTTTGTGGGAGACAGATTCCTGGTGCCCTCTACTCCGTCTTCCCACAATCCTCCCTCAAATCTGACTTTTTAATGCAGGTTGTTATGCCCATTTGGAGGCTAAGAACAATTGAGAAACTTGCTTAAGGTCACACCCTTGACTGCTGTACTACTATGTCTCTTACTTTAGTATACCTACAAGGATAGCACATCCTAAAAAGTTTATAGAAGACTCTAAAGAGGTACAAAATGTTTTGAACAATGGCTACACTGCTGGAAGTTTACAGTCTTCACTAGTGCCTACTTTGAAGTGAATATTTTGTTATGTGTAGGTGATAAATGTTATCATTACTCACTCATACGCCTAAAACAAAATACTAGAAATCATCATTTAATCCTTGCTTCCCAATTCAGTCAACAACCACATTCAATTTAACTTTCTTAACAATGCTCTAAAATATATTATTCCGGGCGCCTGGGTGGCTCAGTGGGTTAAGCCGCTGCCTTCGGCTCAGGTCATGATCTCAGGGTCCTGGGATCGAGTCCCGCATCGGGCTCTCTGCTCGGCGGGGAGCCTGCTTCCCTTCCTCTCTCTCTGCCTGCCTCTCTGCCTACTTGTGATCTCTGTCTGTCAAATAGATAAATAAAATCTTTAAAAAAAAAAATAAATAACTAAATAAATAAAATATATTATTCCTCCTTCAACTGTACTGATAGAGGTTTTTTAATAAACTTTGTTTTTTGAGAAGAGTTTTACACCGACAAAATAAGTAAAAAGAGTAAAGAGTTCCCATATACCTTGTCCCCAATTTCTCCTATGTTTAACATTTTACATTAGTACATTTGTAACAATTAATAAACTAATATTGATACACTGTTAACTAAAGTCCATACTAAATTCATATCTCTAAATTTTTGTCTAATGTCCTTTTCCTATTCTAGGGTTCCATCCAGGGAATCACATTACATTAAGTTGCCACGTCTTCTTAGGCTCCTCTTGGCTGTGATAATTTCTAAGACTTTCCAGGTTTTTGATGAACTTGATTGTTTGAGGAATACTGATCAGATATTTTGAAAAATATTCCTCAGCTGGGATTTCTCTTATGTTTGTTTGTGACTGTACTGAGGTTATGGGTTTGGAGGAAGACCACAGAAGTCAGTCCCATTTTCAGTCCCATTTTCATTTGATCATTTGTATCAAGGTACAAATTATCACCAGGATATCACTATTGATATATTGACCTTGATCAGTGGGCCAAGGTGTGCTTATAAGGTTTCTACAAAGTGACTTCAAAGTAGCTATAGAGCTACACCATTCTTTTATTGGCAGCATTTTTAGGCCTTCATTATACCTTGCCTTAATTACCAGAGGATACTCCTAATTGTTCTCTCTGCTGCCAGTTTCATAATTCAATCTTTTCTGCACACTATTGCCAGGATGACATTTTTACAATGTTGATTTGGATCATGCCACTCCCAGAGGCCAACTGCTTCAGTGTCTACCCATTACCTTCAGGCTGCATTTTAAAGGCTTACTAAAAGAAATCAAGGCTCTTTGGAGAAATGATTTGCTCCTGTGCAGAAGCAGGTAAGGCATAAGATGATCCTAGAGCTTTTTGTTGTCTTAAAATAAGGAAATTCTCAAAGAATCATGGGGATATGTCAAAAGGACAAAACAGTCAGCTTGAAAGGACTCCTACTGGACAAAGCAGGGACAAATGGAAAGTAATGAATTATACTTCACCAAATAAAAAAAGAGCCTACAAATTCACACTTATATAAATAAATGAATAAATATATTAGCAAAAAGGAAAAGCTCTTCCTTACAGTAGAATGCCAATTAAGAAAGAAAGAATGAGAGAGTGAGAAAATCATAAGTGGATGTAAATCTGGTGAGGGAAGGTGTGGTAAGGAACAAGATATTATATAATCTCAAAGCATCTGGAAACAAACAATAATAGACAAAGTAATAAGTTACAGTAGTTAAGCTTGGCAGACATCACCTTATTAACCCAGTGATTATAGAGATATTATCATCAATTCTGAGATTAACCAGTGGCACATACCTACTGCATGGTTAATTGAGAAGATACATCATTGGTGTACCTGCCAAAAAAGTACAACCTAAATCTACTCACAAGGAAATGTCAGAAAAACCCAAACTACAGGATCTTCCACAAAATAACTAGCTTATACTCTTCAAATATATCAAGACATACAAGAAGAGTGGAGGGAGTGCTTGAGATTAAAGGAGATTGATCTGACACAATTAATGCAATACATGATCCTGGAGTACTTAAAGTGGATCCAAAACCCAGGAGGTGAGAGGTAGGGAGTGGACAAAAGAGAGGATTCGGCGGGGGTCTGAAAGTAGATGAAGTAAATGACAAAATATTAATGTAGAATCACTATACTGCATACCTGGAACTAACACTGTGTGTTAACTATATCAGAATTAAAACTTTAGGGGCAGCCTGGGTGGCTCAGTGGGTTAGGCCTCTGCCTTTGGCTCAGGTCATGATCCCAAGGTCCTGGGATCGAGTCCCGCATCAGGCTCTCTGCTTGGCAGGGAGCCTGCTTCCTCCTCTCTCTCTCTCTCTCTCTCTGCCTACTTGTGATCTCTCTCTGTCAAATAAATAAACAAAATCTTAAAAAAAAAGAAATAAAACTTTAAAAAGATGAATATTAACTGTTTAATCTGATGATATATGGATATTTATGGATATTATTCCAGTGTCTCTCTGTATATTTGAAAAATGTCCTGAATGAAAAAAAAAAAAATAGCAGATGGAATATGATGTGGAGCTAATGAGTAAACCATTCTTTCCTTCACAAATGAGTTTCATAAAAGAAGAATGAAATGCTATGTTGAGGTAGGTTTTATTTTGTTGTTTTTAAGTCAGAACTCAAAAATACCTTTGTACACTGAAGAAAATGAAACAGAAAGAAGGGATGAAGATAGAAGTAGAAACAGCGAGTATAGGAAAGACCTGCAAGAGATGGAAACAACATCCTGAATTAACCCTGTAAAGGCATAGATATACTATATTCTGAAAAGGGAAAAAAAAAGAAATATGGCTAACTCTGTAAGCTGGAAGTCATAGGAGAAGTTCAGAGTGCTTGAAAAATGATGGCTGATGAATTAAGAAGCAAAATAACAAAAAAAAATAAAAATTTAAAAAAAAAAATAACCTGCCAAAGAGTTGGATAGGGCAAAATGGGACAGAATCTGGGAAAAATGACAAAGTTTGAAATAATCCCCATGGGGAATGGGAGAATTAACCAAGGTCAATAAAAATATACATGAAGTGGCAATGGAGATAGAACTTAATGCCAGCAATTTGTTTATGCAATTTTCTCCAGCACCTGGCTACATGAACACAGGGTGCAAGACATCAGACAAGGTATACTTATTTGGATCAGAGGAAGGCTATTTAACACCAGAGTAGAGATCATAAACTGGAACAGAGACACTGCATGAGAATGAAAGTGAAAGAACTAGAGAGTCATAAGTTTGAAAAGTAAATAGAATAACTAAAATTTCAGAAATGGAATTATATTAGTGATAAATAAAATCCAAAAGGAAAATCAGTTATGTTGTTCTCTGTAATTGAAGTGAAATAAATTCTTTTTTTTGCTAGTGTGATTTAAATGTGGTTTTACCAAGAGCTGGAAGTTGACATGGCTCCTAAAAGTTTTATCAATTATAGAACAGAATTGCTGGGGCGCCTGGGTGGCTCAGTGGTTAAAGCCTCTGCCTTCGGCTCAGGTCATGATCCCAGGGTCCTGGGATCAAGCCCTGCATCGGGCTCTCTGCTCAGTGCAGAGCCTGCTTCTCTCTCTCTCTCTGCTTGCTTCTCTGCCTACTTGTGTTCTCTGTCTGTCAAATAAATAAATAAAATCTTTAAAAAACAAAACAAAAAAAAAAAGAACAGAATTGCTTTTTGGTCAATAATGTCTCAAAATCATAGTGTAATGTAATTTAAAGAGTTCACAAGTAATTCATTAATAATAGTGAAAGCCCATAAATTGGCTTGCTTTTGCAAATTAGAGCTAATTTTATTTATTTATTTTTAAGATTCTATTTATTTATTTGAAAGAGAGCTAGACAGCAAGCACAAGTGGGGAGGAGGATCAGAGGGAGAAGCAAACTCCCTGCTGAGCAGAGAGCCTGATGCAGGGCACAACCCCAGGACCCCAAGATCAGGAGCTGAGCCAGAGGCAGATGCTTAACCTCAGAATGAGCCACCCAGGTCCTGCTAGAGCTAATTTTAATAACATAATTATCACTCATATTCTAATATACTTCCTTGGGTAGGAACATCCATGGGGGTATGTGTTACACTTGAATGGAATTTTATGTTACAGCAGTGAAGATACTGAGAAATATTAGCATATAGTATTGCTATCATTTTAAAGTATCTTGTACCACAGAAAGTAGTGTCAGGAATAGTAATTATGACCTCTGGCTAAGATTTGTTTAAATACTGGAAACTGGAGGAACAAGAGCTGTCATTCTTAATACCTTTTTCACATTTCGAAAAATTAATCTTTGGGAGCCAAGACTGGTTACCTTAAACTTTGATTAAATATGTATCAAGAAAAGTTTCATTAGAAAATAATACACAGGGGCACCTGGGTGGCTCAGTGGGTTAAAGCCTCTGCCTTTGGCTCAGGTCATGGTCCCAGGTCCTGGGATCGAGCCCCGCATCGGGCTCTCAACTTAACGGGGAGCCTGCTTCCTCCTCTCTCTCTGCCTGCCTCTCTGCCTGCCTCTCTGCCTACTTGTGATCTCTGTCAAATAAATAAATAAAATCTTAAAAAAAAGAAAGAAAGAAAGAAAGAAAGAAAATAATACACAATAAAATAAAAACTTAAACTTTCAATCTATGCTTCATGCTTATCTTGTTGGTTAGGCTAATCCTGAACTTAAGTGACACTCTGGGGCTGAGCAGAAAAGAATGTCAGTGAAGTTAGATCACACCACAGAAGTGGTTTTCAAAATAATAGCACAATCGGGGCACCGGGGTGGCTCAGTGGGTTAAAGCCTCTGCCTTCTGCTCAGGTCATGATCCCAGGGTCCTGGGATCAAGCCCCACATCAGGCTCTCTCCTCAGTGGGGAGCCTGCTTCCTCCTCTCTCTCTCTGCCTGCCTGCCTACCTATGATCTCTGTCTGTCAAATAAATAAAATCTTTTTAAAAAATAAATAAATAAATAAATAACAGTACAATCATAGCTATACATTTACCAGATGCCTAATTCCAGTCAATGTAGAATGGGAAAGAGAAGTTTCACAGGTAATACATAATGGTCCCAAGCACCACTACTAAGAGACGTGCGAAATTCCAACATTAAATTTATGTTATATTGAAACCAGTACCACCAAATAAAGTTCTACTGTTCTATAAACTGAGGAAGAATACTGTACTTATCACTGGACTATTTTGATACTTCTATTTATTCTTCTATATGCTTCAACAAATAACCATGACTAAACACCAAAATTATAAAATACTTACTTTTTCATTTTTTTTGAGTTATATTTGACTTGGTAAGCTGCCTGGATTAATTTGTCTGGACCACCATCAAACTGATGTGGAATGACCTTCTGAAAGTGCTAATAAAACACAATCAAAGAAAAGTACAAGAACTACTTAGTGTTTTAGTTATTTATTATTAACTATAAACTTAGTTATTTATATAACCATAAATTTATATAAATACATTTACATAAATACATAAAGTTATTTATATAATTATAAACTTATTTATTATTAACTAATTAACAGTAAAATCTGAAGACACTCAAGGAACTATGAACTGACCTACCTGTAACATCCCTTCCATGTCAAGTTGCATCAGTTCTGCCTGATTCATCTGAAGAAGTGCTAATCCTACTCGAAACACTATTTCTAAACCCTGCGGAAACACATTTTTATAAAGCCAAATTTATTTTACTCTTCCATTGACAAAAATTAATCATTCAAAAGAATACTAAGGTAAACATTTAGGGATCTTACTAGAAACTGGCAAACTTTTTTTATAAAGAGTCAGATAGCAAATATTAAAGGCTTTGTGGGTTATGTGGTTACTGTCATAAACATCCAACTAAGACCAAAAGCAGATAGAGAGAACACAAAAAAATCAGCGTGGCTATGTTCCAAGAAAACTACAAAAATAAGTCGAAGGACAGATTTGGTACCTGAGCCAGATGGTCAGTACACAAATCACAGTTTGCTGGCTCCAAACTAAACTAATTTAACTAGTTAATATAAACTAATCTTCCCAAGATGTGATTAACAAAATTAACAGTGGGTTTGATTAAGATGTTCTATTTATGTGTTTGTGTATTTATGTATTTACTTATTTTTTTTAAGTAAGCTCTAAGACCCTGAGATCAAGAGTCACATGCTCTCCTGGCTGAGCCAACCAGCCATTAGTAGTAATAATTAATAACACTTTCAAATGCTATCTACCGTTTGTCACCTAACCTTACCTGCCTACCTTCTCATCCAAAATACAGAATAAAAGACAAAGGATGATCACAACATGACAATGACAATTAAAAGGACTACCTGCAATATAATTAAGTAGAAGAAACTTAATTATATTCCATACTTCTTGCTCTTTTGGTAACAGATGCAGAGCAATCATATTAGCTGTAAGGCAAATTTCACTTTTTACTAATTCTCACTGAACCAATCAGGAGGTGATACAGACGTTTAAGAGTGTAGGTTCCAGGGATGCCTGGGTGGCTCAGTGGGTTAAAGCCTCTCTCTGCCTTCGGCTCAGGTCATGATCTCAGGGTCCTGGGATCAAGCCCCGCATTGGGCTCTCTGCTTGGCAGGGAGCCTGCTTCCCTTCCTCTCCCTCTGCCTGCCTCTCTGCCTACTTGTGATCTCTCTGTCAAAAAAAAAAAAAAAAAAAAAAAGAGTGTAGGCTCCAGGTTTTGACTGCCTGTATTTGAACAATGGTTACTACACTATTTACGTGCTGTGTGTCCACAGACAAGCTATTCAACCTTCCTCTAAGTCTCAGCTTCCTCATTTTTCATTAAATGTACTAACAGTACTTGATAGCGTCGTTACAGGTTTAAAGGAGAATATCCAGTAAGTAGTTTAGTATGGAACACATGGATAGCCTTTATTGCTCTCCTCACTGCCCTGCACTAATGATTAACCCAATGATTCCTTTGCTCAGCCTAACCATTAGCTTACCTCAGACATAAAGATATCAAATATCCTTGTTGCAACTGGTAATGGAAAAGTCGTAAGAAAGATCGTTAGAAACCAGGATGATGCGTACATTGAGGTATGAAAACTCTGAGACTGAAAATGCACAAAGAGCTCTGGAAGATGCTCCTAAAGAGAAGAAAAGAATTAATTAAAACACAGTAAGATTGACCATTTTAAACCAGATTACTCTGTGTACACTAGATAAGCCTATACCAAACACGAAGATCAGGCATCACTTGGAAAAGTTAAGATGCAGAAATTGATACATTCGGGATGATGGTTAGTATCAGGGGAAGGGAAGGGGAGTTAGAACTTAGTCTGTACCTGTAACATTTATTAATAAAAATAACAAAACAAGTAAATAAAACTTTAATATTTGTTTGATCATGTTGGTAAGAACATGGGTGCTTGATATTTTCAATACTTTTCTATAAACTATAATTATTCCAAAAAAATTTTTAAAGGAAGGAAATGCTATGCTCAAATACTTTCAGGTACTATCTACCTACCTTTGATTACCTATCCTTACCCTCCTACCCTCTCACCTGAAATACAGATGCTTCCTCAATTCTAATGATTCAAAACAAAAATGACACATTAACTGAAAATAAACCAAGAGAGGTTAAGGTTGGTTAAAAATGAGCCTACGTGGGTGCCTGGATAGCTCAGGTCAGGTCTGAACTCCCAGTCCCACAATGAGCTCCCTGCTGAGCAGGGAGTCCGCTTCTCCCTTTCCCTCTACTCCTCCCCACTCCTCATGCGCACTCGCACGCTCTCTCAAATAAGTAAATAAAATCTTTTTTAAAAAAGTCCTACCATTTCAGAAAGAAAAACTTAATTAAGAATCATCTCAAGACCTACTTTGTCATTTTCTTTAAAATGTGCCAACATTTTGCATATCCCTTTTTTCCCCCCGACACATACAGAAGTAAGGATTTTGAAATTCTTATAGGTAAGGCTGCCCCGGGAAAGGAGACTTGCAAAATGTAAAAAGCTCTTATGTCAGCTGAATCATTAACCAAATTCTTAAAGTTCTGCTTATCTAACTGAAATTTAAGTAAATGAAAATATTTATACCACTATATTACCAGATAATACAGTAACCTAATTTATATAATATATATGTATTAGTTAATAATATATATATCTTAGTCTACTACATATATATGTAAATTAACTCCAGAAGGGCAAAATATTGCAAAAAATATTTTTCACTTGATTTTGATTCCTCTCCTCCTCTTCTATACACCCTCACACAGTCACTAGACTCTCGGTCTTAAACTAGCAACGTAAAAGCCTTAAGAAAAGATTACAGGCTAGCAAAAGAGTGAGATAAAAAGGGAAAGGCAGGAGAAATGACTGAAAGAACCAGAACAGACAAGTCTCAAAGGAAATTAAGGGATGTCAGTGTCATGTCATGAGTTCCTATGACAGCACAGTCT
Source organism: Lontra canadensis (assembly GCF_010015895.1). Taxonomy (NCBI): domain Eukaryota; kingdom Metazoa; phylum Chordata; class Mammalia; order Carnivora; family Mustelidae; genus Lontra; species Lontra canadensis. The sequence continues at coordinate 6,510,842 of NW_022631027.1, forward strand.
ACGTAACAATAGAATACAATAGGGCATAAAAAGGAAACTCATGCATTTAGGCAATGTGGTTGTGACAGATTTGGCACAAATGCTTAAAGTCTGAATATGAAAACTGCAGTCAAGTTCCAGACTGTGATCTACTTGCAAACAGCATCTAACTAGAAAGTAGGCCTACTGTGTTAACCAATCAACAAATGATCACATGATTAAAACACTAATTTTTCAATTGCTATAATGCTTTTAACATTAAATTTGCTTAGTTGTCACTCAAACCAGGATGATGCAAATATAAAGGCAATATGCCTTTTTGTTAACACTACAATTTTACCTGTATCATGCATTCAAACTGGTACATACAAAGCCCCAATTCTGCCATACTTGGTTTAAAAAGTTCACGAAGTCTATAATCTTGCATTAATTTAACAAATACACAGAAAGCTTCTTCTTCTGGCATCTACATTAGGAGGGGAAAAAAAGGCAAACAGGTTAATGTTCTGTGATACACAAATAAGCTAAATTCTATTTAAACTAAGTACCCCTCATCTTTATATAAACACTGTTTTCAGGGGCCATGTGATACAATGTTAAGAACAATGAAGGAGGAATCAAAAGGTTCTAATCTCCCATTCTTAGAATGAGAAGTCAAATAAATCTTATATCCTGTGAGACTAACTGCCTCACTTGCCCAACTCATGAATTCAATCAACCAATATTCATTTAGAGCCAGATACTTCTGTTGTTCTGGGTACAGACCAGTGAACAAAATAAACACTTTACCCTCATGGAACTTGAACATCCTACTGGGGGTAGAGAGACAATATATGTAATAAATCAATTAATATGTAAGCCAGATGGTTTTGAGTGCTACAGAAATAAAACAGAGTAGGGTAACAGGAAATGCTGGAAAATACACTGCTACTTATTTAGGCAGATTAAGGAAAGCCCCTTGATAAGAAAGCACTTGAACAGAATAATGAAGAAATAAGGGAGCAACTGAGGAAAGAGGGAGCAACTAAGGAAAGAACAGTGCTGGGAGAATGAATAACACAAGACCTTGAAGTAGAATCACAATTGGCATGTTCAAGGAACAGAAAATAGGAGACTACTAATTAGGAGGAATTCTACAAGTGGCGGTTAGGTTATGAAGGAGAAATACAGGGAACCAAATTACATAGGGTTTTAGAAGCCACTGAAAGGATGTGGACATTTGAGATGTGAGATGTGAAAACTTTCAACAAGCTAGCCCCCTCAAGGTTCTGGAAACCTTATTTCCAAAATTCCTTAGAGACTTACACTATCCCTAACCCCTCCCAACTTGAAAGTATACAATGCGCCACTCCTCATGACCCCAGTGCAACTCTTTCTGCCCATGGGTCCCGTTCCTGTGTTTTAATAAAACCATCTTTTGTACCAAAGACATCTCAACAATTCTTTCCTGGCCATTGGCTCTGAACCCAGTTATTTTTCCTACATTATTCATGGGGCACGCTGCCACCTCCCTGTGCTTCCTTCCTAACTGTCTATTCCCCATACAGCGTGGAGCTGCCAGAGTGATCCTTTCAAAGCATGAATTAGATCATTTCACTCTACTGCTCAAAATACTCCAGTGGCTTATATCCTCAGTAAAAGCCAAAATCCTTACAAGATCCTACATTACATGACCCCTTACTACTTCTCTAACCTCTTCTCCTCCCACTATCTTCCCCTTAGCATTCTGCCCCTACCACCCCTCATTCTAGTCACAGTGGGAATATAAATTTTTTTGTCTTATAAGAATTTTTTCTTTTCAGAACATACCAAAAAAAGTTTCATTCTCTTCCTCCTCTGCAATAGTACTGATATGGGAACTGACAGTGTGTTTTAAAAAGTAAAGCTGAATTAATTGAATAAAAGCCCAAAAAAGAAAAAAAATCAGTGGGCCATTCTCAAAAAGACTGAAACAATGGTCGCAAAATGAAAAAGTGTGATACCAAGTAAAATATAAATATGAAGAACAATCACCTAGTTGTTTTATAGCCACTCATTTCTTTTAGAATCTGGGCCCTTGAATCTCACATCAATTGCACTACTACATACTTTCTCCAAGACGCTGACTTAACAAGAACCCACGCCTTTTGCAAAGGTCTAACAGGGACAAAAATATACCTAATTTTATAGGAGTATTAAAATATACACAAAGCAGGCATCTGAATGGCTCAGTTGGTTGAGAAACTGCTTCTGGCTCAGGTCATGATCCTGGAGTCCTGGGCTCCCTGCTCAGCGGGGAGTCTGCTTCTCCCTCTGACCTCTCCTCTCTTATGCGCTCTCTCTCCCTCTGCCACACCTCTCCTAGCTCTAAATAAACAAATGAACCTTAAAATATATATATATATGTATATATATACACACACACACACACACACACACAAAGCATATATCCAGCAATTTTAGCTATTTTATTTTTTTTAAAGATTTTATTTATTTATTTGACAGAGATCACAAGTAGGCAGAGAGAGAGGAAGGGAAGCAGGCTCCCCATTGAGCAGAGAGCCCAATGCAGGGCTCAATCCCAGGACCCTGAGATCATACCTGAGCTGAAGGCAGAGGCTTTAGCCCACTGAGCCATCCAGGTACCCCCACTTTTAGCTATTTTAAAACAACGTGTACTAATTACGCTAACTTCGCAAAAAAATTTTCTCAGACTCCAAGTTGTGTAGCCAAGCTGTTAGAGGCAATACAGCAAAGGGTATAACAGAATAAGCTTTAGAAACAAAGACGGCGTGCTTTTGAATCTGGCTGCACCATGCTTTCTAGCTTATAACCCTGGGCTAGAAAATTATTACTATGGTAATGTATTAGCTGCCACTGACAATACTAGCTAAGTAAATTCATCACTAAATAAAAGTACCACTACCAGCCTACAGTATCCTGAAGGAAAATGTGATCGCTCCTGAGGATTCCTACAGAGCAAGGTCTGCTGATTTGAGATTCCTAACTCAGGTAGGAAAGGCTGCTATTATTTTTTTTTTTTAAAGATTTATTCATTCATTTGACAGACAGAGGTCACAAGTAGGCAGAGAGGCAGGCAGAGACAGAGAGAAAGGGAAGCAGGCTCCCCACCGAGCAGAGAGCCTGATGCGGGGCTTGATCCCAAGACCCTGGGATCATGACCCGAGCCAAAGGCAGAGGCTTTAACCCACGGAGCCACCCAAGCGCCCCAAAAACTGCTCTTTAAATCCTCAATAGAAATGACTACAGAAAGATTATTTTGGAGCTAATATGAAAGTAAAAGGCATAGAATTATGAAAAAAAAAATCACTGGAATGATAATAGGAATGCTTGAGTTCAACAGTAAAAATCCTACCAATATTAACAATTCCAAATTAGGAAAAATCACAATTGTACAAAACCTTTATACCTCGATATTAACAAATCTAGTTTTGTTTTTATTATTTACAATCCAGTGTCACCTAGAAATGGACATCTGACATCAGTGTCTCTAACATCAGGTTTTTTTACTCAGAAAAGTAGTGTGACAATTACAGACCTTTAAAACTCAGGCAGAACTGTTGGGAAATTGAAGAAAGTATAAGGGAAGAGTTTCAGATTCCTACTCTGCTTTTATCTACTAAGAAAAGTGATCTTGGGCAAGTCCCTGAACTTTTATTGAATGTCTACTATGTGGCAAACATCATAATGGGTTTTTATATTTATTATCTCATGAGACCTCACAATGAATCTTAAAGTAGACAGTATTACCTAATTAAAGCTCAGAGAGAGATTAAATAATCTAGTCCACATTCAAAGAATTCAGGGCAGTATTGAGATGCAAAAACCAGCACGTATATATATACATGACTCAAATCAAGCTATCTCCAAGGTTTCTCTTCAGATTACATTTTAGTGTGAGAATAATATAGAATATGATGGACTTGAGAAAAAAATTTCAACAAAGGTGAAAAGAAAACACTACTTGCCATTTCCCTTCTACGAAATAAACTGATGACCCTGTCCCTAACTCTGAAAACAACCCACCCAAACCCACTCCAAAATTATTCGCCTGTAATGGAAATATAGGTTATATCTCCGGGACAGTAAGAGTAACTAAGGATCTCTATTTTAGAGCCTATAACAAGATAGGCATAACAAGCTCTCAACTCTATGACAACCAAAATTTCTGTGTAAATTTGCAAAGATGAATGATACTAGTAAGATTTTTATACCAACACTTCAGTCATGTCCTCCTTGGTTCAGAAAAGATGAGTTTTTATTAAATATTGACATATAAGTTAAGATTTAAAAGTAGATACAGGCTTTAGTGGAATATTATGGTCCAAATGTAGATACCAAGAAGCTGAAATTTTGTTTAGTAGCAGGATATTATTGTTTATATGTTATTTTCAACACTTTTAATATTTTAAACGGCAAACTAAATATTCCTATTTAAATTATGCCTAGGGAAAAATTCCCACTATCTAATGCTAAATAAAAACAAGGATGATTTTTAAATTCTCTACTCCAATTTCAATAAAGAACTTAATCAGACATTTAATACTTGTACTAACTTACCTGCATAAGCAACAATCCAACTATAAAAGCGCTTCCTTGACAGTAACCAACCTCACGATCCACTAAAGAATAGGCCTAAAAAGTAAAAAACGTTCAGAATACTTTAACATATCTTCCTTCTCTAAAAACCAAAAAATCATGACATAGTGGAGTAAAGACCATTTTTCTTTTTCTTTTTTTTTTTAAAGATTTTATTTATTTATTTGACAGACAGAAATCACAAGTAGACAGAGAGGCAGACAGAGAGAGAAAGAGGAGGAAGCAGGCTTCCAGCTGAGCAGAGAGCCCGATGCGGGGCTCGATCCCAGGACCCTGAGATCATGACCTGAGCTGAAGGCAGAGGCTTTAACCCACTGAGCCACCCAGGCGCCCCAAGACCATTTTTCTTAGAAAAGCTTTTGCTTGCTGTTATACAGGCTATCCTACAATTGTTTATAAAGTAGATGATTTATTATATAAATTTATAAATATTTATAAATATTATATTAAATATATTTAATTAAATATTTAAATATTTGTTAAATAGTTAATAATAAAAATTAAATATTTATATTTAATTAAATATTAAATATTTATAAAGTATTACATAAATATATAAATATAAAAGTAAATGATTATATAAAATTTTCTTTTGACAATTTCCCAATTAGAAATTGACGGGTCCTAAGGACAAGAAAATAAAGGAATCTGTACTCAGTGAAGTAACAAAGTTTAAAAAATGTTTATCTGAGATAAAACCAGAGTAAGGTTATGGTAAAGCACTGGAAAAACTGAAATGGTTTAAGAAGAAATCAGTATTTTACAGAGGTAGTTGAAAGGGAAAGGATTATGAGAAGAAAAAGGGCAATATTGAAAGAAAAAATTACAATGGCAAACACTTTTAAGGGCTAAGAAATTTTAACAGTGCTGGCCACAGTAAGCAGAAAATTTTGTTCTGGATTGTAAAACTCACAGAAGATAAATTATTTATTTCACAGATGATCTTTCTATGGTGTATAGTGATTTACAGGTTATTTGATTTCAACCAACTAGTACTAAGTAAAGTGATGGATTTCCTAAGTTCTCCAAACTAGACAGTAATGTAGCATCAAAAATAAAGCAAAAATTAGGCTAGCAACAAATTTTTGCAAAAGAAACTCCTTATTGTGCTGAAGGTTTATGCTTCATTATACGTATAATTTCAATCTTCTGAGAATTCATTTCAAAAAATGAATAAATAGAACTTACCTTCATTACATTAAATAAAACCTCCTGTCCAAGGCTATCTTTTTCCTTAAAAAAGTTGTGTTCAGGGTAAGTTCTAGCAATGTCCCTTCTGATCAATTTTTCACACGGTGAGGTCATTTTCAGGAGTTCTGAATACTGATCCTTAATTGGCATACTTTGTGCACTGCACAAAAGTTGCCAAACTATTGCTCTAAAGTGGTGGGGTATCCCTTTACGAACAAGCTCCTAAAAATAAAAAAGTAAAATAAAAATTTTTAAATGAACCATTTAAGTCTCCTACCTTAAAAGCCAAAGAAGATTTACAGGGGGTTGGAATGGGGTGGAACACTTTATCAAATTTATAATTCACAAAGCTACTCTTAAGACTAAGGAACCTTTTACCCAAGGCTAAGACTTGGCCCTTGGGTGTGTCCTATTCTGGTCAGAGAGCTACGATCCCATGGATAAATTCTTGACATTTCTCCCAAAGTATGGCCTCTAAAGCTATTAAGGAAGTAACTGATAATCTGCAGAGCTGTGAATGAAAGCACAGTAACCATTACCTTTCAAAGAGGTGTTTTAGGCAAAAAAAAGTAAAATAACAATAATTCAAAGATGTCAGATGGTACAACTTCATTCCTGAATGTATAAAATGCAAGGATTTAATCTCCAAAATAATTTTCAGTTATATATTTCTACCATTAGGAGACATCTATAAAAACTGATATCTGTAAGTTAAAACTTTAATATGAAAACATATAAAGTAGAGCTCTTTATTACAGCACTTGCAAAGTACTAGAATCTGATTTTTTTTAAATCTTCTATTAATCCATGCCATCATGCCCCTTTGGAATAAGAGGAAGAACTTCAACAAGGAATATGAATACCTTAACTTGCTTTTCCTTCTTTTTGCGTACATCTTCCCATTCATTAACAATTCTTCCCCAAAGAATCCAAGAATCTTCTTCAAGGTGGCTGAGGTTGCTAGAGGCTGATGAACTTGATACAAGGGAGGAGCCACTGTTTCTTCTTGACCCATTTACAGATCTTAAAGACTTACTATCCGTCTCTAATAATCTAAAACATAATTAAAAACTGCTCAAGATCTAATTTCACAGTGACACTAGATGAAGCAATGATGATACTTAGAGCTTCACTATAGCCATGGTTTTAGAATATGCATAATTTCAATAATATCTGATTGGCATCAGTAAAATTACTGCTATATTTTTTTTTCATCTAAGCATAGCAATTTCAAAAAAATTTTAAAGACTATTTATTTATCTGAGAGACAGAGAGAGAGAGCCGGGGTGAGGCAGCAAGGTAGGGAGAGGAAGGACGTTAAGACTTTTTTTTTTTAAGATTTTATTTATTTATTTGACAGAGAGAGATCGCCAAGTAGGCAGAGGCAGGCAGAGAGAGAAGGGAAGCAGGCTCCCTGCTGAGCAGAGAGCCCGATGCGATGCGGGGCTCGATTCCTGGACCCTGGGATCATGCCCTGAGCTGAAGACAGAGGTTTTAATCCACTGAGCCACCCAGGTGCCCCAGGACATAAGACTCTTGAGCTGACTCTACACTCTCACTGAGCACAGAGACTGATGTGAGGCTTGATCTCACATCCCTGAAATCATGAGCTGAGCCGAAACCAACAGTTGGATGCATAACTGACTGAGTCACTAGGCGCCCCACAATTTCAGAACTTGATAATAAATTATGTTAAATATTTTAGTGCTATTAGTCCCATCATAATTTCCCTTCATCTCCACTAAAAATACAAATTAGGAGAAATCTGGTAAGAAATATAGTTGGGGAAAGGGGCTTCAGGAAAAAAGAAACTACAGTTGGAACAGGTATAAAAATTCTATGAAAGAACTAATTCTAACATGTTTAGAATATGTCCTGGGCTAGAAAAAAGCAAGGCAGAGCCATACAAATCATACAAATCCCTTCTCTCTTTTTATTTTTCTCTACCCACATATAAATCTGCCCAAAGTGTTTTGTTTGGCCATGCAGTGTTTGTATAAATTCAACAATTATTAATAATAAAATTAGAAGATTTCACTTATTTGTTTATATACATATATATTTATATTTATTTACAATTCTGGGGATTCTCTTGAAAAATAAAAAGACAGGGCAAAACCAGACCCATATTTCTGCATAGGAACAACAAGGTATAGCAAAGTAAGAGCTTCTTCCTTTAGATGGAAAACTTTAATCCACTCCATCTCCACAATCCCTGCTCTCTCTCAAAAACTCAGGCCTCTAACAGCTGTTATTTATCACTGGGTTCGCACTCTCAAACTAAGACTTCTTCACTCTTAAGGCCCTATCACCTTTGTGTTTTCTTATCTGTTGAAAGATGAATTAAGATAATTTCAGAGACCAATTTCATGACTCACCACAACATCAAACCCATTATTTCTTTCATAAAGAAACAGTCTATAAAGAAAGGTTGGAAAATGTGGCTCCATCACTATAAAGATGTAAATTACATGTCATTCAAATAAGGGTCCTAAAAGATCTATTTGTTTTTAACATGGCTACTATTTACTTTCAGTAATTTCTTCAGAAAGTCATCTGCTTAGGATATAAGAAATGCTCCCAGTAGTAATTTAAGATAAATAAAAACCAATAAAGAAAAGATACGTATGTGCCAAACCCTACTAAACAGACTACAGAAACACCCTTTGTATGGGAGAGTTATAACTTACTCATCCTTATATCCCTGAGACATTTAACTTTATTCAAAGTAAATAAATATTGACTGAGTTGAAATAAAATCAAAATTCCCATATTAAAAACTTCAAATCCCAAATATGTCATATTCAATAATACAACATAGTAACACAAACTGAACAAATTCTAACCTTATTGATGGGATAATTTAATACATTTCCATTTCAATAATAATTTATTAAAAAATGTCCAAAATATTGATAGAAATAGAAACATTTTTACAACCAAGCTACTTACGGGCCAACTATTTGCTATATTCTTTATTAGAAAAAAATAATGATGTTTACTAAAACACTGTTTTTTCCCTAGATACTATTTCAGTAAGTCCACAATATATCCTATGGAAAAATTAGTATATATATGTAAATACTTTTATGTATGAGTCTAATCCCTCAGAACTCTAAATGGGATAGAGAAATAAACTTTACTGAAACAACTTGAACCTAAGTCCTGTATTTCAGTTCATTATTCATTGAGTGCTTGCTATATGCCAAGTAATTAAACTACAGTACTACCATCAATAGAGAGACATGCAGTTAAAAAGAAAATAATATTTCCTAAGCTAAATATAACTTTGAGATATAATGGAAGTATAGATGAAAAAGTGCTTAAAACAGAAGGCTTTTAGAGTCTGAAAGGTCTCAGAGATTGCCAAGCTGTAACTTCTGGTAAAAGCAGGAATGCCAAGTACAATCATGAATGAGTTAAAGAAGAGAGTAAAGTAGTTTATCTTCAGAGGACAGTGAAATAACACTAAAAAAATACACAGAACTGTAAGAAAAATGTATAAATGAAGTATAACAAATAAAGATATGTTATTTAAAATACTGTCCCTGCCTTAACTCATAGGACATACAAAAATGACTCAAATGAACAACAGCCATGAATATAAAAGTTAAAACTACTAAAACTCCTTGAAGAAAACAGGAAAAAGCCTTTACAACCCTGAAGGAGACAAAATGTGTTAATGAGACACAAGGAAACACTAACCATAAAAGAGAAAACTGATTAAAAAATAAAGTGGACTTTATCAAACTTAAAAACTCTGCTCTTCAGATGATACCCCTGAGAAAATGAAAAGGTAAGCCACTTTTTTTTCCACTGGGGAAAAAAATGTTCTCAACATATATATCTAACAAAAGATTAGTATCCAGAATATACAAAGAACTCTTAAAATCAATAATTCAGAAGGCAAAAAACATAGCTGTTTAAATGAGTAAGAGACTGAAAGTGATACTTTACAAAACAAGATAATCAAGTGGCCAATAAGCAATGGGACATCGTTAGTCAGAAAAATGCAAGTTAAAATCAAACTATGTACACAGTAGAATGACTACAATTTTATAGATTGACCATAACAAGTGTTGCCTAGGATGGGAGTAATCATAAGTGTCATATACTGATGTCATACTTCAACCACCTTTTAGAACTAAATACATTTTCACATGATCCAACAAGAGAAAGACTTGAAGTTCACAGAAGCTTTATTCATAATAGTTAAAACCCAGAAACAACCAAATATCCAGAAAAAATAAGCGATCAAATTATGATGTATTTATTCATTGCAATATTACTCCGTGATAAAAAGAAACAAACTGCTGATACATATAATAACACAGACGAATCTTATAAATGTTAGGTTGAGTGAAATAAGCCAGATGCAAAAAAGCATATACTACATGATTCTGCATATATTAAGTTCAAGAACAGTGTAGTATAGAAGAAAAAACAGGAGTAAGTCCTCATGACTCTGGGTTAGGTAAAGCCTTCTTAAATATGACACCAAAAGCACAAGTGACTAAATAAATCAATACACACACACACATACACACACACAAACTGAACTTAACAAAATTAAAAAATGTTTCCCACCTTCCTGGATGCCATCAAGAAAGTGAAAAGAAAACTCACAGAATGGGAAAAAATATTTGCAACCCAGAAGACTTATATCTAGAACATATAAGAAACTTTTAACTCAGTGATAAAGACAAACAGCCCAACTAAAAAATGGGCAAAGAACCAGTATAGACATTTTTCCCAAAAAAGATACACAAATGGCCAATAAGCACATAAAAAATTGTTCAACATCACTAGTCATTTGGGAAATACAAACTGAAACCATAATAATACACCTTTCACAACCACTAGAATGGTTGTAATCAATAAGACATAATAACAAGTGTTGGTGAAGAAATGGAGACATAGGAACCCTTAGATACCACTTATGGGAATGTAAAATGGTAAAACCACTTTGGAAAACAGTATGGTAATTCTTCAAATAATTAAACAAAGAATTATCATGTGAACCAGCAATTCCACTCCTATGTATATAACCAAGAGAAATGAAAATCTGTGCCCAGGAAGGGATAGGGGGGTGACTGCTAATGGACGTGCAGTTTCCTGGGGTGACAGGTACACAACTTATACAACAAATGTTCAGGTTTATTCATACTAGCCAATAAAGTGGAAATAATCCAAATGTCCATCAACTGTTAAATGGATTAAAAAACACTTATAGAGCCATATAAAGGAATATTATTTGGTCATGAAAAGGAGTAAAATATTGGTACATGCAACAACATGAACAAATCTTGAAAACATTATGCTAAGTGAAAAAGTCACAAAAGGAAACATATTCTATGTTCCCTATATAAAATATCTAGAACTAAAAAAGTAGATTAGCTTTTGCTGAGAACTAGAGTAGAAGCAAGAGGACCAAGAAGGAAAGGACAGTGACAGCTAATAGACATGTGCTCTCTTTTAGTGATGATTATACAACTCTGAATATGTGAAAAAACACTGAATTGTGTACTTTAAACTGGTGAAAAGTATGTATATCAGTTATACCTCAAAAAAGTGTTATATTAAAAAAGAACAGGTAAAATATATCGATGACAATAAAAATCAGAAGAGAAATTTCAGTGGGGTGAAGTTGCTAGAAAGGGCACAAGAGAATTTTCTGGGATGATAGGAATTTTCTAACATGATAGAAATCATCTATGTGTTAATGGGCATGTGGGTTATATACAAATTTGTCAAAACTCAAACTATACTTAAGAACTGAGCATTTCTGGGGTGCCTGGGTGGCTCAGTTGGTTAAGCAGCTGCCTTCAGCTCAGATCATGATTCCGGGGTCCTGGGATTGAGCCCCACATCGGGCTCCCTGCTCAGCAGAGAGCCTGCTTCTCTCTCTCCTCTGCCTGCCACTCTGCTTACCTGTGCTCTTTCTCTATCTCTCTGTCAATTAAATAATTAAATCTTAAAAAAAAAAAAAAAGAACTGAGCATTTCTCTGATTGCATATTATATATCAACTTTATAAAAATTTACAGAAAATACCACCTGTGGTTAATGACACTAAAAGCAGTGACAATTAGGTGAGAAACTACTGCTTTCTACTGTTGAAAGCCCTTTAAAACTTTTTTTTAATAATTACTATTATTTTGAAAAGGACCTTTTTAAATAAATTATATGTATTTGTTTTGTTTTGTTTTTTAAGATTTATTTATTTGAGAGACAGAGAGAGACAGCATGAGCCGGAGGGGTACAGGGAGAGGAAAAGAGAGAATCCCAAGCAGACTCCATGCTGAGCACAGAGCCCAACATGGGGCTGGATCCCAGGACCCCAACATCATGACCTGAGCTGAAACCAAGAGTCAGACTCTTAACCGATTACACCACCAGGTGCCCCTAAATGTATCTATTGTGTAAAGAAAAGAAAATATGACCATTATTCCATTTTTTTCCTTTTCTAAATAGTTGGTCATTCTAACAAATTTCAGATTTTTCTAAAGATAAAATTTAGAATTTTTTTCAATGCTATAGTTATAATGAAGAAGTCTTCTGTTAGAGAGTTGTAACATTTTCCAGAACTAATACTTGAATTGATGCTGTCAAGACTCTCCCCACTGAGCTTCCAAGTCATGATACACAGGAAAAGAATTTACACATTCATTAAGAAAATGTAGACATAGGGCACCTGGGTGGCTCAGTTGGTTAAGCATCTGCCTTCAGCTCAGGTCAAGATCTTAGGGTTCTGGGATTAAGCCCCACATCAGGCTCCCTGCTCAGTGGGAGTCTACTTCTCCCTCTACCTCAGCCTCTTCCCCACTGCTCATGCTCTGTCTCTCTCTCTCAAATAAATAAAATCTTGGGGGAAAAAAGAAAAGAAAGAAAATGTAGACTTTATAGAATGTGTAGTTAGAATCAAGTATTTTTATTCCTTTTTGCTAAGTACAGTGATGAAACAACTCAGGAAGACTCCTAAGCTGGTTGCCACGTAGTTTCAATATAACTGAAATATTCTGACATGGTAGCAGAGGGTGCGTACTACCTGAAAATGTCAACAATTTCCAAAGACTTCAGGCCAGCAACTAGAAAAATGGTAATACTGCATTACTCATAGGTCCTTGGACTACTGAGAAGTCTATTCAAAACGTACTTGCTTTCCTCTTTCCAGAGCAAGTGGGTTCACGGCTTTGCACGGATTTATTGCAAAAAAAGACACTACCTTTCCATCCCATCGTAACTTCCATATGACTAACAGAAGAAGAAATTTATCAGATTCAAGGAAAAGAATACTGGCCCAGCAGGAATATTGTATGCTACAATCAAAGGCATTATCCACAGGTCTGCGTGGCCTCCTGACATTTTTTAACCTGCCACTGCTATACAGTCATTCACAAGCCCAAATCTATTCATCTCTCAGAATGCTGCCAGACTAAGACATTAGAGGTTGGATCTTCACTGCCTGGAGAACACATAACCCTCAGTCTAAGTAAGCAACTCCAAGTTTTTGTTAAAGTAGCTCCAGCTCTAAGGACAGCATTCAAAATGGCTATAGCCTCACATTATCTGAGATGGGGGTGCTAAAGCTAATTTTCAGTTAGACTTCACTTCAAGTAGCATCAAAGATAGAGAAAGACTAGGTTTGGCTGCTTCCAGAAGCTTAGAAGACTTGGCAGAGAAAAAGCATTTCCAGTTCCTAATGTACAGAACTCGTGACTAAACTGAGAACAAGGGAATATTCCAACACAGAGTTTTATTTTTGGGGGCAGATTACTTCACCATATCTTTGCTACTGAAAACTGAACCTTATCCTTACCAGGGGTCACCTATCTAAGGAAAACCGCAGAGTGTGTACTTCATGATAGGCATATGGAGTAGCTTGTGTGTGGCAGTGTACATTTGATGAACATCAAAGAAAACGCCTCTCACGATAACACTATGACTGAAAAATACAGTAGAGGAGAAGGAAAACAATGGGTTCTCTTTTGGGTATTTGAGAGTATGAAGTACTTGGGGGACATCAGTATAGGTAAGAAGCACAGCAATGGAAAAGACAAGTGTGAACCTGAGAAGAGAGGTGAAGCCACAAATGGAAATCTGGCAATTACTGTAGGGTCCCACCCCCCGCCTTTATCCGTAGCTTCACTTTCCTGCAGTTTCAGTTACCCACGATCAACTAGGGTTCATTAGCAGATGATTCTCCTTCTGACATATGGTCAGAAGGTTAACACTGACCTAATGCTATGTCACAATGCCTAGGTCACTCACCTCACTTCCTCGGTAGGCATCTTAGCATCTCACAGCACCACAAGAGAACAGTACATTAAGATATTTTGAGGGAAACCTTATTCACACAACTTTTATTACACTATATTGCTGTAATTGTTCTATTGTATTATTAGTTATTGTTGCTAATCTCTTACTGTGCCCAATTTATAAATTAAACCTTATCACAGGTACGTATGTATAGAAAAAACAGTATATACATAGTTCAGTACTATCTGCAGTCGCAGACATCCACTGCCATTCTTGGAAACGTATCCTCCACAGACAATGGGGAACTACCCCACTTGTGAAGAGTTGATAGTAAACTTTGTTAATTCCCTTTTTTACTCAGCATAATACTTTCCTATGGATACCAGAACTAAAAGATCAGGATACAACAGCAACAGGTCATCATACCATTTGGAAATGTGTAAACTGCTAAGATAATTTACAAAGACCCAAGGAAAGATCTAAGAAAAGCTAAGGTAAAAATTGCTATATAAGAAAAACACTTGGAAAGCTAAATACACTGGCACTTACTGAAGGGAATCAGCTTTCCAAACATGGGATTCAAATATCTCTTGTAATGTTACATCAAAGAAACAGGATATGAATGTACTGGGAGAAAAACAGCAACTAGCAAGCAAAAAGAACAGCAGATCAGCAGCAACAAAATACTTGCCTGACTCACAGGGTAGTCATACCCTTTCACATCAACATCATCAAGCACAAATTCAAGTCTCAGAGGAAGAAAAACAAAAAGGGGAGAATTAAGAGAAAGCACAAGGAATTAGCACAGGAAACAATTCAGAGACAACTCTCAGTGGGGTGCCTACAGGACAGGATCTCTCTAGTTCTGAAAGCATGAGGGTTTTTCTTTTGCTTCTGTTTCTTTTAGATGAGGTCTCAGAGAAGGCAAACACTGGAGACTTGCACCTCCCTCCCAAATATCCTGACCAGAAATTGATGGTTTGGGGATTACTTTTATGTAGACATTACAGACAGACAAGCATAGCGGATTTAACTTCTAAGATATCTTAATTTAAGAACACCATGTGAAGCTAAGATAGCTGCAACAGAAAATGTAGTTCAATAAATTTTCTTAATTACATCATCAAATTCCTTAGGAAATCAGACAACTGATACAAAATGCAAAACAATCCTCAATGAAAAGAAAAAGAATAAAGAATTTGTGTGAAGATCTTAAAGGCCTCTCCTATGATTGAAAATATATGAACTTTTTAACAGAGAGACTTGGAAAGATCGATTTTGCTTCCAAGCTTTTTAATTCCTTAATATTCTTGGTTGTGTTATAGAGAGTATCCTCTGGAAAACAAAATAATGCTTTAGTAGTAAAATTATAAACATAAGATAAAAGTTAGATCATCTAGATCAGCCCTGCCCAACAGAAATGTACTGCAAGCCCCTTCTATCAGTTTAAATGTTCTATAAGCCACATATAAAGTATAAAAAAAAGTGTAGTTAATTTTAATAATTTTGCCAAATATAGCCAAAATACCATTTTAGCATGTAATAAAAATTTAATTAACGAGACATTCTTTTTCTCACATCAACTTTTCAAAATCTGGTATACATTTTACTTTTCTAGCACATAACAATTCAGACCAGCCACATTTCAGGTGCTCAACTGCCACATCTGGCTTATGGCTACCAACCGGACAGTACAGATTCAGATGTTGGTAGGATAAAGATATATAAATTAAGGTTTCAAAGATCCCTGCTTACTATATATATTTTCTTTAAAGATTTTATTTATTATTTGTCAGAGAGAGAGCGAGCGCGCGCCAGCGGGAGAACACAAGCAGGCAGAGCTGCAAGCAGAGACAGAGAGAGAAGCAGGCTCCCCACGGAGCAAGGAGCCCGATGCGGGACTCGATCCCAGCACCCTGGGATCATGACCTGAGCTGAAGGCAGCGGCTTAACCAACTGAGCCACCCAGGCGTCCCCCTGCTTACTATATTTAAACGTACATAAAATACATTTACTTTAGTTTAAAACAACACCTCCATTTCCTTAATCTCATATCCTCACCTCCAAAAATCTGTTAAAAAACAAAGAATGTAAAAGGAAATAAACATGGTTGTAATGCCAAACTTTTAAACCACACAAATAATGGCCCGTTAAAAATTTAAATTAGCCTGTGAAGTGTGTAAACCTGGCAATTCACAGACCGGTACCCCTGGGGCTAATAATACATTATATGTTTATTAAAAAATTATTTAAAAATTTTTTTAATTTTTAAATTAGCAACATTTCCCCTCCTTAATTAAAATGCACTGCTATCACACTTGAAACTTACCTTCCTAAATTCATCTCTGCCAAAGCCTTTGTATTTTTAAAATGAAAAACAGATTTAACACATAGGAAAAAAATAGGTATCCTGTTTCAACTTTAAGGCTATCAATTATTAACTTTCATCAAACAAGATCTTTGATATTGTACTGAACCATTTCTTCACATCCTTCTGGTGTTGCCACATGCACCGATATTTTAAAAGTTATAATTGCAGTAAAACTATGAGAAAGAAAAACAGTTTGTTGGAGTTTTGATATTTTCATGTTTCTTAAGTTATCATTTTCTAAAATATTACCATTTTTATACTTTCTGAAATTAAAGAGTTAAGTAACAGAACCAGAGATTCATCTATATCTGGAGAAAAGAACAAAAAATCCTAAATAAAAGTGTTTTCCTTATATCCCTTGTTACAAGTAGTAATTGAGTCTCATAATTTTTACTTTAGTTATGTAACTTGCATACCTACATCATAAACCACAGAAGTGGTCAGAGAAAATATAAGTTATTATTCTTATAATTTGCCTTGGACTTAATAGGTTGGCAGAACAGAGGGAGGAAAAGCTGGACCTAGTGTTTGCCATTTTATTTTTTGTTTGAGTCAGAGATATGTTTTTCCACCAGGATTGTTCTAAAGCAAAACAAGATGTCATTACATTCGAACATTCTCTACACATAAATTTTTCCCATGGATTTTAAGTTTTAATGACAGAAAAAAAAAGGGAAAAGAAAAGAAAGAGAAAAAACCTGAAAGCCTCAAAATGTGAACTTGAAAAGAGTACAGATTTTGAGTAATCCACACAAGAACAAGGGTGACAACCTTCTGCTCCTTCTATTTCTTCAAATTTACTTGTCAAAACCTCTTTTCTAAGCATCTTTTTTTTTTAAGATTTTATTTATTTATTTGACAGACAGAGATCATGAACAGGTAGAGAGGCAGGCAGAGAGAGAGGAAGGGAAGCAAGCTCCCCGCCAAGCAGAGAGCCTGATGAGGGCTCGATCCCAGGCTCCTGGGATCATGACCTGAACCAAAAGCAAAGGCTTTAACCCACTGAGCCACCCAGGTACCCCTTTCCTAAGCATCTTCAAACTCCAGTAATTATTCTTTCGATATTAACATATACACAAGGCACATCTGGTATTCCCAAATAAACTGTGAATTACTTGGAAAAAAGTTCATCTATATTCATACTTCAGTCACAATAATTTTTAATATAGTGATTTATATATTTTAGTTGTACAATAATTATTGATCACAACCATAAAAATAAATTCAACTCTGGTCACTTAAAACTCAGCACCAAAAATTATCTTTTTGCAAACTATTTTTCCATATAAGAACCAATTCAAAACTTACAAATACTTCATTCCCTTTAGCGCTATCTGTAAGTGCTTATTAGGCCATTAAAATTTACTGTGACTCTATTTCTGTACGTTTGAAATTTAAGTACTTAAGACATACAAATAACACTTGGTTCCAGCTTCTAGAGATAAGCCACAATGTGAGAGATGAAAAACACACTGGATGGGATTAATGGCAAATTAGACATGGCAGAAAGCAGTATCAGTGAACTTGAATACACAGCAGTAGAAATTTTCCCAAAAAATGAACAATTCTCACTGAGCTGTGGAACATCAAGGAAGTTAGTATTTGTGCAATTAGAATCTCTGAAGAGGAGGAAAGCAACAAAAACTTTTGAAGAAAAAAATGGTCAAAAGTTCCCAAATTTGAAGAAAACTCTAAGTATACAAGAAGTTCAACAAAACTCCAATACAAGAAACAAGAAGAAAAGTACAGGAGTGCCTGGGTTGCTCAGTCAGTTGAATATCCAACTCTTGGTTTTGGCTCAGGTCATGATCTCAGGGTCCTGGGACTGAGCCCTGCTTTGGGCTCCCTGCTCAGTGGGCAGTCTTCTTGTCTCCCTCTCCCTCTGCTCCCTCCCTCACCCACATACTCTCTCACAACTTAATTTTTTTAAAAAAGCACAATAAGGCACCTCAGAATTAAAGTGCATGAACCAGAGATAAAGAAAAAAGAAACTTAAAAAAAGATGGGGGGGTGGGGAGATACACAAGAACAAAAATAAGGAAAGGATCAGATTTCCCAATGAAAACAATGCAAGATAGAAATCAATGAAACATCGGGGCGCCTGGGTGGCTCAGTGGGTTAAAGCCTCTGCCTTCAGCTCAGGTCATGATCTCAGGGTCCTGGGATCGAGCCCCGCATCGGGCTCTCTGCTCAGCAGGAAGCCTGCTTCCTCCTCTCTCTCTCTCTGTCTGCCTCTCTGTCTACTTGTGATTTCTGTCTGTCAAATAAATAAATAAAATCTTTAAAAAAAAAAAAAAAAATCAATGAAACATCATTAAAATACTGTGCGGGGAAAAGAACTATCAACCGTTACAGAGAAAATATTTTTAAAAATCGAAAGAAAAACAAAACAAAGACTCAAACATGTAACAGCAGTCCCACACTAAACGAACTTTTAAAGAAAGTCCTTCAGACAGAAGGAAAATTTTATCAGTTGGAAATCTAGAGCTAAAGAAAGAACCAAAGAGCTCCAGAGATGGAAACCATATATGCAAATATATGAGACTTTTTCTTATTATTTCAATCTCTTCAAAAAGTAATTGGCTTGAAGCAAGTATCGTAATATTGCATGGGGTTTGCAACATATATAAAAGTAAAATGCTTGACAAAACTAACACGAAGGACTGGAGAGGAGAAATGGAAATGTACTATTCTAAGTACTTACACAACATGTGAAATACTATGAGATCCCTTTAAGGCAGAAAGTGGTAAATTAAAGATATCTACTACTGATCTTAAAGCAACCAGTTTAAAAAAAAAAAACAGTTATAGCTAATAAATCAAAAAATAAAATAAATAGAATCATTAAAAAATATTCCATTAAGGGGCACCTGGGTGCTCAGTGGGTTAAGCCTCTGCCTTCGGCTCAGGTCATGATCCCACAGTCCTGGGATCAAGCCCAGCATCGGGCTCTCTGCTCAGCAGGGAGCCTGCTTCTCCCTCTCTCTCTGCCTACCTCTCTGCCTACTTGTGATCTGTCAAATAAATAAATTAAAAAAAAATCTTTAAAAAAAAAATATTCCATTAAGTCAAAAAGTAGGAAGAAAAATCAAAAGGAAACAATATAAAACAAAATGACGGATATAAACATAAGCCTATCAATAGTCACATTAAATAAAAATGACCTATTTTCCTCAAAATCTAGAAAGCACTATGTTACATGAAAGGAGCCAGTCACAAAAGACCACCTATTGAATGATTCCATAATGAAATGTCCAGAAAAGGTAAACCCAGAGATAAAAAGTAGATTAGTAATTACCAGTGTCTGGAGGAAGGTAAAAAGGTGATACCAATGGATACTTTCTTCTGGGGAATGGGTGTGTGTGTGTGTGTGTGCGTGTGTGTGATTAAAGTGTCCTTAAATAGGATAGTAGTAATGGATGCACAACTTTGTAAATACACCCAAAAACCACTGTAGCTATACACTTTAAAACGATGGATTTTACAGTGTGTGAATAAATTAAAAATACAGTAACACTATGGAAGCAGATGAAATATTAATAATAAAGTACATATCTTCGGGGCACCCGGTGGCTCAGTGGGTTAAGCCTCTGCCTTCAGCCCAGGTCATGATCTTGGGGTCCTGGGATGGAGTCCCATATCGGGCTCTCTGCTCAGTGGGGAGCCTACTTCCTCCTTTCTCATTGCCTGCCTCTCTGCCTACTTGTGATTTCTCTGTGTCAAATAAATAAATAAAATTAAAAAAAAAAAAAGTACATATCTTCTTGGATCCATCCCTGCAAGAAGATTGTAATTCCCACTTCACTCCATTATGTATGGGTACGTGATTTCCTTTGGCCAATAAAATCTAAGCAGAAGTTATGTGGATCACTCCCTAATAGATACTTTGAGGTATTTCCACTCTATCTCTTTTCCATTTGCTACAAGTCCCATTGTTTGTGGACAGGGGTGGGTCATTGATCCTTGAATGAAGAAGTGTGGAACAAAGATGTACTCAATCTGCAGCTTGAGATGAACATGAAATGTAAGGAAGAAATAAAACTTTGTTGGTGTAATTTTTTTAAAAATAAATGGTCTAAATATTCCAATTAAAAAGGCAAAGATTGTTGGTTTATATTTTAAAAAGTAACATCCAACTATGTGCTGCCTCTCAGGAAAACCTGAAGGATAAAGAAAAAAGAGAAGGATAGAAAAATATATAAAATTTTAACACTATTCAAAAGAGGGCTACAATGACTATATGAGATAAAGCAGATTTCTTTTTTAAGATTTATTTATCTTTTAGAGAGAGAGAGAGAGAGAGGATCATGCAAATGAGAACATGGGTGGGGTAGGGGTAGGAAGAGAGAGAGAGGCTCAAGCCGACTCCCTGCTCAGTCTAACACAAGGCTCGATCTCACTACCCCAAGATCACAACCTGAGACAAAACCAAGACCCCCCCCCCCCCCGCCAAATGACTATGCCATCCAGGTGCACCAAGTTTATCTTGGACAATTTCTTTTTCTTTTTTTTTTTTTTTTTAGGATTTCCTGTGAGGAATTTAATTTTTTTAATTTAAATTCAATTACTTAACATATAGTGTATTACTAGTTTCAGAGGTAGAGGTCAGGGAATCATTAGTCCTATATAATCATTAGTCCTATATAATACCCAGTGCTCATTACATCACATGCCCTCCTTGACATCCATCACCCAGTTACCCCATCCCCCAGCCCTTTCCCCTCCAGCAACCTTCGATTTGTTTCCTATTAATAAGAGTCTCTTATGGTTGAACACAGCTTTTGGGAAGATGGCAAAGCAGGAGGACCCTGGCTCACCTCTTGACACATGGGCACCAAGAAACACCTACATTGGCATAAATAACCCAAAAAGCAACCCTTGCCAATTTGGATGCCTTTTATTTCTTTTCATTGTTACCTGATTGCCAAGGCTGGGACTTCTGGTAGTATGCTGAGCAACAGTGGTGATAGAAGACATTCCTGCAGTGTTCCTGACCTTACAGGAAAAGCTCTCAGTTTTTCCCCATTGAGAATGATATTCGCTGTGGGCTTTTTGTACATGGCTTTTAAATACTGAGGTATGTTCCCTTTATCCCTACATTGTGAAGCATTTTAATCAAGAAAGAATGCTGTACTTTGTCAAATGCTTTTTCTGCATCTATTGGGAGGATCATATGTTTCTTGTCCTTTTCTTCTTTCTTTTATTAATGTAGTGCATTACACTGATTGATTTGCAGATGGTGAATCACCCTTGAAGCCCAGGAATAAATCCCACTTGCTTATGTTAAATAATCCTTTTAATGTACTGTAGGGTCCTATTGGCTAGTATCTTGGTGAGAATTTTTGCATCCATGTTCCTCAGGGATATTGGTCTGTAGTTCTCCCTTTGGGTGGGGTCTTTGTCCAGTTTTGGGATCAAGGTAATACTGGCCTCACAGAAAGAGTCTGGAAGTTTCCTTCCATTTCTATTTTTTGAAACAGCTTCAAAAGAACAGGTATTAATTCTACAAAGTCGATTTCTAAGCAAACAATATTACCAGGGATAAAAAAGGCATTTCACAAGAGGGCATAACAAATCCAAATGTTTATATACTTAGTAATACAACTTCAAATTATATGAAACAAAGACTAAAGGAATTTAAAGAGAAATAGACCAATCCAGAATTATAGTTGGAGGTTTCAGTACTCCTCTGTCAATATCTGATATCACAAGTAAACAGAAAACCAGCAAAGATACAGTAGATTTAAACATCATCAATCAAACTTATTTGATCAATGTTAACAGAATTACTCCACTGAACAACAGCTGAATATACCTTCTTCTCAAATTCACATAAAATGTTTAACAAAATAATATTGTATTCAGGACCATAAAACAAGTCTCAATAAATTTAAACAGCTATTGCTAAAGCAGAGCTTGAAAATAAATGTACAACATCAAACATTTATATTAGAAAAGATAATATAAGGACAGAGACAGTACATAAAACGTCAAAAATCCCAAGACAACTACAGATCAATATCCACCATGAACATAGATGCAAAAATTCTAAATACAATTTCAGCAGATCAAATCCAACAATATTTTATAAAGACAATGTATCATGACCAAGAGGGTTTATACCAGGAATGCAAAGTTGGTTAAACATTCAAAAATCAATATAATTCATAAAAAATTTTTTTAAAAAAAGTACTTCATTATATTAAACTATAAGAGGAATACCACATGACCATTTCAGTAAATGCAAGAAAAGCATTTGACAAAATCCAAAACCTATTTCTTTTAAACTCTAAGCAAACAAGGAAGAAAAACAAACTTCCTCAATCTGATAAAAGCCATCTACAGAAATCTACAGTTAACATATTTAATGCTTTATCCCTAAGATCAGGAAAACAACAATGCATGGTCACCACTTATACTAAAATTTGTAACTGAAGTGCTAGCAAGTTGCAGTAAGGCAAGAAAGAGAAACAAAGGCACCCAGATTGTAAAGGAAGAAGTAAAAGTGCCTTATTCACAGATGACAGGCTCATCTACATACAAAAATCTCATGGAATTGAAAAACAACAACAACATAACCTACTAGAGCAAGTTTAGCAAGGCAGCAAGATACATGAGGCAACAGAGTTCCAATCAAAATCTCAGCAAGTATTTTTGTGGAAATTAACAACTTGATACAAAATTCACAGGGGAATGCTAAGTTCCAGTAATAGTCAAATCGGAGAACTATTCGGAGGATTAACACTATCTGATTTCAAGACATAAAGTCACAGTAATCAAAACAGTAGTGTTTTGGCATTAAGATAGAAAACAGATCAATGGAACAGAATAAGTCTAGAAATAGGCCTACACATACAGTAACAATTTTTGACCGAAGCTCAAAAGTACCTAAGTGAAGTAAAGGATAGGCTTTTCAACAAATGGTACATGAACAATTAAATATGTATATTCAAAAAATGAATTTTGATCTATACTTTGTTCCATATACAAAACTAACTCAAAACGGACCAGACCTAAGCATAAAACTTAAAACTATAAAACTTGTGTAAGAAATTATGAGTCAAGCTGTGTGACCTTGAGTGTCCCAAAAGCGCAATCCATAAAAGAACAATTTCAAATTGGACTTCATCAAAATTTAAAACTTACATTCTTCAAAAGATACTATTTAAGAGAATGATAAGCTATAGATCGGGAAAAAATATTTTAAAAGCATATATCTGATAAAAGCATATATCTGATAAAGAACTCATATCCTAAATATACAAAGAACTCTTAAAATACAATGATAAGAAAGGAAACAACAACAACAACAAAAAGAAAGCAAATAACCTAATTTTTAATGGGCAAAAATTTCAAACAGAGAAGACACATGAATGGCAAATAAGCACATGAAAAGATGCTCAACACCATTAGAAATACAAATTAAAAATACAAGATATCAATAACTGTTAGAATGGCTAAGATTAAAGCCTAACCATACCAAGTATCAGCAAGGATGTAAACAAACTAAAAATTTCATACACTGATGGTGGGAATGTGAGAAAAGTATAGGCCCTTCAGAAACCGTTTGACAGTTAAATGTGCACCTATTATATAAACCAGTCATTCCAAATCTAGGTATCTGCCCAGGAGAAATGAAGCATACATCTATATATACAAAGGCTTATATACATAAATAATGTTCACAGCATTTCATAACAAAAAGTAAATAAACATGATATATCCATACAATAGAATATTACTAAGCAATGAAAAAATGAACTATACATGGACACTACAACATGGATGAATCTCAAAATAATTACTCTGAGTAAAATACTCCATTTTAAAAAAGTACACACTATATTATTCCATTTCTATAAAATTCTAGAAAATACAAACTAATCTATAGTAACTAAAAGCCAATTAATGGCTGCCTGGGGATGAGAAAGGAGATAGTGGATATGTTCATTTTCTTGAGTTTGGTGATTATTTCGCAGATAAATACATATGTCAAAACCTGTCAAACTGCACACCTTAAATATGTGTACTTTACTATGTCAATTATATATGAAAAAAGCTGTTAGAAGTTGTCTCTGTGGGGCGCCTGGGTGGCTCAGTTGGTTAAGTGTCTGCCTTTGGCTCAAGTCATGATCCCAGAGTCTTGGGATCAAGCCCCACATTGGGGTCCCTGCTCAGTAGGGAATCTGCTTCTCCCTCTCCCTCTGTCTGTTGCTCCCCCTGTTGTGCTCTCTCTATTATTAGAAAAAAATAAGTAGTCTACGGCCATACCACCCTGAATGCACCCGATCTCGTCTGATCTTGGAAGCTAAGCAGGGTCGGGCCTGGTTAGTACTTGGATGGGAGAAAAAAATAAGTAAAAAAATCTTTAAAAAAAAAAAAAAGAAGTAGTTGTCTCTGTTATTACCCTTAAAGCCAGTGGTAGTATATATCCTGACTGAACACAAAAGGGCTCTTCCAATAATTCTTTTGTAGCAGATGGCCAAAAGAGCTTCTGATAATAATATAGTGAAGGGCACACAGGATTCAGAGTATACATTCTCTGTGTATATATGTATATGTGTGTATACATTCTCTGTGTATATATGTGTATGTACATATATATATGTATATATGAAATAGAATAGTTGTTATATATATTTGATTCCATAGAATAGTTGTTATATATAACAACTATTCTATTTCATTCCCTTTAAGAGAGAAGGATACTTTGTCTTCCTTAAATAAATTAAGAGATTTCCCACTCTAAACCATAAATTAGGTATCTACCCTAAATTAAATTACTTTACAAAGTAACCAAAGGGGACTAGTTTGAGAGTTTAAATCAAAAATGGTAGTGTTAGGGGCACCTGGGTAGCTCAGTCAGTTAAGCATCTATTTGCCTTCAGCCAAGGTCATGATTCCAGGGTCCTAGGATCAAGCCCCATGTCTCATCAGGCCCCCTGCTCAGCAGGCAGTCTGCTTCTCTCTCTTCCTCTGTCCTTCCCGCTCCCACTCCCCCGGATTATGCTCTCTCTCAAATAAATAAATAAAGTCTTAAAAAAAGAAAAGAAATGGTAGTTTTATTCCTTAAAAAAATTATAAAATTCAGAAACAATTTAGGGAATTTGCCATCTTAAGAAAAATCTCTAAAGCTATCTGAGCCAGAAGAAAATTTTAGTACAACTTTAGTTTTACGACCAACTCCTCCAAAAAAGACGTGAATACTTCTGTTACGTAATTTTCATAAACAAGGAGCCAAAGACTAGAAAATAAACACTCAATATGAGTACATTTTGATTATGGCATATATATATAAATGGATGGTTGAGCTCATATAACTGCAAAGGAAGAAAAGCCAAGCAACTTCACTCACCTATTTTGTTCCTCCAGTTTAGCCAGGAGTTCTAAGTCGTCTGGACTCAACTGTGAAGGGGAAGTTGGTGAAAGGGCTGGTGTAGATAGTGTGGTAGATGAGGATGTAGTGTGTAATGAGGCAGATGGACTTGCCACCTGACTGGCCATCTGACTGACTGTATGTGATACTGTGTTCTTCACCCATGAGAGAGTAGAACTCAGCTTTTCTGCAACCTTGTCTGTCGCCACCTACGGATAAAAATGAAAGTTGAATATATTTTAGTTTTATTGCATTCATTACCAAGAACATGATAACCCTGTTAAGTTTTACTTAATAATGACCATCACAATATTTTCTTTGAGGTGATAAAGGTAAAACCTACTTTAGCAATGATTATTCTAACACCTGGCTTTTTTGGAAAATATTTCAGTTCTGTAACATGAACAAACTAGAACAGTGTTTTCCAAACTATAGGATAAAATCCATCAGGGAGTAATAAAATCAATATGACAGGTAACACCCGCATTTTTAAAAATGAAAAAGAACATAAAATATCAGTGATACATTGCCTTATGAAATTGTTGTTAGCTTACATGTATGTATTAAAACTATGTACTACCTGTACATATATTTATGGGTATATTTAGTTGGGATGTAAAATGTATTCTTTAGTCAAAAACATTTAAAAGCAAAGGAATTAAAACATGTCCACTGGGTGATGAGGATGGGGAAATGCTGTAACATGACCAATAAGTCAACAAAAACTGGGGTTGCTTAGCCTAAATAAGATGTAAGGAGACCAGTGGTACCTGTCTCCAAACAGCCTAAGAGTATTTTTGTAGAAAAGGGACTCTTTCTAGAGGAACAAAATTATGATAAATGGTTGAGTGAGCAGAGTGGGAGAGATGCAAGACACAATTTTCACATAGAACTATTCTGAAATAGAATGGGACGCCTATGAAGAGTAGACATCCCCACCGATGGCTATAATAAAGCAGCTATTATAAGAACCGAATATCGGAAGCTCAAGATAACTTTCTGTTTTAAATGGGCAATCAGAATTTAAAAAATACTTAAGATCCCTATTTCTAAGATTAACTGAATTACACATATGTCCATAAAGTTACCATAAATTATGCCCATCTCCTAAGCAGATATGTATACAAACATGTACACAAATACAGCTGAAAAACAAAATATACATAAATAATATCTGAACATGGCATTATCACTTCACTAATAAAAAAATAGCCATATTTGAATACCTATATAAAACTAAACATTCTTAAAATGAGTTTACAAAATAAGGTGTTAATAGGCTTTTTAAAGGACTGTATTTTCTAAAAACTATCACAAAAAGGGCTCCTTGATTGTGAAGTACTTAGATATTTAAAGCTAAAAACTTTAACATGCTTTCATGTGCTTTGAGAAGATCTTAAATTTTATGTCATAGGTAAATGGCTAAAGCACTGCAAATTATTTTCGGATTCAGCATAGTCTCAGCTAATCTTAATTATATATAGCAATTCATACACACAGAAATTAAAATACCAAGGCATATAATCCCCACTGAGACAATTTTAGCAATCACTATTCTCCTCATGGGTTGCCCAAAGCTTTTTTCCTCACGTCAATACACAGATGACTCTCTATCCCTCTGTCCCCCACTTCCTCCCCTCAAACCAGCAGGATACTTTGAGGTAAGGAAAGGATAAAATGGAAAAGGGATTCTAAGGTCAAAGTTAAGCAACTCAATATGAGGCTGGAACTTGAACAAAAATTTGATTACAAGTGCTGAAAGGGCCAGAAGTTTTATTAACCTTAGAATACCTCTCATTTTCAGGAACACATTTTAGAATTTACTTCTCTTGGAAACAGTATTATAGAAGGGACAAGGGGACTCTTACTGTTGAGGGAAGAATCCCCAAGAAAGACAAGCAGGATACAGCATGGGGCCCAAGGAAAAGGAGAAATGGGCAGATCTTTTAGGCTTCCAGGCAAAAGAAATCCTCACCAATGCAGAGACCAGCAGCACAGCTCCTCAGGGCAAAAAGCCAGACAGGAACCAAAGAAAGGAGCCATGGTATCCACAAGATAGCCTATTGTGATTTGTTACCCTATTGATCTTTTCTACATAATTACAGCCACAAATTCAATTATCAGGATTGCACTAATTTGCATCTCTGAATCACAGTAAACAGAATACCTAACACATAAATTTAGAGAAAAATGTTACCCCTTATTAATACCAACCATTAATTTCAAATATGCTTACAACTTTTAAAAATTAATATTTCATATTTCCATTATATACAAGTTCTCTACTAGAATTAACTGTAGGAAAGGCAAAAGTTTCCTACTTTGCTTTCGTTTATTAAAACAAATAAATTTATCCTACCCCTTCTGCACACTGTAGAAACAGGCTTCCATTTAAAGAGTCTGGAATAATGAAGAGCTCGATCCTGACATCCTTTCAACTTTGCTGAAATTCAGCTGATATGAGATTCAATCTAGAACTACTGAAGGCTCAGTAACTCATCTTCATATGTTAAATACTGAAATATAACTGAAGTATTTCATTGCAGTTGCATTTTAATAAAGTTTAATACACATGGTTCTAGAAATCCCACAGGACTGATTCATTTTTCATATACCATCATGTTCTATTTTTCCTTTAACTCTACAGTACTTTTCCAAATCTTCACCCTGTCACCTCTAAATCTCCTATGGTAAACTGAGGTCATGAAGACATAGTACATCTGACAGTGCCATTACATCACAAAGTTCCTGTCTACCTCATAGAGGGGTTATGCATTTATTTTTAAAATATGAACATATTTTGGAAAGGTTGAAACTATCATTAAAAATGCTTAGTAATCAGGCACAAATGACCACATATTGCAGGGCTCCATTTACATAAAATGTCCAGAATAGGCAAATCCAGAAACAGAAAGTAGATCAGTGGCTTCAAGGGCCCTGGGGAAAGACTGCTAACAGGCATGGGATTTCTTTTTGGAGTGACAAAAACGTTCTAGGATTGAACTGTGGTCATGGTTACACAACCTTGTGAATAGACTAAATGCCACTGAACTGCACACTTTAAGTGAATGGATGGATTTATGGTATGTGAATTATTATCTCAGTTGTAAAAGGGCTTAGTCAATCTCAGGAAACTTCATATATATTATTCGAACGATACAAAAAAGGCAAAACAATGGAGACAGTAAAAAGATCAGTAGTTGCTAAGAGTTGGGAATAGGGGAGAGATGAACAGGCAGAGCACAGAGGATTTTTAGGATAGTAAAAATAGTCTGTGTAATACCATCATGATGGATATGTGTCATTACACATTTGACCAAATCCATACAATGCACAACAAACACTAAGAGTGAACACTAATGTAAAGTAAGGATTTTGGGTGATTATGATGTGTCAATGTAGGTACATCACTGATAACACACGTACCACTCTGGTGGAGAATGCGTGTTGGGGGGGGGGGGGGGGGGAGTATATGGGAAATCTCTGTACTTTCCACTCAATCTTGTTATGAATCTAAAACTGTTCTAAAAAAGCAAAATCTTAATAAAATAATAAAGTTTAGTAGGAATCTTAGACATCACTACAATATCTTAATAGGATCTCCAACGAAAAACAATCATGGTTCCTCTATTGCTTTGTATTTTAAGTTATACGGATGCTCTTAACTCCCAAAAATGACTATTTTTATTTCTTTTCTAATTTTTAATTTTTATTTTAATTCCAGTGTACTTATCACAGAGTGATATATTAGTTTCAGGTGTACACTATAGTGGCTTAACAATTCTGTATATTAGTGCTTTTCAAGACAAGTATACTCTTATTAATCACCTTTACCTATTTCACCCAACCCTCAACTACCTCCCCTCTGGTAACTATCAGTTTGTTCTCGACAGTTAAGAGTCTGTTTTGGGGGGTTGCCTGGCTGGTTCACTCAGTAGAGCATATAACAATCTCAGGGTCCTGAGTTCAGGCCCCATGTTGGGCACAGAGCCCTACTTAAAGATCTGTTTTTTGTTTTGTCTCCCTTTTTCCCTCTGTTCATTTGTTTCTTAAATTCCACATATGAGTAAAATCATATGCTACTTGTCTTTCTCTGACTTATTTCACTTTCTCTGACTTATTTCCAATCCCAGAACGTTTTTGTCACTCCAAAAAGAAATCCCATGCACGTTAGCAGTCTTTCCCCAGGGCCCTTGAAGCCACTGATCTACTTTCTGTTTCTGGATTTGCCTATTCTGGACATTTTATGTAAATGGAGCCCTGCAATATGTGGTCATTTGTGCCTGATTACTAAGCATTTTTAATGATAGTGTCAACCTTTCCAAAATATATTCATATTTTTAAAATAAATGCATAACCCCTCTATGAGGTAGACATATTCTCTAGCTCCATCCATGTTGTTGCAAATGGCAAGTCTTCCTTTTATGGCTGATAATATTATATATATCCTATATAGTGAATATATAGGATATATATAACCTATATAATGTGTGTATATATATGATATATGTGTGTATAATATAATGTGTATATATATATGAGAGATATCATATATATGATATATCTCACCTCTACTTTATCCATTTATCTATCAATGGACACTTGGGCTGCTTCCATAATTTAGCTACTGTAAATAATGCTGCAATCAATATAAGGATGCATATATCCTTTTCGGTGTTTTCATATTCTTTGGGTAAATACTCATTAGTGCGATTACTGCAGCATATGGGAATTCTATTTTTAATTTTTGGAGGAAGCTCCATACACTTTTCCACTGTGGCTATGACAGTTTGCATTCCCATCCACCCTGCAAAAGGACTCCTTTTTCTCCAAATCCTTGCTAACACTTGTTTCTTGTATTTTTGATGTTAGCCATTGTTAGGTATGAGGTGGTTTTGATCTGCATTGTGATCTCATTGTGGTTTTGATCTGCATTTCCCTGATGATGGGTGATGTTGAGGACCTTTCAATCTGTCTGCTGGCCATCTGTATGCCTTCCTTGGAGAAATGTCTTTTCATGTCTTCCACTCATTTTTAATTGTATTACAGGTTATTTGTGTGCTAGTTTGTGTAAGTTCTTTATATATTTTGGATACTAACCCTTTATTGGATATGTCATTTGCAAATATCTTCTCCCATTCTGTCAGTTGTCTTTAAGTTTTGTTGACTGGATCCTTTGCAGTGCAGAAGTTTTTATTTTTATATATTTCCAATAGCTTATTCTTGCTTTTGCTTCCCTTGCCTCAGGAGACATATCTAGAAAAATATTGCTATGGCCACTGTCAGAGAAGTTACTGCCTGTGCTCTCTCCTAGGATTTTTATGGTTTTAGGTCTCCCATTTAGATCCTTAATTCTATTTTTGTGTGTGGTGTAAGAAAGTGGTCCAGTTTCCCCAACATTATTTGCTGAAGAGACTGTCTTTTTCTTACTACATATTCTTGCGTCCTTTGTCAAGGATTAATTGACCACATAATCATGGGTTTATTTCTGGGCTCTTCGTTCTATTCCATTGTTCTGTGTGACTGCATTTTGTGCCAATGCCATACTATTTTGATTACTGTAACTTTGTAGTATATCTTGAAATCTGGGATTGTGACACATCTAGCTTTTCTTTTTCAAGACTGCTGTGGCTATTTGGTTTCTTTCGTGGTTCCAAATTTTAATATTGTTTATTCTAGTTCTGTGAAAAATGCTGTTGGTATCCTGATAGAGACTGCAAATATCTAGATCGCTTTGGGTAATACGGACATTTATCGGTATCTTCCAATTCATGAGTATGGAATGCCTTTCCATTTGTTTATCTCATCTTTAATTTCTTTCA
This sequence comes from Lontra canadensis, assembly GCF_010015895.1. Taxonomy (NCBI): domain Eukaryota; kingdom Metazoa; phylum Chordata; class Mammalia; order Carnivora; family Mustelidae; genus Lontra; species Lontra canadensis. The sequence continues at coordinate 6,542,438 of NW_022631027.1, forward strand.
TCGATATTTTATAGTTCTCAGGGTACAGGTCATTCACCTCCTTGGTTAAATTTATTCCTAAGCATTTTATTATTATTGGTACAATTACAGATGGGATTGTTTTCCTAATTTCTCTTTCTGCTGCTTCATTATTTGTGTATAGAAATGCAAAGGATTTCTGAATATTGGTCTTGTTGTATCCTGCAGCCTTATGGAATTCCTTCAACAGTTCTAGTAGTTTTTTGGTGGAGTCTTTAGGGTTTTCTATATATAGTATCATGTCTTCTACAAATAGTGACAGTTTTACTTCTTCCTTACCAATGTGAATGCCTTTCATTCCTTTCTTCATGTCTGATGTTGCAGCTACAACTTCCAGTACTATGCTGAATAAAAGTGCTGAGAGTGGGGGTGCCTGGCTGGCTCAGGCCATAGAGCATGCAACTCTTTATCTCAGGGTTGTGAGTTCAAGCCCCACATTGGTTCTGTTCAAACTTTCTATTTCTTCCTGATTCAGTTTTGAGAAGTTGTAGGTTTCTAGAAATTTATCCATTTCTTCTAGGTTGTCCAATATGTTGGCATATAATTTTTCATAACACTCCCTTATGATTCTTTCTATTTCTGTGATATTGGTTATTTCTCCTCTTTCATTCCTGATTTTTTTTTTATGAGTCTAGCTAAAGGCTTATAAATTTTGTTGCTCTTTTCAAAGAACCAGCTCCTGGTTTCATTGATCTGTTCTACTGTTTTGTTTTTTAATCCATTCCATCACCCTGTATCTTTTGATTGGAGCATTAAGTCCATTTACATTCAGAGTAATTATTGATAGTTATGTATATTTATTGCCATTTTGTTGTTTGCTTCATGGTTGTTTTCTGTAGTTCTTCTCTGTTCCTCTCTTCCCTTACTCTCTCCTCTCATGATCAGTTGGCTTTCTTTAATGATATACTTGGGTTCCTTTCTCTTCTTTTTTCCATACCTATAACTGGTTTTTAATTTGTGAATACCAGTTTGAATATAACATCTTCTGCATATAGTGGTCTATATTAAGTTGGTGATCACTTAAGTTTGAAACCATTCTTTACTCTTCTCCTTCCCAACCCCCACCATGTTTCAGGTATATGGTGTCATACTGTATATCCTTTTATTTTGTAAATCCTTTACTGGTTTTTATAGACATACTTATTTTTACTGCTTTTGTGCTTCCTACTTTTCTTACTCTTACTTATGGTCTTTCCTTCCCACTCAAAGAGTCCCATTTAACATTTCTTGTAGAACTGGTTTAGTGATCAGGAACCCCTTAGTTTTTGTTTGCCTGGGAAACTCTTGATTTCTCCTCCTATTTCGAATGATAGCCTTGCTGGATAGAGTGTTTTTGGCTGCAGATTTTCTCCTTTCAGCACTTTGAATATATAATGCCACTTCCATTGGCCCTGCAAAGTTTTTCCTGAAAAATCTGATAGGATTATGGGGTTTCCCTTGTATGTAACTGTTTTCTTTTGCAAATTTTAGAACTCTCTCTTTATCACTATTTTTTTGCCATTTTAAATATGTGTCTTGGTTTGGACCTCCTTGGATTGATTTTTGACTGCCTCAATTAATAATGTATATCAAAAATGATTACTGAAACTTACTCTTGGAACCCAGACACCAAGCTGTTGAGAAACCTAAACTGGCCCACACAGGGACCACATGGAGAGGTCAAGTACAGGCAATCTGGCTAATAGCCCAGCTGGGGTCCCAGCATCAACCACTGGACAGGAATGTGAATATACCATCAAATGATTCCAGACCCTAGATGAAGAATCAACCCCAGCCTCTGAGTCCTCTCAGCTTCTCTGCTTCACAGCATTTTTGAAGCAGAGACAAGCCCTTCTCCTAATGTTCTGTCCAAATTCCTGACCTGCAGAATCCACGGAATACTAAAGCAATTATTTTAAGCTATTAAGCTTTATGGTGGTTTGGTATACAGCTACAGTACCTGGAATAATATCATACTATCTCACAAAATTAAAATATTTAACAGTACTTGAAATGAAATGAAACCAGGAAATTAAAGTATAATTAGCAAAGACACCATTCTGAACTTGTTTTTGAGGAGATCAAGGGCTCAGATGGTTGAGAAAAAACATCTTTTTACATACCTGTAGTGTGATATAAATAGATACAAGCACAGTACACTAAGAAATATAAGTAGACATTAGAACCAGAGAATTAGATTAATACTTCAGAGGCCTGAGAGAAACAGCATTTAATTCAGTTAGGAAAATTTATCACTGATTTGTGGCTCAGAGTCAAATGCATTTAAACCACATCATTACTTTTCCACTGCTATTAAAATGGCATTTTGATTAGCATGCTAAAGCAATGCCAAGAAATCAGAATTTCAAGGAAGCCTTTTGTTGAACAAGTAGGCTATTTTCTTAAAGTAAGAATCTTATTTTTGGGGACATGTGGTTAAGCATCTGCCTTGGGCTCAGGTCATAATCCCAGGGTCCTGGGATCAAGCCCCACATGGGGTTCTCTGCTCAGTGGGGCACCTGCTTCTTCCTCTCCCTCTGTCTGCTGCTTTACCTACTGTGCTCTGTCTCTGTCAAATAAATAAAATCTTTTTTTTTTTTAAATCTTGTTTTCGGGGCACCTGGGTGGCTCAGCGGGTTAGGCCTCTGCCTTCGGCTCAGGTCATGATCTCAGGGTCCTGGGATCGAGCCCCACATCAGGCTCTCTGCTCAGCGGGGAGCCTGCTTCCCCCTCTCTCTCTGCCTGCCTCTCCGCCTACTTGTGATTTCTGTCAAATAAAATCTTTAAAAAAAAATCTTGTTTTCTGAGTGATACAATTAATTCATTATAAATATTTTATTATAAAATAAATCATAAATATAATTTATATTTTATTATAAATAAGTTATTTATTTATTATAAATATTTGTATTCTCACTAAGAGACTAGAAATAGAAACATTTTCAGTAAAGATATACAAAAGAGCTTAGTTCAATGGCAAAGCAGTTTGTAATTAAATATACATTTTAAAAACTTGGGTCACAGCTATAAAAAGGAAGGAAGTGCTCATAGATTTAACATGGATAATCTTGAAAACATTATGCTAAGTCAAAGAAGCCAGGCACGAAATACCAGATATGATTCTGTTTATAAGAAATGTCCAGAATAGGCATTATCTATAGAAAGAAAGTTGATTAGTGATTGCTTAGGACTGCAGAGAGTGGAGGGGCAGTGAGCTACAGCCAAAGAGTTCAAGGTTTCTTTTTGAGGTAATGAAAACCACTGACTTATGTACACTTTAAATGGGAAATTGTATAGTGTCTGAATTATATATTAAGAAAGCTGCTCTGAAAAATTTAGGTATGAACAAATTGCTCCAGAAAATAACAGAGCAGATTCTGATGCAGGGAATCCTTGACAACCCTCTTCATTATGAATCAAGTTTGTATTTTGAACATGACCACTTTAAAACCCTCCGACCTTCTCTATTCTGGACTGGTTGCCTTCTACTCCTAGTGTTCGGCTGTCACTGGGGGTCTCCCTTCACTGTGATCCAGGTATTTCCTTCATTCCTCTTTGGACTGGATAATGTTTCCAAAACCCCTTCTCTTTCTTCCTTTTTCTTGATACAATCTCTCATTTTGGTGAGATACCTTCTCTCATGCTTCCTGAAAGGTAATGTGAAAATATTTATTCTCCTGTAACACTTAAAAATTCAGCTGTATTATAAACCAAATTGGAAATAATTTTCCCTCAGATTTTTGAAGATACTGCCTTCAGTTGTCTTTTACCTTCCATTATTTTTGATGAAGAGTCTGAAACCACTCTTACATTAATTATCCTATTTCCCTTCACTTCTCAGAACTTCTCCCTCTTCTCTTTGGTCCCTTAGTTGAAGTTTGCAATGAAATGCCTTAATGCAAATTTTTTTAATTTTATTTAGCATGTTGATGGGCTCTTTTAACTTAGAAACTCATGACTTCAGTTCTGGGAAGTTTTCCTGATTTATTTATTTGATGATATATTTCCTTGATTTCTTCTCTTTCTTAGATTCTACTTCCAGCATGTCTACTTCCTGCTGATATTAAGCCTCAGCTTCTTACTTGTAAAATAGAGATAATAATAATAAAATGTAGACAAAGTATTTGGCATATACCTAGCACTCAATAAATGCAGCTATTTTCCTACTTTCATTTTTTCTTCTCTTTTCCCTGGCTTTTACAACAACATGTTCTGAGGGTTTTCCTTCTACTTCTCAGGACTCTCCTTTGTTGGATCCTTTCTATGCTCTATCAGATGTTGTCCCCACAAATCTATCTTTGGCCACTTTTTCTTTTATTCTGGGCTGGGTCAATACGAACTCCATACCCAGGTTCTAGGCATTTCTGCCACTTACTAGCTGTCTGACCTTAGGCAATTTACTTCAACCAGCTGATGCCTCAATCCCTCTTCTGACAAAAGTAGGTTAATAAGCATATCAATTGGGATGCCTATGTGGCTCAATGGGTTAATTGTCTCCCTTGGCTCAGATCAAGATCCCAGCATCCTGGGAATAGAGCCCCCGCCTTCTGCTTCTCTCTCACCCTCTGTTCCTCCCCACCCCTCTAGTGAGGCGCGCACACTCTCTCTCCCTCTAAGACTCTCTCTCTCAAATGAATACACTCAAAAAAGCGTATCAATCCTATATGCTTTCCATGAAAATTAAACATTTTATGACACTTAGAACACTACCTGGCATAGTAAGTACTCAAATGTTTGCCATTATTATACTACTACCTCCACTACCTCTGTTATTACTACTATTACTACTACTACTACAATTACTACTAAAAAGGCCCATCCATGTCTTCCCAACAGATCTCCTAAGCTGCTTCTTACAGACACGTAAACTAACTACACATTTCAGAACTATATTTGGAATCTTGCTTGTTTCTTGTCCCCATCTCTAACAGTTTACAAAGAATCATCTTCCTACTCCTCCTCCAGACCTCTGCTGTTACTGATGGTCTCAAAATCAGTATGTTACTATTTCTTAAAGAATTTCACTCATAACTTAAGCAAGAGAGATACCTGAATACTGACTAGCATAATGAGCTGTATTCTGATAACCTCAGCACATTAAGGAATTGCCAAGAAAAATATACTGCCAAAACTGAAGGGAACAAGGGTTCATTTACAAATATTTTAGCACCTGTTATTTCTGAGGTCTGATGCTATTTAAAATACCTAACTAACCCTACAAAGAAAAAAAGTATAATATAGGAAAAAACTCCTGAAGGAAAGAAATAGAAGTAATGCTTTTTAAAAATTATTTACAAAACATGACAACTCTCAAAAACTCTAGGCGATATAATACATGAGTAGTACATCCAACTATTAGACACAAAGTTTGAAGAACACACTGAAATGCAGGCTAAATTCACAGATTTTGCTTCATCCAATTAAATCTTAATTTCCAAGGGTATACAACCAATTTATTCAGCTTTTCTGAATACAAATAAACTTGGTACAGACCTTTGTAGTTTATAAAATAGTTTCACACAGCTGATCCTTAAAACAGATCTGAGAGGAAAACAGTCCAGCGTTACTCATTTAACAAGTATTTCTTTATTCAGAACCTCCTCTAAAAGAGTACTTTACTGGGTGTTGAATACATATGAACATATAGTCAAAAACAAAACAAACAAGTTCTTTCTCCTCATGGAGCTACTTAAAAGTAAAAGACTAGGGGCACCTGGGTGGCTCAGTGGGTTAAGCCTCTGCCATAGGCTCAGGTCATGATCTCAGGGTCCTGGGAACGAGTCCCGCATTGGGCTCTCTGCTCAGCAGGAGCCTGCTTCCCCCTCTCTCTCTGCTGGCCTCTCTGCCTACTTGTGATCTCCCTCTCTGTCAAATAAATAAATAAAATCTTTAAAAAAAAAAAAAGTAAAAGACTGAACAAACAAATGCAGAGAAAGATATATGACATAAGGGCAACAAACAATAACTTAATTGGATAGAATGGTTAAGGACTTTCTCAAGAGGCAATATTCAACTTAAGATCTAGAAGATGAGCAAGCAGCAGCCACCTGTACAAAAAGCTAGGCAAAAAAAAAAAAAAAAAGGGGGGGTGGGGGGATGACATGTAAAAGTCCATGAGGAATTTAAAAGCTTGGTGGGTTAGAGAAGGGCTCTCCAATACAAACACGAGGTTAACCACAAATGCAAACCACATTAGTTATTTTAAATTTTCTAGGAGCCATACTTGAGAAAGTAAAAAGGAAGTGAAGTTATATCTTTTATTTAACCCAAACATATCCAAAACATTATTTTAACAAATATCTAATGAAATATTTTACATTCTTTAATACTGTCTGAAATTCAGTGTGTATTTTACATTTACAGCATATCTCAATTTAGACTAGCTACAGCTCAAGTGTTCAATAGTTATGGCTAGTGGCCTCCATGTCGAACAACACAAGTTAGAAGAACCTAGAGGAGACCATTATGCTAACACATAGTAATTTAAATGGAAGTGTAAAAAGATGAAAAATCAATGGGTGCCCAATCATTAAGTGTCTTATAAGAAAGTAATTTGGAATCTATTTGGAGTAGAATTGGCAGTCACAAGGGTTTTAAACATGCAAAGAAAATTTTTCTTTTCTGTTTTACAAAAAGAGTACTCTGGGACACCTGGATGGCTCAGTCAGTTAAGCATCTGCCTTTGGCACAGGTCCTAGAGTCCTGGGATCCAGTCCCACATGGATCTCCTTACTCAGCAGGGAGCTTGCTCTTCCATCTGCCTACCACTCCCCCTGCGTGTGCGCGCTTCCACGCTCTCCCCCTCTCTCTCTCGCTCTCGCTCTGACAAATAAAAAGAAAAAAAAAGAGTACTCTCCTTTTTAAACAACAAATTACAGAGGAAAAAACAGAAGTAGGGAGACTAGCGAGAAGACTATTACAGAAGTATGGGTGAGATATAATTAAGGTTTAGGCTATTGTGGGGGCAGGAGAGACAAAGAAAATAGATGCAGACAAAGAAAACAGATGCATGCAAGATATCATGGAAGTCAACACAAATTAACTTTTTGGTTAAGTGAATGTAAAGAATGAAGGAGAAAGAAAAATCATGAGTGTAATCCACCCTGACTTGTGCTCAAGTCGGGCTGGGCTGACTTGGGCTCCAGTGGGGCCACTCCTGTGACTGAAGAGACTAGCATTCTGTTGTTATTTGGCAGGGGGTGCTATAGTTGATGGAACGGAATCAAGAATTTTTCCAAATAGAAACAAGTTCGGAGAGGCTCACACTTACTAATAAATGCTAAAAGTAAGGCTAACCCAGGTATTCTAAAATTAGATATAATACCCTCTGCTGGTAATATATTATTCTTCCATAGTTCAAAAATAAAAATAATCCATTAGAATGTGGGTAAGTAATGCCTCCTGTACATATACCAGCAAAGTCCTCAATTAAAAAGCCTATAGGTCTCTTAATAATTCTTTTGTATTTTGAAAAATGAAAAGAAAAAATTTAACTTCAGTTAATATGCCTAGGAGTCTAAAATTAAAATCTACAGATAACATTCTTGAACCCAAGCTCCAAAGAACAATAGCATATTAAAGTCAAATACTGGAGTGCCTGGGTGCATCAACTGGTTAAGGCACACTCTTTATTTCGGCTCAGATCATGATCTTAGGATTGTGATAATGAGCTGTACATAGGGCTCTGCATGAAGCCTCCTTAAGATTCTCTCTCCTTCTCCCTCTGTTGCTCCAACACCCTCTCTTCCTTTCTTAAAAAAAAAGTAGCCAAATATCATGACTTCAAAATCAGTGCCAAATTCCTACAGCCAAAGTAGAAGTAGTAGTTCAGAAGTTAACCATGACTACTCTTCAGAAGAAACAACGTGACCTTACATGCTATCTATCTGACAATGACTCAAAAATCTGGCTACCTCAGCTTCAGGGATTTAATATTCCCTCTCGGTGCTTCACTTCCAATACAACTCTATCAATTTCACTCAACAAATACTTAATAAGGGTAAGTACAGGGCCGGGCATTGAGTGGGATGATGAGTAAGACACACGGTTCCTGTCTTGTTCTATCCTCAAGTTGCTCACCACTAATGGAGTATAAGGAGAAAAACATGGAAACAATTACAATATGACAAATGCCACAGAAAAGTATATACAGTTGACACTTGAACAACACAGGGGCTAGGAGTGCCAACCCTCACACTACCTATGCTGTCAAAAATCCATTTACAGTGGACCCTTGAACAACTTGGGTTTGAACTGTATATGTCTACTTTATACAGACTTTTTATAATACAGTACTATATATTTTCTCTTCCTTATGATGTTCTTAAAACCATCTTTCCTCCAAATTACTTTATGTAGTATATAATATACATAACAGAAAATGTTAATCAACTGTTTAAGTTATCAGTAAGGTTTCCGGTCAACAGTAGGCTATCAGTAGTTAAGTTTTGGGGGAGTCAAAAGTAATACATGGATTTTCAACAGTGCAGGGGTTCAGCACTCCCTAGGCCCCATGTTGTTCAAGGGTCAACTGTACATCTTTCTTTCTGGCCACACACAACATCTGAATCCCCATTAGTGTTCTAGGATTTCCCATGTAAATCTAAAAAGTACCATATACTCGTCCTCCTGGTCTCCCTCGAAAATAATTCACAAGCATGGGACCAAGTGTCCCACATCTACCTATATATTTCTCTCTTTCTTTCATCTGTTACCCTCTAATCTAGTAGCTTAATACACCAAGTATTTATCAAGTCACAGCTTCTGCAAGTCAGGATAATTAAGCTATAGTTTAACTGAGTGATGCTACTCAGGACCCATCATAAAGTTGCAGACAAGATCTTGGCCAGTGCTATCATCTCTGAAGGTTTGACTAGGGCTGGAAGATCTGCTTCAAGATGTCTCCTTCACATGGTTATTGGCAGAATGCTTCAGTTCCTCACATGAGAACCTCTCCAGAAAGCTGGTGAGTATCCTCACAATGTGGCAGCTGGCTTCCCCCAGAACAAATGAGCAAAACAGATGTAATAACTTAAATGACCTTGCATTTTAAGTCACACTCATTTTTGCAATAACCTAATGATTCCACAAATCAGTTCTATTTAGTACGGAAGGAAACTACACAGAATGTAAATCAGGAGCTAGGGTTATCAGGAACCATGCTAAGTACCTTATGTACCATATTATGGCTATATGTTGCATTGTTTATAAATACATACACATTCATGAGTGTAAAAACGTTATGTTTGGAAAGCAAGGAGGCACCATGGTTACAAGTGCATTTGTAATTGCATTTGTTTTCTTTGTTAAGGTGGGTGATGGGAATATAGGCATTTATTACACTTTTCTTTATACCTTCTGAGTTTGAATACTTCATTACAAAAAAACAAATCAATGCTCTGCATAAAGTAAAAGAGTATTTTCAAACGTATTACTTTGAGCACATATATTAGTAGAGCTGTTTTGAAGGACTATTTGTAAGTATATATAACAAAATTTACATAAGCTAACTCAGGAATCTGTCCAAAAGAATTATTTACCCAAATAAACAAGGATGTATGTACTAAAATTAATCACAGAACTATTTCTAATAGCAAACAACCAGTGATAACCCCAATGTCCATCAAAGAATGAGCAAATAAATTAGGACACCACCATACAACAGAATGCAGCCATTAAAAAAAAAAAGAAATTCCCAATATGATGGAAGACCGATCAGTTATTGGTGAAGAAAAGGATATGCTGTATAATTCCATTTTTTGATAGGCTACATATCAAACTATTTACAACCACCTCAAGAGAATGAAAATTAAGGGAAATAAAAGCAGAGAGAGAAAACTTTCCTCTTGTGTTTTAAAGACCCCCATTCTCAGGGCGCCTGGGTGGCTTAGTGGGTTAAGCCTCTGCCTTCAGCTCAGGTCATGGTCCCAGGGTCCTGGAATCGAGCCCTGCCATCAGGATCTCTGCTCAGCGGGGAGCCTGCTTCTCCCTCTCTCTGCCTGCCTCTCTGCCTACTTGTGATCTGTCTGTCAAATAATTAAATAAAATCTTAAAAAAAATAAAGACCTCCATTCTCAAAATTTTTTACTATCCTCTACAGGCATACCTCAGAGATATCAGTTCCAGACCAGTGCAATAAAGTGAAGGCAGCAATAAAGAGTCGAATGAATTTTTTGGTTTCCCAGGGCATATAAAAGTTGTTTACACTGTAACTGTAGTCTATTAAGTGTGTAAAAGCATGTCTGAGAAAACAATGCACATACCTAATTAAAAAATATTTTATTGCTAAAAAATGCTCACCATCTGAAATTTCAGCAAGTTGTAATCACTGATCACAGTTCACCATGACAAATAATAATGAAAAGGTTTGAAATATTGTGACAATCACCAAAATGTGACAGATACACAAAGTAATAAGCAAATGCTGTTGGACAAAATGGTGCCAAAACTTGCTTAGCCACGGTTACCACAAACCTTCCGTTTGTAAAAAAAAACAGTACCTGCAAACACAATGAAGCAAAGCACAATAAAATGAGGTATGCCTATACTTCTGTAATTTCTGTGGTTGTTTTGGTTTTGTGTTAAATAGACTTTATTTTTTAGAATAGTTTTAGGTTCACACCAAAACTGAGCAGAAGGTACAGAGATTTCCCAAATCCCTTTGCCCTCACACATACATAGCCTTCAATACCAATATACCCCACCAGATAGAGTATTTGCTACCACTGATGAAACTAATGAATGACACACCATTATCACCCAAAGTCCATCATTTACATTAGGGTACACTCTTGTGCTGTACATTCTATAGTTTTGGACAAATGTGTAATGACAAGTATTCCTCATCATAGTACCACAGAGAGTAGCTGTACTGCCCAGAAAATCCTTCTGTGCTCTGTTTTGCCCCACTCCCCCCAACTCCTGGCAACCACTTACCTTTTCACTGTCTCCATAGTTTCACCTTTTTCAGAATGTCATAAATGGAATCACCTTGTGTGTAACCTTTTCAGACTAGCTTCTATCACTTAGAAATAAGCATATAAGGTGAACCCGGGTGGCTCAGTTAAGTGTCTGACTCCTGATCTCAGGGCTGTGAGTTCAAGCCCTGCACTGGGCTCCAAACTCAGTGTGGAGCCTACTTTAAAAAAAAAAAAAATAATAAGTAGAGGAAGGAATGGAGAATTTAAGTATCCTCCATGTCTTTTCACGGCTTGATGGCTCATTCTGTCTTATCACTGAATATTATTACATTGTCTTGATGTACCAGTGTATTTATCCATTCAATTGCTGAAAGGTATCTTGAGTTCAAGTTTCAGCAATTAGGAATAAAGCAGGTTTTTGTGTGGACATAGTTTTTCAAATCCTTTAGGTAAACACCAAGAAGCAGGACTTCTGAACTACAGTCATATAAACTTCAGAATTTAGTTTTATAAGAAATTGCCAAACTGTATTCCAAACTGGGTGTAGCATTTTGCATTCTCACCAATGATGAATGAGAGTTGCTGTGGCTCTACAGCCTTACCAGCATTTGGTGTTTTCAGTGTTCTAGATTTTGGCCATTCATTCCACTAGGAGTATAGTGGTATCTCATCATTGTTTTAATCTGGATTTCCCTCATGACACATTATGTAGAGCATCTTTTCATGTGCTTATTTGCCATCTATAGATCTTCTTTGGTGAGGTTATCTGTTAAGATCTTTGGTCTATTTTTTTTTTATTTTATTTTTTATAAACATATATTTTTTCCCCCAGGGGTACAGGTCTGTGAATCGCCAGGTTTACACACTTCACAGCACTCACCATAGCACATACCCTCCCCAATATCCATAACCCCACCCCCTCTCTCCCAACCCCCCTCCCCCCTGCAACCCTCAGTTTGTTTTGTGAGATTAAGAGTCACTTATGGTTTATCTCCCTCCCAATCCCATCTTGCTTCATTTACTCTTCTCTTACCCCCTTAACCCCCCATGTTGCATCTCCTCTCCCTCATATCAGGGAGATCATATGATAGTTGTCTTTCTCCGATTGACTTATTTCGCTAAGCATGATACCCTCTAGTTCCATCCACGTCGTCACAAATGGCAAGATTTCATTTCTTTTGATGGCTGCATAGTATTCCATTGTGTATATATACCACATCTTCTTTATCCATTCGTCTGTTGATGGCCATCTAGGTTCTTTCCATAGTTTGGCTATTGTAGACATTGCTACTATAAACATTCGGGTGCACGTGCCCCTTCGGATCACTACGTTTGTATCTTTAGGGTAAATACCCAGCAGTGCAATTGCTGGGTCATAGGGTAGCTTCTTTGTTCTATTTTTAAATCATGTTGTGTTCTCAATGTTGAGTTTTAAAAGTTCTCTGAATATTTTGGATAACAGTATGCTATCAGATACGTCTTCTGAAAATATTTTCTCCCAGTCTGCAGCTTGAGAGAAATTTTTAATTTTAGTGTAGTCTAAGTATCAATTCTTTTACGAATGTCTTTGATGTTGCATCTAGTAAGTCATCACCAACCTAAGGTCACCTAGATTTTCTACTGTTATCTCCTAGGAGTTTTACAGTTTTGCATTTTACATTTTTGCGTTGGATCCATTTTGAATTAATTTTTGTGAAGGATGTAAAGTCTAAACTTAGATTCATTTTTATGGCATGTGGAAGCCTAATTGCTCCAGTGCCATTTGTTGAAAAGACAGTCTTAGCCACTGTATTGCCTTTGCTCCTTTGTTGAAAATCAGTTGACTATAATTATATGGGTCTATTTCTGGGCTTTCTACTCTGTTCCATTGATCCATCTGCCTATTCTTTCACCAAATCCTATTGATCCTTGATTACTGTAGCTTAAGAATGTATCTTGAAATCAAGTAGTATCAGCCTTCCACCTTTCTTCTTCTCCTTCAAAACTGTATTGATTATTCTGCGTCTTCTGCCTCTCCATATGTTTTTGAATCAGTTTGTCAATAGCCACAAAATAATTAGCTGGGATTTTGACTGGGACTATATTGAATCTACATAGATGGGAAGAACTGACTTTTTCTATATATTGAGTATTCCTATCTATAAACATGGAATATCTCTCCATTTATTTAGTAGTTCTTTGATTTCATTCACCAGAGTTCTATAGTTTTCCTCATGTAGACCTTGTACCTATTTCATTAGATTTATATCATGCCTTGAATAAATTTCATTAGATTTATATATAGGTATTTCATTTTTTGCGATACTATTATAAGTGGTATTGTGTTTTTAACTTCAAATTCCACTTGTTCATTCCTATATACGTAGGAAATCAGTTGACTTTGTGTGTTAACATTTTTTTCCTGTAACTCTACTATACAAACAGTCCCTGACTTACAATGACTTGGCTTATAATTTTTCAACTTTCTGATGATGTGAAAGCGATACACATTCAGTTGAAACTGTACCTTGAATTTTAAATTTTGATCTTTTCCCAGGCTACCAACATGTGGTACAAATGCTCTTGTGAGCAGTGGCAGTGAACCACAGCTGCCCGTCATATGCACAGTCGTAAGAGTAAGTAACAACAACTGATACACTTAAAACCATTCGACACCCATACAACGGTTCTGTTTTTCACTTTCACTACAGTATTCAATAAACTACACAAAATATTCAACACTTTATTATAAGATAGGCTTTGTGTCATTATGCATATGCTACACCTTTTGTAGTTGTCCCAGAGTTATTGAATATTCTGTTTTTTCCACCTTTTTTTTTCTCTTTCCAGTTTTAGCAGTTTCTATTGATATTCTCACACTCAGAGATTCTTTCCTCAGCCTTTAGTAGTCCAGTCTACTAATAATTCCACCAAATGGTTATAATGTTTTTCTGTTACAATATTACAATATATGGGGCGCCTGGGTGATCAGTGGGTTAAAGCCTCTGCCTTCGGCTCAGGTCATGATCCCGTGGTCCTGGGATCGGGCCCTGCATCAGGCTCTCTGCTCCATGGGGAGCCTGCTTCCTCCTCTCTCTCTTTGCCTACCTCTCAGCCTACCTGCGATCTATGTCTGTCAAATAAATGAATAAAATCTTTAAAAATATATATTACAATGTATTTGATCTCTAGCATTTCTTTTTGGATCTTAGAATTTCTCTAACATTCCTTATCTTTTCTTATATGCTGTCTACTTTATCCATGTAGAGCCTTTAGCATTTTCATCAGTTATTTTAAATTATTTCTTGGTCTGATAATTCCAATATCCCTGCCATACCTAAGTCTAGATTTGATGCTTGCTCTAGCTCTTCAAACTGTCCTTTTTGTCTTTTAGTATATCTTGTAATTTTTCTTGATAATTGGATACGATGTACTAAGTAAAAAGAACTGCTGAAAATTGGCTTTCATTATGTGGCGGTAAGATGTGGGGGGAAGAGAAAATACACCAAAATTAAAACCTGATCTGACCAAAGAGAAGGAAAAATCTATAGATAGCCAAGCTCTTCCGTCTACATCTTATATTATCTACTATACTTCCAGTCTGAAATTGATAATTTCAAGCATCTCAATTTTCACCCTAAGTTTCATAAGAGTCCATAAATTAACAGGGAAACTGGCAGGTAGGTAAATGACAGGATATTGTATTTCTGGGATCATTACTTAAACTACAACCCTGCTTATACAGGATTACAAATCGCAGAGCTCATACTTTTCTAGCAGGTTTTCATATAACTGTTTATAATGCCAAATGGATCCAGGGAAGTCTTTTCTTATTTGCTTCCAAAATAAACAGCAATGTATCCAACTTAGAAGTACATTCTAAAATGTTTGCTCAAATTTCAAAATAGTCTATGTCAATGTAAACATAAAAAATCATTAACTTTTACCTGTATACATTGTTACTTCTCTTCATTCTTCAAAGTTCTGGAAATTCTGAGCCCATGAAAAACTTGATATTCAACTGAATAAATGTGTGAAAAGAAAAAAAATTATTTATACTCAACCTTGTTCCAGTAGGATTTGAGGCTGGTACAAATGTAATACATATCGTCAATTTTTTAAGCAGGTTATAAGAAAGTATTGTTCCAGGGGCACCTGGGTGGCTCAGTCAGTTAAACATCTGAGTCTTGATTTTGGCTCAGGTCATGATCTGGGGGTCCTCAGATCAAGCCCCATGTAGGGCTCCATGCTCAGTGCGGAGTTTGCTTGGGGTTCTCTCTCCCCTTCCCTCCACCCTTTCCCCCTGCTTGCGTTCTCTATCGCTCTCTAAAATAAATAAAATTAAATCTTTATTTAAGATTTTTTTCATTTATTTGTCAGAGAGAGAGAGCGCACAAGCAGGGGGAACAGCAGACAGAGGGAGAAGCAGGTTCCCTGCTGAGCAAGGACCCCGGTGCTGGACTCAATCCCAAGACCCTAAGATCATGACCTGAGCTGAAGGCAGATGCTTAACTGACTGAGGCACCTAGGCATCCCTAAAATAAAATCTTTAAAAAATAAAAATCAGATGTCATAAAAAGAAAGTACTCTTCCAATTCTTTAAACATGGGAATAAATATTATAAATAGCAATGTCTTGCACATTTTGAGTATTATCAATAAATATAGGGCACAGATTTTAAAACATAGCCTGTAAATATCCACAAAGAATATCAAACTATGTCCTTCATTTATGTAAGTTAGCAGCTGTTAAAGAGCGATGGAAGAAGGGAAGATATAGAGCACTAGTTTCAACAGGAATCAAAAAATAAGGCAGATATTACAGTGAAAGGGGGAAAAAAAAAACAGGAAATAAGAGCAACACTGCTAACAAGTCTCCTTCCTTTAAATGTCTACATGACAAATTTCCAAGTTAATTTATTTTCTGTAGGCATATGGTGCATTTCCTTCTCTCTCTAATCCCTCCTACCTCTAGAGCTAAATTTCAAAAAAGTAAAATTTGTATACAATGATACACTACTTACTACTACTGCCACCACCATCATCTACTATATACTTTACTATGTACCAAGCACCGTGAGAAGATTTACATCCATTAGCTTATTCAATCCTCACAATCACCCTACTACAGGTTTTACTGATGCTTGTGGAGGTTAAACAACTTGTCCAAGATCTATTAACTAATAAATGATAGAGCCAGGATACTAGCCATTTGGTCCCCAAACAAAAATATCTTGAGTATAAATCACTGATAGGAAAGTGAGCTAAAACTAACTACAGAATATAAAAGGTAATAAACTAGTACATCTGAACATGTCATGAGCCTAAGGATTTTGACAGAATAGAACCTACCCAAAACCAATATGATTACCAATTTAAGAAGTTAACTAAAATACTGAGATGGAAATAATATTTGAAAATGAAATTGTTCATATAAAACATGAAAATTCCTACCTCCTTTGTAAATACCCTATTACAGACTGTATGTAATCTTTTTTTTTTTAAGACTTTATTTATTTATTTGACAGAGAGATCACAAGTAGGCAGAGAGGCAGGCAGAGAGAGAGGGGAAGGGAAGCAGGCTCCCTGCTGAGCAGAGAGCCTGATGTGGGCTCCATCCTAGGACCCTGGGATCATGACCTGAGCTGAAGGCAGAGGCTTTAACCCACTGAGCCACCCAGGCGCCTCTCTTTTTTTAATCCATGTAATACTAGCATAAAAAGTATCAAATATATCAATAAAAACCTCTTCTTTAATTTTTTATATTAACTGGACAGATCTGCATGACAGACCTGGAGAAACATTTGACATTTACCTGACTTTAATACTACAGACAAAAGAAAACCTTCCCATTTTGTAAACTATGGCAATAGTGTCTAAAGAAAAAAGAAGAAAATGAACAGAAAAATAGAAGAAATGGAATTTTACCAAGGCTAAAGTCCAACTAACCTGTTTACCAGACTTAAGTTTTTTTCAAAAAATCTTCTTAATATAAAATGTCAGGTCACTTCTAATGTTTTATATTTAATGTTCCAACTATATGAGTTTATGGTTCAGTAGTTGCAAATCTGTATTTATAGTCACTGTTAAAGGACTTTACTAAAGGGTACCACGTGCACTGCTCTCTAAATTCCCTTAATTCTACTGTAGAGAGACAACTCAGAAATACCTTAAGCTACATATAAAGTTACCACACACACACACCCATTCTTCCAACCCATTCGAAACATCTGAGTATTGCTGATATAGATTATGTGACTGGAACATTTCAAGTGAAGGAAGTAGTTCCATTGTTACAAACACAAAACCACTCAATTTTAGCATTTTAAATGTTTAAAGTATCCGAAACTGCACTAGATATAACAGCATGCAATTACCCTGAGGAATTAGCTTCATTTAGCATTTAAAAACTAAGAGCTATACAAGTTTACTTATATTCAAAAATTTAGGGGCACCTGGGTGGCTCACTGGGTTAAGCCTCTGCCTTCAGCTCAGGTCATGATCTCAGGGTCCTGGGATAGAGCCCTGAGGGCTCTCTGCTCAGCAGGGAGCCTGCTTCCCTTCCTCTCTCTCTGCTTGCCTCTCTGCCTACTTGTGATCTCTCTCTGTCAAATAAATAAATAAAATCTTTTAAAAAAATTTAATAAAGTATTTTTACTGGCCATTTCAACTACTACCCCATATTAAAATATCTTTTGTTTATAAATTCATATATTACTAGGTTACACTTATTTCTTAAGAAATAGTGCCCCTTTAAACCATCTTGATCAAATAACAAAAATTACCATGAGTTATAGATCTGAATTAAGTTCTGTTCATGCCAAAAAAAATGAAGTCTTATTTAATGCTATACGCTTCAGCAAAGAATCCATAAAAGATATTACACAAACCTAGAATCTCTCCTGCTACTATGCCAATCCTAACCATCCAAAGAATAAGATAGTATTTTTAAGCACACACAATATATCAAACAACAATCATTAGGTAGATATTATCATTAATCACACTAACATATTAGGAAATGATCTTATAAGTAGTTTTAGTAATCCACCTAGCTATTTTGCTAATTCAAAATTGAATACAAAACTGAAACTAATCTTGCTATCAGACAGATCTTTCTTATATATTTACTGTGCATGAGCATGAGGAATGCAAATAACAGATGTAAAGAACTTGGAGCAGTAGCTGGCATGGGTTTTATGTTCAATATAAATAGCAGCTGTTATTTTGTGATTGTGATGTTATTAAAGGAAGACTAAAAAAATGCCAAAAGGACAAATGGAATTTATATGGAAGTATTGTAATATATAAGGATGATCAGATCTATAGATCTGATCTACACATTTTCTGGTAAAGAAACAGACCAAGATAGGTTAAGTAGCAATGAAAATGACAAAGCAAAATGCTTGTTTACTACATCATGCCACATTTTTTTTTCCAGTCATCAACTCTTAAAATGAAATCATTTACAATACAGAATTGTATTAGATTCTCAGGGCACATGGGTGGCTCAGTGGGTTAAACCTCTGCCTTCCGCTCAGGTCATGATCTCAGGGTCCTGGGACTCGGCTTAGCAGGGAGCCTGCTTGCCCCCATCCCCTGCCTGCCTCTCTGCCTTCTTGTGATCTCTTTCTCTCTGTGTCAAATATATAAATACATAAATATAAATATAAATATATAAATGTCAAATATATAAATAATACCTTTAACAACAACAACAAAAAAAGAATTGTACTGGATTCTCAACAAAAACTAAGGCTGCTTTTCTTAACAGAAGGGGAAATTATTCTGTAAAATATTTTATTGTACCATTGTACATTGTACCATATTACTAATGTAATTTCCTCAAAAATACTTTTGTATTAAGACTGGGAGGAGAGGATGCTGTCTAAAGTACACTGAGTAAGAGTACTAGCTAACTAAAATTGGATCCTCAGAGCTGCATCTAAAATTGCTACAGCTGAGGTCCTGAAATTCATGGGTAAGGAACTTAGTCTGTTCCCTGACCTCAACCTTCCATTGTTACAAACACAAAACTATATAAAAAAAAAAAAAAAAGATATATCCGCATACACAACTTTTTCCTGGCAGCAGCAAGAGTATGTACTAAAATACCAGTTTTCCTATGTTTCAATGAAGTCTGAAAAAAACACAAATTCAGAACAAGTACCTCCTAAAATATATATTACATGAATTTTTTATTTAGTATACACAATATAGAAGCACTGTGTCAAGAAGTACGTTAAGGGGTGGTTCAGTTGCTTAGTGTCTGACTCTTGATTTCAGCTCAGATCATGGTCTCAGAGTTGTGAGGCTGAGCACTGTGTGGGCTCCACAATGGGCATGGAACCTGAGATTCTCTCTCCACCCCCCAGTTCGTCCCCCCCAACCTGCTCATGTACTCTCTCACTCTCTCTTAAAAAAAGTGTGTTAATGACAGGAAACAACATGTGTTGGAGAGGATGTGGAGAAAGGAGAACCCTCTTACACTGTTGGTGGGAATGCAAGTTGGTGCAGCCACTTTGGAGAACAGTGTGGAGATTCCTCAAGAAATTAAAAATAGAGCTTCCCTATGACCCTGCCATTGCACTACTGGGTATTTACCCCAAAGATACAGATGTAGTAAAAAGAAGGGCCATCTGTACCCCATTGTTTATAGCAGCAATGGCCATGGTCGCCAAACTGTGGAAAGAACCAAGATGCCCTTCAACGGATGAATGGATAAGGAAGATGTGGTCCATATACACTATGGAGTATTATGCCTCTATCAGAAGGGATGAATACCCAACTTTTGTAGCAACATGGATGGGACTGGAAGAGATTATGTTGAGTGAAATAAGTCAAACAGAGAGAGTCAATTATCATATGGTTTCACTTATTTGTAGAGCATAACAAATAACATGGAGGACATGGGGATATGGAGAGGAGAAGGGAGTTGAGGGAAATTGGAAGGGGAGGTGAACCATGAGACCATAGAAACTTCCAGTTCTACTTTTATTACTTGGACATATAAGCTTTCATAGACCACCGAATAGTTTTCTTGCTTTTAAACATGATTATATAGCTCAACTTTATTGGCTCATGTCTGAAATAAAACTTTGTACCCTCCTGCAGTACTTTCCAGCTGCATCTACATTTTACTCCTTAAAAAACACTAGGAACCTATAATGGTTCCTGGATCCCTCACCTAGGTAGCAAAGCTTAGTTAAACTTTAAACACTCATATTTGGTTTCAAAAAAAATAGATTCAGAATAGGTTTGATGAACAACACAATGATGAAGTGTTATACACGCCAAGTGCCGAAGATGAATGAGCATTTTACCATCAGTATGTTTGTTTCTTTCAATCTTTTGGTTCGTTGTTTCTTTCTTGTAGAATGTGGTAGTCATAAATAAGATCATGATAAATGATTATTACTGGAAAAAAAAAAAAAAAAAAAGAGTCTGCCTTCAGCTCAGATCATGATCCCAGGTCCTGAGAATGAGTCCTATGTCAGGGTTGGGGTCATGGTCCCTAATCAGTGAGGAGCCTACTTCTCCCTCTCCCTCTGCCCTTCCCCCTGCCTGTGCCCTCTTGATCTCTGTCAAATATGTAAATAATATTTTTATAAAGATGAATATACTTAATGAAAAAAAAAGTATGTTAAGCGCTGTCACTCCATACCCAGTGTGAAATAAAAATGAATTACCACCATTCTGAAAAATCCTAAAATGACGATAAGAATCTTCAAAATAATTCTCCAAATGGGTTAATACACAGATCACAGCCAAGTCCTAAAACTTTTACTTTAATGCTAGCCATGTTAATTAATTTAATTACACTAATATTAATAAAGGAAGAGTGATCAAATTATGAGGGGGAATATATGTCAATCAAAACTGGACAGAAGAATACATATAAAAATCAGGAAATCCTGGCACAAATATAGTATCAATGAAATAATAATTTTTAAAAAGATCCTCAGCATCTTAGCTAGGTAAAAGTACCAGGCTCTATTTATAAGATACATGTGGCCTCTACACGTTACTTAAGTGCCTCCAAAGTTATTTAAGCTCTTTTTCCTTGTTAGGAACTTGAAAAAACGTTGAAGTGAATGCTATCTCCAATGCTTTCCTGTTGTAACATTCTAGAGTCAACAGAAAATTGATACAAGCTTATATAAAGCAGGTTTTTTTTAATGCAATAGTTTCAATAACAGAAAAAAATCCCAAAATGTTGCACCTAGAAAACTAAGATCTTACTCTCTGAAACTCATATGCTAGGCTACAGAAACAAACAGAAGTTTTGGGGACAAGCCAAAACAATGAGAGTATATTAGTAGGACTAAATTTACATAGTTACACAATAACCTTAGACTTTCAGAAGATGACAAAGAAGCATGTAGGATTTTTTAAAAATCTGATAATACTGAATAAAACTAAAATATTATAAACTTAACTACTATGCATAGCCACACCTCTCTAAGTCTCACCTGCCATAAGCAAGTGGGTCTTCTGCTTCATCAACTCAGAAGACCTCAGGCTCTTCCAATTATCCTGGAATTCAGGCAATCTGTCTCTCCCTCCCAGTTTAAGCTCTCAACTTTCAAACATGCTGCTCTGTGATATTTAAAAATCTCACTGGATCTTATTTATCCCTCTAAGTATCTCTGGTCTCACAGCATCCTGCCATCCCTCATAATTAAGCAACTGGAAAGATGTTTAGCTTTTCATTCTTCCCTTTCTCACCTCCCACTTTTTCACTGCAATCTGGCTTCTACCCTACCATTTTACTGAAACCACACTTACCAAAGTCGCTCACCAAGAGCCTCTTTGTTTCTCTCTCTGGAACATGTGACCCAGTATAATACTCTATCCTTTTATTGTGATTTTTCTGATTAGAAAATACATGTTAATTAAGAATTGAAATATCACAGAAAAAAAACAAAAAGTTTAAATACTCTGTAATCCTATTCTCAAAGACTGCCTGTTAGCAGTACAGTCTATCTTCATTAAGATTTCTTTTCTCAAAAAAAATACATATACTAACATATAAGAATGTATGTATTTTTTAACTTAACAAAAATTTAGATCATACTATACATATTTTTCTTTGAGAATTTTTTTAATGCACCTTGATCTTCTATCCTTGTTCCTATTTAGTAGCTTGATTAATGGCCTCCTGGAGAGCTCTTCATCATAATACCCAGAACCTATGAATGTTACCTTAAATGGCAAAAGAGGCTTGGTGGATTAAGTTAAGGATTTTGTGATGAGAAGGTTATCCGGATTATCTGGATTGGGCCCATGTGAAGATACAAAACTGTTGACTTAGAAAATGGAGGAAGGGGCCACAGAATGCAAAGCAGAGAATACAAGGAATGCAATTCTAACAGCTGGAAAAAGCAAGAAAACAGATTCTATCCTTAAAAACAGCCCTGCCAATACCTTGACTTTAGCCCAGTGAAACACTTCAGACTTCTGGCCTCCATCACTGTAAGAGACTAAATTGTTGTTTTAAGCTGCTAAGTCTGTTAATTTATTACAGCAGCAATAGGAAAATAACATATATACAAACCATATTACATTAGTTGTATAACATTCTATCGTAAAAATTATCTTTTTTTTATAGCAACCCTTTATTGATGGCTATTTAGGTTGTTTTCAACTTTTTATTATTATATACTAGGTGCCATGAATACCTCTGAAACACATCTTCACATTTGTTTTTCTCTAGGAGTTAGTCCATAAAGTATACCTATAAGACCAAGAAATGTGAAATTTCATAATGCCTGGCTGGTTCATTCGGTAGAATGTGCAGTTCTTGATCTCGGGGTTGTGAGTTAGAGCTCCACATTAGGTGTAAAGGTTGCTTAAAAAAGAAAAAGAAAAAAAAATAAAAGAAGAAGAAGAAGAAATGTAGGGTACCTGGGTGGCTCAGTGAATTAAGCATCTGACTCTTGATTTCGGCTGAGACCACAATCTCAGGTCTGTGAAATCAAGTCCTGTATCAGGCTCCACACTAGGCAGGGAGCCTACTTGATATTCCTTCTCTCCCTCTCCCCCTCACTATCCCTCCTGCCTCCCCACCCTCACTGCCACCCTCCGACCCCACTGTGCATGGGCACACATGCACTCTCTCCAAAAAAAAAGTGATATTTTAAATTTTAACAGATAATTATATATATATATATATTTTTTATATATATATATTATATATATATTATATATATATTTATATATAATATATATATAAAATTAACCTCCAAAAAGGCTATACTTATTTTTTCCTCACAGTAACAACAGTCAAGCCCTTTTCTCCTTCTTCAAAGTCCTCAACTTCTGTTAAATCAGTTTCCTGACTTATAGTTTCTGTTAAATCAGTTTCCTGATTTATATTGTTTGTTAAATCAGCTTCCTGATTTGTATTTCCTTCTGTAGTGGCTACTCCTGTTCTTTTGCAGACTCCTCTTCATCAGCTCATTTCTCTAATGTCAAAGGCTCCCCAAATTCCCATTCCAACCTGGGTCTTTCCTCACTACACACACATCCAGAGCTATCTCATCTACCTCCTTCTACCCCCAATTACTACTTACAAACGAAACAGAATTATTGCCCTCTTTTCCCTCCAAAATCTACTCTTCAACTGTATTCCCTCTATTAATGACTGCCACACTGATATTTAGCAGCCTATGACAGATACATGGAGGTCATCTGATTCCTCTCTTATCCTCACCCCACAGACCAGAGCTCTAGAATCCCTAAGATTCTCTCCTACCCTATCAATTTCTTGAAACAGGAAGACATTTAATTTTCAACTATATTATTTACTGTGTGTTTTCCCTATCTTAAGTCCTGTGCTCCACTGTACCAGAATAATCTTTCTGAAGCTCAATTCTGATTTGTCACTTAAGTAGACCTTTCACAAACTGCTTATTGGATTGTAGAATGATATAACCACTTGTGAAAATTGTACGGCAATGTCTTCTAAAGTTAAACATATATGTGCCCCATGACCCAGTAATTTCACCCCTAGTTAGTTATCCAAGAGAAATTAAAATGGATGTCTATAAAGAGACCAGTAATCAAGCATTCATGGCACCTTTATTCATAATAGCCAAATGGGAGAATGGATTAACTATGTTATAGTAATACAATGGAATACACACCAACTAAAAAGAACAAACGACTGGTATGTACAAAAACTGTTACATCAGCTAAAATCAAAATGTTAAAACAGCTAAATTTCAGAAATATTATGTTGAACAAAAGAAGCCAGACAGAAAAGAACACACATTAATTTATTCTATTCTTATGTTAAGTTCAAGAACAAGCAAAACTAATCTGGGGTAAAAGAAAAAAAAAGTAAATAACAGAACAATAGGAAATGACTAAAAGAATCCTGAGGGATTGGGGGGGTGGGGGGGTGGGGGGGGACGGTCACTAAGGCATATACATTTATCAAAACTCACTGCATTGCATATGTAAGGTCTATGCGTTTCACTCTATATAAATTTACCCCAAAAACTTTTAAAGCAAATATTAAGATTTAAAACCTACTTCACTTAGCATTTTCCCTTATAAAAAGCCTCAAGATTTAAGACAAATTAATTACCTAATTACCTTTTTTTTTACACCTCACTCAGAAACAATATATCAACTGTGCCTTCCCATAGTTTGTAAATTTTGTGAGAGCAAGGATTTTATCTCTGTAGAAAAGATTACCATTACCTTCCCAATACCAATCATTATGTTTGACACATAGGAGATGCTCAATATGTGTTATCTTTGGTGGTTCTTAATGGCTTATTGATAATTTTGTAACTTCTTTAAAATTCTAGATCACTTACTGATTCATTTTTCCAATCCTGTAGAGGTTACATTGAAATGTACTATCATGCTTGACAACCTTTATAAACCTTACTCATCTGACATTAGAAAAGCAGCTTCTCCACATTTTCAGAAAGGCAGTAGAATATTTAACTCTGTGCTCATCTGTTACATGTATTTCAGATAAATATTCAAAGGCATAAGACTTCTCATGGGCTTACTCCCTAAAATTCATTTTCAATTTACTTAAAGCTCTATCTTCTCACCACCATGTCTTCTAAACTATCCTGATTTCTGGTACACCTGAAGATAATAAATTTTTCTTCTTTCTCTTATGTATCTCATTTAAACATCATATTACACAATTGTTCATTGAAAGTTTCCTTTTATCCAGTATCTATTAACATTAATCTAATAAACCTACTACCATAATCATGAGGATGCTGGATTCATTTCTGACATAATAAAAGATCTGTATCAGGCCAAAAAAGACAGCTATTAATCTTTTCTTTTTTTAAGATTTTATTTATTTATTTGACAGACAGAGATCACAAGTAGGCAGAGAGGCAGGCAGAGAGGCAGGCAGAGAGAGTGGAGGAAGCAGGCTCCCCATGGAGCAGAGAGACCGATGCGGGGCTTGATCCCAGGACCCTGGGATCATGACCTGAGCCGAAGGCAGAGGCTTTAACCCACTGAGCCACCCAGGCGCCCCAGCTATTAATCATTTAAACACCAACTCAAAGTTAGACAAAATCCCCATCTTCACTTTTACATCAGTGCTTGCACTTTCCTATGAAAAACAAAAAAGAGCAATGATTGCTAATAAAGCCAGC
Source organism: Lontra canadensis (assembly GCF_010015895.1). NCBI lineage: Eukaryota > Metazoa > Chordata > Mammalia > Carnivora > Mustelidae > Lontra > Lontra canadensis. Next base: position 6,567,974 of record NW_022631027.1, read on the forward strand.
TCTGTTCCTATCTCTCATCAAGGTCCCTTCCAAGAACACAGGAACCATCAGTTCCTCAAGAAGACAGTCCTAATCATGAACCCACAAAACAATGAATAACAAAACCAACAATGAAGAGCCAGATAATAGCCAGTTTGACCAGCTTCAGGGAACACTTTTCAGAGTACAACTGTGAGGGCTGGATTAGTACAAAGAACAATTAACAAGCACTAAACTCACATTATCTTTGGCCACTTAAGGGATAAACTGCAAACTGCACAGGCAGCGGAAAGCTCTCTTCAAGTACAGATACTATTAAAACAAGAGCTGGAAATGGCAACAAATACAACACCAGGCAATCTTAAATAATGAGAAATGGGAGGATCCTTTCTGAGCAAACACGTATGGGGCCCACAGTCAAGAGGTTCTATCTACAAAACATTAATTAACCTACATGTTTCCAAGAGGAAGGACTAGCAAATCACCAAGATAGATAGTAATAACTGATAATGTTATCTTTTATTTATATTTTAATCTTATATGCAAACAAAAGGAAAATAATTGGTGGAGGAGCAAAAAGGCCACTGGGAATTGTGGGCAATGTTAAGCAGACTTTCGTATTTCACAAAACTTGTCAAAAATTAAAGAGCAAAATGGGTCTGGCAGCTTTTTATGTTGCCAAATAAGGACATTACAGAAAACAAACACACACCACAAATTTCTTATGGAAAAGGACATTTTAGCACAGAAAAGGATGGACATAATTTTAAGGGAAATACTTTAAACTGTATAACTTTAGCCTAAGAGAAAACAAGGAGATTTAAAAGATATAACCCTCCAAGCAGGATACAACAGTGAACAGCAGATGGCAACACATTTTTGGATAAAGAAAAGCAGACGATGGACTTCCAGGTTAAGTTGGCAGATTGAACACATACAACTAATTTTCCTCCCTCCCCAAAACTCTACTAAAACAAGGATAAAGAAAATGCTGTTATTGTGTTCTGTTTTTAGCTCATAAACCACAAGGACAGGAGAATGGAGGAAGAGATGATGGCAATAAAATTTTGGAAGCTGAAAAGATGGGAGGAGTTGTAACTGATTTTGTCAAAGACAGCCAAATTATAAACCAGCAGTGCTGGCAACTTAGAACAAGCCCAATTTATACCATACAATCCTCAAAAGGCTCAGGGACACCAGAACAAGTGGGGAGAGTAAAGTAAGAAAGGTTCAGGTGAAAGCTGTGAACAGTTAGAAACCTAGACCCCATTTCTCCTCTAAGCTACTAAGTGGCCCTTCCTCAATGCAGCAGCTGAGGGGAGATTTATTCTCTCAAAAGGATAAACCATACATGGTAGAAGACACAGGTATCCCAAGAAAAAGAGGCAAATTATGTGACGTTATATACTAAATGTTGTACAGCTCATTACTCAGCCCTCCTTCTTGAGTTCTCAGATCATTGGCAACCAAACCTCTATCCTCCAAGCAAAAATTGGAAGAGACTCACCAGGAAATCCCACCAGACCAAAAGACAGGGACACTGAAATAGCTTCAAACAGTCCACCTGAACCAATGGCTTCAATCTCGGCCACACAAGGGAATCACCTGGACAACTTTAGAAAATACTGATGTTAATCTATGGAGATAGGAATCAGAATAGTGGTTGCCTCTGGGCAGGGGGTGGGGAAGACAAAAACAAAGGGATGTAAACAATTTTCTAAGGTTTTCACAATAATCTGTAGCCTGTGCTGGTAACACTGGTGTATACATGACAAAAATCAAACTGCAATGCAATCTTACCTAATTGTTTAAAAAATATTGCTACCTGGGTCCTAACCTCAGAGATTCTGCTCTATTTGGTTTAGCTGTGTGTGTGTGTGTGTGTGTGTGTGTGTGTGTGTGAGAGTGAGAGAGAGAGGGAGAGAGAGTGCGCGCGCGAGCGCACGAGCACACAACAGAGAATTTTTAACCCCCCCACCCCACCCCCCCGCCATGTGATTCTAATTGAGAACCACTGTTCTATGCAGATTCTAGAGTAAAACTTAAAGTCAATAAACCCAACCTACAAACTCAGGGCTTCCTATCAACTTTTAGATGCCCACTCTCACTCGTAAACAACCAACCAAGGATTATCAAAACTCTGAGGAGGGCCTTAATTGCTGAGGCTACACCAAACAGAAAAAAAGTAACTTGGAGGAAACAATCCATGCAAGGAAAAGAAAGCTTAAAGAAACTATCTTTAACATTCTCAGACAGATAAGATATGGCATCCATGAAACGAGAAAGAGAAGAACATGTAATTGGGTAGAGGAGATGAAGCCAAACTTACAGGCCTGCATAAGGAATATGGTCAAGTAGCTGATATGCCTCAATCACAGAACCCCAGGAAGGCTCAAGAGTTGGGAGTCTCCAGATGGTATGTGGTCAGTGGGAGAGATCTATGGGGCTGAAAAGCAGGTTAGTAATGTAAAGTCTGCATCAATCTGTTATTATAAAGACCCTATAGTTTCCTTCATTTATACCATCTCATAAATTTATTCCCTAGAAACACTGACGTGGAGAGACTCCAGACTCCAAAGAGTGGAATGAGGCTAAGGCTGAAAGCCAAAGAATTAAGCAGAAGCACGTATAGTGATTAGCAGCCCCTACCTACCCTCAGCCACATTCTCTGCTCAGCCCTCAGAACAAGTGGGAGCCAGTCCATTACCTTCCCGACTCCCACCACTGCCCAGTTTGATTAAAATGTCCTTTTTGTATGCTACCAAACCAATTTTCATAACAGCACTTACAGTGGAGGATAAAGGTCTCTTCTTGAATTTCCACTTATCCCTCCTAGACTCTAAACCCCTTAAGGGCAGGAGCTGCATTTTAATCAGCTTTGTATCAGCAAAGGCCCAACACAGAGATTGTCAATATACTAAACACTCTATAACTCCTTAATTGGTCCTAGACACCACACCAAAAAAAAAAAAAAAAAGAAAGAAAGAAGGAATGAACCAACTTGGAAAAGTAGAACATACAAGGTATAATTTGCTTTAGGTCCTGAATGAAGATTAAACACATGGATCGATTGCACTTCTCTGAATGAAGATTAAACACATGGATCGATTGTACTTCTACATACTGGCCACAAATATTTTAAAATATCATTCACGATAACACCAAAAAATTTCAAATACCTAAGGATAAATAAAAGATGTCCAAAACTTTTACACAGAAAACTACAAATTATTGAAATTTAAAAAGGCCTTAAATAAATACAGGTATATGCCATGCTCATAAACTGGAAAACCCAATATTAAGATACTCTCCAAATTGATATATGTATAGATTCAATTCCAATTTCCAAAATTTGTTCAAATTGACAAGAAGATTCTGAAATTTATACAGAAACGCTAAGAGCCAAGAACTGCCGGGTATTAAAAAAGTTGGAGGCCTTATACTATCACATATCAAAGTTTATTATACAGTTACATTAATTAATACAATGATACTGGTGCAAGGATAACAGACCAATAGAATAGAGTATCCAGAAACAGAGCCACACTTAAACAGTCATCTGATTTATGAAAGTGCCACATAGTACAGAAGGACAAGTATGGCATTTTCCAAAAATGGTGCTGGGTCAAAAAGATGTCCACCTGGTTAAAAGTGAATATTGACCCCTTACAATCCATCTGAAATTTACTGTAAATTGTACATCTTAAATGTGGAAAGTAAAACAAAATAAAACTTCTGCAAGAAACATACGAAAATATCTTCATATTCTTAGGCTAGGCAAAATGTCTTAAATAGGCCACAGAAAGCAGTACTCATAAAGAAAAACAGTAAATATATTTCATTAAAATTAAAGTTGTTCGTCCATCAAAAAAAGGGGCACCTGGCTGGCTCAGTGGGTTAAAGCCTCTGCCTTCTGCTCAGGTCAGGGTCTCGGGTCCTGGGATCAAGTCCCACATCAGGCTCTCTGCTCCGTGGGGAGCCTGCTTCCTCCTCTCTCTCTCTCTGCCTGCCTCTCTGCCTAGTTGTGATCTCTGTCAAATAAATAAATATTAAAAAAAAACAAAAACATTAAAAGAGTGAAAAGAGTGGAATAAGATAAATTATGTATAGTTTATAGATAGGGGTGTGTGTGTGCATACCTTCCAGAAAGAACTCTTATCCATAAAACTGTAAATAAAAAAATAAGACTCAGACATCTCACAAAAGAAGATATATAAATGGCCAATAAAAGATAAAACTACAATCATCAGGAAAATGCAAAATAAAACCACACTAATATATTACTGCCAGAATAACAAAAATGTTTCCAACTGACAAGCATCAGCAAGAATGTGGAGTAATTGAATTATCATTCCCTGCTAATTAGCTCAACCACTTTGGAAAATGTTCAACAGTAACTAATACTAAAGTTTTGTCATTCACACATCTCACAAACCAACAATTCCACTCCTAGGTATAAATCCCAACCTAGAAATATTCTGTGTCTTGATCTGTGACGGTAAAAATTCTTTACCTGCACTCAGGATTGTGCACTTTTTCTATATATTATACTTCAATAAGTTTTCTAAGTTTCCTTGACACAAAGTTCTCGGAGACCTTGGGCCAGCACTTTAGAACAGAAAAGGAGCCTCAGGTAAACTCAAGGAAGTTTACTAATAAAATTAAAAACCAAAAAGAAACTAAGAAAAGAAAAAAGCTACTAACACGTATCAGTCCAGAACAAAGGTAAAAACTACCAACCCACAGTTTTTCTTGAACTTCAAGCACTGATTTCTTTCACAGAAGAAAGGAGTTTATTGTTCTACACTGTAAACCAAAGAAAAGATTATCTTTGCAAGAAAATGCCTTTCGAAGTCACCTCTAACAGCAACGGATAGGAGAAAAGCAAAGGTACCATTGCAAAAGTTTTGGTTAACTCTTCGGGTCAAAGGATGACAACAGGCTTGATCTAAGATGCCCCAAAACAGACAGACACAAAGAAATCACGGCAATTCTAAAGCAAACACCAACACCACACTCCAATCTACCGGAAATTCTGCGGTTAATTTGAGGCTTGCCCCGCTAGTCATAAGGTGATTCAGTGATGGTTACAAACGCTCTCCAAGTGCATCCTTGGGAGTCACCTAGCACACCTGGCTAGCCCATCACCTGCCTGGAGGCGCTGCCCTGCGCAAATCCCGGGGGCCAAATCAAGACGCCAACTTTCCAAGTAAGGGGAGCGGGCGGTCTCACTCCATCAGGATACCCAGAGAGAACGAACTTCTGGCCTCGAGGGTGGGGGTGAAAGGTCAGTATCCCCCCCACACACAGGATTAGTGAGGAAGCACCCCCGAAGCTGCCCGGCCTCTCCACCTCCCGGGAACTCTCCTGGAAACCCGCTGGCGAGTTTCCTCCCCAGCGCCCACGGGAGGAGGGTCCCGGGCCGCCGCGGCCTCAGGGAACTTAGGCCCCGGCGGGGCCGGGCACGCCCGCCCCGCTCGTGCCGCAAGTTTGGTGGCGGCCCCACTCGCCGCGCCCCGGCCCCGTCGTGCGCCCCGCAGAACCCGAGCTCGAAGCTCGTCTGGCCTCCCGGCCCGCCCGGCCTGGCGCGGCGCCCCTCACCTTGGAAACGTTGGGTGGACTCCGCCGTAAACATTAACTTCCCATCCAGCCGGCAGCCTTGCCGCCGCGTCTCAGCGCCTCGGCCCCGCTCCGGCTCCGCGGGCCGTCTTCCCCGCCCGCTCCGGAGCACCGCGCTCACTCGAGAGCTCAGAGTCGCCACCGACCCTCACGCACGCCTCCGGGCGCCGCAACTGCTTTAACTACTACCCGACCCCTACCCTGCCCGCCCGCTGGCTCCTCCAGGGTCCGGCCCGCCGCGTCAGGAAAGCTCAAGGCGCAGGCGCGGCAGGGCCTTAAAGAGACCGGCCGCCTTTACCGCATAATGGGTTCGAGCAGGTTAGGGGCCGGGCGGCCGGTCGAGAAAAGGAGAAGCCGAAGGGATTGGGCCGTGGGGATCGGGGGCGGGGAAATCCCGCTCCCTCCTCCGCCTCTCTTTCAAAGCGCCAGCCCTCGGCCTTACAAATTGCAGACTTCCCCAGTCTCTTGGACCGCCCCTGGCATAGAAAAGCTGCTCAGGACACGCCCCCTCAGGGGCCCGAGAAGACCCCTAGCTCAGAGCTGAGGGCCTCGAGCTTCCGCGTCGCACACGGGCCTCCCAGGCCGCGGGCACGCGACGCCGACGCTCAGGCTTCCGAAAGGCCTTCCAAGCTCCCCAAGAGGTGACCTAGGTCACTCTCAAAAACAATAATCAAGGTGCAAATCCCTCTACCTTCAGTCGTCTCGACTCACTGGGTTTGTGCAGAGTCCGACAGGGGGCAGAGCATAGGCACAAACGTATGAGGTCCAGCCGGGCAACCATCCAATACCAACGAAGAAATTCTTAGAAGTACTTAGTTTGGGACAGAAACTATCTACTAATTCCGGTCCAACTCCAAGAAAAACGGGGAAGAAAAATAATGAAGATAGTATAAATTACTTTCATTATACATTTATAAATTACAAAATGACAGTAATTATCAGCACACACACAAAAAAATTAATCTCCAAATTGTTTGCTTAGAAATTAGATAGCCCGTGGTTATTTTCTGATATAAATTTGCAGTCTCCGGAAGGGATTCCACTGTAGTAAGCATTTCAGAAAAAGAAAAACTCTCCATTTTTTAAAAACAGGCTTAGGAAATACTAAAATAGAGGAAGTAGAGCCATGCCCTCCACCTAGCTAAAAAAAACTTTGAAATCTTGAAATTTTATGAGGCAAAATTTTTCATAACTTTTAGGTCAGGCCGTTATTTAAAGTTAACTTCAACAATTTTATTGAAACGGAATACATTTTGTATAAGAAAGTTAAAAGATAGCTTGAAAATCTACTTTTCCCTCCTATAGTACATCTATCAGCAAATCCTGTTGATTTTAGCTCTGAAATTTTCCTTGAATCTATTCTCTTGTATCTCCTCCATCACCACCCTAGTCCAAGCTACATGGGTGAGGGTAAAGGAGTGCCTAACCTACTCTTCTCAATGGCTTACCCATATGTGCCCTAGTTCCCCTCTCATCTCTTCACCACACAGAAGGCTATGTGACCCTGTCACTTCCTAGGTAAACCAATCACTAGCTTCCCATTCTCTTAGACAAAACCCTTAACTACCCAAGCCCTACATGGTCAGGAGCCTTGCGACTCTTCTCTCCACCTCTTCTCAATTCTCAAACTACTGCTGTCTCTTCCATCCTGCTGTCTCTCTTCCAGCCATAGTGGCCTCTTCTGATCCTTCAAATCTTCTTCCCTCCACAGAGCTTGTGCATATGTTTTCCTCAGTGCCTGGAGAGCTGCTCCAATTTTCAACCTTCTGACTTCAGTCAGCTCTTGTCTCTACCTATACACACACACACACACACACACACACACACACACATGATGTACATACTTACATGTATATGTAAGTATACAAGATATCTACTTCCTATTTTTATATGTGTGTGTATATGTATATGTATATATATATACATATATATATAATGTACACACACATATTCCAAATAACCTAAATAACCACTGCTGTGTTAAATGCCCGAGATATTTTATCTTAAATGACCTGAGGAGAGAAGCTTATACCACTAGCTCTGACCCTCTAGCAATCTCCCTGGTTTACTCCTTTCCTTTTCTCACTCAATTTATTTGATGAAAGAGCTTACACTTGAACTTTTCACTGAAATAGCTCAATCCAACAGAGAAATAGCTAATTCTGATCTCTCACAAGAGCTTGAGCACTTGCGTAAGCGAAATTCTACCGTGTGAATTTCACACCAACACCACTTCTGCTCCAGCTCTCCACCTCTCCGCTGTTCACACTCTGAAACTTCAAAAGAGAGGAAGCATGGGTGCAGTGGGCAGTGGCACCCTGCTTGGAGAAAGTTAAATTAGAGGGAAATTCTGTTAGCAATTCAAAAGTTTTCTATGTTCTAATGCTGTACTCCCTTGGCATTGATTTGTGTCAACCGTACAGGAGAGGGCCTGAACTCAATTCTCTCTAAACCTGGCAAGGGTTAAATCTCAGAACACCATGCTTTCAAGTGCCAAAGGTGTTTTATAAGTCACCCATGTGAGTCATTGCTCACAGAAATAAAAAGCAAAAGAGGTATTCTCCTGAGAGGCAAAAACTACCCAGTATATGGAAGAGGAAGTCACCAGTGGAGTCAACCCCGTTTGTGAACAACACCCACCCTCATCCTGGGCATCTGGCATTTGGGGTTTCCTTAGAGAACCAGGGCATCTCAGTTACATTCTAGGATTGCACTGTCCCAAACAGCAGCCATCAGGCTCTGTGATTGTTTACATTTCAACTTAAATTAAAATTTCAGTTTCCCCTTTGCATTCACACGTTTGAAGGACTCAGTAGTAGCCATATGTGGCTACTGGCTACTATCTTGGACAGCACAGATATAGAACATTTCCATCTCTCAGAAAGTTCTCCTGGCATCACTCTTCTAGAAAAACGAGAAACAACACTCCATTGAGACTCCCAGCTAATGTTCAAAATATCTTGCTTTGGAAAAATAAAGGCTCATGATGAAATAGGGAAGCCCTATTTCACTTGGCTTATTGCTTTCCACAACATGAATCCAAATTCAATGAAACACCAAAGTTGTGGCCTCTCAGTGTAATGAGGTTATAAGAATGGCTTTAACCTCATATCTAACACATTTCATTTGTTTGCTAGACTTGTTATCTTAGAAAAGAACGTTGTTAACAGGAGCACAATTCTATTGCCATCTCTTGACTCTTTGTGCATAGATAGAGATTATATCTGCCACAGCTATGGTAAAGAACCAGCTCTCTGGCTCGAAAGTTTGGAATAATTTTTAAGATTTAATTTATTCATTTATTTGACAGAGAGATCACAAGTAGGCAGAAAGGCAGGCAGAGAGAGAGGAGGAAGCAGGCTCCCCGCTGAGCAGAGAGCCAAGATGCCAGGCTCAATCCCAGGACCCTGAGATCATGACCTGAACCCAAGGCAGAGGCTTAAACACACTGAGCCAACCAGGTGCCCCTAATTTAGATTTTATTATGAACTGTGCTCCCCTAACAACAGGGAAGCAATGGTTGCTGAAGTCATCACTGAAAGACCACACAACCTTCAACATTGCCACCAGATGGAATTTGTGAATGAATACCATGGTGACCCAGTCATTTTCTCAGCTATCCTTTCTCTCCACATGAGAAATTTGAAGCCCTTATGGATTCCTCAGGTCTCCTCTGAGAATGTACCCTCAAAAAAGATAACCAGTAGCCAATTACAGCAACGTAAAGAAACAGTATTGAATTACAAAAAGTCAGTTACTAAAATACCTTTCCTATGGTGTGAAATTAAACCTAATGTTCCATAAATTCTTGTTAATCCCTCGAATGGCCATAATACAATAACATTCTTAAAATAAAACTGAGGAAGTGTTAACAAGCTGTTCCTGTGTTTCGAAGACTAAGCAAAGTATATAAACCCTAACTCAGTAGCAAAATACTTCCTGTTGCAGTGCTTACATTTTTATATGATTTGATATAAAATCAAACATTGTGGGCAGTTAACCTGTTTCCCATTAGCATTTCTAAAGGCAGCCGTCATTTTGGTGGTAACCATGATAAGCAGAGAAGATGAGGAGCCTGGGGATTTGAATTGAATTTATAGCTGACTCACAGGGAGTGTTTACAATGGTATTGCCACTGGGATCCACCCATTTAACACCCTTTCAGTTCCACCTTATACATTTGTTAGGTAGGACCTTAAAGGGAAGCTGGGAATGTGGGGGACTAGAAATGCAGTAACCAACACTTTTTGGTCTTTTGAGAAACTAATCAATTTGGGGTTTTTTTTTTTCACCTTTCCTTCCTTTCTCCTTTCCTCCCCACCTTCCCTCTGTCCTTTCTTCCTTTCTCCCTCCTTCCTTAAATGATTTGACTCGTCTCAGGATGACAGCTGTCTATAAACTGTTGTATTTGGGGTGCTGATTCTGAGGCATGGGCTAGAAGTTGCTAAATATTAAGTAGTTTCAGCTCCTAGAATTCGACACTAGACAATGTTCTTAATCTGGTAGAATTTATCTTTTGGGTTGTTTTTTTTAACTCTTTGGCTCTTGAAATACTTCAGGCTATTGTGTCCTATTAATGGATATTGCATTTGTATTACTTAGGACTATTAATTGAGATTTTACTGTGAAATACAGAAGCAAGTGATATGTTTTGTGAGAAATAGCTAAATGGACATATTCTATTCTCCATTATTCTCCCATTCTCTTGAAAGAGATCCAATAAGATATGTTAATTTTAGAAGATTGCCTCTCTAATAATGATAGCTTACTTTTTAGAAGTCTACCATGAGTTGGGCTTTAGAAGCACTTTTCGTCTATCCTCTCACTTAATCTTCACCATAATCCTATTATGATCTTCATTTACAAGTGAATCCCAAGCAAGTCACTAGTAATGTTTCATTTATTTACTCTCATTCATTCATTCATTCACCGCAAACATATTAAGTATCTACAGTTGTGTCAAGTACTTTCCTAAGAAGAGGAAATATAACTAAAACTCTCACTTACTACAACATGTCAGCAATAACATTATGTGCTTTCCAGTGAGGCAGCCATCATTAGGCCCATTCACAAGTTGAGGAAACTAAGACTGATCCAAAGTCACAATGACAATAAAAAGAAAAACAAAAATGCAAGATAAGTCTCTCTTCACTACAAAGCCTATATTGTTTAGAGTTACAAAAATGTAGTACCGGTGTTCAGGCTCTAATGTAAGAACATATAGTCTGATGTAGAAAACAGACATAACAAATAAATAGACAATAACAATATATTCTATCATACGGAGATATGTTATGGTGGAAACATACAAAATGGGAGTATCTAACCCTGTCGAAGGAGTTGTACTATTTTTATTTGCTCACACCCCCTTCCATGTTCTATTAATAGGTGTAGGTACCTGACACAAGCTAAACCAATCATATTACTCCAAGACCACACGGACTGTGTTAAGGGGGTAGGCCTGAGAGACTTGTGCCCTGGGATTTTTCAAACCAGACCTGCACAAGTAAAGGCCCTTTCTTTGCCTTCTAATTATGAAACTCTAAAGGTATGAACACAGAGACCCAGGCTATACTCAGAGAAACAAAAATGAGATGGAGAACATCCTGATGTTATTAGAATCCCTGATTACAGTCAGTCCTGCTTTTCCCAAGCCTCATATACATTATATAATACTTATTAAAGCTAATTATTTTGGGGGCCTGGGTGGCTCAGTCGTTGAGCATCTGCCTTCGGCTCAGGTCATGATCCCAGGGTCCTGGGATGAGCCCCACATCAGGCTCCCTGCTCAGCAGGAGGTCTGCTTCTCCTTCTCCCACTCCCCCTGCTTGTGTTCCCTCTCTCACTATGTCTCTCTCTGTCAAATAAATAAATAAAAACTTCAAAAAAAAAAAAAAACCTGGTCATTTTGATAGGCGCTATTCTAGGTACATGTGATAGCCATCCTCTACTTTGGCCCAGTGATTTTTGCTGCCTGTTCTCCATGCACTTGTACAGACCCTCGCACGTTGAATGAGGGCTGGTCTGTGTAACCAATAAAATAGTGCAAAAGAGACAGAGTACAACCTCGGAGGCTAGTTCATCAGGACACTGGAGTTTTTGCCTTGTTCTCTTAGAATGAAAGCTTTGGGGGAAGCCAGCCACCATGTGTGTGGAACTCTTTGAAGAAAAAATTCCATTAGCACCAAGGACAAACCTGATGGCTACTCACTGAGCCACAGTGGAAGTGGATTGTTCAGTCACCCCAGAGAACATCTTCAAAAGACATATGTCTAAATCTCATGTGAAACCCTAAGCCAGCACCTGTCAGAAAGCTGTTCCCAAATTCCTAACTCATAGAAACTGTAAGAGAGGGACACCTGGCTGGCTCAGTTGGTGGAGCGTGGGACTTTTAATCTCAGGGCTGTGAGTTTGAACCCCACATTGGGTGTAGAGATTAGTTAAAAATAAAATCTTTAAAAAAAAAGAAGAAATTTTAAGAGATAATAAATATTTACTGTTGCTTTATGGCACTAAATTTTGGGGTGGGTTTTTTTTTTTTAACCACAAATAGCAATAAATAAAATAGCAATAGATAATCAGCCTATCATTGACAAAAACAAACATAAACCCTACATGATGGAGCTTAAATTATAGTGGGAATAAGCAGACAATAAACAGATATGTACTATAAGTAAGAAATATGTAGTAGGAAAACTGAATATCTACAAGCAAAAAAATAAAGTTGGATCCTCACCCTATACCACATTGAAAAATTATACCAAAATATCAAAGACTTAAACTCAGGAGCTGAAACTATTAAACTCTTATTTTAAAAATAGGGAAAAATCTTTGTAACATTGAATTTGGCAATGATTTTTAAGTATAACACCAAAAACATAAAGAACAAAAGAAAATACACATAAATTGGACATAATCGAAATTTAAAACGTTTGCGGGGCACCTGGGTGGCTCAGCCATTAAGCGTCTGCCTTCAGCTCAGGTCATGATCCTGGGGTCCTGAGATCAAGCCCTGAATTGGGCTCCCTGCTCCACAGGAGGCCTGCTTCTCCCTCTCCCACTCCCTCAGCTGTGTTCCCTCTCTCACTGTGTCTCTCTCTGCCAAATAAATAAATAAAATCTTTTTAAGATTTTTAAATGTTTGTACATCAAAAGACACTATCAAGAGAGTTAAAAAATAACCCATGGAATGGGAGAAATATTTTCGAATTATATTTCTGATAAAGGATCAATACCTAGATTATATAAAGAACTGCTACAAATCAACAAAAACAAAAATAAGCCAATTTAAAAATGGGCAAAAAACTTAAATAGACATTTCTCTGAAGAAGGTATACTAAGCACATGAAAGGATGCACAATATTATCAATCATTAGGAAAAGGCAAATCAAAACCATAATGAAATGTCACATACCCACTGTGATTGCCATTGTGAAAAAAGCAAAAAAATCACAAATGTTGGCAAGGATGTGTAAAAACTTGGAGTCCTTGTGCATTGCTGGTGGGAATGTAAAAACTGATGCAACTGGGGAAAACAGTTGGCAGTTCCTCCAAAAGTTATACCTAAAATTACCATATGACCCTGCAATTCTACTCCAAGCCACTTAAAGGAATTCGAAACAGGAACTCAAACAGATACACCAATGTTCACAGCAGTACTTTTTATAATAGCCAAAAGGTAAAACAACCCTAGAGACCAAACCAAAAATGATATATCCATACAGTTGAATATTATTCAGCCATAAAAGGGGATAAAATTTGGATACATGCTAGAATGCAGAAGAACCTTGAAAATATTATGCTAAATGAAGTAAGCCAGACATAAAAGAATAACTGTTGTATGATTCCACCGGTATGAGGTATCTAGAATAGTCATTTATAGAGACAGAAGGAAGACTGGAGTTTAGTAGAGCCCAGGGAAGGGATAAGTAAAGAGTTACTGCTAAATGGACACAAAATTTCTGGTTGGGGTGATGAAAGGGTTTTGGAACTAGATAATCATGATCATTATACCATATTATGAAGCTACTCAATGTCTCTGAATTATATGCTGAAAAATGGCTAAAATGGCAAACTTCATGTTATGTCTATTTTTCTACAACAACAACAACAAAAAAGAAAACTTCTTAGGAATTTAGATCATCTTGGAAGAGAAGAATGGAGAATGAAGAGAAAGGATCTTGATTTGACTTAGTTGAAATGATAAATTGAACACATAAATAGCAATAAAAAATGTGTATGAGTTGGTGTAAGTGTATGGAGAAAACTGAAACAGGGAAGGGGAAAGGGAATGTGGAGAAGGGTTATGTTAAGGAGGATACTCAGGGACGCCTGGGTGGCTCAGTTGGTTAAGCAGCTGCCTTCGGCTCAGGTCGTGATCCCAGCGTCCTGGGATCGAGTCCCACATCGGGCTCCTTGCTCTGCAGGGAGCCTGCTTCTCCCTCTGCCTCTGCCTGCCATTCTGTCTGCCTGTGCTCGCTCTCTCTCTCTCTCTCATAAATAAATAAAATCTTAAAAAAAAAAAAAAAAAATTGCTTAAAAAAAAAAAAAAAAAAAAAAAAAAAAGGAGGATACTCAGGGAAGACCTCATAAAGAAGGTGGTTAGAGAGCAAGCCATCTGGCAACAAACATCCCAGGCAGAGAAAAAAGCAAGTACAAAAGCTTTGAGGGAGGAATGTGCCTAGTGAAGCCGAGGAATGACAAGGAGGCTGGTGGTGTGGTTAGAATGGCATGAACCAGATAGAAAATTCTAGGATATGAAATCAGGAAGAGAGCAGAACCAGACAACATAAGGGGCCTAACTGTCCATCTTTTACTCTAAATGGGACAAATAAGCAGAGTGACACGATCTGACTCATGTTTTCTGTTTCAAAACATCATCTGGCTCCTGTACAATGAATCAACTCTAAGGAAAGGTAGAAATGGGGTGACCAGTCAGAAGCTATTGAGATATGATGATGGCATGGACTGGAGTGGGAAGAGCAAGAGGATGAGAAGTGAGCAAATGTGGATATGTTTTCAGCCAACATAATTCCCCTTCAGATTGGCTATGGGATAAAGAGAGAGAAATCAGAGATGACGCTGGGATTTGGGGGCTGGGCAACTAAAAGTTTAGAGTTGCCATTTACTATGACAGGGAAGACTGAGGGAGGAGCAAGGAGATGTGGTTGGGGGGGGGTAGCTGGAGTTGGGTTTCCGTCATACTCGATCAAGAGTCTTGAATAATACCATGGTGGTCAAAGAAGTTTTCACAAAGTAAGTGATATGTGAGGCAGATTGTAGTGAACAAGAATTCCATGAATTTCTAAAGGGAATTCTTTGGAGCAGTGCTTCTTAAACTTTCATGTGTATACAAATCACCAAGGGATTTTCATAAAATACAGATATTGTAGACTGAGTAAATCTACACAGGGAGCCTAAGAGTCTGCATTTCTCATAATTACCAGGTGATGCCAATGCTGCTGGTCTCAGATCAGGAACAGGAAAAGGGATGAAAAATAATCCTTTGCTGGAAGGTGGGAGATGAACTAATGAGCAAAGATATAGGTAAATATGTAGTTAGATCTAAAGAAATATTTGTTTAATGCTAATTTGGAAGATTAAGAAAAGGACGAAACGATATAATAATAATAATAATAGTAGCATTTAGGTTGGGATGACCAGAGTTAAAGTATTCAAAGTTCACTATGTTGTTATGGAAAGAAGATATTAACTTTGGATATTGTTAAGAATGCTTTAAGGGTGATCCTTGAAAGAACAGAAATAGACTATGCTATTTCCAAGCTAGTAAAGGGGAGAAGTGGAATATGATAATATACAAGTTAACAACAATTTTTTAAAACCTTAATGTAAAAAACGAAAGGCGACAAAGAAGAAAAATAGCATTTGAGAAAAGAAAAAGAAAAAATAGAAATTGGAAACGAGTAAAAATGTTACTAATTTAGTAAATGTAAATGTGTTGAACTAGCCTGTTATAGATTAGATTATAAAATAGAAATAAAATCTGAGATAAACTATTTGCAAGAGATACACCTGAAATATAAGAACATGAAAAGGCTTAAAGTGATAGAAAAAGGCAAATTATCAATATTAGTAACCTGGTTGTGATATACTACAGTATTGCAAAATGTTATTATTATGAGAAACTGGGCAAACATAGAAGGGATTTCTCTGCATTATTTCTTACAATTGCATATGCAATTATCTCAATAAAATTATACTCTAAAGCAAATTCATTTCACTTTTAAGTATTTTTAAAGATATATTTAGGGGTTCCTCAGTGGCTCAGTCAGTTAAGCATCTGACTCTTGGTTTCAGTGCAGGTCATGATCTGAGGGTTGTGAGATCAAGCCCCACACCAGGTTCCAAGCTCAGCATGAAGTCTCCTAGAGATTCTTGCTCTCCCTCTCCTTCTGCCCCTCCCCCTGCTCTCTCTCTCAAATAAATAAATAAAATCTTAAAAATATACTTAAACAGGGGTGCATGGGTGGCTCAGTCAGTTGGGTGAGTGGCTCTTGGTTTTGGCTCAGGTCATGATTTTGGGGTCCACAGATCAAGTCCCATGATGGGCTCCAAACTCAGTGGGGAGTCCACTGGAGATTCCTTCTCCTTCGCCTTCTGCTTCTCCCCCCACTCCGTACACCACACACACACTCTCTCAAATAAATCTTTAAAAATATGTGTATATCTCTATTTAAGCAAATTAATTAAGAACCTTGATTTATTACCTAAAGATAGAAACTTATATCCAATAATTTGAGAATACTCATCATCTCAAGCACACATGGACCACATTTCTAAAACCTGACCACTTTTCAGTCAATAAGGTATGACTCAATAAGTTTCAAACAATTGGAATTATATGGAATATTTTCTTTGGATAAAATGCAGTTAAATTAGAAGTCAACAACAAAAATTTTTTTTATCTATCTTAAAGATAAAAAGAGAAATCAATTTTAATCCCCAGAGATCTCAGTATTTGAATATAAACTTCTCAGTGCCTCTGAGAGGCAACTCTCAGCACATAACTCTACAGCACAGAAGCATAGGAACAGCGAGCCATCTGTGCCATACAGGTATACTGAATTACTGAGTAAAATGTACTCATTACTTGGATTGCAATGAAAAAAGCACAAAAGCTATTGGCCTAGAATAACTTGTACGCATGTGTATTGGGAGACAGGTTTGAGAAAGTTCATAGTAGTATTGTTAGTAATAGAAAAAACTGAAAACAGACCAAATATTCCCTGATAAGTTAATGTATATGGAATGTTAACACATAGGATATTATGTAACAATGCAAATTACAGCTCCGTACAACAATGTGGATGAACCTTAGAAACATGATTTTGAGTTACAGAAGAAACTTATAGAAAGCATGATAAGGTATGATGTTATTTTTAGGAAGTTCCAGAAAGAACTAAATAATACATTGTTTAAGAAAATATGCATACCCAATAATATGATATTGTTATATTATTAATTATTATTATAACATAATAATATCCACTATTAAAATAGATATGGAAATGATAAATTTAGGTTAGTGTTCTTTTTCTCTGGGGAGACAGGCAGGTGAACAGGACAGGAAAGGAGTGGCACAAATATGTGCAAAGGTACTGGTAACATTTAGTAATCAAGTGAAGTTCCAGGTTCAAGTCTGTTGTTTTAATCATTGAATTTCATTACACACAGATGTTTTCTTTTTTTCATTATATCATATATATAATAAATAATATAATATTTTATATAAAATAAATATATAAAACAATTATATTTTATATACTATAATATAAAATATAATAAATATATTTAATAAATATATAATAAAATAATAAAAATTTTTAAAGAAAAACTCTGATTTTGTAAATAAGAATGCTATTGAAATTCCAATTTTAGGGAACAGAAAAGCATTCAGTGAATTTTGATTCTACTTCAAAGAAAATTCCAGAGCCTAAGATCCTTGATAGGATGGAATCCTTGAGCATTTCAAACTTCTCATTGTCCTTCCCCAGGAAAATGTCCCTCTCAATCATTCAGCACTTATAAAATATAATTAGGTCCCCTCCTGGATAATGCAAGTCAGTTGGCATAATTTTGATGTCCAAGGCTTCTTCTCTCCCACCCATAAGAGATTGCTTCTTCTTCTCTTTTTTTTTTTTTTTTTAAGATTTTATGTATTTATTTGACAGAGAGAGAGGCTGTGAGAGAGTGAACACAAGCAGGGGGAGTGAGAGAGGGAGAAGCAGGCTTCCCGCTGAGCAGGGAGCCCAATGCGGGACTCCATCCCAGGACCCTAGGATCATGACCTAAGCTGAAGGCAGATGCTAAACGACTGAACCACACAGGCGGCCCAAGAGATTGCTTCAAATCTGCGGGCTTCTCATTATTTTCAAAATGTTCCAATGCTTTGGGTAGGAGAAGACTGTTTTAATGTTTATTGGATACGGCACCTGGCTGGCTCAGTTGGTAGAGCATGATCTTGGGGTTGTGACTTTGAGCACATTGTGTGTAAAGATTACTTAAAAATAAAACCTTTAAATAATAATAACAATAATTCCAAAATACAATTAAAAAATAATAATAGAGTTTATTGGTAAGTCTGTATCCCTCCAGCCATGAATACTTTTTTACCTGATTACAGAAACATTACACATTAATTGTGGTAAAATGTGATTACAGAAAAGCAAAGATTAAAAACACTTGTAATCTCATGATCAAATGATATCCACCATTTTTTTTTTTTCTTTTTAAAGATTTTATTTATTTATTTGACTGACAGAGATCTCAAGTAGGAAGAGAGGCCGGCAGAGAAAGAGGAGGAAGCAGGCTCCCTGCCGAGCAGAGAGCCCGATGTGGGGCTCCATCCCAGGACCCTGAGATCATGACCTGAGCCGAAGGCAGAGGCTTTAACCCACTGAGCCACCCAGGCACCCCCACCATTGGTTTTTTTGGCCTATTTCCTTTCTATCTCATTTCTGAGTGTATGATTACTTAACCTTTGTTTGTTTTTAAAAATGAGATCAGACTTACTGATACTTTTAAAGCCATGAAATTGAATTAAGGAAGTGAGTATAAATGAAAATGAGGAGAGGATCAATGACCAACTCTTTGCTAGGGGAAAATTAAAGGTTGGGCAGAAGAGGAACTAATGAGAGAGACTGAGAAAGAGCAGCTGGTAAAGTGGAAGGGAAGCCAGGACAGCATAGTGTCTGGGAAGCCAAGAGGGAAAAAAAAGTGTTTCAAGCATACTGAGTCAATTGCTATTGATGGGTCAAGAGAAATGACCATAGGATTTAGCAACATAGAACTCATTGCTGATCATAAGCTGGAACAGTGTAGGCAAAAGTCTGACTGAAGTGGGTCCAAGAAAAAATTAAGGAAACAAAGTAGAATCAGAAAAACAGACAAAACTTTGGAATGGTTTTGGTATAAAGGAAAGGTGAAAAATGGAAGAGTAGTTGAGAAAGTATTTTTTCCTTGTTATTAATACCACTGTGTTTGAATGCTGATGGGAAAGATTTCTCAGAGAAGGCAAACTGAGAGTGCAGTGGAGAAGAGGGAGAATTCTGGGATCAACATCATGGCATAGGTGAGAAGGAATGGAATCTAGTGCCAGAGGGGAAGAATTAGCCTCAAACGGAATCCTGGACAGCACAACCACTGTTAAAAGATAGAAAGCACGGAGATGGATGGCTCATGGGAATTTGTGGACATTCTTTTCCGGTTGTGCTTATTTCCTGGTGAAATAAGAAATGTCATCATCTGAGAGTGAGGGTGGAAAAAATATTGGCAGTTTAAGGAGACAAGAAAAGGTATACAAGAGTTGTCCAGGGGAGTGAAAAAATGAATTCACTAGAGAAATATAGTATGACTACCAGGCATCATCAATAACCTACTTGAGTTCACAGTCATGAATTTAAAATGAGGGCATTTGGCATGGTTGTGTGTTTTATCCCAGCGCTGTTGAATCACCTGGATGTAGATACAGAGTGGGTAGTGACATAAATAAGATCAAAACTCAGATTTTGATCAAATGAACTACAATTTTCAACAGTTTTACAGCTCCATTCTTCCTCAAATTATTTCTTTCATGGAAAATAGGATGGAACAGAGTTCTAGCCCAGAAGTACCGACAATGCTACTCCATCTTTGGCCCTCCATCTTGTTCATGTCCATGCAATGCTCTCCCTCGGGGCTACGTGTTCCAGGCCCCTTGCAGGTGGATGTATGCCCTGAATGGAATGAAGGAAGACTTGTTCTGATCTTCCCTAAAGTTGCTTAGATAACTAGCAGAGATACCGTTGTCTTTTCTCTTCTTTCCCCTCGGGCCCTCAGATGGTGCACGAGGTCTGTTAAATGTTAAACCCTTGACCTCACCACAATGACCTCTGCACATCACTTCCTCTATAAAATCTGTGGATTAAGTTCCAGACTTTGAGCAGAGTAGCTGCACAGTACCTGCATGGTTGTCTGCCTGATCTCTCTGCCCCCTCCTCCCATCAGTAAGTTACCCTCAATAAAACTGTAAATGTATGAAGTGGCTTCCTTAGCTCCTATCCACTGGCATTATAATGATCTTCTTGCTCCATTTTTGGAAACAATTTCTAAATGAGAAGAAAGTTTCATTGAGTTTTAATTAGAAAATATAAGTAGATACTACTGATTATTTTCTTGAATTTTTGTAAGATTTATTTATTTATTTTAGATTGGGAAGGAGAGTGTGGTGGGGAAGGGCAGAGACAGAGGAAGAGAAAAATTTAAGCAGGCTGCATGCTGAGCAGAGAGCCCCATGGGATCCTCAATCTAAGAACCCTGAGATCAGGACCTGAGCTGAAACAAAGAGTTGGACACTTAAACAACTGTACCACCTACGTGCCCCTATGTACTTGTATTTAAATCAGAGAAGCCCATTATTTTGTTTTTAAGTTTAGTTATATTTTTAAAAATAATCTCTATATCCAAAGTGGGCTTTGAACTCACAACCCTGAGATCAACAGTTGCATGCTCTTCTGACTGAGCCAGCCAGGCACCCCAGATGAAGCTCATTATTAATCACGATCTGTTAAAACTGGAATTTCAGGAAGGTAAAACTTAATGGCAGAACAGAAAGAGGGAAAAAAAGTGCTCGTGGTAGGTTAGAATGTGACCCATGGTACAAGAAACTTAAGGGAGTTAAATTGGCATATTTAATCACCTATGCATTTAATATTTATAATGCAAAAAAAAAAATGTTTCTCCTCAAGACAGTCCACAATGGTAGACTGCCTCTTAGGTTTCCGTTTGTTCAAATGGCTTCCAAAGCTCAATAATGTCTTGATTTTTAAGTAATCTTAAGCAATGTGTGAAACAAGTGGTTTTTATAAACAATTTTTTTTTTTAAGATTTTATTTATTTATTTGAGAGAGAGACAGTGAGAGAGAGCATGAGCGAGGAGAAAGTCAGAGGGAGAAGCAGACTCCCCATGGAGCTGGGAGCCCGATGTGGGACTCGATCCCGGGACTCCGGGATCATGACCTGAGCCGAAGGCAGTCGTCCAACCAACTGAGCCACCCAGGCGTCCCGAAACAAGTGGTTTTTAAGTCATCTAAGCTGAATTTTTACAACCTGAATCATCAATATGAGTAATGTCTAAGCAAAATCTGAAGTAACTGCTTCATCGCCCAGGTACAGCAAATAGTTTATTTGAGGTTTAATTAACAGTTTGGCACCCTTTGGGACCCTAAAACAGCAAATTCCAACTCTGATCCCAATCACTATGTTATATCTGTATTCATTTTGGAAACATATAACAGCTAGTACATGACATAAACCAGGGAAGAATCCATCCTTGGAATCCTGGTGTTGGAGGAGAATTTTGTTCCCAGGCATTTTGTTGCCAGTTACTTTGTGTCCAGAGCCACTCAGAAATAGGAGTTAGGGAGGGCCAGACTACCTGCAGTGATTCTCTCTCTCTCTCTCTCTCTCTCTCTTTTTTTCTTAAGTAGCCTCCATACCCAGCATGGAGTCCAACACAGGGTTTGAACTCATAACCATGAAACTGAGACCTAAGATTAAGAGTCTACACTTAAGGCACTTAACCAACTGAGCCATTGAGGCACCTGATTCTTAAACAGCGTCATTCAGTCTTCAGTCTAACTGTAAAGTCCCTGAACTACGAAAACAGAGGCAAGTCTGATAGCTCCTTCCGGGGATCCCAGAGGGCCACAGTGGAAGGGGCATGGTAGAGCAAGCAATTCACACTGGAAGAAGATCCTCAGTAATAGTGAAGTGAAAGTTCAAAAGTTCTCCAGAGGGACAAGACCAGCTTTATGTAAATACTTTGGGTTACACACTAGTTGAGGGACTCCCACTTTGTGTGGAAGTTTTAATTGGGTATAGTAAGCTGTATAGAGGATCTTAGTTTTCTTAGAACTTCTCTTGCCCTCTTTCCTTCTTCCACTGTATCTAGTGGATTTTCTGAAATTCTTGTGTTGATCTATGGCCAAACTATACTAAATACATTTATTACACTAACTGTATCAGTCAGGGTTCTTCAGAGAAACAGGACCCATAGGACACACACACGCACACACACTTCCTTTATTTTAAGGAGTTGGCTTATGTGATTGGGGGGATAGCATAGGCTGATATCGGTAGGGCAGACTGGCAGGCTGGAGATTCAGGAAGGAGTTGATGTTGCAGTCTTGAGCCCAAAATTTGTAGGGCAGGCTGGCAGACGAAAAACTCAAGCAGAATTTTATGCTGCATACTTGAGGCAGAATTTCTTCTCCAAGAAGCCTCGGTTTTTGCTCTTTTTTAAAATTTTCTTTCTTTCTTTTTTATTTTTTTAAGATTTTATTTATTGTTTGACAAAGGGAGAGGGAAACAAGAAGCAGGGGAAGCAGCAGGCAGAGGAAGAAGCAAGCTCCCTGTGGAGTGGGGAGCCTGATGTGGGACTTGATCCCAGGACCCTGGGATCATGACCTGAGCCAAAGGCAGACATTTAACCAACTGAGCCACCCAAGTGTTCCTCAGTTTTTGCTCTTAAGACATCCAACTGATTAGATGAGGCCTACTCACATTATCAATGGTAGTCTCCTTTACTTAAAGCCAACCGACTATAGATGTTAACCACATCTACAAAATACTGTCACAGCAAGACCTACGTCAGCATTTGATTAAATATTTGGATACCATAGCCTAGCCATGTCGACACATGAAATAAACCATCATACCCCCATCATAAAAATAATTACAAAAATAGCTATATTGTATTTATTATGTGCCAAGTATAATGCTAAGCACTTTACATGAACTTACATATATTTTTTATTGGAGTATAATTAACATACAGTGTTTTGTTAGTTTCAGGTGTCCAGCATAATGATTCGACAATTCTGTCATTACTCATGGCTCTCCAAGATAACTGTAGACACCATCTGTCACCAAGTAATGTTATTATAATATTGACTATATTCCCTATGCTATACTCTTCATCTCTGACTTACTTATTTTATAACTATAAGTTTGTACCTCTTTATCTCCCTTATCTATTTCACCCATTCCCCCCAACCATCTTCCCTTTGACAACCACAGTTTATTCTCTGTATTTAAGAATTTGGGTTTTTTGTTTGTCTCTTTGTTTCTTTGTTTGTTCATCTGCTTTGTGAACTGTATTATTTAATAGTCACAACTCCATGAGGTATTATTAATCTTTCTTTTACAGATTAAAAAAACTGAGGTTTAGAGCGGTTAGGCAATTTGCCAAAGTCACACAATGAGTAAGCCGTTGAGTCAGGACTCAAACCTAAGCCTAACTCCTGACAAGCCCATGATTTAGAAAATCCCTTTGGTCTCCAGCAGATCTCCTGTGCTTGCTCAGTCCCCAAGTCTCCAGTGAAATCACGGAAACTACATCTAAGGCCCCACAAGTCTGAGTGGGCCACCATACTCACTGTGAGCCTCAGTTCTAACCTTCAGTTTCCAAGACCACATGAATTTGCAGAGAAATTAGCCAGATAATTCCAACAGTGTGGGTAAGCAAGCTAAGAGAGACACGTAGGCAAGCCTAACCACTCTCTGTCTTCTAAGACCACACCCACAGACCGAAGCTTCCCCTCTCCGTGTCAGCTCATCTAATATTGCCCAGATTCATAATCTGCTACAATATCAGGATTTTGCAGATGGACTCTCTGAACTCTGACATTTTAATCACTAAATCTTTTCATTTGTCTTTGGAACACTCTCTTCTCAATATTCTAATTGTTTTCTCTTCTTATGATTATCAGAAGTCCATTGCCCTCCATATTTTCTCCTTCATAATAATCTCATTCAAAACCCCTCTTTTTTGGAAAAGAGTATGTAAGAATTATTCACTCCAGAGTTATGTTTCCCAGCAGTGTTTGTTTTTAGATACGAGCAAAATCTTTACCTAAGCAACTAGAATTCTGATCATGGAATATTACCCATCAGTTGAGGAGGCATTCGATAGCTATGGAGCCTTCCAGTTGCAGTCCTTGTAAAGAATCCTTTTTACCACTAGCCCTACTCAATAGAAACTCCCTTTGTGTTTAGGCCCTAACACTTTCCCCATATTCATTCAGGAGATAAACCTGAAAACCAAGAAGATGATGAAATAACAGTCTAAAAATTAGGCATATGTGTTTTTCCATCAATAACTATTAATAAGCGGGTGCCTGGGTGGCTCAGTGGGTTAAGCCCCTGCCTTTGGCTTAGGTCATGATCTCAGGGTTCTGGGACTGAGTCCCTGCTTAGCAGGGAGCCCCCTTCCCCTCTGTCTCTGCCTGTCTCTCTGCCTACTTGTGATCTCTCTCTCTCTCTCTCTCTGTAAGTAAATAAATAAATAAAATCTTTTTAAAAAATAACTATTAATAAGAAAGAACAGAGAATATTTCTCTAACCCTTTCAGTCCTCCAGGAGGTACGTACTATTATTATTGCCATTTTCCAGATAAAGAATTTAAGGTTCAGAGAGGTAGTGAGTGGAGAAGCCATGTCAAAATTGAGAAACTGCTCACTCTAAAACCCAGGACTTAACAAGAACAGCTAAACATCAATCCCGGAGAACAGGATGCAAAAGAATAGATCATGAAAGCCACACAAATGAGCTTTCATACATTAAAAAAAAAGTTTTCAACATAAATCTGGGGAGTTGTTTTTTTTTTTTTAATATGAGGAGATTTATCAAAATTAATTCTTAGGTACATCAAAATTCCAGTCTTCCATCCCATTTTCTAATAGTTACATACTTTATTTTTTAAATTCTTTATTTAAATTTAATTTAGTTAACATATACTGTATTATTAGTTACTGGGGTAGAATTTAGTGATTCATCAGTTGCTTATAATGCCCAGTGCTCATTACATCAAACTGCCCTCCTTAAATCCCATCATCCAATTATCCTATCCCCCCCGCCGAGCAGCCCTGTTTGTTTCCTTGAGCCCAGTGTTTCTTATGGTTTGCCTTCCTATTTTCTTTCTTTTTTTTTCTTTACGAGTTTATATGTCAGAGACAGAGAGAGCACACAAGCAAAGGGAGTGACAGAGGAAAAAGCAGGCCCCTCACTGGGCTAGGAAGAGGCCAATGCAGAACTTGATCCCAGGATCCTGGGATCATGACCTAAGCTGAATGCAGATGTTTAACCGACTGAGCCACCCAGGTGTCCCAATGCCCCTCTATTTTCATCTTACTTTCTTTTTCCTCCATTCCCCTTTATTCATGTTTTCTTTTTTTCTTAAATTTCATGTATGAGTGAACTCATATGGTATGTCTTTCTCTGACTTATTTCGCTTAGCACAACACCCTCCAGCTCCAACCATGTTGTTGCAAATAGTAGGATTTCATTCTTTTTGATGTCTGAGTAATATTTCATTGTATATATAATATACAATAAATACATATAATACATATATTTTATATATATAAAATATACTATATATACCACTTCTTCTTTATCCATTCATCTGTTAATGGATGCTTGAGCTCTTCCCATGGTTTGGCTATCGTGGACCTTGCTGCTATAAACATTGGGATGCAGGTGTCCCTTTGAATCACTGTTTGTACCTTTGGATAAATACCTAGTAGTGCAGTTGCTGGGTCATAGGGTAGCTCTATTTTTAACTTTTTGAGGAACCTCCATACTGTTTTCCAGAGTGGCTGCACCAGCTTGCATTCCCACCAAAAGTGTAAGAGGGTTCCCCTTTCTCTGCATCCCCACCAACATCTGTTGTTTTGAGTTGTTAATTTTAGCTATTCTGACTTGTGTGAGGTAGTATCTCATTGTGGTTTTGGTTTCAATTCCCCTGATGCCAAGTGATATTGAGCATTTTTCATGTGTTTGTTGGCCATTTGAATGTCTTTGGAGAAATGTCTGTTCATGTCTTCTGCCCATTTCTTTTTTTTTTTTTAAGATTTTATTTATTTATTTAACAGACAGATCACAGGTGGGCAGAGAGGCAGGCAGAGAGTCAGGCAGAGAGAAAGGGGGAAACAGGTCCATCCCAGGATCCTGGGATCATGACCCAAGCCAAAGGCAGAGGCTTAACCCACTGAGACACCCAGGTGGCCCTGCCCATTTCTTGACTGGATTATTTGCTTTTTGGGTGTTGAGTTTGAGAACTTCTTAATAGATTTTGGATACTAGCTCTTTATCTAATAAGACATTTACAAATATCAGGGATGTCTGAGTGGCTCAATCAGTTAAGCCTCTGCCTTCCGCTTAGGTCATGATTCCGGGGTCCTGGGATTGACTCCTGTATCAGGTTCCTTGCTCAGTGGGGAACCTGCTTCTCCCTCGGCCTGCTGTTCCCTCTGCTTGCGCTCTCTCTCTCTCTCTCTCTCTCTGACAAATAAACAAATAAAACCTTAAAAAAAAAAAGACATTTGCAAATATCTTCTCCCATTCCATATTGCCTTTTACTTTTGTTGACTATTTCCTTTACTGTGCAAAAGCTTTTTATCTTGATGAAATCCCAGTAGTTCATTTTTGCCTTTGTTTTCCTTGCCTCCAGAGAAGTGTCTAGTAAAATGTTGCTACAGCCAAGATCAAAGAGGTTGCTGCCTGTGTTCACCTCGAGGATTTTGATAGATTTCTGTCTTGCATTTTGGTCGTTCATCCATTTTGAATTTATACTTGTGTGTGGTGTAAGAAAATGGTCCAGTTTCATTCTTCCATATGTGGCTGTCCAATTTTCCCAACACCATTTGTTGAAGAGACTATCTTTTTTCTATTGGATATTCTTTCCTGCTTTGTTGAAGATTAGTTGATCACAGAGCTAAGGGACTGTTTCTGGTTTCTCTATTCTGTTCCACTGATCTATGTGTCTGTTTTTGTGCCAGCACCAAACTGTCTTGTTAATTACAGCTTTGTAGTAGAGCTTGACGTCTGGTGTTGTGATGCTGCCAGCTTTGGTTTTCTTCTTCAACATTCTTTTGGCTGTTTGGGGTCTTTTCTGGTACAAATTTTAGGATTATTTGTTCCAGTTCTGTGAAAAAAGTTGATGGTATTTTGACAGGGATTGCATTGAATGTGTAGATTGCTCTAGGTAGTATAGACATTTTAACAATATTTGTTCTTCCAATCCATGAGCATGGAATGTTTTTCCATTTTATTGAGTCTTCCTCAATGCCTTTTATGAGTGATCTATAGGTTCTTTAGCACAGATCCTTTACCTCTCTGATTAGGTTTATTTATTTATTTTTTATTTATTTTAGATTTTATTTTCTTCAAATAAACTCTACATCCAGTGTGGGGCTCAAACTCACAATCCTGAGGTCAAGAGTCACACTCTCTATCAACTGAGGCAGCCAGGTATTCCTGCTTACCTACTTTAAAGTAAGATATATTGGGGCACCTGAGTGGCTCAGTGGGTTAAAGCCTCTGCCTTTGGCTCAGGTCATGATCCCAGGGTCCTGGGATCAAGCCCCGCATTGGGCTCTCTGCTCAGCGGGGAGCCTGCTTCTCCCTATCTCTCTCTCTCTCTGCCGCCTCTCTGCCTATTTGTGATCTCTGTCTGAAATAAATAAATAAAATCTTTAAAAAAAATAAGATATATTTCTGCAAAATTTGGGGGATGGGAAAAAAATGGGGGAATGGGAGAGGGAGTGTTAAAAAACAGAACCAGTAGGTTCTTTAAGGTAATACATAAAAAGCTATTCTTATTACATGGGTTTAAAATTTCCAAATTATAAAGTTAAGCAATTGTTTTCCTTCCTTTTAATTTGAACTGTAAGGCTTGAAGATTTGTGTCAGGTAGTGCTCTACCTTCCCAAAATAATTATCTTTGAGGATTATTTCAGATTCAACTGTGAAACTTCCTTGACCCTCAGAGAGCTCAATCCCTCCATTTCTGAGATCTATAAAATCCAATGTCTTAATCAGGATTTCTGTTAATTCCCAGTGAGTTATGATTCCATAGTCATCTCTGTCTTTGGCTCATATTTTGGGGCTTGCTGTTTTTGTTCCTCTTTCTTTAATACTTTCCCAGAACTCAGCCCTTCATGAGTTGCCACAAGAAATTCACTTCCAACAACTTCTTGTGAATTTTGGTAGCCTTCAGTGAAGATATGTGGAGCCATGTAGAGGGGTCAACCCATAGAAAGCCAGGACAATGGCTTCACTCTCCTCTGTCTCCCTCCCCCTCTCTCTTATCCACCCTACTCCTTCTCAGAAAAAAACAAATTCTTCACCTGGCTTTCTGCATAGCAATTTAGCAAGCTTGCTGTTTGAACATGTCTTTAGGTCTCACCCTTCACCAGCATCTTTACCAAGTATTTCCTCCAGTAAATACTGAGCTCTACCTGAGAGGAATTCTCATAGAGTGAGAGAGAAAAGAAAAAGTATATAGTCTCTCATAGAAAAAAGCAAAACAAAACTGAGTTTGTTTTGAGCATAATAGTTTATTTTCTGATTCTCTGACAAATATGTAACGTAATGGTAACAACAAAATGTAAAAAGTCTGTCATCTAGAAAGTCATATTAATTTTACACTCTTGGTTGTCAGAGTTATTCTAAATTGATTGGTTTTAAAGTAAAGAACCATTTTAGAAATTTTTTTACCTGGGCCTTTACTTTATCTATGATTTAATGTTTTAATGATCACTGCCATAATTAAACAACCAAAGAAAGAACACACAGTAAAATAAAGACAAACATTCCAGTTTAGTAGAGAAGTTAACACTATACCTACTTGTGCCCTAGTATGGTGTTATGCTGATCAGAACCTGTTATTCCAATGTAAACATTGAGACTTAAAGTTGGGCAAAGTTCAAAAGGCTCTCAATTGCATTACTCAAAAACTGAAGATAAGACTGTAACCATCAAGCCAAGACAGGAAGCCAAATGTTGTGGGTCACTGCAGATAATGAACTAGCAATGGCTTTAGGATTTCTACATAGCAGGGGCATGGGACAGACAGTTTTCTGGGTGGGGAAAGTAGGGTGGGGGAAAAGATCTTGAAGCTGTGTTTACATGGACTAGAGAAACTGAGAAAATATTAAATGTTTATATCAATTACTGTGGTGCTAATGAAGATTTTGTGCATGCTAAACCCCATTCTCCCTCTTTGATGCTCCCTGGGTCTGGGGCCCAAAAGGGTGTTTCTGGTTTGTTGGTTTCAAACTTGAAGCCATCTCAAAATTGATTCAGTCCCTTAAGGTCCTCAAAATATACAATTCACAGCTACTGAGCCTCAGAAAGTCTTGAAAGGGCGTCCCACCCTGAGTTGGTCTTTGCCTTAACCAAAGACTGGTAGCAGGCGTTAATGCCTTAAAGAGAGGGACAAAAATTAGGAGACAGTGGGGCCAGGAAATATAATCAATTTCATGCTAAAGGGAGTATGTCCATCCTTGTGTTATAGAAGAGTGAAATACATGGGGCACCTGGGTGGCTCAGTAGGTTAAAGTCTCTGCCTTCGGCTCAGGTCATGATCCCAGGGTCCTGGGATGCCCTGCATCGGGCTCTCTGCTTAGCGGGGAGCCTGCTTCCTCCTCTTTCTCTCCCTCTGTCTGCCTTTCTGCCTACTTGTGATCTCTGTCTGTCAAATAAATAAATAAGATCTTTAAAAAAAAAAAAAAGAAGAAGAAGATTGAAATAACAAAGGACATTTGTGGCACACGTAGAGATTGTTTTCATATTTTAGGACTAAACTCACAAATGTATGTGAGTATGACCTGTATAATGTCCATAAAGTCTTGTTCTAATTCCTGGTTTTAAGAGAACAGCACTTTGAATTGTAAAGTCATTTACTGACACCTACTGAGTCTATCATTAACCACCTTCTCTTCCTGAGGCATTCATCCCATCCCCTGAAACACACACACACACACACACACACACATACACACTAACTTGCTCCTGCCCTTCTGTAACAGAAGGAATCTTGACAAGCTTCTCCCAGTCTTTCATCTATATTCTCCTCAAATATCTCACAATTTGGGGGCCAGTAGCCAGTAGCTGCCCTCTTCTTCAGGTACAGTTGGACGTAGAAGAGTTGGTCATTTGTTCATTTTCCTATTTGCCTTTTGCTTCTTGAAATAGTTTTATGGTCTGACAGCTTTCTGATTGCACTCCCCCTTCTGGTTCATAGAGGCACTGCAAGCAATGCCAAACTAACCATAATCAGCTGTAAACTTACATACGTCAACAAATAATACACATAAAATTGAAAAGTGAACAACAACCCAGGAGGGAAAGAAATAATGTCCTTATTACATAAAGAACACTTACAGATCAACAGGGGAAGACACTAACAAGCCAATAGAAAAATTGGCAAAGACTGCAAACAAGTAGTTCAGAAAGGTTGTTCAGGCAGTATTTGCAGAAGCCATGACTTTAACCCAAGTCTCTTCAGCTGCACAGAAGGAGGAATATTTGAAAGAGAAGTCAATTAAGAATTAGAACACTTAAGGGGCACCTGGGTGGCTCCGTTGTCAAGCGTCTGCCTTCAACTCCGGTCATAATCCCAAGGTCCTGGGATTGAGCCCCGCCCACACCAGGCTCCCTGTTGGGTGGGAAGCCTGCTTCTCTCTCCCCACTCCCCCTGCTTGTGTTCCCTCTCTTGCTGTATCTCTGTCAAATAAATAAATAAAATCTTAAAAAAAAAGATTAAAACACTTTTGATGTGTGGTCAAAATACACTTACTGACCTTTTTATTGATATTTTAATTTTTATTTAATATAACTATTTAATAACAGAGGAGAAAAGAGCAAGAATTTAGTCCTAGTGAAAGTCCATTTGAAGGGATTTTTATGAAAGCTGGAGAAGAGCCACAGGAGGCAGCACCAGAAGTCAAGTCCAGAGAGAAATGGATTTTTTTTTTTTAAGCATAACTAAGCATAACTTTTTTTTTTTTTTAAAGATTTTATTTATTTATTTGTCAGAGGGAGAGAGAGCGAGCGAGCACAGGCAGACAGAGAGGCAGGCAGAGGCAGAGGGAGAAGCAGGCTCCCTGCCGAGCAAGGAGCCCAATGTGGGACTCGATCCCAGGACGCCGGGATCATGACCTGAGCCGAAGGCAGCCGCTTAACCAACTGAGCCACCCAGGCGTCCCTAAGCATAACTTTTTAACACGAGCCCAAGAAAAGTGCAGCTATTATATAGGACCGTTTCGTACATACCAATGTTTTTGTTGTTATAATTATTTTACAATTTCTCAAAGACTGGCTTTAATTAGCACAGATTATATTTTTAGTTATTTATTTATTTTTAAGATTTTATTTATTTATTTGACAGAGAGAGAGATCACAAGTAGGTAGAGAGGCAGGCAGAGAGAGAGGAAGCAGACTCCCTGCTGAGCAGGGAACCCGATGCAGGGCTCGATCCCAGGACCCTGAGATCATGACCTGAGCCGAAGGCAGAGGCTTAACCCACTGAGCCACCCAGATATCCCCAGATTATATTTTTAAAAGATAGCTACAACAACATCACCCATTCTGCATGTGCTTCTAGAGCCATGCCACTTCCCCATTAAGAGGCAAAATCCATGTCTCTTTTCCTCTTGGATAGGCCTTTGTGACTGCCTTGACTAGTAGGGTACTAGAGAAATCAAACTATGCCATGTACTTCTACTTTGTTCTCTTAGAACACTCAGTCTTAGAACTTGGCCATCATTCTGCAAAGTAGCCCAAGAAGTCACAGAGAGCCCACATGGAGAGGAACCAAGCTGCTAGCCAATACTGAGCTCCAACTTACCAGCCGTGTGAATGAGCCATTTTGAATATGGATCCTTCCAGTCCCAGCTAAGCTGCTTTAGCAGTTGCCAAAGGGAGCCAAAATAAGACTTCCAAACTGAATTCTGCCCAAATTGTAGATTCACAAGCAAAACATAGGCCTCTATGTTTTGAGGTAGATTATTACATACCAATTGGTATATATGTATGGAATAATTAGAATAAATGATCAGAGGTTATAGTGAGCCTAACATAATATCATACCATTTCATTTACTCAGTGTTATTTCGTGACAAGCTCTGTTCTTCATGCTGAGAATACAGCAGTGATCGCAACAAATAATGTCTCTTTTCTCCGTTCAGGGAGTAGGAAGGACAGACAGACTATAAACAAATAAACAGATTTATAATTGGTAGGTGGTAATAAATGCTATGGAGAAAAAATAGGAAATGGGAAATAGAGAACAATGGAGAGTTCTAATTTAGATAGACCTTTATGAAAAAAAAAAAAGTCAATTGAGCAGAGAAAGAAGTAAATGAAAGAAGGAAGGCAGCACACCAAATGAATATCTGGGGGATATATAGTCAAGGCAGAGGGAATAGTTAGTGCAAAGGCTCTGAGAAAGGAGCGGCTTAGAGGCCAGTAAGTTGGAGTCAAATAAGAAAGGGATGGAAAGAGTAGAGATGAAGTCAGAGAAACATGAGGGGAAGGCGGAGCATTTAGGGCTTCATAGGCTGTAGTGAGGACTTTGGTCATTGGAAGGGTTTGAGGACAAAGGTGACATATTCTTTTTTCTTTTCTTTTCTTTTTTCATCATGATAAATGTACCCTTTTATCCCCATCTCCTCTTTCTCCCATCCTCCCAACCACCTCCTTGCTGGTAACCATTGGTTTGTTTTCTATAGATAAGAATCTGCTTCTTGGTTTCTCTCTCTCTCTTTTTACCTGTATTCATTTGTTTTGTTTTTTAAGTTCCAACCAAGTGAGATCATATGGTATTTGTCTTTTTCTAATGGATTTATTTCACTTAGCATTATCCTCTCTAGATCCATCCATGTCATTGCAAATGGCAAGATCTCATTCTTCTATATGGCTAAAGGATATTCTATCACATCTTCTTTATTAAGTCATCTTCTTTATTAAGTCATCTACCAATGGACATTTGGGCTGGTCCCATAACTTAGCTATTGTAACAATGCTGCAATAAACATAGAAGTGCACGTATCCCTTTGAATTAGGGTTTTTGCATTTTAGGGGTGAATACCCAATACTGTGATTCCTAGAGTAGTTCTATTTTTATTTTTTGAGGAACCTCCATACTGTTTTCCACAGTGGCTACCCCAATTTGCATTCCCACAAACAGTGCATGTGTTCCTTTTTCTCCACACACTTGCCAACACTTGTTTCTTATGTTTTTGATGTTAGCTATTCTGTCAGGTGTGAAATGATAGCTCGTTGTAGTTTCTATTTGCATTTCCCTGAAAATGGGAAATGTTGTGGGTCTGTTGCGACATATTCTGACTTATATTTTTAAAAAGTCAGTGTGGAGAATAGGTTATAGGAGTACAAAATTTGAAGCAGAGAGACCTCTTAAGAGGTTAATGCAATGATCCAGGTAATAGATAATGGTAGCTTGGACTAGGACACGAGTAGTTGTATTATTTTGTGTGTATATCTAAAGTGCAGCCATGTACTTGGACTTGAGTAAAAGAGTGGCATCAAGTATGACTCTAAGATGGGATGCCTGGAGGGCTCAGCTGACTAAATGGCTACCTTTGGCTCAGGTCATCATCCTAAGGTCCTGGGATCCAGTCCCGTATTGGGCTCCTTGCTCAGCAGGGAGTCTGCTTCTCCCTCTGCCTGCCACTTCCCCTGCTTGTGTGTGCTCTCTTTCTCTCTGATTTTTTTTTTTTTTAAGTATGACTCTAAGGTTTGTGGTATTCTCTGCTCTATAGCAAATGCATCTTAGGTGCTTATTTTGTTTCCTCCATTAGAGGAGGAAAGAGAGAGTAGTTCTTTGTATTCAAACACTCATTTAATGACTATGATGTCAATACCAAGTGCCTTTCAAGACACTGTGCCTTTAAGCACAGACTCTCCAAGATGCTGACCATATACAGAAATGCAGGAATGACTCAGAGCATTATGACCATCACTTTGAAGTTGTCTGTAACAGATATAATTACACCTTTTTTGTTTGCAATCTTTTCTTAAAGAAGTTGACCTGGGAGACAGGAAGAATCCAGAAATTGGCTTTACTGTCATGTGCTATGGGGAGAATCAGCCACAATAATTCATGATGTTTCTCCCAAAGTACTTGGTGGGCTCTCATTGGGCCCAAAGTAACTGAAGAGGGACACATATTACTAGTGTCATTTAACAAGTGGAATCTCAAAAGGATTTATGAAGTTAGTCATTAGTTATATATTGTTAGCTTTGAAGAACAGGCAAAATAAGACTATCACTTATGATGATTCCAGGAATCATGTAGACACATACTTTTAATTCCCAGGTAAGTTTCTTACCACCTAAAACACTCCTAGCCAGCTGCTTCTTCCCCCTTATTTCATACCTCACTTCAATCCTGTGGCAAGAAGATTTTTTTAGGCAAATAGGATATAGGATAACTGCCCTTCTACCAGCATTTCGAAAGTTTAGCAATCCCTAGACATATCTAACTTTTTATTAATGACTTATAATAACCTAATCTACAGGAAACCATCTAAATATTACTGAATCATTCCAAAAAATTAAAAAAAAATTATTACTGAATCATTATATATTCTGACTTTCATAGATCAGCTAACCATCTAATAAAATGGTACCGAACTTCCCAGATTTCTCTTGAGACTGCCTTCTTTAGGCTTCTCTCTTAGACTGCCTTCTTTAGATTTCCCTCTTAATTCTAATACTATGGGCTTTGTCTGGTGAACAAGACTAATGTCTCTAGTTCATACTCATCAGAGCTTTAAAAGACTTCATTTTCTGGAATTTAATAATCTTCCAGGTTCAGAAGATAAGCAGTTTACAAGCTGAAGTTTCACCTTTATTCTAAACAAAATTTATTGTTGTTAGTCTAAGCCAAAGAATGTTTATATCTTTGTCAAACAAACAGACTTTGGAATATGTTCTAAAGTCAAATATACAGACTTGTGAATATTGAGAGCCCTTCTTTTAGCACAGTTTAAAGGCAGGCTCATATCCGAAAATTACACTGATGATAGCCACCTGTGTTCCACTCTGGTTGGCTGTGGCAGCCACTGCTTCATTTATAAAATGTGGGAAATGATACTATCTATTGGAATAGTTTTGAGATTACATGAGATAATGTAAGAAATCCTCAGCATAGGCTCTGGCATACAGTAAGTTCTCAATAAATGTTTGTTATTTGTATTATATACAAACCCTATTGCCCCCTCCCTTATCCCTGTAAGGGCCTACTTGGGCAGAGCAACCCCATCGCGGTAGAACAGCCATTTTGTTGTTTATGCAGTGAACTTAGATTGACCCTGCCCACCCCCTCAGAGGAACTTACTTAGAAACAAGTCTGGGAAACCAGGGAGCCCAATGCGGGGCTCCATCCCAGTCCCTGATAAAAGAGCCCAGATCCCAGGGTGTCAGGCCAGGCGGAGATAACAGAGCCCAGATGCAAGGATGAGTCAGGCCAGGTGGAGGCATCTAATCAATAAAGCACACCTACTATCTCCCTAACCACCAAAGAATGTAAACCCCGCCTTTTGGGTGCCAATTCTGACCAGAGTGATAGGCTAGTTCAAACAGCTACTATAGGGTAAATTGTAATTCACCTGCCTGTGACTTAACATGACTATGCAACTTTCTTGGTGTGTTACAATCTCATTGGCCGCCTGTGTGTGGCCAGGCTCAACCACATGGCCTTTGCTCTATAAAAGTTAGTCTGTGAGGCTGGGAGGGGTCGCTCTCTCCATAAGGGATGGCCCTGGCTGGTCGGTTTGATTCTTGGTGCTGGTGCGAAATAAAGCTTTGCTTGACCTTTGCTTTCTATCAGTCTCGCTCCTTTGATCACAGACCCCATCAATCCCCACTCACTAATCCCCCAATCAAGTCTGAGTCACTGAGATGATTCCAGTAGAAAAGTACAACAGGAGAGGCTCAGACATTTCAGATCCTAATGATCTTTGGTGGGCATGAAGCTTTCTAAAGTTCTTGCCTTTGACCCAGCAAGAGGGACCCTGACCCAAGCCGTTGCCCAGGCCCTGCACTTTATAATATCCTACACATCAAAAAACACAAAGAGAAGTAAATTTATTTTATGAAAAAGCATATTTATGAAAGAATGCCGGGCTATGTCTGCCTCTGTCACATAGGACTTGACATTCACCACTGACCAGAAACCCTAAGCATCTGTCTTGGTAATCAACACCTTCCAGGCCACAGGGAAATACTATTCCATTTTTCTTGTGCTGTGTCCTTGGAACAAAAGGCAATTGTATCTGAATGTCATGAAGGTTCTGGGTTTGTGCTGCTGTTGACAGTTGAAATAGACACTGCTTTGCAGTGCAGGAGGATTTGAGTAATAGAAAACATTTTAGGAAAGAGGAAGAAAACAAATTAACTTTTCAAATCCTTTCTTTGTGATAACAGGAACCCCTCGAATTCTACTATAACAAAGTTTCATGTCTGAATAGAGCCCAAACTCCATTTGCTTGTTTACCTTTATGTTCCATTTCCTGGTTCCAGAGGTATTCGTCATGTTAAAAAGATTTGATTTAGATAAGACATGAGATGCTGTAGAAGAGTTAAGTGAAAGAAGAGAAGGTACTCAAATAAAGAGCAAATCAGAGTCTGGAAGAAAAATGAATTTTGAATTTGTGCTATCTAGTTATACACATAGTATTGCTTGCTTTTAATAATAATATAGGTGTTCAAAAAATACATCTAATTATTATTTTTTTTAATTTGTTATTTGATAGAGAGAGAGACAGTAAGAGAGGGAACACAAGCAGGGGGAGTGGGAGAGGGAGAAGCAGGCTTCCCGCTAAGCAGGGAGCCCAATGCAGGGCTCCATCCCAGGACCCTAGGATCATGACCTGAGTGGAAGGCAGATGCTTAACCAACTGAGCCACCAAGGCACCCACGACAAGATCTAATTCTTAAGAGGATTAAACTTTTAGACAACTTTTTTCTAAATTGAATAAAACTGCATGAGAAATATTCAACAAATGTGACATTCCAATTAAATATAAAGAAATTAGAAGAAAACAAAAAAAATTGCATGACTGTGAAGAAGAAAATTCATGTACAAATAAACCTGAAACCAATTTCTATAGAGATTATTTTCTGACCTTGATAGATCAGTGTATAGTCTGGTTGAAAAGACATTTGAACAAACTGAACAATATAATATTTTTATTGTTCTTTATCACACCACAGAATTGAAATATTGGAAGAAGAATAACAAAACCTGTGTGGATGTGGATACTCCATAAGAAAGTAAAAATCACAATAAAAGTAAGTTATAGGGGCACCTGGGTGGCTCAGTGGGTTGAAGCCTTTGCCTTCGACTCAGGTCATGATCCTGGAGTCCTGGGATCCAGCCCTGCATTGGGCTCCCTGCTCAGCGGGAATCCTGCTTCCCCTCTCTCTCTGCCTGCCTCTCTGCCTACTTGTGATCTCTGTCAAATAAATAAATAAAATCTTTAAGAAAATTAAATAAATAAAAGTGAGCTATATGACATGGCAAAATATCTAGTAAGTGTCTATTATATTCTATTAAAAACAATAATTTATCATATATAACACCATTACATTATTGGAATGTGATATGTAAAAATCATGATTCATTTCCAAATCTAAATAGTGTATTGCTTCAGCATAACAAAATTTCTCCTAAATGAAATTAATAAAAATTAAGTAAGAACTTCAATGACCCAAGAAAGACTGTCCAATTTGGCTTTATTGTCTGTAGAACACAAATGATGTAATATCTTAGTGGTAACAATGTAGAAATTTTGCTGAAATGAAGATATGAAAAAGAACTTTTTAAAAAAAATTTTTTTTATTTATTTGGCAGATAGAGAGAGAGACAGCCAGAGAGGGAACACAAGCAGTGGGTGAGAGGGAGAAGCAGGCTTCCTGCTGAGCAGGGAGCCAGTTGCGGGGCTCGATTCCAGGACCCCGGGATCATGACCTAGCTAAAGGTAGACGCTTAAGGACTAAGCCACCCAGGTGCCCCATGATAAAGAACTTTAATGGGATAAATATAATTTATTAATTTTGTATATCTTTGTTTCATTAGTCATTCAAATACCAATATCTTATCAATAGAACATCCAGACATAACTATGGTGGCAATCATAATTATGTTTGGTTGTCTTTGATATTTTGCTGACTTTCGGTTCTGTAAAAACCACAGATTTACACATTTTTAAAGTTTATTCTTTCATTGAGGGAGGATAATTATTTTTTCCTAGATAAAAGTAGAAGTTTAAAATATTTCTAATGGATTAATATCAATGAAGAAATCCAACCATAAAGTAGTCCATACTATTTGCACAATATCCTCAGTGTATAACCATAAATTCAAATAAAGCAAAAATCAATTGCAAAGAAAAAAAATTGAAATAACATAGGATGCTTTTTTATCATAATTATTAAAGTTGGTGATTTGAGTACAGAATCAGCTGATTAGGGCAGTAAATAGTTATCTCAAAATCATAATACATAGGTAATATCCCAGAAATCTTTTCATATTTTGGTGTGAAACCATCAGAACAATGAAAGAATCACTGATTTATTTCCTATTTTGAATATGTTTGACATATTTGAATTTGACAAAATTGAATTCACTTTCATTTCAAATAATAATAAATATTTCCCACTCCAGGGCGCCTGGGTGGCTCAGTTGGTTAAGCAACTGCCTTCGGCTCAGGTCACCGTCCGGGTGTCCCGGGATAGAGTCCTGCATCAGGCTCCCAGCTCCATGGGGAGTCTGCTTCTCCCTCTGACCTTCTCGCCTCTCATGCTCTCTTTCACTGTCTCTCTCTCAAATAAATAAATAAAATCTTTTAAAAAAAAATTTCCCACTCCAGCAAGAATTGATGTTTTCTTTTTATTTTGAAATAATTTCAAAATCACACATTTGTTTTAAAAATAGTACAAAGAATTTCCATATACACTTTTCCCAGATTCCCCATTGTTAACATTTTAATACATTTGCTTTATTATTTTCTTTCTCTTTACAAACACACATACATATGTGTGTATGTGTATACACATACATATGTAATTTTTTCCTGAGCCATATGTTGAGAGCAAGTCACAGAAATAACGCCTATTACTCCAAAATAGCTCAGAGTATATTTTCTAAAAAACAAGAACAGCTACACATAACCATAGTATATCTATCAAAGTAAAATTAACATTGATCTATTATTACCATCTAATCCACAGATTCTTTTTTTTTTTTTTCAGATTTTATTTATTTGAGAGAGAGAGAGCATGAGCAGAGGGGAGGGGCAGAGGGAGAAGCCAGCTCCCTGCTGAGCAGGGAGCCCAAAGTGGGACTTGATTCCAGGACCCTGAGATCATGACCTGAGGCAAAGGCAGATGCTTAACTGATTGAGCCAGCCAGGCACCCTAATCCACAGAGTCTATTCATATTTCATTGATTGTTCTGAGAATGTCCTTTGTACAAAGGAAATTAGTCTTCCTTTTTATCTTTTTCGTTTCCTGTCCAGGATGTAATCCAGGATTACACACTGCATTCAACTGTCGTGTCACTTTGGTCTCTTTCAATCTGGAATAGTTCTTTTTTGTTGTTGTTTAAAGATTTTATTTTTATGTAGTCTCTACACCCAACATGGGGCTAACACTCATGACCCCAAGATCAAGAGTCACATGCTCTACTGACTGAGCCAGCCAGGCACCCCTGGAATAGTTCTTTAGTCTTATCCATCATGATTTTGTCATTTTTGAGAAATAGAGACCAGTTACTTTGTAGAATGTCACTCACTTTGAGTTTGTTTGTGGTTCATCAGGTATCAGAATAGTTAAATTATGTAATTAGATCAAATTACATAGATTTAGTAGGAAGTACTTTTGTGTTCTTCTCAGTGCATTATATCAGGAGGCACACAAAGTTGACTTGTTCCATCACTGGTGATTTTTAACTTTTACCACTTGAACAAGATTATGTTCTTCAAGGGTGCTAGACAAGTTTCCCTGGCTCCCAGTGTCACCAACTGCACTGGCTGAGCCAGCCAATGCTAGCCACAAACCCCTCGCCCCGCCGAATGCAACCAAGGGGAATAGATACATATGTTTTTAATTTTGTTGAAAGATTTATAAGTAAGAGGAAGAAGGATAAGGAGGATAAATATGTTTAATTCAACAATGTGTTAGGTTGCTTCGTAACTTCTAGATATTCAGATGCCTCTATGTGGGCCTTCATACATACTCTTGCCCTAAAACATGCAAAAGTTAGGGGTGGACATATTTCCAGGGAGACTTTCCTTCTGGTGCTTCCACCCTCCAGGGTAAGCAGGATCTGACAAAGACATGTGGCATCTTTCACGGCTAATAAATTAATGAGCCACCAAAACAAAGAACTTTAAGTATTTTCTATAAATACAAATTACACAGATCTTTCCTTATGCTTTTCTTTTTTTCCTTTTAAAGATTTCATTTGTCAGAGAGAGAGATAAGCATGAGCACAAGCAGGGGGAGCTTCCGGCAGAGGGAGAAGCAGGCTCCCCACTGAGCAAGGAGCCCAAAACAGAACTTGATCCCAGGACCCTGAGACCATGACCTGAGCCGAAGGCAGACACTTCATCAACTAAGCCACCCATGCGACCTCTTCTTTCCTTATACTTTTGATGGTTACTCAACAAAGATTGAACCACACTTGCTTATGAGGAGTGTTTTAACATTTCTCCTTGAGAGCTCTGTTGATAATGGCCAGAGTGGACTCCATGTACATTTTCCCCATTATATAAGAAGTTCCAAATTGAAGCTAGAGGAAATTGGCATCCTAATTCTAATTTATTCTAGTGGCAGTTTTCTGGAGCCCACTTAACCTTGTCATCCTGTATGACAGACCCGTCTTTCTGCTCTAACATTGAGCAGTTGATACAATGACTTTTTCCTGCTAAGTTAAACATATGCATACTCATCTCCCAAGAGTAAGTTTAAATCTTTGAAGGATGGGAGTACAGAGTTAACATTCATTCTAAGGATGGTACTATTTTAAACGGCTCTGCGGGTAATTGGTCTTCTTTTCCTGGTAGAGTCAGTATATTCCATTACTGGGTAAAACAGAATTTGTTTTCTGCTTTCCTTTTTTTTTTTTTTTTTTTTTTTTTTTTTTA